>NC_092419.1:5043246-5683246 GCF_040894005.1 Engystomops pustulosus
CATTTTAACAGGAGAGGACTGGAAACCAGCAAGAAAAAATGTGCCATTTTCCCTGACCGGGAATCGAACCCGGGCCGCGGCGGTGAGAGCGCCGAATCCAAGCCACTAGACCACCAGGGAGAGGACGCCTTATTACTTTGAAGAGGTACAGCTGATAAATTACTCTTGATATGCAGTACCTAAGAACACATCATGCTAACAAACAGGTATTTCATTTTAACAGGAGAGGACTGGAAACCAGCAAGAAAAAAATGTGCCATTTTCCCTGACCGGGAATCGAACCCGGGCCGCGGCGGTGAGAGCGCCGAATCCTAGCCACTAGACCACCAGGGAGAGGACGCCTTATTACTTTGAAGAGGTACAGCTGATAAATTATCTTGATATGCAGTACCTAAGAACACATCATGCTAACAAACAGGTCATTTTAACAGGAGAGGACTGGAAACCAGCAAGAAAAAAATGTGCCATTTTCCCTGACCGGGAATCGAACCCGGGCCGCGGCGGTGAGAGCGCCGAATCCTAGCCACTAGACCACCAGGGAGAGGACGCCTTATTACTTTGAAGAGGTACAGCTGATAAATTATCTTGATATGCAGTACCTAAGAACACATCATGCTAACAAACAGGTCATTTTAACAGGAGAGGACTGGAAACCAGCAAGAAAAAAATGTGCCATTTTCCCTGACCGGAATCGAACCCGGGCCGCGGCGGTGAGAGCGCCGAATCCTAGCCACTAGACCACCAGGGAGAGGACGCCTTATTACTTTGAAGAGGTACAGCTGATAAATTATCTTGATATGCAGTACCTAAGAACACATCATGCTAACAAACAGGTCATTTTAACAGGAGAGGACTGGAAACCAGCAAGAAAAAAATGTGCCATTTTCCCTGACCGGGAATCGAACCCGGGCCGCGGCGGTGAGAGCGCCGAATCCTAGCCACTAGACCACCAGGGAGAGGACGCCTTATTACTTTGAAGAGGTACAGCTGATAAATTATCTTGATATGCAGTACCTAAGAACACATCATGCTAACAAACAGGTCATTTTAACAGGAGAGGACTGGAAACCAGCAAGAAAAAAATGTGCCATTTTCCCTGACCGGGAATCGAACCCGGGCCGCGGCGGTGAGAGCGCCGAATCCTAGCCACTAGACCACCAGGGAGAGGACGCCTTATTACTTTGAAGAGGTACAGCTGATAAATTATCTTGATATGCAGTACCTAAGAACACATCATGCTAACAAACAGGTCATTTTAACAGGAGAGGACTGGAAACCAGCAAGAAAAAAATGTGCCATTTTCCCTGACCGGGAATCGAACCCGGGCCGCGGCGGTGAGAGCGCCGAATCCTAGCCACTAGACCACCAGGGAGAGGACGCCTTATTACTTTGAAGAGGTACAGCTGATAAATTATCTTGATATGCAGTACCTAAGAACACATCATGCTAACAAACAGGTCATTTTAACAGGAGAGGACTGGAAACCAGCAAGAAAAAAATGTGCCATTTTCCCTGACCGGGAATCGAACCCGGGCCGCGGCGGTGAGAGCGCCGAATCCTAGCCACTAGACCACCAGGGAGAGGACGCCTTATTACTTTGAAGAGGTACAGCTGATAAATTATCTTGATATGCAGTACCTAAGAACACATCATGCTAACAAACAGGTCATTTTAACAGGAGAGGACTGGAAACCAGCAAGAAAAAAATGTGCCATTTTCCCTGACCGGGAATCGAACCCGGGCCGCGGCGGTGAGAGCGCCGAATCCTAGCCACTAGACCACCAGGGAGAGGACGCCTTATTACTTTGAAGAGGTACAGCTGATAAATTATCTTGATATGCAGTACCTAAGAACACATCATGCTAACAAACAGGTCATTTTAACAGGAGAGGACTGGAAACCAGCAAGAAAAAAATGTGCCATTTTCCCTGACCGGGAATCGAACCCGGCCGCGGCGGTGAGAGCGCCGAATCCTAGCCACTAGACCACCAGGGAGAGGATGCCTTATTACTTTGAAGAGGTACAGCTGATAAATTATCTTGATATGCAGTACCTAAGAACACATCATGCTAACAAACAGGTCATTTTAACAGGAGAGGACTGGAAACCAGCAAGAAAAAAATGTGCCATTTTCCCTGACCGGGAATCGAACCCGGGCCGCGGCGGTGAGAGCGCCGAATCCTAGCCACTAGACCACCAGGGAGAGGACGCCTTATTACTTTGAAGAGGTACAGCTGATAAATTATCTTGATATGCAGTACCTAAGAACACATCATGCTAACAAACAGGTCATTTTAACAGGAGAGGACTGGAAACCAGCAAGAAAAAAATGTGCCATTTTCCCTGACCGGGAATCGAACCCGGGCCGCGGCGGTGAGAGCGCCGAATCCTAGCCACTAGACCACCAGGGAGAGGACGCCTTATTACTTTGAAGAGGTACAGCTGATAAATTATCTTGATATGCAGTACCTAAGAACACATCATGCTAACAAACAGGTCATTTTAACAGGAGAGGACTGGAAACCAGCAAGAAAAAAATGTGCCATTTTCCCTGACCGGGAATCGAACCCGGGCCGCGGCGGTGAGAGTGCCGAATCCTAGCCACTAGACCACCAGGGAGAGGACGCCTTATTACTTTGAAGAGGTACAGCTGATAAATTATCTTGATATGCAGTACCTAAGAACACATCATGCTAACAAACAGGTCATTTTAACAGGAGAGGACTGGAAACCAGCAAGAAAAAAATGTGCCATTTTCCCTGACCGGGAATCGAACCCGGGCCGCGGCGGTGAGAGCGCCGAATCCTAGCCACTAGACCACCAGGGAGAGGACGCCTTATTACTTTGAAGAGGTACAGCTGATAAATTATCTTGATATGCAGTACCTAAGAACACATCATGCTAACAAACAGGTCATTTTAACAGGAGAGGACTGGAAACCAGCAAGAAAAAAATGTGCCATTTTCCCTGACCGGGAATCGAACCCGGGCCGCGGCGGTGAGAGCGCCGAATCCTAGCCACTAGACCACCAGGGAGAGGACGCCTTATTACTTTGAAGAGGTACAGCTGATAAATTATCTTGATATGCAGTACCTAAGAACACATCATGCTAACAAACAGGTCATTTTAACAGGAGAGGACTGGAAACCAGCAAGAAAAAAATGTGCCATTTTCCCTGACCGGGAATCGAACCCGGGCCGCGGCGGTGAGAGCGCCGAATCCTAGCCACTAGACCACCAGGGAGAGGACGCCTTATTACTTTGAAGAGGTACAGCTGATAAATTATCTTGATATGCAGTACCTAAGAACACATCATGCTAACAAACAGGTAATTTTAACAGGAGAGGACTGGAAACCAGCAAGAAAAAAATGTGCCATTTTCCCTGACCGGGAATCGAACCCGGGCCGCGGCGGTGAGAGCGCCGAATCCTAGCCACTAGACCACCAGGGAGAGGACGCCTTATTACTTTGAAGAGGTACAGCTGATAAATTATCTTGATATGCAGTACCTAAGAACACATCATGCTAACAAACAGGTCATTTTAACAGGAGAGGACTGGAAACCAGCAAGAAAAAAATGTGCCATTTTCCCTGACCGGGAATCGAACCCGGGCCGCGGCGGTGAGAGCGCCGAATCCTAGCCACTAGACCACCAGGGAGAGGACGCTTTATTTCTTTGAAGAGGTACAGCTGATAAATTATCTTGATATGCAGTACCTAAGAACACATCATGCTAACAAACAGGTCATTTTAACAGGAGAGGACTGGAAACCAGCAAGAAAAAAATGTGCCATTTTCCCTGACCGGGAATCGAACCCGGGCCGCGGCGGTGAGAGCGCCGAATCCTAGCCACTAGACCACCAGGGAGAGGACGCCTTATTACTTTGAAGAGGTACAGCTGATAAATTATCTTGATATGCAGTACCTAAGAACACATCATGCTAACAAACAGGTAATTTTAACAGGAGAGGACTGGAAACCAGCAAGAAAAAAATGTGCCATTTTCCCTGACCGGGAATCGAACCCGGGCCGCGGCGGTGAGAGCGCCGAATCCTAGCCACTAGACCACCAGGGAGAGGACGCCTTATTACTTTGAAGAGGTACAGCTGATAAATTATCTTGATATGCAGTACCTAAGAACACATCATGCTAACAAACAGGTAATTTTAACAGGAGAGGACTGGAGACCAGCAAGAAAAAAATGTGCCATTTTCCCTGACCGGGAATCGAACCCGGGCCGCGGCGGTGAGAGCGCCGAATCCTAGCCACTAGACCACCAGGGAGAGGACGCCTTATTACTTTGAAGAGGTACAGCTGATAAATTATCTTGATATGCAGTACCTAAGAACACATCATGCTAACAAACAGGTCATTTTAACAGGAGAGGACTGGAAACCAGCAAGAAAAAAATGTGCCATTTTCCCTGACCGGGAATCGAACCCGGGCCGCGGTGGTGAGAGCGCCGAATCCTAGCCACTAGACCACCAGGGAGAGGACGCCTTATTACTTTGAAGAGGTACAGCTGATAAATTATCTTGATATGCAGTACCTAAGAACACATCATGCTAACAAACAGGTAATTTTAACAGGAGAGGACTGGAAACCAGCAAGAAGAACATGTGCCATTTTCCCTGACCGGGAATCGAACCCGGGCCGCGGCGGTGAGAGCGCCGAATCCTAGCCACTAGACCACCAGGGAGAGGACGCCTTATTACTTTGAAGAGGTACAGCTGATAAATTATCTTGATATGCAGTACCTAAGAACACATCATGCTAACAAACAGGTAATTTTAACATTAGAGGACTGGAGACCAGCAAGAAAAAAATGTGCCATTTTCCCTGACCGGGAATCGAACCCGGGCCGCGGCGGTGAGAGCGCCGAATCCTAGCCACTAGACCACCAGGGAGAGGACGCCTTATTACTTTGAAGAGGTACAGCTGATAAATTATCTTGATATGCAGTACCTAAGAACACATCATGCTAACAAACAGGTCATTTTAACAGGAGAGGACTGGAAACCAGCAAGAAAAAAATGTGCCATTTTCCCTGACCGGGAATCGAACCCGGGCCGCGGCGGTGAGAGCGCCGAATCCTAGCCACTAGACCACCAGGGAGAGGACGCCTTATTACTTTGAAGAGGTACAGCTGATAAATTATCTTGATATGCAGTACCTAAGAACACATCATGCTAACAAACAGGTAATTTTAACAGGAGAGGAATCGAACCCGGGCCGCGGCGGTGAGAGCGCCGAATCCTAGCCACTAGACCACCAGGGAGAGGACGCCTTATTACTTTGAAGAGGTACAGCTGATAAATTATCTTGATATGCAGTACCTAAGAACACATCATGCTAACAAACAGGTAATTTTAACAGGAGAGGACTGGAGACCAGCAAGAAAAAAATGTGCCATTTTCCCTGACCGGGAATCGAACCCGGGCCGCGGCGGTGAGAGCGCCGAATGCTAGCCACTAGACCACCAGGGAGAGGACGCCTTATTACTTTGAAGAGGTACAGCTGATAAATTATCTTGATATGCAGTACCTAAGAACACATCATGCTAACAAACAGGTAATTTTAACAGGAGAGGACTGGAAACCAGCAAGAAAAAAATGTGCCATTTTCCCTGACCGGGAATCGAACCCGGGCCGCGGCGGTGAGAGCGCCGAATCCTAGCCACTAGACCACCAGGGAGAGGACGCCTTATTACTTTGAAGAGGTACAGCTGATAAATTATCTTGATATGCAGTACCTAAGAACACATCATGCTAACAAACAGGTAATTTTAACATTAGAGGACTGGAGACCAGCAAGAAAAAAATGTGCCATTTTCCCTGACCGGGAATCGAACCCGGGCCGCGGCGGTGAGAGCGCCGAATCCTAGCCACTAGACCACCAGGGAGAGGACGCCTTATTACTTCGAAGAGGTACAGCTGATAAATTATCTTGATATGCAGTACCACTAGACCACCAGGGAGAGGACGCCTTATTACTTTGAAGAGGTACAGCTGATAAATTATCTTGATATGCAGTACCTAAGAACACATCATGCTAACAAACAGGTCATTTTAACAGGAGAGGACTGGAAACCAGCAAGAAGAACATGTGCCATTTTCCCTGACCGGGAATCGAACCCGGGCCACGGCGGTGAGAGCGCCGAATCCTAGCCACTAGACCACCAGGGAGAGGACGCCTTATTACTTTGAAGAGGTACAGCTGATAAATTATCTTGATATGCAGTACCTAAGAACACATCATGCTAACAAACAGGTAATTTTAACAGGAGAGGACTGGAAACCAGCAAGAAAAAAATGTGCCATTTTCCCTGACCGGGAATCGAACCCGGGCCGCGGCGGTGAGAGCGCCGAATGCTAGCCACTAGACCACCAGGGAGAGGACGCCTTATTACTTTGAAGAGGTACAGCTGATAAATTATCTTGATATGCAGTACCTAAGAACACATCATGCTAACAAACAGGTAATTTTAACAGGAGAGGACTGGAAACCAGCAAGAAAAAAATGTGCCATTTTCCCTGACCGGGAATCGAACCCGGGCCGCGGCGGTGAGAGCGCCGAATCCTAGCCACTAGACCACCAGGGAGGGGACGCCTTATTACTTTGAAGAGGTACAGCTGATAAATTATCTTGATATGCAGTACCTAAGAACACATCATGCTAACAAACAGGTAATTTTAACAGGAGAGGACTGGAAACCAGCAAGAAAAAAATGTGCCATTTTCCCTGACCGGGAATCGAACCCGGGCCGCGGCGGTGAGAGCGCCGAATCCTAGCCACTAGACCACCAGGGAGAGGACGCCTTATTACTTTGAAGAGGTACAGCTGATAAATTATCTTGATATGCAGTACCTAAGAACACATCATGCTAACAAACAGGTAATTTTAACAGGAGAGGACTGGAAACCAGCAAGAAAAAAATGTGCCATTTTCCCTGACCGGGAATCGAACCCGGGCCACGGCGGTGAGAGCGCCGAATCCTAGCCACTAGACCACCAGGGAGAGGACGCCTTATTACTTCGAAGAGGTACAGCTGATAAATTATCTTGATATGCAGTACCTAAGAACACATCATGCTAACAAACAGGTCATTTTAACAGGAGAGGACTGGAAACCAGCAAGAAAAAAATGTGCCATTTTCCCTGACCGGGAATCGAACCCGGGCCGGGGCGGTGAGAGCGCCGAATCCTAGCCACTAGACCACCAGGGAGAGGACGCCTTATTACTTTGAAGAGGTACAGCTGATAAATTATCTTGATATGCAGTACCTAAGAACACATCATGCTAACAAACAGGTAATTTTAACAGGAGAGGACTGGAAACCAGCAAGAAAAAAATGTGCCATTTTCCCTGACCGGGAATCGAACCCGGGCCGCGGCGGTGAGAGCGCTGAATCCTAGCCACTAGACCACCAGGGAGAGAACGCCTTATTACTTCGAAGAGGTACAGCTGATAAATTATCTTGATATGCAGTACCTAAGAACACATCATGCTAACAAACAGGTAATTTTAACAGGAGAGGACTGGAGACCAGCAAGAAAAAAATGTGCCATTTTCCCTGACCGGGAATCGAACCCGGGCCGCGGCGGTGAGAGCGCCGAATCCTAGCCACTAGACCACCAGGGAGAGGACGCCTTATTACTTTGAAGAGGTACAGCTGATAAATTATCTTGATATGCAGTACCTAAGAACACATCATGCTAACAAACAGGTAATTTTAACAGGAGAGGACTGGAAACCAGCAAGAAAAAAATGTGCCATTTTCCCTGACCGGGAATCGAACCCGGGCCACGGCGGTGAGAGCGCCGAATCCTAGCCACTAGACCACCAGGGAGAGGACGCCTTATTACTTTGAAGAGGTACAGCTGATAAATTATCTTGATATGCAGTACCTAAGAACACATCATGCTAACAAACAGGTAATTTTAACAGGAGAGGACTGGAAACCAGCAAGAAAAAAATGTGCCATTTTCCCTGACCGGGAATCGAACCCGGGCCGCGGCGGTGAGAGCGCTGAATCCTAGCCACTAGACCACCAGGGAGAGGACGCCTTATTACTTCGAAGAGGTACAGCTGATAAATTATCTTGATATGCAGTACCACTAGACCACCAGGGAGAGGACGCCTTATTACTTTGAAGAGGTACAGCTGATAAATTATCTTGATATGCAGTACCTAAGAACACATCATGCTAACAAACAGGTCATTTTAACAGGAGAGGACTGGAAACCAGCAAGAAGAACATGTGCCATTTTCCCTGACCGGGAATCGAACCCGGGCCGCGGCGGTGAGAGCGCCGAATCCTAGCCACTAGACCACCAGGGAGAGGACGCCTTATTACTTTGAAGAGGTACAGCTGATAAATTATCTTGATATGCAGTACCTAAGAACACATCATGCTAACAAACAGGTAATTTTAACAGGAGAGGACTGGAAACCAGCAAGAAAAAAATGTGCCATTTTCCCTGACCGGGAATCGAACCCGGGCCGCGGCGGTGAGAGCGCCGAATCCTAGCCACTAGACCACCAGGGAGAGGACGCCTTATTACTTTGAAGAGGTACAGCTGATAAATTATCTTGATATGCAGTACCTAAGAACACATCATGCTAACAAACAGGTCATTTTAACAGGAGAGGACTGGAAACCAGCAAGAAAAAAATGTGCCATTTTCCCTGACCGGGAATCGAACCCGGGCCGCGGCGGTGAGAGCGCCGAATCCTAGCCACTAGACCACCAGGGAGAGGACGCCTTATTACTTTGAAGAGTACAGCTGATAAATTATCTTGATATGCAGTACCTAAGAACACATCATGCTAACAAACAGGTCATTTTAACAGGAGAGGACTGGAAACCAGCAAGAAAAAAATGTGCCATTTTCCCTGACCGGGAATCGAACCCGGGCCGCGGCGGTGAGAACGCCGAATCCTAGCCACTAGACCACCAGGGAGAGGACGCCTTATTACTTTGAAGAGGTACAGCTGATAAATTATCTTGATATGCAGTACCTAAGAACACATCATGCTAACAAACAGGTAATTTTAACAGGAGAGGACTGGAGACCAGCAAGAAAAAAATGTGCCATTTTCCCTGACCGGGAATCGAACCCGGGCCGCGGCGGTGAGAGCGCCGAATCCTAGCCACTAGACCACCAGAGAGAGGACGCCTTATTACTTTGAAGAGGTACAGCTGATAAATTATCTTGATATGCAGTACCTAAGAACACATCATGCTAACAAACAGGTAATTTTAACAGGAGAGGACTGGAAACCAGCAAGAAAAAAATGTGCCATTTTCCCTGACCGGGAATCGAACCCGGGCCGCGGCGGTGAGAGCGCCGAATCCTAGCCACTAGACCACCAGGGAGAGGACGCCTTATTACTTTGAAGAGGTACAGCTGATAAATTATCTTGATATGCAGTACCTAAGAACACATCATGCTAACAAACAGGTAATTTTAACAGGAGAGGACTAGAGACCAGCAAGAAAAAAATGTGCAATTTTCCCTGACCGGGAATCGAACCCGGGCCGCGGCGGTGAGAGCGCCGAATCCTAGCCACTAGACCACCAGGGAGAGGACGCCTTATTACTTTGAAGAGGTACAGCTGATAAATTATCTTGATATGCAGTACCTAAGAACACATCATGCTAACAAACAGGTAATTTTAACAGGAGAGGACTAGAGACCAGCAAGAAAAAAATGTGCAATTTTCCCTGACCGGGAATCGAACCCGGGCCGCGGCGGTGAGAGCGCCGAATCCTAGCCACTAGACCACCAGGGAGAGGACGCCTTATTACTTTGAAGAGGTACAGCTGATAAATTATCTTGATATGCAGTACCTAAGAACACATCATGCTAACAAACAGGTCATTTTAACAGGAGAGGACTGGAAACCAGCAAGAAAAAAATGTGCCATTTTCCCTGCCCGGGAATCGAACCCGGGCCGCGGCGGTGAGAGCGCCGAATCCTAGCCACTAGACCACCAGGGAGAGGACGCCTTATTACTTTGAAGAGGTACAGCTGATAAATTATCTTGATATGCAGTACCTAAGAACACATCATGCTAACAAACAGGTAATTTTAACAGGAGAGGACTGGAAACCAGCAAGAAAAAAATGTGCCATTTTCCCTGACCGGGAATCGAACCTGGGCCGCGGCGGTGAGAGCGCCGAAGCCTAGCCACTAGACCACCAGGGAGAGGACGCCTTATTACCTTGAAGAGGTACAGCTGATAAATTATCTTGATATGCAGTACCTAAGAACACATCATGCTAACAAACAGGTCATTTTAACAGGAGAGGACTGGAAACCAGCAAGAAAAAAATGTGCCATTTTCCCTGACTGGGAATCGAACCCGGGCCGCAGCGGTGAGAGCGCCGAATCCTAGCCACTAGACCACCAGGGAGAGGACGCCTTATTACTTTGAAGAGGTACAGCTGATAAATTATCTTGATATGCAGTACCTAAGAACACATCATGCTAACAAACAGGTCATTTTAACAGGAGAGGACTGGAAACCAGCAAGAAAAAAATGTGCCATTCTCCCTGACCGGGAATCGAACCCGGGCCGCGGCGGTGAGAACGCCGAATCCTAGCCACTAGACCATCAGGGAGAGGACGCCTTATTACCTTGAAGAGGTACAGCTGATAAATTATCTTGATATGCAGTACCTAAGAACACATCATGCTAACAAACAGGTCATTTTAACAGGAGAGGACTGGAAACCAGCAAGAAAAAAATGTGCCATTTTCCCTGACTGGGAATCGAACCCGGGCCGCAGCGGTGAGAGCGCCGAATCCTAGCCACTAGACCACCAGGGAGAGGACGCCTTATTACTTTGAAGAGGTACAGCTGATAAATTATCTTGATATGCAGTACCTAAGAACACATCATGCTAACAAACAGGTAATTTTAACAGGAGAGGACTGGAAACCAGCAAGAAAAAAATGTGCCATTCTCCCTGACCGGGAATCGAACCCGGGCCGCGGCGGTGAGAACGCCGAAACCTAGCCACTAGACCACCAGGGAGAGGACGCCTTATTACTTTGAAGAGGTACAGCTGATAAATTATCTTGATATGCAGTACCTAAGAACACATCATGCTAACAAACAGGTCATTTTAACAGGAGAGGACTGGAGACCAGCAAGAAAAAAATGTGCCATTTTCCCTGACCGGGAATCGAACCCGGGCCGCGGCGGTGAGAGCGCCAAATCCTAGCCACTAGACCACCAGGGAGAGGACGCCTTATTACTTTGAAGAGGTACAGCTGATAAATTATCTTGATATGCAGTACCTAAGAACACATCATGCTAACAAACAGGTCATTTTAACAGGAGAGGACTGGAAACCAGCAAGAAAAAAATTTGCAATTTTCCCTGACCGGGAATCGAACCCGGGCCGCGGCGGTGAGAGCGCCGAATCCTAGCCACTAGACCACCAGAGAGAGGACGCCTTATTACTTTGAAGAGGTACAGCTGATAAATTATCTTGATATGCAGTACCTAAGAACACATCATGCTAACAAACAGGTAATTTTAACAGGAGAGGACTGGAAACCAGCAAGAAAAAAATGTGCCATTTTCCCTGACCGGGAATCGAACCCGGGCCGCGGCGGTGAGAGCGCTGAATCCTAGCCACTAGACCATCAGGGAGAGGACGCCTTATTACTTTGAAGAGGTACAGCTGATAAATTATCTTGATATGCAGTACCTAAGAACACATCATGCTAACAAACAGGTCATTTTAACAGGAGAGGACTGGAGACCAGCAAGAAAAAAATGTGCCATTTTCCCTGACCGGGAATCGAACCCGGGCCGCGGCGGTGAGAGCGCCAAATCCTAGCCACTAGACCACCAGGGAGAGGACGCCTTATTACTTTGAAGAGGTACAGCTGATAAATTATCTTGATATGCAGTACCTAAGAACACATCATGCTAACAAACAGGTCATTTTAACAGGAGAGGACTGGAAACCAGCAAGAAAAAAATTTGCAATTTTCCCTGACCGGGAATCGAACCCGGGCCGCGGCGGTGAGAGCGCCGAATCCTAGCCACTAGACCACCAGAGAGAGGACGCCTTATTACTTTGAAGAGGTACAGCTGATAAATTATCTTGATATGCAGTACCTAAGAACACATCATGCTAACAAACAGGTAATTTTAACAGGAGAGGACTGGAAACCAGCAAGAAAAAAATGTGCCATTTTCCCTGACCGGGAATCGAACCCGGGCCGCGGCGGTGAGAGCGCTGAATCCTAGCCACTAGACCATCAGGGAGAGGACGCCTTATTACTTTGAAGAGGTACAGCTGATAAATTATCTTGATATGCAGTACCTAAGAACACATCATGCTAACAAACAGGTAATTTTAACAGGAGAGGACTAGAGACCAGCAAGAAAAAAATGTGCAATTTTCCCTGACCGGGAATCGAACCCGGGCCGCGGCGGTGAGGGCGGCGAATCCTAGCCACTAGACCACCAGGGAGAGGACGCCTTATTACTTTGAAGAGGTACAGCTGATAAATTATCTTGATATGCAGTACCTAAGAACACATCATGCTAACAAACAGGTCATTTTAACAGGAGAGGACTGGAAACCAGCAAGAAAAAAATGTGCCATTTTCCCTGCCCGGGAATCGAACCCGGGCCGCGGCGGTGAGAGCGCCGAATCCTAGCCACTAGACCACCAGGGAGAGGACGCCTTATTACTTTGAAGAGGTACAGCTGATAAATTATCTTGATATGCAGTACCTAAGAACACATCATGCTAACAAACAGGTAATTTTAACAGGAGAGGACTGGAAACCAGCAAGAAAAAAATGTGCCATTTTCCCTGACCGGGAATCGAACCCGGGCCGCGGCGGTGAGAGCGCCGAAGCCTAGCCACTAGACCACCAGGGAGAGGACGCCTTATTACCTTGAAGAGGTACAGCTGATAAATTATCTTGATATGCAGTACCTAAGAACACATCATGCTAACAAACAGGTAATTTTAACAGGAGAGGACTGGAAACCAGCAAGAAAAAAATGTGCCATTTTCCCTGACCGGGAATCGAACCCGGGCCGCGGCGGTGAGAGCGCCGAATCCTAGCCACTAGACCACCAGGGAGAGGACGCCTTATTACTTTGAAGAGGTACAGCTGATAAATTATCTTGATATGCAGTACCTAAGAACACATCATGCTAACAAACAGGTCATTTTAACAGGAGAGGACTGGAAACCAGCAAGAAAAAAATGTGCCATTTTCCCTGACTGGGAATCGAACCCAGGCCACAGCGGTGAGAGCGCCGAATCCTAGCCACTAGACCACCAGGGAGAGGATGCCTTATTACTTTGAAGAGGTGCAGCTGATAAATTATCTTGATATGCAGTACCTAAGAACACATCATGCTAACAAACAGGTAATTTTAACAGGAGAGGACTGGAAACCAGCAAGAAAAAAATGTGCCATTTTCCCTGACCGGGAATCGAACCCGGGCCGCGGCGGTGAGAGCGCCGAATCCTAGCCACTAGACCACCAGGGAGAGGACGCCTTATTACTTTGAAGAGGTACAGCTGATAAATTATCTTGATATGCAGTACCTAAGAACACATCATGCTAACAAACAGGTAATTTTAACAGGAGAGGACTAGAGACCAGCAAGAAAAAAATGTGCAATTTTCCCTGACCGGGAATCGAACCCGGGCCGCGGCGGTGAGAGCGCCGAATCCTAGCCACTAGACCACCAGGGAGAGGACGCCTTATTACTTTGAAGAGGTACAGCTGATAAATTATCTTGATATGCAGTACCTAAGAACACATCATGCTAACAAACAGGTAATTTTAACAGGAGACGACTGGAAACCAGCAAGAAAAAAATGTGCCATTTTCCCTGCCCGGGAATCGAACCCGGGCCGCGGCGGTGAGAGCGCCGAATCCTAGCCACTAGACCACCAGGGAGAGGACGCCTTATTACTTTGAAGAGGTGCAGCTGATAAATTATCTTGATATGCAGTACCTAAGAACACATCATGCTAACAAACAGGTCATTTTAACAGGAGAGGACTGGAAACCAGCAAGAAAAAAATGTGCCATTTTCCCTGACCGGGAATCGAACCCGGGCCGCGGCGGTGAGAGCGCCGAAGCCTAGCCACTAGACCACCAGGGAGAGGACGCCTTATTACTTTGAAGAGGTACAGCTGATAAATTATCTTGATATGCAGTACCTAAGAACACATCATGCTAACAAACAGGTCATTTTAACAGGAGAGGACTGGAAACCAGCAAGAAAAAAATGTGCCATTTTCCCTGACTGGGAATCGAACCCGGGCCGCAGCGGTGAGAGCGCCGAATCCTAGCCACTAGACCACCAGGGAGAGGACGCCTTATTACTTTGAAGAGGTACAGCTGATAAATTATCTTGATATGCAGTACCTAAGAACACATCATGCTAACAAACAGGTAATTTTAACAGGAGAGGACTGGAAACCAGCAAGAAAAAAATGTGCCATTCTCCCTGACCGGGAATCGAACCCGGGCCGCGGCGGTGAGAACGCCGAATCCTAGCCACTAGACCACCAGGGAGAGGACGCCTTATTACTTTGAAGAGGTACAGCTGATAAATTATCTTGATATGCAGTACCTAAGAACACATCATGCTAACAAACAGGTCATTTTAACAGGAGAGGACTGGAGACCAGCAAGAAAAAAATGTGCCATTTTCCCTGACCGGGAATCGAACCCGGGCCGCGGCGGTGAGAGCGCCAAATCCTAGCCACTAGACCACCAGGGAGAGGACGCCTTATTACTTTGAAGAGGTACAGCTGATAAATTATCTTGATATGCAGTACCTAAGAACACATCATGCTAACAAACAGGTCATTTTAACAGGAGAGGACTGGAAACCAGCAAGAAAAAAATTTGCAATTTTCCCTGACCGGGAATCGAACCCGGGCCGCGGCGGTGAGAGCGCCGAATCCTAGCCACTAGACCACCAGAGAGAGGACGCCTTATTACTTTGAAGAGGTACAGCTGATAAATTATCTTGATATGCAGTACCTAAGAACACATCATGCTAACAAACAGGTAATTTTAACAGGAGAGGACTGGAAACCAGCAAGAAAAAAATGTGCCATTTTCCCTGACCGGGAATCGAACCCGGGCCGCGGCGGTGAGAGCGCCGAATCCTAGCCACTAGACCACCAGGGAGAGGACGCCTTATTACTTTGAAGAGGTACAGCTGATAAATTATCTTGATATGCAGTACCTAAGAACACATCATGCTAACAAACAGGTAATTTTAACAGGAGAGGACTGGAAACCAGCAAGAAAAAAATGTGCCATTTTCCCTGACCGGGAATCGAACCCGGGCCGCGGCGGTGAGAGCGCCGAATCCTAGCCACTAGACCACCAGGGAGAGGACGCCTTATTACTTTGAAGAGGTACAGCTGATAAATTATCTTGATATGCAGTACCTAAGAACACATCATGCTAACAAACAGGTAATTTTAACAGGAGAGGACTGGAAACCAGCAAGAAAAAAATGTGCCATTTTCCCTGACCGGGAATCGAACCCGGGCCGCGGCGGTGAGAGCGCCGAATCCTAGCCACTAGACCACCAGGGAGAGGACGCCTTATTACTTTGAAGAGGTACAGCTGATAAATTATCTTGATATGCAGTACCTAAGAACACATCATGCTAACAAACAGGTAATTTTAACAGGAGAGGACTAGAGACCAGCAAGAAAAAAATGTGCAATTTTCCCTGACCGGGAATCGAACCCGGGCCGCGGCGGTGAGAGCGCCGAATCCTAGCCACTAGACCACCAGGGAGAGGACGCCTTATTACTTTGAAGAGGTACAGCTGATAAATTATCTTGATATGCAGTACCTAAGAACACATCATGCTAACAAACAGGTAATTTTAACAGGAGACGACTGGAAACCAGCAAGAAAAAAATGTGCCATTTTCCCTGCCCGGGAATCGAACCCGGGCCGCGGCGGTGAGAGCGCCGAATCCTAGCCACTAGACCACCAGGGAGAGGACGCCTTATTACTTTGAAGAGGTGCAGCTGATAAATTATCTTGATATGCAGTACCTAAGAACACATCATGCTAACAAACAGGTCATTTTAACAGGAGAGGACTGGAAACCAGCAAGAAAAAAATGTGCCATTTTCCCTGACCGGGAATCGAACCCGGGCCGCGGCGGTGAGAGCGCCGAAGCCTAGCCACTAGACCACCAGGGAGAGGACGCCTTATTACTTTGAAGAGGTACAGCTGATAAATTATCTTGATATGCAGTACCTAAGAACACATCATGCTAACAAACAGGTCATTTTAACAGGAGAGGACTGGAAACCAGCAAGAAAAAAATGTGCCATTTTCCCTGACTGGGAATCGAACCCGGGCCGCAGCGGTGAGAGCGCCGAATCCTAGCCACTAGACCACCAGGGAGAGGACGCCTTATTACTTTGAAGAGGTACAGCTGATAAATTATCTTGATATGCAGTACCTAAGAACACATCATGCTAACAAACAGGTAATTTTAACAGGAGAGGACTGGAAACCAGCAAGAAAAAAATGTGCCATTCTCCCTGACCGGGAATCGAACCCGGGCCGCGGCGGTGAGAACGCCGAATCCTAGCCACTAGACCACCAGGGAGAGGACGCCTTATTACTTTGAAGAGGTACAGCTGATAAATTATCTTGATATGCAGTACCTAAGAACACATCATGCTAACAAACAGGTCATTTTAACAGGAGAGGACTGGAGACCAGCAAGAAAAAAATGTGCCATTTTCCCTGACCGGGAATCGAACCCGGGCCGCGGCGGTGAGAGCGCCAAATCCTAGCCACTAGACCACCAGGGAGAGGACGCCTTATTACTTTGAAGAGGTACAGCTGATAAATTATCTTGATATGCAGTACCTAAGAACACATCATGCTAACAAACAGGTCATTTTAACAGGAGAGGACTGGAAACCAGCAAGAAAAAAATTTGCAATTTTCCCTGACCGGGAATCGAACCCGGGCCGCGGCGGTGAGAGCGCCGAATCCTAGCCACTAGACCACCAGGGAGAGGACGCCTTATTACTTTGAAGAGGTACAGCTGATAAATTATCTTGATATGCAGTACCTAAGAACACATCATGCTAACAAACAGGTAATTTTAACAGGAGAGGACTGGAAACCAGCAAGAAAAAAATGTGCCATTTTCCCTGACCGGGAATCGAACCCGGGCCGCGGCGGTGAGAGCGCCGAATCCTAGCCACTAGACCACCAGGGAGAGGACGCCTTATTACTTTGAAGAGGTACAGCTGATAAATTATCTTGATATGCAGTACCTAAGAACACATCATGCTAACAAACAGGTCATTTTAACAGGAGAGGACTGGAAACCAGCAAGAAAAAAATGTGCCATTTTCCCTGACCGGGAATCGAACCCGGGCCGCGGCGGTGAGAGCGCCGAATCCTAGCCACTAGACCACCAGGGAGAGGACGCCTTATTACTTTGAAGAGGTACAGCTGATAAATTATCTTGATATGCAGTACCTAAGAACACATCATGCTAACAAACAGGTAATTTTAACAGGAGAGGACTGGAAACCAGCAAGAAAAAAATGTGCCATTTTCCCTGACCGGGAATCGAACCCAGGCCGCGGCGGTGAGAGCGCCGAATCCTAGCCACTAGACCACCAGGGAGAGGACGCCTTATTACTTTGAAGAGGTACAGCTGATAAATTATCTTGATATGCAGTACCTAAGAACACATCATGCTAACAAACAGGTCATTTTAACAGGAGAGGACTGGAAACCAGCAAGAAAAAAATGTGCCATTTTCCCTGACCGGGAATCGAACCCGGGCCGCGGCGGTGAGAGCGCCGAATCCTAGCCACTAGACCACCAGGGAGAGGACGCTTTATTTCTTTGAAGAGGTACAGCTGATAAATTATCTTGATATGCAGTACCTAAGAACACATCATGCTAACAAACAGGTCATTTTAACAGGAGAGGACTGGAAACCAGCAAGAAAAAAATGTGCCATTTTCCCTGACCGGGAATCGAACCCGGGCCGCGGCGGTGAGAGCGCCGAATCCTAGCCACTAGACCACCAGGGAGAGGACGCCTTATTACTTTGAAGAGGTGCAGCTGATAAATTATCTTGATATGCAGTACCTAAGAACACATCATGCTAACAAACAGGTAATTTTAACAGGAGAGGACTGGAAACCAGCAAGAAAAAAATGTGCCATTTTCCCTGACCGGGAATCGAACCCGGGCCGCGGCGGTGAGAGCGCCGAATCCTAGCCACTAGACCACCAGGGAGAGGACGCCTTATTACTTTGAAGAGGTACAGCTGATAAATTATCTTGATATGCAGTACCTAAGAACACATCATGCTAACAAACAGGTCATTTTAACAGGAGAGGACTGGAAACCAGCAAGAAGAACATGTGCCATTTTCCCTGACCGGGAATCGAACCCGGGCCGCGGCGGTGAGAGCGCCGAATCCTAGCCACTAGACCACCAGGGAGAGGACGCCTTATTACTTTGAAGAGGTACAGCTGATAAATTATCTTGATATGCAGTACCTAAGAACACATCATGCTAACAAACAGGTAATTTTAACAGGAGAGGACTGGAAACCAGCAAGAAAAAAATGTGCCATTTTCCCTGACCGGGAATCGAACCCGGGCCGCGGCGGTGAGAGCGCCGAATCCTAGCCACTAGACCACCAGGGAGAGGACGCCTTATTACTTTGAAGAGGTGCAGCTGATAAATTATCTTGATATGCAGTACCTAAGAACACATCATGCTAACAAACAGGTAATTTTAACAGGAGAGGACTGGAAACCAGCAAGAAAAAAATGTGCCATTTTCCCTGACCGGGAATCGAACCCGGGCCGCGGCGGTGAGAGCGCCGAATCCTAGCCACTAGACCACCAGGGAGAGGACGCCTTATTACTTTGAAGAGGTACAGCTGATAAATTATCTTGATATGCAGTACCTAAGAACACATCATGCTAACAAACAGGTAATTTTAACAGGAGAGGACTGGAAACCAGCAAGAAAAAAATGTGCCATTTTCCCTGACCGGGAATCGAACCCGGGCCGCGGCGGTGAGAGCGCCGAATCCTAGCCACTAGACCACCAGGGAGAGGACGCCTTATTACTTTGAAGAGGTACAGCTGATAAATTATCTTGATATGCAGTACCTAAGAACACATCATGCTAACAAACAGGTCATTTTAACAGGAGAGGACTGGAAACCAGCAAGAAAAAAATGTGCCATTTTCCCTGACCGGGAATCGAACCCGGGCCGCGGCGGTGAGAGCGCCGAATCCTAGCCACTAGACCACCAGGGAGAGGACGCTTTATTTCTTTGAAGAGGTACAGCTGATAAATTATCTTGATATGCAGTACCTAAGAACACATCATGCTAACAAACAGGTCATTTTAACAGGAGAGGACTGGAAACCAGCAAGAAAAAAATGTGCCATTTTCCCTGACCGGGAATCGAACCCGGGCCGCGGCGGTGAGAGCGCCGAATCCTAGCCACTAGACCACCAGGGAGAGGACGCCTTATTACTTTGAAGAGTACAGCTGATAAATTATCTTGATATGCAGTACCTAAGAACACATCATGCTAACAAACAGGTAATTTTAACAGGAGAGGACTGGAAACCAGCAAGAAAAAAATGTGCCATTTTCCCTGACCGGGAATCGAACCCGGGCCGCGGCGGTGAGAACGCCGAATCCTAGCCACTAGACCACCAGGGAGAGGACGCCTTATTACTTTGAAGAGGTACAGCTGATAAATTATCTTGATATGCAGTACCTAAGAACACATCATGCTAACAAACAGGTAATTTTAACAGGAGAGGACTGGAGACCAGCAAGAAAAAAATGTGCCATTTTCCCTGACCGGGAATCGAACCCGGGCCGCGGCGGTGAGAGCGCCGAATCCTAGCCACTAGACCACCAGAGAGAGGACGCCTTATTACTTTGAAGAGGTACAGCTGATAAATTATCTTGATATGCAGTACCTAAGAACACATCATGCTAACAAACAGGTAATTTTAACAGGAGAGGACTGGAAACCAGCAAGAAAAAAATGTGCCATTTTCCCTGACCGGGAATCGAACCCGGGCCGCGGCGGTGAGAGCGCCGAATCCTAGCCACTAGACCACCAGGGAGAGGACGCCTTATTACTTTGAAGAGGTACAGCTGATAAATTATCTTGATATGCAGTACCTAAGAACACATCATGCTAACAAACAGGTAATTTTAACAGGAGAGGACTAGAGACCAGCAAGAAAAAAATGTGCAATTTTCCCTGACCGGGAATCGAACCCGGGCCGCGGCGGTGAGAGCGCCGAATCCTAGCCACTAGACCACCAGGGAGAGGACGCCTTATTACTTTGAAGAGGTACAGCTGATAAATTATCTTGATATGCAGTACCTAAGAACACATCATGCTAACAAACAGGTAATTTTAACAGGAGAGGACTAGAGACCAGCAAGAAAAAAATGTGCAATTTTCCCTGACCGGGAATCGAACCCGGGCCGCGGCGGTGAGAGCGCCGAATCCTAGCCACTAGACCACCAGGGAGAGGACGCCTTATTACTTTGAAGAGGTACAGCTGATAAATTATCTTGATATGCAGTACCTAAGAACACATCATGCTAACAAACAGGTCATTTTAACAGGAGAGGACTGGAAACCAGCAAGAAAAAAATGTGCCATTTTCCCTGCCCGGGAATCGAACCCGGGCCGCGGCGGTGAGAGCGCCGAATCCTAGCCACTAGACCACCAGGGAGAGGACGCCTTATTACTTTGAAGAGGTACAGCTGATAAATTATCTTGATATGCAGTACCTAAGAACACATCATGCTAACAAACAGGTAATTTTAACAGGAGAGGACTGGAAACCAGCAAGAAAAAAATGTGCCATTTTCCCTGACCGGGAATCGAACCTGGGCCGCGGCGGTGAGAGCGCCGAAGCCTAGCCACTAGACCACCAGGGAGAGGACGCCTTATTACCTTGAAGAGGTACAGCTGATAAATTATCTTGATATGCAGTACCTAAGAACACATCATGCTAACAAACAGGTCATTTTAACAGGAGAGGACTGGAAACCAGCAAGAAAAAAATGTGCCATTTTCCCTGACTGGGAATCGAACCCGGGCCGCAGCGGTGAGAGCGCCGAATCCTAGCCACTAGACCACCAGGGAGAGGACGCCTTATTACTTTGAAGAGGTACAGCTGATAAATTATCTTGATATGCAGTACCTAAGAACACATCATGCTAACAAACAGGTCATTTTAACAGGAGAGGACTGGAAACCAGCAAGAAAAAAATGTGCCATTCTCCCTGACCGGGAATCGAACCCGGGCCGCGGCGGTGAGAACGCCGAATCCTAGCCACTAGACCATCAGGGAGAGGACGCCTTATTACCTTGAAGAGGTACAGCTGATAAATTATCTTGATATGCAGTACCTAAGAACACATCATGCTAACAAACAGGTCATTTTAACAGGAGAGGACTGGAAACCAGCAAGAAAAAAATGTGCCATTTTCCCTGACTGGGAATCGAACCCGGGCCGCAGCGGTGAGAGCGCCGAATCCTAGCCACTAGACCACCAGGGAGAGGACGCCTTATTACTTTGAAGAGGTACAGCTGATAAATTATCTTGATATGCAGTACCTAAGAACACATCATGCTAACAAACAGGTAATTTTAACAGGAGAGGACTGGAAACCAGCAAGAAAAAAATGTGCCATTCTCCCTGACCGGGAATCGAACCCGGGCCGCGGCGGTGAGAACGCCGAATCCTAGCCACTAGACCACCAGGGAGAGGACGCCTTATTACTTTGAAGAGGTACAGCTGATAAATTATCTTGATATGCAGTACCTAAGAACACATCATGCTAACAAACAGGTCATTTTAACAGGAGAGGACTGGAGACCAGCAAGAAAAAAATGTGCCATTTTCCCTGACCGGGAATCGAACCCGGGCCGCGGCGGTGAGAGCGCCAAATCCTAGCCACTAGACCACCAGGGAGAGGACGCCTTATTACTTTGAAGAGGTACAGCTGATAAATTATCTTGATATGCAGTACCTAAGAACACATCATGCTAACAAACAGGTCATTTTAACAGGAGAGGACTGGAAACCAGCAAGAAAAAAATGTGCCATTCTCCCTGACCGGGAATCGAACCCGGGCCGCGGCGGTGAGAACGCCGAATCCTAGCCACTAGACCATCAGGGAGAGGACGCCTTATTACCTTGAAGAGGTACAGCTGATAAATTATCTTGATATGCAGTACCTAAGAACACATCATGCTAACAAACAGGTCATTTTAACAGGAGAGGACTGGAAACCAGCAAGAAAAAAATGTGCCATTTTCCCTGACTGGGAATCGAACCCGGGCCGCAGCGGTGAGAGCGCCGAATCCTAGCCACTAGACCACCAGGGAGAGGACGCCTTATTACTTTGAAGAGGTACAGCTGATAAATTATCTTGATATGCAGTACCTAAGAACACATCATGCTAACAAACAGGTAATTTTAACAGGAGAGGACTGGAAACCAGCAAGAAAAAAATGTGCCATTCTCCCTGACCGGGAATCGAACCCGGGCCGCGGCGGTGAGAACGCCGAATCCTAGCCACTAGACCACCAGGGAGAGGACGCCTTATTACTTTGAAGAGGTACAGCTGATAAATTATCTTGATATGCAGTACCTAAGAACACATCATGCTAACAAACAGGTCATTTTAACAGGAGAGGACTGGAGACCAGCAAGAAAAAAATGTGCCATTTTCCCTGACCGGGAATCGAACCCGGGCCGCGGCGGTGAGAGCGCCAAATCCTAGCCACTAGACCACCAGGGAGAGGACGCCTTATTACTTTGAAGAGGTACAGCTGATAAATTATCTTGATATGCAGTACCTAAGAACACATCATGCTAACAAACAGGTCATTTTAACAGGAGAGGACTGGAAACCAGCAAGAAAAAAATTTGCAATTTTCCCTGACCGGGAATCGAACCCGGGCCGCGGCGGTGAGAGCGCCGAATCCTAGCCACTAGACCACCAGAGAGAGGACGCCTTATTACTTTGAAGAGGTACAGCTGATAAATTATCTTGATATGCAGTACCTAAGAACACATCATGCTAACAAACAGGTAATTTTAACAGGAGAGGACTGGAAACCAGCAAGAAAAAAATGTGCCATTTTCCCTGACCGGGAATCGAACCCGGGCCGCGGCGGTGAGAGCGCCGAATCCTAGCCACTAGACCACCAGGGAGAGGACGCCTTATTACTTTGAAGAGGTACAGCTGATAAATTATCTTGATATGCAGTACCTAAGAACACATCATGCTAACAAACAGGTAATTTTAACAGGAGAGGACTGGAAACCAGCAAGAAAAAAATGTGCCATTTTCCCTGACCGGGAATCGAACCCGGGCCGCGGCGGTGAGAGCGCCAAATCCTAGCCACTAGACCACCAGGGAGAGGACGCCTTATTACTTTGAAGAGGTACAGCTGATAAATTATCTTGATATGCAGTACCTAAGAACACATCATGCTAACAAACAGGTAATTTTAACAGGAGAGGACTGGAAACTAGCAAGAAAAAAATGTGCCATTTTCCCTGACCGGGAATCGAACCCGGGCCGCGGCGGTGAGAGCGCCGAATCCTAGCCACTAGACCACCAGGGAGAGGACGCCTTATTACTTTGAAGAGGTACAGCTGATAAATTATCTTGATATGCAGTACCTAAGAACACATCATGCTAACAAACAGGTCATTTTAACAGGAGAGGACTGGAGACCAGCAAGAAAAAAATGTGCCATTTTCCCTGACCGGGAATCGAACCCGGGCCGCGGCGGTGAGAGCGCCGAATCCTAGCCACTAGACCACCAGGGAGAGGACGCCTTATTACTTTGAAGAGGTACAGCTGATAAATTATCTTGATATGCAGTACCTAAGAACACATCATGCTAACAAACAGGTAATTTTAACAGGAGAGGACTGGAAACCAGCAAGAAAAAAATGTGCCATTTTCCCTGACCGGGAATCGAACCCGGGCCGCGGCGGTGAGAGCGCCGAATCCTAGCCACTAGACCACCAGGGAGAGGACGCTTTATTACTTTGAAGAGGTACAGCTGATAAATTATCTTGATATGCAGTACCTAAGAACACATCATGCTAACAAACAGGTCATTTTAACAGGAGAGGACTGGAAACCAGCAAGAAAAAAATGTGCCATTTTCCCTGACCGGGAATCGAACCCGGGCCGCGGCGGTGAGAACGCCGAATCCTAGCCACTAGACCACCAGGGAGAGGACGCCTTATTACTTTGAAGAGGTACAGCTGATAAATTATCTTGATATGCAGTACCTAAGAACACATCATGCTAACAAACAGGTCATTTTAACAGGAGAGGACTGGAGACCAGCAAGAAAAAAATGTGCCATTTTCCCTGACCGGGAATCGAACCCGGGCCGCGGCGGTGAGAGCGCCAAATCCTAGCCACTAGACCACCAGGGAGAGGACGCCTTATTACTTTGAAGAGGTACAGCTGATAAATTATCTTGATATGCAGTACCTAAGAACACATCATGCTAACAAACAGGTCATTTTAACAGGAGAGGACTGGAAACCAGCAAGAAAAAAATGTGCCATTCTCCCTGACCGGGAATCGAACCCGGGCCGCGGCGGTGAGAACGCCGAATCCTAGCCACTAGACCATCAGGGAGAGGACGCCTTATTACCTTGAAGAGGTACAGCTGATAAATTATCTTGATATGCAGTACCTAAGAACACATCATGCTAACAAACAGGTCATTTTAACAGGAGAGGACTGGAAACCAGCAAGAAAAAAATGTGCCATTTTCCCTGACTGGGAATCGAACCCGGGCCGCAGCGGTGAGAGCGCCGAATCCTAGCCACTAGACCACCAGGGAGAGGACGCCTTATTACTTTGAAGAGGTACAGCTGATAAATTATCTTGATATGCAGTACCTAAGAACACATCATGCTAACAAACAGGTAATTTTAACAGGAGAGGACTGGAAACCAGCAAGAAAAAAATGTGCCATTCTCCCTGACCGGGAATCGAACCCGGGCCGCGGCGGTGAGAACGCCGAATCCTAGCCACTAGACCACCAGGGAGAGGACGCCTTATTACTTTGAAGAGGTACAGCTGATAAATTATCTTGATATGCAGTACCTAAGAACACATCATGCTAACAAACAGGTCATTTTAACAGGAGAGGACTGGAGACCAGCAAGAAAAAAATGTGCCATTTTCCCTGACCGGGAATCGAACCCGGGCCGCGGCGGTGAGAGCGCCAAATCCTAGCCACTAGACCACCAGGGAGAGGACGCCTTATTACTTTGAAGAGGTACAGCTGATAAATTATCTTGATATGCAGTACCTAAGAACACATCATGCTAACAAACAGGTCATTTTAACAGGAGAGGACTGGAAACCAGCAAGAAAAAAATTTGCAATTTTCCCTGACCGGGAATCGAACCCGGGCCGCGGCGGTGAGAGCGCCGAATCCTAGCCACTAGACCACCAGAGAGAGGACGCCTTATTACTTTGAAGAGGTACAGCTGATAAATTATCTTGATATGCAGTACCTAAGAACACATCATGCTAACAAACAGGTAATTTTAACAGGAGAGGACTGGAAACCAGCAAGAAAAAAATGTGCCATTTTCCCTGACCGGGAATCGAACCCGGGCCGCGGCGGTGAGAGCGCCGAATCCTAGCCACTAGACCACCAGGGAGAGGACGCCTTATTACTTTGAAGAGGTACAGCTGATAAATTATCTTGATATGCAGTACCTAAGAACACATCATGCTAACAAACAGGTAATTTTAACAGGAGAGGACTGGAAACCAGCAAGAAAAAAATGTGCCATTTTCCCTGACCGGGAATCGAACCCGGGCCGCGGCGGTGAGAGCGCCAAATCCTAGCCACTAGACCACCAGGGAGAGGACGCCTTATTACTTTGAAGAGGTACAGCTGATAAATTATCTTGATATGCAGTACCTAAGAACACATCATGCTAACAAACAGGTAATTTTAACAGGAGAGGACTGGAAACCAGCAAGAAAAAAATGTGCCATTTTCCCTGACCGGGAATTGAACCCGGGCCGCGGCGGTGAGAGCGCCGAATCCTAGCCACTAGACCACCAGGGAGAGGACGCCTTATTACTTTGAAGAGGTACAGCTGATAAATTATCTTGATATGCAGTACCTAAGAACACATCATGCTAACAAACAGGTAATTTTAACAGGAGAGGACTGGAAACCAGCAAGAAAAAAAATGTGCCATTTTCCCTGACCGGGAATCGAACCCGGGCCGCGGCGGTGAGAGCGCCGAATCCTAGCCACTAGACCACCAGGGAGAGGACGCCTTATTACTTTGAAGAGGTACAGCTGATAAATTATCTTGATATGCAGTACCTAAGAACACATCATGCTAACAAACAGGTCATTTTAACAGGAGAGGACTGGAAACCAGCAAGAAAAAAATGTGCCATTTTCCCTGACCGGGAATCGAACCCGGGCCGCAGCGGTGAGAGCGCCGAATGCTAGCCACTAGACCACCAGGGAGAGGACGCCTTATTACTTTGAAGAGGTACAGCTGATAAATTATCTTGATATGCAGTACCTAAGAACACATCATGCTAACAAACAGGTAATTTTAACAGGAGAGGACTCGAAACCAGCAAGAAAAAAATGTGCCATTTTCCCTGACCGGGAATCGAACCCGGGCCGCGGCGGTGAGAGCGCCGAAGCCTAGCCACTAGACCACCAGGGAGAGGACGCCTTATTACCTTGAAGAGGTACAGCTGATAAATTATCTTGATATGCAGTACCTAAGAACACATCATGCTAACAAACAGGTAATTTTAACAGGAGAGGACTGGAAACCAGCAAGAAAAAAATGTGCCATTTTCCCTGACCGGGAATCGAACCCGGGCCGCGGCGGTGAGAGCGCCGAATCCTAGCCACTAGACCACCAGGGAGAGGACGCCTTATTACTTTGAAGAGGTACAGCTGATAAATTATCTTGATATGCAGTACCTAAGAACACATCATGCTAACAAACAGGTCATTTTAACAGGAGAGGACTGGAAACCAGCAAGAAAAAAATGTGCCATTTTCCCTGACTGGGAATCGAACCCAGGCCACAGCGGTGAGAGCGCCGAATCCTAGCCACTAGACCACCAGGGAGAGGATGCCTTATTACTTTGAAGAGGTGCAGCTGATAAATTATCTTGATATGCAGTACCTAAGAACACATCATGCTAACAAACAGGTCATTTTAACAGGAGAGGACTGGAAACCAGCAAGAAAAAAATGTGCCATTTTCCCTGACCGGGAATCGAACCCGGGCCGCGGCGGTGAGAGCGCCGAATCCTAGCCACTAGACCACCAGGGAGAGGACGCCTTATTACTTTGAAGAGGTACAGCTGATAAATTATCTTGATATGCAGTACCTAAGAACACATCATGCTAACAAACAGGTCATTTTAACAGGAGAGGACTGGAAACCAGCAAGAAAAAAATGTGCCATTTTCCCTGCCCGGGAATCGAACCCGGGCCGCGGCGGTGAGAGCGCCGAATCCTAGCCACTAGACCACCAGGGAGAGGACGCCTTATTACTTTGAAGAGGTACAGCTGATAAATTATCTTGATATGCAGTACCTAAGAACACATCATGCTAACAAACAGGTAATTTTAACAGGAGAGGACTGGAGACCAGCAAGAAAAAAATGTGCAATTTTCCCTGACCGGGAATCGAACCCGGGCCGCGGCGGTGAGAGCGCCGAATCCTAGCCACTAGACCACCAGGGAGAGGACGCCTTATTACTTTGAAGAGGTACAGCTGATAAATTATCTTGATATGCAGTACCTAAGAACACATCATGCTAACAAACAGGTAATTTTAACAGGAGAGGACTGGAAACCAGCAAGAAAAAAATGTGCCATTCTCCCTGACCGGGAATCGAACCCGGGCCGCGGCGGTGAGAGCGCCGAATCCTAGCCACTAGACCACCAGGGAGAGGACGCCTTATTACTTTGAAGAGGTACAGCTGATAAATTATCTTGATATGCAGTACCTAAGAACACATCATGCTAACAAACAGGTCATTTTAACAGGAGAGGACTGGAGACCAGCAAGAAAAAAATGTGCCATTTTCCCTGACCGGGAATCGAACCCGGGCCGCGGCGGTGAGAGCGCCGAATCCTAGCCACTAGACCACCAGGGAGAGGACGCCTTATTACTTTGAAGAGGTACAGCTGATAAATTATCTTGATATGCAGTACCTAAGAACACATCATGCTAACAAACAGGTAATTTTAACAGGAGAGGACTGGAAACCAGCAAGAAAAAAATGTGCCATTCTCCCTGACCGGGAATCGAACCCGGGCCGCGGCGGTGAGAGCGTCGAATCCTAGCCACTAGACCACCAGGGAGAGGACGCCTTATTACTTTGAAGAGGTACAGCTGATAAATTATCTTGATATGCAGTACCTAAGAACACATCATGCTAACAAACAGGTAATTTTAACAGGAGAGGACTGGAAACCAGCAAGAAAAAAATGTGCCATTTTCCCTGACCGGGAATCGAACCCGGGCCGCGGCGGTGAGAGCGCCGAAGCCTAGCCACTAGACCACCAGGGAGAGGACGCCTTATTACCTTGAAGAGGTACAGCTGATAAATTATCTTGATATGCAGTACCTAAGAACACATCATGCTAACAAACAGGTAATTTTAACAGGAGAGGACTGGAAACCAGCAAGAAAAAAATGTGCCATTTTCCCTGACCGGGAATCGAACCCGGGCCGCGGCGGTGAGAGCGCCGAATCCTAGCCACTAGACCACCAGGGAGAGGACGCCTTATTACTTTGAAGAGGTACAGCTGATAAATTATCTTGATATGCAGTACCTAAGAACACATCATGCTAACAAACAGGTCATTTTAACAGGAGAGGACTGGAAACCAGCAAGAAAAAAATGTGCCATTTTCCCTGACTGGGAATCGAACCCAGGCCACAGCGGTGAGAGCGCCGAATCCTAGCCACTAGACCACCAGGGAGAGGATGCCTTATTACTTTGAAGAGGTGCAGCTGATAAATTATCTTGATATGCAGTACCTAAGAACACATCATGCTAACAAACAGGTAATTTTAACAGGAGAGGACTGGAAACCAGCAAGAAAAAAATGTGCCATTTTCCCTGACCGGGAATCGAACCCGGGCCGCGGCGGTGAGAGCGCCGAATCCTAGCCACTAGACCACCAGGGAGAGGACGCCTTATTACTTTGAAGAGGTACAGCTGATAAATTATCTTGATATGCAGTACCTAAGAACACATCATGCTAACAAACAGGTCATTTTAACAGGAGAGGACTGGAAACCAGCAAGAAAAAAATGTGCCATTTTCCCTGCCCGGGAATCGAACCCGGGCCGCGGCGGTGAGAGCGCCGAATCCTAGCCACTAGACCACCAGGGAGAGGACGCCTTATTACTTTGAAGAGGTACAGCTGATAAATTATCTTGATATGCAGTACCTAAGAACACATCATGCTAACAAACAGGTAATTTTAACAGGAGAGGACTGGAGACCAGCAAGAAAAAAATGTGCAATTTTCCCTGACCGGGAATCGAACCCGGGCCGCGGCGGTGAGAGCGCCGAATCCTAGCCACTAGACCACCAGGGAGAGGACGCCTTATTACTTTGAAGAGGTACAGCTGATAAATTATCTTGATATGCAGTACCTAAGAACACATCATGCTAACAAACAGGTAATTTTAACAGGAGAGGACTGGAAACCAGCAAGAAAAAAATGTGCCATTCTCCCTGACCGGGAATCGAACCCGGGCCGCGGCGGTGAGAGCGCCGAATCCTAGCCACTAGACCACCAGGGAGAGGACGCCTTATTACTTTGAAGAGGTACAGCTGATAAATTATCTTGATATGCAGTACCTAAGAACACATCATGCTAACAAACAGGTCATTTTAACAGGAGAGGACTGGAGACCAGCAAGAAAAAAATGTGCCATTTTCCCTGACCGGGAATCGAACCCGGGCCGCGGCGGTGAGAGCGCCGAATCCTAGCCACTAGACCACCAGGGAGAGGACGCCTTATTACTTTGAAGAGGTACAGCTGATAAATTATCTTGATATGCAGTACCTAAGAACACATCATGCTAACAAACAGGTAATTTTAACAGGAGAGGACTGGAAACCAGCAAGAAAAAAATGTGCCATTCTCCCTGACCGGGAATCGAACCCGGGCCGCGGCGGTGAGAGCGCCGAATCCTAGCCACTAGACCACCAGGGAGAGGACGCCTTATTACTTTGAAGAGGTACAGCTGATAAATTATCTTGATATGCAGTACCTAAGAACACATCATGCTAACAAACAGGTAATTTTAACAGGAGAGGACTGGAGACCAGCAAGAAAAAAATGTGCCATTTTCCCTGACCGGGAATCGAACCCGGGCCGCGGCGGTGAGAGCGCCGAATCCTAGCCACTAGACCACCAGGGAGAGGACGCCTTATTACTTTGAAGAGGTACAGCTGATAAATTATCTTGATATGCAGTACCTAAGAACACATCATGCTAACAAACAGGTCATTTTAACAGGAGACGACTGGAAACCAGCAAGAAAAAAATGTGCCATTTTCCCTGACCGGGAATCGAACCCGGGCCGCGGCGGTGAGAGCGCCGAATCCTAGCCACTAGACCACCAGGGAGAGGACGCCTTATTACTTTGAAGAGGTACAGCTGATAAATTATCTTGATATGCAGTACCTAAGAACACATCATGCTAACAAACAGGTAATTTTAACAGGAGAGGACTGGAAACCAGCAAGAAAAAAATGTGCCATTTTCCCTGACCGGGAATCGAACCCGGGCCGCGGCGGTGAGAGCGCCGAATCCTAGCCACTAGACCACCAGGGAGAGGACGCCTTATTACTTTGAAGAGGTACAGCTGATAAATTATCTTGATATGCAGTACCTAAGAACACATCATGCTAACAAACAGGTCATTTTAACAGGAGAGGACTGGAGACCAGCAAGAAAAAAATGTGCAATTTTCCCTGACCGGGAATCGAACCCGGGCCGCGGCGGTGAGAGCGCCGAATCCTAGCCACTAGACCACCAGGGAGAGGACGCCTTATTACTTTGAAGAGGTACAGCTGATAAATTATCTTGATATGCAGTACCTAAGAACACATCATGCTAACAAACAGGTAATTTTAACAGGAGAGGACTGGAAACCAGCAAGAAAAAAATGTGCCATTTTCCCTGACCGGGAATTGAACCCGGGCCGCGGCGGTGAGAGCGCCGAATCCTAGCCACTAGACCACCAGGGAGAGGACGCCTTATTACTTTGAAGAGGTACAGCTGATAAATTATCTTGATATGCAGTACCTAAGAACACATCATGCTAACAAACAGGTAATTTTAACAGGAGAGGACTGGAAACCAGCAAGAAAAAAAATGTGCCATTTTCCCTGACCGGGAATCGAACCCGGGCCGCGGCGGTGAGAGCGCCGAATCCTAGCCACTAGACCACCAGGGAGAGGACGCCTTATTACTTTGAAGAGGTACAGCTGATAAATTATCTTGATATGCAGTACCTAAGAACACATCATGCTAACAAACAGGTCATTTTAACAGGAGAGGACTGGAAACCAGCAAGAAAAAAATGTGCCATTTTCCCTGACCGGGAATCGAACCCGGGCCGCGGCGGTGAGAGCGCCGAATCCTAGCCACTAGACCACCAGGGAGAGGACGCCTTATTACTTTGAAGAGGTACAGCTGATAAATTATCTTGATATGCAGTACCTAAGAACACATCATGCTAACAAACAGGTCATTTTAACAGGAGACGACTGGAAACCAGCAAGAAAAAAATGTGCCATTTTCCCTGACCGGGAATCGAACCCGGGCCGCGGCGGTGAGAGCGCCGAATCCTAGCCACTAGACCACCAGGGAGAGGACGCCTTATTACTTTGAAGAGGTACAGCTGATAAATTATCTTGATATGCAGTACCTAAGAACACATCATGCTAACAAACAGGTCATTTTAACAGGAGAGGACTGGAAACCAGCAAGAAAAAAATGTGCCATTTTCCCTGACCGGGAATCGAACCCGGGCCGCGGCGGTGAGAGCGCCGAATCCTAGCCACTAGACCACCAGGGAGAGGACGCCTTATTACTTTGAAGAGGTACAGCTGATAAATTATCTTGATATGCAGTACCTAAGAACACATCATGCTAACAAACAGGTAATTTTAACAGGAGAGGACTGGAAACCAGCAAGAAAAAAATGTGCCATTTTCCCTGACCGGGAATCGAACCCGGGCCGCGGCGGTGAGAGCGCCGAATCCTAGCCACTAGACCACCAGGGAGAGGACGCCTTATTACTTTGAAGAGGTACAGCTGATAAATTATCTTGATATGCAGTACCTAAGAACACATCATGCTAACAAACAGGTCATTTTAACAGGAGAGGACTGGAGACCAGCAAGAAAAAAATGTGCAATTTTCCCTGACCGGGAATCGAACCCAGGCCTGCGGCGGTGAGAGCGCCGAATCCTAGCCACTAGACCACCAGGGAGAGGACGCCTTATTACTTTGAAGAGGTACAGCTGATAAATTATCTTGATATGCAGTACCTAAGAACACATCATGCTAACAAACAGGTAATTTTAACAGGAGAGGACTGGAAACCAGCAAGAAAAAAATGTGCCATTTTCCCTGACCGGGAATCGAACCCGGGCCGCGGCGGTGAGAGCGCCGAATCCTAGCCACTAGACCACCAGGGAGAGGACGCCTTATTACTTTGAAGAGGTACAGCTGATAAATTATCTTGATATGCAGTACCTAAGAACACATCATGCTAACAAACAGGTCATTTTAACAGGAGACGACTGGAAACCAGCAAGAAAAAAATGTGCCATTTTCCCTGACCGGGAATCGAACCCGGGCCGCGGCGGTGAGAGCGCCGAATCCTAGCCACTAGACCACCAGGGAGAGGACGCCTTATTACTTTGAAGAGGTACAGCTGATAAATTATCTTGATATGCAGTACCTAAGAACACATCATGCTAACAAACAGGTAATTTTAACAGGAGACGACTGGAAACCAGCAAGAAAAAAATGTGCCATTTTCCCTGACCGGGAATCGAACCCGGGCCGCGGCGGTGAGAGCGCCGAATCCTAGCCACTAGACCACCAGGGAGAGGACGCCTTATTACTTTGAAGAGGTACAGCTGATAAATTATCTTGATATGCAGTACCTAAGAACACATCATGCTAACAAACAGGTCATTTTAACAGGAGAGGACTGGAAACCAGCAAGAAAAAAATGTGCCATTTTCCCTGACCGGGAATCGAACCCGGGCCGCGGCGGTGAGAGCGCCGAATCCTAGCCACTAGACCACCAGGGAGAGGACGCCTTATTACTTTGAAGAGGTACAGCTGATAAATTATCTTGATATGCAGTACCTAAGAACACATCATGCTAACAAACAGGTAATTTTAACAGGAGAGGACTGGAAACCAGCAAGAAAAAAATGTGCCATTTTCCCTGACCGGGAATCGAACCCGGGCCGCGGCGGTGAGAGCGCCGAATCCTAGCCACTAGACCACCAGGGAGAGGACGCCTTATTACTTTGAAGAGGTACAGCTGATAAATTATCTTGATATGCAGTACCTAAGAACACATCATGCTAACAAACAGGTCATTTTAACAGGAGAGGACTGGAGACCAGCAAGAAAAAAATGTGCAATTTTCCCTGACCGGGAATCGAACCCGGGCCGCGGCGGTGAGAGCGCCGAATCCTAGCCACTAGACCACCAGGGAGAGGACGCCTTATTACTTTGAAGAGGTACAGCTGATAAATTATCTTGATATGCAGTACCTAAGAACACATCATGCTAACAAACAGGTAATTTTAACAGGAGAGGACTGGAAACCAGCAAGAAAAAAATGTGCCATTTTCCCTGACCGGGAATTGAACCCGGGCCGCGGCGGTGAGAGCGCCGAATCCTAGCCACTAGACCACCAGGGAGAGGACGCCTTATTACTTTGAAGAGGTACAGCTGATAAATTATCTTGATATGCAGTACCTAAGAACACATCATGCTAACAAACAGGTAATTTTAACAGGAGAGGACTGGAAACCAGCAAGAAAAAAATGTGCCATTTTCCCTGACCGGGAATCGAACCCGGGCCGCGGCGGTGAGAGCGCCGAATCCTAGCCACTAGACCACCAGGGAGAGGACGCCTTATTACTTTGAAGAGGTACAGCTGATAAATTATCTTGATATGCAGTACCTAAGAACACATCATGCTAACAAACAGGTCATTTTAACAGGAGACGACTGGAAACCAGCAAGAAAAAAATGTGCCATTTTCCCTGACCGGGAATCGAACCCGGGCCGCGGCGGTGAGAGCGCCGAATCCTAGCCACTAGACCACCAGGGAGAGGACGCCTTATTACTTTGAAGAGGTACAGCTGATAAATTATCTTGATATGCAGTACCTAAGAACACATCATGCTAACAAACAGGTAATTTTAACAGGAGACGACTGGAAACCAGCAAGAAAAAAATGTGCCATTTTCCCTGACCGGGAATCGAACCCGGGCCGCGGCGGTGAGAGCGCCGAATCCTAGCCACTAGACCACCATGGAGAGGACGCCTTATTACTTTGAAGAGGTACAGCTGATAAATTATCTTGATATGCAGTACCTAAGAACACATCATGCTAACAAACAGGTCATTTTAACAGGAGAGGACTGGAAACCAGCAAGAAAAAAATGTGCCATTTTCCCTGACCGGGAATCGAACCCGGGCCGCGGCGGTGAGAGCGCCGAATCCTAGCCACTAGACCACCAGGGAGAGGACGCCTTATTACTTTGAAGAGGTACAGCTGATAAATTATCTTGATATGCAGTACCTAAGAACACATCATGCTAACAAACAGGTAATTTTAACAGGAGAGGACTGGAAACCAGCAAGAAAAAAATGTGCCATTTTCCCTGACCGGGAATCGAACCCGGGCCGCGGCGGTGAGAGCGCCGAATCCTAGCCACTAGACCACCAGGGAGAGGACGCCTTATTACTTTGAAGAGGTACAGCTGATAAATTATCTTGATATGCAGTACCTAAGAACACATCATGCTAACAAACAGGTCATTTTAACAGGAGAGGACTGGAGACCAGCAAGAAAAAAATGTGCAATTTTCCCTGACCGGGAATCGAACCCGGGCCGCGGCGGTGAGAGCGCCGAATCCTAGCCACTAGACCACCAGGGAGAGGACGCCTTATTACTTTGAAGAGGTACAGCTGATAAATTATCTTGATATGCAGTACCTAAGAACACATCATGCTAACAAACAGGTAATTTTAACAGGAGAGGACTGGAAACCAGCAAGAAAAAAATGTGCCATTTTCCCTGACCGGGAATTGAACCCGGGCCGCGGCGGTGAGAGCGCCGAATCCTAGCCACTAGACCACCAGGGAGAGGACGCCTTATTACTTTGAAGAGGTACAGCTGATAAATTATCTTGATATGCAGTACCTAAGAACACATCATGCTAACAAACAGGTAATTTTAACAGGAGAGGACTGGAAACCAGCAAGAAAAAAATGTGCCATTTTCCCTGACCGGGAATCGAACCCGGGCCGCGGCGGTGAGAGCGCCGAATCCTAGCCACTAGACCACCAGGGAGAGGACGCCTTATTACTTTGAAGAGGTACAGCTGATAAATTATCTTGATATGCAGTACCTAAGAACACATCATGCTAACAAACAGGTAATTTTAACAGGAGAGGACTGGAAACCAGCAAGAAAAAAATGTGCCATTTTCCCTGACCGGGAATCGAACCCGGGCCGCGGCGGTGAGAGCGCCGAATCCTAGCCACTAGACCACCAGGGAGAGGACGCCTTATTACTTTGAAGAGGTACAGCTGATAAATTATCTTGATATGCAGTACCTAAGAACACATCATGCTAACAAACAGGTCATTTTAACAGGAGACGACTGGAAACCAGCAAGAAAAAAATGTGCCATTTTCCCTGACCGGGAATCGAACCCGGGCCGCGGCGGTGAGAGCGCCGAATCCTAGCCACTAGACCACCAGGGAGAGGACGCCTTATTACTTTGAAGAGGTACAGCTGATAAATTATCTTGATATGCAGTACCTAAGAACACATCATGCTAACAAACAGGTCATTTTAACAGGAGACGACTGGAAACCAGCAAGAAAAAAATGTGCCATTTTCCCTGACCGGGAATCGAACCCGGGCCGCGGCGGTGAGAGCGCCGAATCCTAGCCACTAGACCACCAGGGAGAGGACGCCTTATTACTTTGAAGAGGTACAGCTGATAAATTATCTTGATATGCAGTACCTAAGAACACATCATGCTAACAAACAGGTCATTTTAACAGGAGAGGACTGGAGACCAGCAAGAAAAAAATGTGCAATTTTCCCTGACCGGGAATCGAACCCGGGCCGCGGCGGTGAGAGCGCCGAATCCTAGCCACTAGACCACCAGGGAGAGGACGCCTTATTACTTTGAAGAGGTACAGCTGATAAATTATCTTGATATGCAGTACCTAAGAACACATCATGCTAACAAACAGGTAATTTTAACAGGAGAGGACTGGAAACCAGCAAGAAAAAAATGTGCCATTTTCCCTGACCGGGAATTGAACCCGGGCCGCGGCGGTGAGAGCGCCGAATCCTAGCCACTAGACCACCAGGGAGAGGACGCCTTATTACTTTGAAGAGGTACAGCTGATAAATTATCTTGATATGCAGTACCTAAGAACACATCATGCTAACAAACAGGTAATTTTAACAGGAGAGGACTGGAAACCAGCAAGAAAAAAAATGTGCCATTTTCCCTGACCGGGAATCGAACCCGGGCCGCGGCGGTGAGAGCGCCGAATCCTAGCCACTAGACCACCAGGGAGAGGACGCCTTATTACTTTGAAGAGGTACAGCTGATAAATTATCTTGATATGCAGTACCTAAGAACACATCATGCTAACAAACAGGTAATTTTAACAGGAGAGGACTGGAAACCAGCAAGAAAAAAATGTGCCATTTTCCCTGACCGGGAATCGAACCCGGGCCGCGGCGGTGAGAGCGCCGAATCCTAGCCACTAGACCACCAGGGAGAGGACGCCTTATTACTTTGAAGAGGTACAGCTGATAAATTATCTTGATATGCAGTACCTAAGAACACATCATGCTAACAAACAGGTCATTTTAACAGGAGACGACTGGAAACCAGCAAGAAAAAAATGTGCCATTTTCCCTGACCGGGAATCGAACCCGGGCCGCGGCGGTGAGAGCGCCGAATCCTAGCCACTAGACCACCAGGGAGAGGACGCCTTATTACTTTGAAGAGGTACAGCTGATAAATTATCTTGATATGCAGTACCTAAGAACACATCATGCTAACAAACAGGTAATTTTAACAGGAGAGGACTGGAAACCAGCAAGAAAAAAATGTGCCATTTTCCCTGACCGGGAATCGAACCCGGGCCGCGGCGGTGAGAGCGCCGAATCCTAGCCACTAGACCACCAGGGAGAGGACGCCTTATTACTTTGAAGAGGTACAGCTGATAAATTATCTTGATATGCAGTACCTAAGAACACATCATGCTAACAAACAGGTCATTTTAACAGGAGAGGACTGGAGACCAGCAAGAAAAAAATGTGCAATTTTCCCTGACCGGGAATCGAACCCAGGCTGCGGGGGTGAGAGCGCCGAATCCTAGCCACTAGACCACCAGGGAGAGGACGCCTTATTACTTTGAAGAGGTACAGCTGATAAATTATCTTGATATGCAGTACCTAAGAACACATCATGCTAACAAACAGGTAATTTTAACAGGAGAGGACTGGAAACCAGCAAGAAAAAAATGTGCCATTTTCCCTGACCGGGAATCGAACCCGGGCCGCGGCGGTGAGAGCGCCGAATCCTAGCCACTAGACCACCAGGGAGAGGACGCCTTATTACTTTGAAGAGGTACAGCTGATAAATTATCTTGATATGCAGTACCTAAGAACACATCATGCTAACAAACAGGTCATTTTAACAGGAGACGACTGGAAACCAGCAAGAAAAAAATGTGCCATTTTCCCTGACCGGGAATCGAACCCGGGCCGCGGCGGTGAGAGCGCCGAATCCTAGCCACTAGACCACCAGGGAGAGGACGCCTTATTACTTTGAAGAGGTACAGCTGATAAATTATCTTGATATGCAGTACCTAAGAACACATCATGCTAACAAACAGGTAATTTTAACAGGAGACGACTGGAAACCAGCAAGAAAAAAATGTGCCATTTTCCCTGACCGGGAATCGAACCCGGGCCGCGGCGGTGAGAGCGCCGAATCCTAGCCACTAGACCACCAGGGAGAGGACGCCTTATTACTTTGAAGAGGTACAGCTGATAAATTATCTTGATATGCAGTACCTAAGAACACATCATGCTAACAAACAGGTCATTTTAACAGGAGAGGACTGGAAACCAGCAAGAAAAAAATGTGCCATTTTCCCTGACCGGGAATCGAACCCGGGCCGCGGCGGTGAGAGCGCCGAATCCTAGCCACTAGACCACCAGGGAGAGGACGCCTTATTACTTTGAAGAGGTACAGCTGATAAATTATCTTGATATGCAGTACCTAAGAACACATCATGCTAACAAACAGGTAATTTTAACAGGAGAGGACTGGAAACCAGCAAGAAAAAAATGTGCCATTTTCCCTGACCGGGAATCGAACCCGGGCCGCGGCGGTGAGAGCGCCGAATCCTAGCCACTAGACCACCAGGGAGAGGACGCCTTATTACTTTGAAGAGGTACAGCTGATAAATTATCTTGATATGCAGTACCTAAGAACACATCATGCTAACAAACAGGTAATTTTAACAGGAGAGGACTGGAAACCAGCAAGAAAAAAATGTGCCATTTTCCCTGACCGGGAATTGAACCCGGGCCGCGGCGGTGAGAGCGCCGAATCCTAGCCACTAGACCACCAGGGAGAGGACGCCTTATTACTTTGAAGAGGTACAGCTGATAAATTATCTTGATATGCAGTACCTAAGAACACATCATGCTAACAAACAGGTCATTTTAACAGGAGACGACTGGAAACCAGCAAGAAAAAAATGTGCCATTTTCCCTGACCGGGAATCGAACCCGGGCCGCGGCGGTGAGAGCGCCGAATCCTAGCCACTAGACCACCAGGGAGAGGACGCCTTATTACTTTGAAGAGGTACAGCTGATAAATTATCTTGATATGCAGTACCTAAGAACACATCATGCTAACAAACAGGTAATTTTAACAGGAGACGACTGGAAACCAGCAAGAAAAAAATGTGCCATTTTCCCTGACCGGGAATCGAACCCGGGCCGCGGCGGTGAGAGCGCCGAATCCTAGCCACTAGACCACCAGGGAGAGGACGCCTTATTACTTTGAAGAGGTACAGCTGATAAATTATCTTGATATGCAGTACCTAAGAACACATCATGCTAACAAACAGGTCATTTTAACAGGAGAGGACTGGAAACCAGCAAGAAAAAAATGTGCCATTTTCCCTGACCGGGAATCGAACCCGGGCCGCGGCGGTGAGAGCGCCGAATCCTAGCCACTAGACCACCAGGGAGAGGACGCCTTATTACTTTGAAGAGGTACAGCTGATAAATTATCTTGATATGCAGTACCTAAGAACACATCATGCTAACAAACAGGTAATTTTAACAGGAGAGGACTGGAAACCAGCAAGAAAAAAATGTGCCATTTTCCCTGACCGGGAATCGAACCCGGGCCGCGGCGGTGAGAGCGCCGAATCCTAGCCACTAGACCACCAGGGAGAGGACGCCTTATTACTTTGAAGAGGTACAGCTGATAAATTATCTTGATATGCAGTACCTAAGAACACATCATGCTAACAAACAGGTCATTTTAACAGGAGAGGACTGGAGACCAGCAAGAAAAAAATGTGCAATTTTCCCTGACCGGGAATCGAACCCGGGCCGCGGCGGTGAGAGCGCCGAATCCTAGCCACTAGACCACCAGGGAGAGGACGCCTTATTACTTTGAAGAGGTACAGCTGATAAATTATCTTGATATGCAGTACCTAAGAACACATCATGCTAACAAACAGGTAATTTTAACAGGAGAGGACTGGAAACCAGCAAGAAAAAAATGTGCCATTTTCCCTGACCGGGAATTGAACCCGGGCCGCGGCGGTGAGAGCGCCGAATCCTAGCCACTAGACCACCAGGGAGAGGACGCCTTATTACTTTGAAGAGGTACAGCTGATAAATTATCTTGATATGCAGTACCTAAGAACACATCATGCTAACAAACAGGTAATTTTAACAGGAGAGGACTGGAAACCAGCAAGAAAAAAAATGTGCCATTTTCCCTGACCGGGAATCGAACCCGGGCCGCGGCGGTGAGAGCGCCGAATCCTAGCCACTAGACCACCAGGGAGAGGACGCCTTATTACTTTGAAGAGGTACAGCTGATAAATTATCTTGATATGCAGTACCTAAGAACACATCATGCTAACAAACAGGTAATTTTAACAGGAGAGGACTGGAAACCAGCAAGAAAAAAATGTGCCATTTTCCCTGACCGGGAATCGAACCCGGGCCGCGGCGGTGAGAGCGCCGAATCCTAGCCACTAGACCACCAGGGAGAGGACGCCTTATTACTTTGAAGAGGTACAGCTGATAAATTATCTTGATATGCAGTACCTAAGAACACATCATGCTAACAAACAGGTAATTTTAACAGGAGAGGACTGGAAACCAGCAAGAAAAAAATGTGCCATTTTCCCTGACCGGGAATCGAACCCGGGCCGCGGCGGTGAGAGCGCCGAATCCTAGCCACTAGACCACCAGGGAGAGGACGCCTTATTACTTTGAAGAGGTACAGCTGATAAATTATCTTGATATGCAGTACCTAAGAACACATCATGCTAACAAACAGGTCATTTTAACAGGAGACGACTGGAAACCAGCAAGAAAAAAATGTGCCATTTTCCCTGACCGGGAATCGAACCCGGGCCGCGGCGGTGAGAGCGCCGAATCCTAGCCACTAGACCACCAGGGAGAGGACGCCTTATTACTTTGAAGAGGTACAGCTGATAAATTATCTTGATATGCAGTACCTAAGAACACATCATGCTAACAAACAGGTCATTTTAACAGGAGAGGACTGGAAACCAGCAAGAAAAAAATGTGCCATTTTCCCTGACCGGGAATCGAACCCGGGCCGCGGCGGTGAGAGCGCCGAATCCTAGCCACTAGACCACCAGGGAGAGGATGCCTTATTACTTTGAAGAGGTACAGCTGATAAATTATCTTGATATGCAGTACCTAAGAACACATCATGCTAACAAACAGGTAATTTTAACAGGAGAGGACTGGAAACCAGCAAGAAAAAAATGTGCCATTTTCCCTGACCGGGAATCGAACCCGGGCCGCGGCGGTGAGAGCGCCGAATCCTAGCCACTAGACCACCAGGGAGAGGACGCCTTATTACTTTGAAGAGGTACAGCTGATAAATTATCTTGATATGCAGTACCTAAGAACACATCATGCTAACAAACAGGTCATTTTAACAGGAGAGGACTGGAGACCAGCAAGAAAAAAATGTGCAATTTTCCCTGACCGGGAATCGAACCCAGGCTGCGGCGGTGAGAGCGCCGAATCCTAGCCACTAGACCACCAGGGAGAGGACGCCTTATTACTTTGAAGAGGTACAGCTGATAAATTATCTTGATATGCAGTACCTAAGAACACATCATGCTAACAAACAGGTAATTTTAACAGGAGAGGACTGGAAACCAGCAAGAAAAAAATGTGCCATTTTCCCTGACCGGGAATCGAACCCGGGCCGCGGCGGTGAGAGCGCCGAATCCTAGCCACTAGACCACCAGGGAGAGGACGCCTTATTACTTTGAAGAGGTACAGCTGATAAATTATCTTGATATGCAGTACCTAAGAACACATCATGCTAACAAACAGGTCATTTTAACAGGAGACGACTGGAAACCAGCAAGAAAAAAATGTGCCATTTTCCCTGACCGGGAATCGAACCCGGGCCGCGGCGGTGAGAGCGCCGAATCCTAGCCACTAGACCACCAGGGAGAGGACGCCTTATTACTTTGAAGAGGTACAGCTGATAAATTATCTTGATATGCAGTACCTAAGAACACATCATGCTAACAAACAGGTCATTTTAACAGGAGAGGACTGGAAACCAGCAAGAAAAAAATGTGCCATTTTCCCTGACCGGGAATCGAACCCGGGCCGCGGCGGTGAGAGCGCCGAATCCTAGCCACTAGACCACCAGGGAGAGGACGCCTTATTACTTTGAAGAGGTACAGCTGATAAATTATCTTGATATGCAGTACCTAAGAACACATCATGCTAACAAACAGGTAATTTTAACAGGAGAGGACTGGAAACCAGCAAGAAAAAAATGTGCCATTTTCCCTGACCGGGAATCGAACCCGGGCCGCGGCGGTGAGAGCGCCGAATCCTAGCCACTAGACCACCAGGGAGAGGACGCCTTATTACTTTGAAGAGGTACAGCTGATAAATTATCTTGATATGCAGTACCTAAGAACACATCATGCTAACAAACAGGTCATTTTAACAGGAGAGGACTGGAGACCAGCAAGAAAAAAATGTGCAATTTTCCCTGACCGGGAATCGAACCCAGGCTGCGGCGGTGAGAGCGCCGAATCCTAGCCACTAGACCACCAGGGAGAGGACGCCTTATTACTTTGAAGAGGTACAGCTGATAAATTATCTTGATATGCAGTACCTAAGAACACATCATGCTAACAAACAGGTAATTTTAACAGGAGAGGACTGGAAACCAGCAAGAAAAAAATGTGCCATTTTCCCTGACCGGGAATTGAACCCGGGCCGCGGCGGTGAGAGCGCCGAATCCTAGCCACTAGACCACCAGGGAGAGGACGCCTTATTACTTTGAAGAGGTACAGCTGATAAATTATCTTGATATGCAGTACCTAAGAACACATCATGCTAACAAACAGGTAATTTTAACAGGAGAGGACTGGAGACCAGCAAGAAAAAAATGTGCAATTTTCCCTGACCGGGAATCGAACCCGGGCCGCGGCGGTGAGAGCGCCGAATCCTAGCCACTAGACCACCAGGGAGAGGACGCCTTATTACTTTGAAGAGGTACAGCTGATAAATTATCTTGATATGCAGTACCTAAGAACACATCATGCTAACAAACAGGTAATTTTAACAGGAGAGGACTGGAAACCAGCAAGAAAAAAATGTGCCATTTTCCCTGACCGGGAATTGAACCCGGGCCGCGGCGGTGAGAGCGCCGAATCCTAGCCACTAGACCACCAGGGAGAGGACGCCTTATTACTTTGAAGAGGTACAGCTGATAAATTATCTTGATATGCAGTACCTAAGAACACATCATGCTAACAAACAGGTAATTTTAACAGGAGACGACTGGAAACCAGCAAGAAAAAAATGTGCCATTTTCCCTGACCGGGAATCGAACCCGGGCCGCGGCGGTGAGAGCGCCGAATCCTAGCCACTAGACCACCAGGGAGAGGACGCCTTATTACTTTGAAGAGGTACAGCTGATAAATTATCTTGATATGCAGTACCTAAGAACACATCATGCTAACAAACAGGTAATTTTAACAGGAGAGGACTGGAAACCAGCAAGAAAAAAATGTGCCATTCTCCCTGACCGGGAATCGAACCCGGGCCGCGGCGGTGAGAGCGCCGAATCCTAGCCACTAGACCACCAGGGAGAGGACGCCTTATTACTTTGAAGAGGTACAGCTGATAAATTATCTTGATATGCAGTACCTAAGAACACATCATGCTAACAAACAGGTAATTTTAACAGGAGAGGACTGGAAACCAGCAAGAAAAAAATGTGCCATTTTCCCTGACCGGGAATCGAACCCGGGCCGCGGCGGTGAGAGCGCCGAATCCTAGCCACTAGACCACCAGGGAGAGGACGCCTTATTACTTTGAAGAGGTACAGCTGATAAATTATCTTGATATGCAGTACCTAAGAACACATCATGCTAACAAACAGGTAATTTTAACAGGAGAGGACTGGAAACCAGCAAGAAAAAAATGTGCCATTTTCCCTGACCGGGAATCGAACCCGGGCCGCGGCGGTGAGAGCGCCGAATCCTAGCCACTAGACCACCAGGGAGAGGACGCTTTATTACTTTGAAGAGGTACAGCTGATAAATTATCTTGATATGCAGTACCTAAGAACACATCATGCTAACAAACAGGTAATTTTAACAGGAGAGGACTGGAAACCAGCAAGAAAAAAATGTGCCATTTTCCCTGACCGGGAATCGAACCCGGGCCGCGGCGGTGAGAGCGCCGAATCCTAGCCACTAGACCACCAGGGAGAGGACGCCTTATTACTTTGAAGAGGTACAGCTGATAAATTATCTTGATATGCAGTACCTAAGAACACATCATGCTAACAAACAGGTCATTTTAACAGGAGAGGACTGGAGACCAGCAAGAAAAAAATGTGCAATTTTCCCTGACCGGGAATCGAACCCGGGCCGCGGCGGTGAGAGCGCCGAATCCTAGCCACTAGACCACCAGGGAGAGGACGCCTTATTACTTTGAAGAGGTACAGCTGATAAATTATCTTGATATGCAGTACCTAAGAACACATCATGCTAACAAACAGGTCATTTTAACAGGAGATGACTGGAAACCAGCAAGAAAAAAATGTGCCATTTTCCCTGACCGGGAATCGAACCCGGGCCGCGGCGGTGAGAGCGCCGAATCCTAGCCACTAGACCACCAGGGAGAGGACGCCTTATTACTTTGAAGAGGTACAGCTGATAAATTATCTTGATATGCAGTACCTAAGAACACATCATGCTAACAAACAGGTAATTTTAACAGGAGAGGACTGGAGACCAGCAAGAAAAAAATGTGCAATTTTCCCTGACCGGGAATCGAACCCGGGCCGCGGCGGTGAGAGCGCCGAATCCTAGCCACTAGACCACCAGGGAGAGGACGCCTTATTACTTTGAAGAGGTACAGCTGATAAATTATCTTGATATGCAGTACCTAAGAACACATCATGCTAACAAACAGGTCATTTTAACAGGAGAGGACTGGAGACCAGCAAGAAAAAAATGTGCAATTTTCCCTGACCGGGAATCGAACCCGGGCCGCGGCGGTGAGAGCGCCGAATCCTAGCCACTAGACCACCAGGGAGAGGACGCCTTATTACTTTGAAGAGGTACAGCTGATAAATTATCTTGATATGCAGTACCTAAGAACACATCATGCTAACAAACAGGTCATTTTAACAGGAGAGGACTGGAAACCAGCAAGAAAAAAATGTGCCATTTTCCCTGACCGGGAATCGAACCCGGGCCGCGGCGGTGAGAGCGCCGAATCCTAGCCACTAGACCACCAGGGAGAGGACGCCTTATTACTTTGAAGAGGTACAGCTGATAAATTATCTTGATATGCAGTACCTAAGAACACATCATGCTAACAAACAGGTAATTTTAACAGGAGAGGACTGGAAACCAGCAAGAAAAAAATGTGCCATTTTCCCTGACCGGGAATCGAACCCGGGCCGCGGCGGTGAGAGCGCCGAATCCTAGCCACTAGACCACCAGGGAGAGGACGCCCTATTACTTTGAAGAGGTGCAGCTGATAAATTATCTTGATATGCAGTACCTAAGAACACATCATGCTAACAAACAGGTCATTTTAACAGGAGATGACTCGAAACCAGCAAGAAAAAAAAAGAGCCATTTTCCCTGACCGGGAATCGAACCCGGGCCGCGGCGGTGAGAGCGCCGAATCCTAGCCACTAGACCACCAGGGAGAAATCTGGCTTGTTTGTGGTGCCTGAGAGTGGACATCTTTTTACATTTCTAAAGCTATGGTATGGCAATTTTGCATCAACTAATGTACGGTTCCTAAGAACAGGAGATGACTCGAAACCAGCAAGAAAAAAAAGAGCCATTTTCCCTGACCGGGAATCGAACCCGGGCCGCGGCGGTGAGAGCGCCGAATCCTAGCCACTAGACCACCAGGGAGAAATCTGGCTTGTTTGTGGTGCCTGAGAGTGGACATCTTTTTACATTTCTAAAGCTATGGTATGGCAATTTTGCATCAACTAATGTACGGTTCCTAAGAACAGGAGATGACTCGAAACCAGCAAGAAAAAAAAAGAGCCATTTGCCCTGACCGGGAATCGAACCCGGGCCGCGGCGGTGAGAGCGCCGAATCCTAGCCACTAGACCACCAGGGAGAAATCTGGCTTGTTTGTGGTGCCTGAGAGTGGACATCTTTTTACATTTCTAAAGCTATGGTATGGCAATTTTGCATCAACTAATGTACGGTTCCTAAGAACAGGAGATGACTCGAAACCAGCAAGAAAAAAAAAGAGCCATTTTCCCTGACCGGGAATCGAACCCGGGCCGCGGCGGTGAGAGCGCCGAATCCTAGCCACTAGACCACCAGGGAGAAATCTGGCTTGTTTGTGGTGCCTGAGAGTGGACATCTTTTTACATTTCTAAAGCTATGGTATGGCAATTTTGCATCAACTAATGTACGGTTCCTAAGAACAGGAGATGACTCGAAACCAGCAAGAAAAAAAAAGCCATTTTCCCTGGCCGGGAATCGAACCCGGGCCGCGGCGGTGAGAGCGCCGAATCCTAGCCACTAGACCACCAGGGAGAAATCTGGCTTGTTTGTGGTGCCTGAGAGTGGACATCTTTTTACATTTCTAAAGCTATGGTATGGCAATTTTGCATCAACTAATGTACGGTTCCTAAGAACAGGAGATGACTCGAAACCAGCAAGAAAAAAAAAGAGCCATTTTCCCTGACCGGGAATCGAACCCGGGCCGCGGCGGTGAGAGCGCCGAATCCTAGCCACTAGACCACCAGGGAGAAATCTGGCTAGTTTGTGGTGCCTGAGAGTGGACATCTTTTTACATTTCTAAAGCTTTGGTATGGCAATTTTGCATCAACTAATGTACGGTTCCTAAGAACAGGAGATGACTCGAAACCAGCAAGAAAAAAAAAGAGCCATTTTCCCTGACCGGGAATCGAACCCGGGCCGCGGCGGTGAGAGCGCCGAATCCTAGCCACTAGACCACCAGGGAGAAATCTGGCTTGTTTGTGGTGCCTGAGAGTGGACATCTTTTTACATTTCTAAAGCTATGGTATGGCAATTTTGCATCAACTAATGTACGGTTCCTAAGAACAGGAGATGACTCGAAACCAGCAAGAAAAAAAAAGAGCCATTTTCCCTGGCCGGGAATCGAACCCGGGCCGCGGCGGTGAGAGCGCCGAATCCTAGCCACTAGACCACCAGGGAGAGGACGCCCTATTACTTTGAAGAGGTGCAGCTGATAAATTATCTTGATATGCAGTACCTAAGAACACATCATGCTAACAAACAGGTCATTTTAACAGGAGATGACTCGAAACCAGCAAGAAAAAAAAAGAGCCATTTTCCCTGACCGGGAATCGAACCCGGGCCGCGGCGGTGAGAGCGCCGAATCCTAGCCACTAGACCACCAGGGAGAAATCTGGCTTGTTTGTGGTGCCTGAGAGTGGACATCTTTTTACATTTCTAAAGCTATGGTATGGCAATTTTGCATCAACTAATGTACGGTTCCTAAGAACAGGAGATGACTCGAAACCAGCAAGAAAAAAAAAGAGCAATTTTCCCTGACCGGGAATCGAACCCGGGCCGCGGCGGTGAGAGCGCCGAATCCTAGCCACTAGACCACCAGGGAGAAATCTGGCTTGTTTGTGGTGCCTGAGAGTGGACATCTTTTTACATTTCTAAAGCTATGGTATGGCAATTTTGCATCAACTAATGTACGGTTCCTAAGAACAGGAGATGACTCGAAACCAGCAAGAAAAAAAAAGAGCCATTTTCCCTGACCGGGTATCGAACCCGGGCCGCGGCGGTGAGAGCGCCGAATCCTAGCCACTAGACCACCAGGGAGAAATCTGGCTTGTTTGTGGTGCCTGAGAGTGGACATCTTTTTACATTTCTAAAGCTATGGTATGGCAATTTTGCATCAACTAATGTACGGTTCCTAAGAACAGGAGATGACTCGAAACCAGCAAGAAAAAAAAAGAGCCATTTTCCCTGACCGGGAATCGAACCCGGGCCGCGGCGGTGAGAGCGCCGAATCCTAGCCACTAGACCACCAGGGAGAAATCTGGCTTGTTTGTGGTGCCTGAGAGTGGACATCTTTTTACATTTCTAAAGCTATGGTATGGCAATTTTGCATCAACTAATGTACGGTTCCTAAGAACAGGAGATGACTCGAAACCAGCAAGAAAAAAAAAGAGCCATTTTCCCTGACCGGGAATCGAACCCGGGCCGCGGCGGTGAGAGCGCCGAATCCTAGCCACTAGACCACCAGGGAGAAATCTGGCTTGTTTGTGGTGCCTGAGAGTGGACATCTTTTTACATTTCTAAAGCTATGGTATGGCAATTTTGCATCAACTAATGTACGGTTCCTAAGAACAGGAGATGACTCGAAACCAGCAAGAAAAAAAAAGAGCCATTTTCCCTGGCCGGGAATCGAACCCGGGCCGCGGCGGTGAGAGCGCCGAATCCTAGCCACTAGACCACCAGGGAGAGGACGCCCTATTACTTTGAAGAGGTGCAGCTGATAAATTATCTTGATATGCAGTACCTAAGAACACATCATGCTAACAAACAGGTCATTTTAACAGGAGATGACTCGAAACCAGCAAGAAAAAAAAAGAGCCATTTTCCCTGACCGGGAATCGAACCCGGGCCGCGGCGGTGAGAGCGCCGAATCCTAGCCACTAGACCACCAGGGATAAATCTGGCTTGTTTGTGGTGCCTGAGAGTGGACATCTTTTTACATTTCTAAAGCTATGGTATGGCAATTTTGCATCAACTAATGTACGGTTCCTAAGAACAGGAGATGACTCGAAACCAGCAAGAAAAAAAAAGAGCCATTTTCCCTGACCGGGAATCGAACCCGGGCCGCGGCGGTGAGAGCGCCGAATCCTAGCCACTAGACCACCAGGGAGAAATCTGGCTTGTTTGTGGTGCCTGAGAGTGGACATCTTTTTACATTTCTAAAGCTATGGTATGGCAATTTTGCATCAACTAATGTACGGTTCCTAAGAACAGGAGATGACTCGAAACCAGCAAGAAAAAAAAAGAGCCATTTTCCCTGACCGGGAATCGAACCCGGGCCGCGGCGGTGAGAGCGCCGAATCCTAGCCACTAGACCACCAGGGAGAAATCTGGCTTGTTTGTGGTGCCTGAGAGTGGACATCTTTTTACATTTCTAAAGCTATGGTATGGCAATTTTGCATCAACTAATGTACGGTTCCTAAGAACAGGAGATGACTCGAAACCAGCAAGAAAAAAAAAGAGCCATTTTCCCTGACCGGGAATCGAACCCGGGCCGCGGCGGTGAGAGCGCCGAATCCTAGCCACTAGACCACCAGGGAGAAATCTGGCTTGTTTGTGGTGCCTGAGAGTGGACATCTTTTTACATTTCTAAAGCTATGGTATGGCAATTTTGCATCAACTAATGTACGGTTCCTAAGAACAGGAGATGACTCGAAACCAGCAAGAAAAAAAAAGAGCCATTTTCCCTGACCGGGAATCGAACCCGGGCCGCGGCGGTGAGAGCGCCGAATCCTAGCCACTAGACCACCAGGGAGAAATCTGGCTTGTTTGTGGTGCCTGAGAGTGGACATCTTTTTACATTTCTAAAGCTATGGTATGGCAATTTTGCATCAACTAATGTACGGTTCCTAAGAACAGGAGATGACTCGAAACCAGCAAGAAAAAAAAAGAGCCATTTTCCCTGACCGGGAATCGAACCCGGGCCGCGGCGGTGAGAGCGCCGAATCCTAGCCACTAGACCACCAGGGAGAAATCTGGCTTGTTTGTGGTGCCTGAGAGTGGACATCTTTTTACATTTCTAAAGCTATGGTATGGCAATTTTGCATCAACTAATGTACGGTTCCTAAGAACAGGAGATGACTCGAAACCAGCAAGAAAAAAAAAGAGCCATTTTCCCTGACCGGGAATCGAACCCGGGCCGCGGCGGTGAGAGCGCCGAATCCTAGCCACTAGACCACCAGGGAGAAATCTGGCTTGTTTGTGGTGCCTGAGAGTGGACATCTTTTTACATTTCTAAAGCTATGGTATGGCAATTTTGCATCAACTAATGTACGGTTCCTAAGAACAGGAGATGACTCGAAACCAGCAAGAAAAAAAAAGAGCCATTTTCCCTGACCGGGAATCGAACCCGGGCCGCGGCGGTGAGAGCGCCGAATCCTAGCCACTAGACCACCAGGGAGAAATCTGGCTTGTTTGTGGTGCCTGAGAGTGGACATCTTTTTACATTTCTAAAGCTATGGTATGGCAATTTTGCATCAACTAATGTACGGTTCCTAAGAACAGGAGATGACTCGAAACCAGCAAGAAAAAAAAAGAGCCATTTTCCCTGACCGGGAATCGAACCCGGGCCGCGGCGGTGAGAGCGCCGAATCCTAGCCACTAGACCACCAGGGAGAAATCTGGCTTGTTTGTGGTGCCTGAGAGTGGACATCTTTTTACATTTCTAAAGCTATGGTATGGCAATTTTGCATCAACTAATGTACGGTTCCTAAGAACAGGAGATGACTCGAAACCAGCAAGAAAAAAAAAGAGCCATTTTCCCTGACCGGGAATCGAACCCGGGCCGCGGCGGTGAGAGCGCCGAATCCTAGCCACTAGACCACCAGGGAGAAATCTGGCTTGTTTGTGGTGCCTGAGAGTGGACATCTTTTTACATTTCTAAAGCTATGGTATGGCAATTTTGCATCAACTAATGTACGGTTCCTAAGAACAGGAGATGACTCGAAACCAGCAAGAAAAAAAAAGAGCCATTTTCCCTGACCGGGAATCGAACCCGGGCCGCGGCGGTGAGAGCGCCGAATCCTAGCCACTAGACCACCAGGGAGAGGACGCCCTATTACTTTGAAGAGGTGCAGCTGATAAATTATCTTGATATGCAGTACCTAAGAACACATCATGCTTACAAACAGGTCATTTTAACAGGAGATGACTCGAAACCAGCAAGAAAAAAAAAGAGCCATTTTCCCTGACCGGGAATCGAACCCGGGCCGCGGCGGTGAGAGCGCCGAATCCTAGCCACTCGACCACCAGGGAGAAATCTGGCTTGTTTGTGGTGCCTGAGAGTGGACATCTTTTTACATTTCTAAAGCTATGGTATGGCAATTTTGCATCAACTAATGTACGGTTCCTAAGAACAGGAGATGACTCGAAACCAGCAAGAAAAAAAAAGAGCCATTTTCCCTGACCGGGAATCGAACCCGGGCCGCGGCGGTGAGAGCGCCGAATCCTAGCCACTAGACCACCAGGGAGAAATCTGGCTTGTTTGTGGTGCCTGAGAGTGGACATCTTTTTACATTTCTAAAGCTATGGTATGGCAATTTTGCATCAACTAATGTACGGTTCCTAAGAACAGGAGATGACTCGAAACCAGCAAGAAAAAAATAAGAGCCATTTTCCCTGACCGGGAATCGAACCCGGGCCGCGGCGGTGAGAGCGCCGAATCCTAGCCACTAGACCACCAGGGAGAAATCTGGCTTGTTTGTGGTGCCTGAGAGTGGACATCTTTTTACATTTCTAAAGCTATGGTATGGCAATTTTGCATCAACTAATGTACGGTTCCTAAGAACAGGAGATGACTCGAAACCAGCAAGAAAAAAAAAGAGCCATTTTCCCTGACCGGGAATCGAACCCGGGCCGCGGCGGTGAGAGCGCCGAATCCTAGCCACTAGACCACCAGGGAGAAATCTGGCTTGTTTGTGGTGCCTGAGAGTGGACATCTTTTTACATTTCTAAAGCTATGGTATGGCAATTTTGCATCAACTAATGTACGGTTCCTAAGAACAGGAGATGACTCGAAACCAGCAAGAAAAAAATAAGAGCCATTTTCCCTGACCGGGAATCGAACCCGGGCCGCGGCGGTGAGAGCGCCGAATCCTAGCCACTAGACCACCAGGGAGAAATCTGGCTTGTTTGTGGTGCCTGAGAGTGGACATCTTTTTACATTTCTAAAGCTATGGTATGGCAATTTTGCATCAACTAATGTACGGTTCCTAAGAACAGGAGATGACTCGAAACCAGCAAGAAAAAAATAAGAGCCATTTTCCCTGACCGGGAATCGAACCCGGGCCGCGGCGGTGAGAGCGCCGAATCCTAGCCACTAGACCACCAGGGAGAAATCTGGCTTTTTTGTGGTGCCTGAGAGTGGACATCTTTTTACATTTCTAAAGCTATGGTATGGCAATTTTGCATCAACTAATGTACGGTTCCTAAGAACAGGAGATGACTCGAAACCAGCAAGAAAAAAAAAGAGCCATTTTCCCTGACCGGGAATCGAACCCGGGCCGCGGCGGTGAGAGCGCCGAATCCTAGCCACTAGACCACCAGGGAGAAATCTGGCTTGTTTGTGGTGCCTGAGAGTGGACATCTTTTTACATTTCTAAAGCTATGGTATGGCAATTTTGCATCAACTAATGTACGGTTCCTAAGAACAGGAGATGACTCGAAACCAGCAAGAAAAAAAAAGAGCCATTTTCCCTGACCGGGAATCGAACCCGGGCCGCGGCGGTGAGAGCGCCGAATCCTAGCCACTAGACCACCAGGGAGAGGACGCCCTATTACTTTGAAGAGGTGCAGCTGATAAATTATCTTGATATTCAGTACCTAAGAACACATCATGCTAACAAACAGGTCATTTTAACAGGAGAGGACTGGAGACCAGCAAGAAAAAAAAAGAGCCATTTTCCCTGACCGGGAATCGAACCCGGGCCGCGGCGGTGAGAGCGCCGAATCCTAGCCACTAGACCACCAGGGAGAAATCTGGCTTGTTTGTGGTGCCTGAGAGTGGACATCTTTTTACATTTCTAAAGCTATGGTATGGCAATTTTGCATCAACTAATGTACGGTTCCTAAGAACAGGAGATGACTCGAAACCAGCAAGAAAAAAAAAGAGCCATTTTCCCTGACCGGGAATCGAACCCGGGCCGCGGCGGTGAGAGCGCCGAATCCTAGCCACTAGACCACCAGGGAGAAATCTGGCTTGTTTGTGGTGCCTGAGAGTGGACATCTTTTTACATTTCTAAAGCTATGGTATGGCAATTTTGCATCAACTAATGTACGGTTCCTAAGAACAGGAGATGACTCGAAACCAGCAAGAAAAAAAAAGAGCCATTTTCCCTGACCGGGAATCGAACCCGGGCCGCGGCGGTGAGAGCGCCGAATCCTAGCCACTAGACCACCAGGGATAAATCTGGCTTGTTTGTGGTGCCTGAGAGTGGACATCTTTTTACATTTCTAAAGCTATGGTATGGCAATTTTGCATCAACTAATGTACGGTTCCTAAGAACAGGAGATGACTCGAAACCAGCAAGAAAAAAAAAGAGCCATTTTCCCTGACCGGGAATCGAACCCGGGCCGCGGCGGTGAGAGCGCCGAATCCTAGCCACTAGACCACCAGGGAGAAATCTGGCTTGTTTGTGGTGCCTGAGAGTGGACATCTTTTTACATTTCTAAAGCTATGGTATGGCAATTTTGCATCAACTAATGTACGGTTCCTAAGAACAGGAGATGACTCGAAACCAGCAAGAAAAAAATAAGAGCCATTTTCCCTGACCGGGAATCGAACCCGGGCCGCGGCGGTGAGAGCGCCGAATCCTAGCCACTAGACCACCAGGGAGAGGACGCCCTATTACTTTGAAGAGGTGCAGCTGATAAATTATCTTGATATGCAGTACCTAAGAACACATCATGCTAACAAACAGGTCATTTTAACAGGAGATGACTCGAAACCAGCAAGAAAAAAAAAGAGCCATTTTCCCTGACCGGGAATCGAACCCGGGCCGCGGCGGTGAGAGCGCCGAATCCTAGCCACTAGACCACCAGGGAGAAATCTGGCTTGTTTGTGGTGCCTGAGAGTGGACATCTTTTTACATTTCTAAAGCTATGGTATGGCAATTTTGCATCAACTAATGTACGGTTCCTAAGAACAGGAGATGACTCGAAACCAGCAAGAAAAAAAAAGAGCCATTTTCCCTGACCGGGAATCGAACCCGGGCCGCGGCGGTGAGAGCGCCGAATCCTAGCCACTAGACCACCAGGGAGAAATCTGGCTTGTTTGTGGTGCCTGAGAGTGGACATCTTTTTACATTTCTAAAGCTATGGTATGGCAATTTTGCATCAACTAATGTACGGTTCCTAAGAACAGGAGATGACTCGAAACCAGCAAGAAAAAAAAAGAGCCATTTTCCCTGACCGGGAATCGAACCCGGGCCGCGGCGGTGAGAGCGCCGAATCCTAGCCACTAGACCACCAGGGAGAAATCTGGCTTGTTTGTGGTGCCTGAGAGTGGACATCTTTTTACATTTCTAAAGCTATGGTATGGCAATTTTGCATCAACTAATGTACGGTTCCTAAGAACAGGAGATGACTCGAAACCAGCAAGAAAAAAATAAGAGCCATTTTCCCTGACCGGGAATCGAACCCGGGCCGCGGCGGTGAGAGCGCCGAATCCTAGCCACTAGACCACCAGGGAGAGGACGCCCTATTACTTTGAAGAGGTGCAGCTGATAAATTATCTTGATATGCAGTACCTAAGAACACATCATGCTAACAAACAGGTCATTTTAACAGGAGATGACTCGAAACCAGCAAGAAAAAAAAAGAGCCATTTTCCCTGACCGGGAATCGAACCCGGGCCGCGGCGGTGAGAGCGCCGAATCCTAGCCACTAGACCACCAGGGATAAATCTGGCTTGTTTGTGGTGCCTGAGAGTGGACATCTTTTTACATTTCTAAAGCTATGGTATGGCAATTTTGCATCAACTAATGTACGGTTCCTAAGAACAGGAGATGACTCGAAACCAGCAAGAAAAAAAAAGAGCCATTTTCCCTGACCGGGAATCGAACCCGGGCCGCGGCGGTGAGAGCGCCGAATCCTAGCCACTAGACCACCAGGGAGAAATCTGGCTTGTTTGTGGTGCCTGAGAGTGGACATCTTTTTACATTTCTAAAGCTATGGTATGGCAATTTTGCATCAACTAATGTACGGTTCCTAAGAACAGGAGATGACTCGAAACCAGCAAGAAAAAAAAAGAGCCATTTTCCCTGACCGGGAATCGAACCCGGGCCGCGGCGGTGAGAGCGCCGAATCCTAGCCACTAGACCACCAGGGAGAAATCTGGCTTGTTTGTGGTGCCTGAGAGTGGACATCTTTTTACATTTCTAAAGCTATGGTATGGCAATTTTGCATCAACTAATGTACGGTTCCTAAGAACAGGAGATGACTCGAAACCAGCAAGAAAAAAAAAGAGCCATTTTCCCTGACCGGGAATCGAACCCGGGCCGCGGCGGTGAGAGCGCCGAATCCTAGCCACTAGACCACCAGGGAGAAATCTGGCTTGTTTGTGGTGCCTGAGAGTGGACATCTTTTTACATTTCTAAAGCTATGGTATGGCAATTTTGCATCAACTAATGTACGGTTCCTAAGAACAGGAGATGACTCGAAACCAGCAAGAAAAAAAAGAGCCATTTTCCCTGACCGGGAATCGAACCCGGGCCGCGGCGGTGAGAGCGCCGAATCCTAGCCACTAGACCACCAGGGAGAGGACGCCCTATTACTTTGAAGAGGTGCAGCTGATAAATTATCTTGATATGCAGTACCTAAGAACACATCATGCTAACAAACAGGTCATTTTAACAGGAGATGACTCGAAACCAGCAAGAAAAAAAAAGAGCCATTTTCCCTGACCGGGAATCGAACCCGGGCCGCGGCGGTGAGAGCGCCGAATCCTAGCCACTAGACCACCAGGGAGAAATCTGGCTTGTTTGTGGTGCCTGAGAGTGGACATCTTTTTACATTTCTAAAGCTATGGTATGGCAATTTTGCATCAACTAATGTACGGTTCCTAAGAACAGGAGATGACTCGAAACCAGCAAGAAAAAAAAAGAGCCATTTTCCCTGACCGGGAATCGAACCCGGGCCGCGGCGGTGAGAGCGCCGAATCCTAGCCACTAGACCACCAGGGAGAAATCTGGCTTGTTTGTGGTGCCTGAGAGTGGACATCTTTTTACATTTCTAAAGCTATGGTATGGCAATTTTGCATCAACTAATGTACGGTTCCTAAGAACAGGAGATGACTCGAAACCAGCAAGAAAAAAAAAGAGCCATTTTCCCTGACCGGGAATCGAACCCGGGCCGCGGCGGTGAGAGCGCCGAATCCTAGCCACTAGACCACCAGGGAGAGGACGCCCTATTACTTTGAAGAGGTGCAGCTGATAAATTATCTTGATATGCAGTACCTAAGAACACATCATGCTAACAAACAGGTCATTTTAACAGGAGATGACTCGAAACCAGCAAGAAAAAAAAAGAGCCATTTTCCCTGACCGGGAATCGAACCCGGGCCGCGGCGGTGAGAGCGCCGAATCCTAGCCACTAGACCACCAGGGAGAAATCTGGCTTGTTTGTGGTGCCTGAGAGTGGACATCTTTTTACATTTCTAAAGCTATGGTATGGCAATTTTGCATCAACTAATGTACGGTTCCTAAGAACAGGAGATGACTCGAAACCAGCAAGAAAAAAAAAGAGCCATTTTCCCTGACCGGGAATCGAACCCGGGCCGCGGCGGTGAGAGCGCCGAATCCTAGCCACTAGACCACCAGGGAGAGGACGCCCTATTACTTTGAAGAGGTGCAGCTGATAAATTATCTTGATATGCAGTACCTAAGAACACATCATGCTAACAAACAGGTCATTTTAACAGGAGATGACTCGAAACCAGCAAGAAAAAAAAAGAGCCATTTTCCCTGACCGGGAATCGAACCCGGGCCGCGGCGGTGAGAGCGCCGAATCCTAGCCACTAGACCACCAGGGAGAAATCTGGCTTGTTTGTGGTGCCTGAGAGTGGACATCTTTTTACATTTCTAAAGCTATGGTATGGCAATTTTGCATCAACTAATGTACGGTTCCTAAGAACAGGAGATGACTCGAAACCAGCAAGAAAAAAAAAGAGCCATTTTCCCTGACCGGGAATCGAACCCGGGCCGCGGCGGTGAGAGCGCCGAATCCTAGCCACTAGACCACCAGGGAGAGGACGCCCTATTACTTTGAAGAGGTGCAGCTGATAAATTATCTTGATATGCAGTACCTAAGAACACATCATGCTAACAAACAGGTCATTTTAACAGGAGATGACTCGAAACCAGCAAGAAAAAAAAAGAGCCATTTTCCCTGACCGGGAATCGAACCCGGGCCGCGGCGGTGAGAGCGCCGAATCCTAGCCACTAGACCACCAGGGAGAAATCTGGCTTGTTTGTGGTGCCTGAGAGTGGACATCTTTTTACATTTCTAAAGCTATGGTATGGCAATTTTGCATCAACTAATGTACGGTTCCTAAGAACAGGAGATGACTCGAAACCAGCAAGAAAAAAAAAGAGCCATTTTCCCTGACCGGGAATCGAACCCGGGCCGCGGCGGTGAGAGCGCCGAATCCTAGCCACTAGACCACCAGGGAGAAATCTGGCTTGTTTGTGGTGCCTGAGAGTGGACATCTTTTTACATTTCTAAAGCTATGGTATGGCAATTTTGCATCAACTAATGTACGGTTCCTAAGAACAGGAGATGACTCGAAACCAGCAAGAAAAAAAAAGAGCCATTTTCCCTGACCGGGAATCGAACCCGGGCCGCGGCGGTGAGAGCGCCGAATCCTAGCCACTAGACCACCAGGGAGAAATCTGGCTTGTTTGTGGTGCCTGAGAGTGGACATCTTTTTACATTTCTAAAGCTATGGTATGGCCATTTTGCATCAACTAATGTACGGTTCCTAAGAACAGGAGATGACTCGAAACCAGCAAGAAAAAAAAAGAGCCATTTTCCCTGACCGGGAATCGAACCCGGGCCGCGGCGGTGAGAGCGCCGAATCCTAGCCACTAGACCACCAGGGAGAGGACGCCCTATTACTTTGAAGAGGTGCAGCTGATAAATTATCTTGATATGCAGTACCTAAGAACACATCATGCTAACAAACAGGTCATTTTAACAGGAGATGACTCGAAACCAGCAAGAAAAAAAAAGAGCCATTTTCCCTGACCGGGAATCGAACCCGGGCCGCGGCGGTGAGAGCGCCGAATCCTAGCCACTAGACCACGAGGGAGAAATCTGGCTTGTTTGTGGTGCCTGAGAGTGGACATCTTTTTACATTTCTAAAGCTATGGTATGGCAATTTTGCATCAACTAATGTACGGTTCCTAAGAACAGGAGATGACTCGAAACCAGCAAGAAAAAAAAGAGCCATTTTCCCTGACCGGGAATCGAACCCGGGCCGCGGCGGTGAGAGCGCCGAATCCTAGCCACTAGACCACCAGGGAGAGGACGCCCTATTACTTTGAAGAGGTGCAGCTGATAAATTATCTTGATATGCAGTACCTAAGAACACATCATGCTAACAAACAGGTCATTTTAACAGGAGATGACTCGAAACCAGCAAGAAAAAAAAAGAGCCATTTTCCCTGACCGGGAATCGAACCCGGGCCGCGGCGGTGAGAGCGCCGAATCCTAGCCACTAGACCACCAGGGATAAATCTGGCTTGTTTGTGGTGCCTGAGAGTGGACATCTTTTTACATTTCTAAAGCTATGGTATGGCAATTTTGCATCAACTAATGTACGGTTCCTAAGAACAGGAGATGACTCGAAACCAGCAAGAAAAAAAAAGAGCCATTTTCCCTGACCGGGAATCGAACCCGGGCCGCGGCGGTGAGAGCGCCGAATCCTAGCCACTAGACCACCAGGGAGAAATCTGGCTTGTTTGTGGTGCCTGAGAGTGGACATCTTTTTACATTTCTAAAGCTATGGTATGGCAATTTTGCATCAACTAATGTACGGTTCCTAAGAACAGGAGATGACTCGAAACCAGCAAGAAAAAAAAAGAGCCATTTTCCCTGACCGGGAATCGAACCCGGGCCGCGGCGGTGAGAGCGCCGAATCCTAGCCACTAGACCACCAGGGAGAAATCTGGCTTGTTTGTGGTGCCTGAGAGTGGACATCTTTTTACATTTCTAAAGCTATGGTATGGCAATTTTGCATCAACTAATGTACGGTTCCTAAGAACAGGAGATGACTCGAAACCAGCAAGAAAAAAAAAGAGCCATTTTCCCTGACCGGGAATCGAACCCGGGCCGCGGCGGTGAGAGCGCCGAATCCTAGCCACTAGACCACCAGGGAGAAATCTGGCTTGTTTGTGGTGCCTGAGAGTGGACATCTTTTTACATTTCTAAAGCTATGGTATGGCAATTTTGCATCAACTAATGTACGGTTCCTAAGAACAGGAGATGACTCGAAACCAGCAAGAAAAAAAAAGAGCCATTTTCCCTGACCGGGAATCGAACCCGGGCCGCGGCGGTGAGAGCGCCGAATCCTAGCCACTAGACCACCAGGGAGAGGACGCCCTATTACTTTGAAGAGGTGCAGCTGATAAATTATCTTGATATGCAGTACCTAAGAACACATCATGCTAACAAACAGGTCATTTTAACAGGAGATGACTCGAAACCAGCAAGAAAAAAAAAGAGCCATTTTCCCTGACCGGGAATCGAACCCGGGCCGCGGCGGTGAGAGCGCCGAATCCTAGCCACTAGACCACCAGGGAGAAATCTGGCTTGTTTGTGGTGCCTGAGAGTGGACATCTTTTTACATTTCTAAAGCTATGGTATGGCAATTTTGCATCAACTAATGTACGGTTCCTAAGAACAGGAGATGACTCGAAACCAGCAAGAAAAAAAAAGAGCCATTTTCCCTGACCGGGAATCGAACCCGGGCCGCGGCGGTGAGAGCGCCGAATCCTAGCCACTAGACCACCAGGGAGAAATCTGGCTTGTTTGTGGTGCCTGAGAGTGGACATCTTTTTACATTTCTAAAGCTATGGTATGGCAATTTTGCATCAACTAATGTACGGTTCCTAAGAACAGGAGATGACTCGAAACCAGCAAGAAAAAAAAAGAGCCATTTTCCCTGACCGGGAATCGAACCCGGGCCGCGGCGGTGAGAGCGCCGAATCCTAGCCACTAGACCACCAGGGAGAGGACGCCCTATTACTTTGAAGAGGTGCAGCTGATAAATTATCTTGATATGCAGTACCTAAGAACACATCATGCTAACAAACAGGTCATTTTAACAGGAGATGACTCGAAACCAGCAAGAAAAAAAAAGAGCCATTTTCCCTGACCGGGAATCGAACCCGGGCCGCGGCGGTGAGAGCGCCGAATCCTAGCCACTAGACCACCAGGGAGAAATCTGGCTTGTTTGTGGTGCCTGAGAGTGGACATCTTTTTACATTTCTAAAGCTATGGTATGGCAATTTTGCATCAACTAATGTACGGTTCCTAAGAACAGGAGATGACTCGAAACCAGCAAGAAAAAAAAAGAGCCATTTTCCCTGACCGGGAATCGAACCCGGGCCGCGGCGGTGAGAGCGCCGAATCCTAGCCACTAGACCACCAGGGAGAGGACGCCCTATTACTTTGAAGAGGTGCAGCTGATAAATTATCTTGATATGCAGTACCTAAGAACACATCATGCTAACAAACAGGTCATTTTAACAGGAGATGACTCGAAACCAGCAAGAAAAAAAAAGAGCCATTTTCCCTGACCGGGAATCGAACCCGGGCCGCGGCGGTGAGAGCGCCGAATCCTAGCCACTAGACCACCAGGGAGAAATCTGGCTTGTTTGTGGTGCCTGAGAGTGGACATCTTTTTACATTTCTAAAGCTATGGTATGGCAATTTTGCATCAACTAATGTACGGTTCCTAAGAACAGGAGATGACTCGAAACCAGCAAGAAAAAAAAAGAGCCATTTTCCCTGACCGGGAATCGAACCCGGGCCGCGGCGGTGAGAGCGCCGAATCCTAGCCACTAGACCACCAGGGAGAGGACGCCCTATTACTTTGAAGAGGTGCAGCTGATAAATTATCTTGATATGCAGTACCTAAGAACACATCATGCTAACAAACAGGTCATTTTAACAGGAGATGACTCGAAACCAGCAAGAAAAAAAAAGAGCCATTTTCCCTGACCGGGAATCGAACCCGGGCCGCGGCGGTGAGAGCGCCGAATCCTAGCCACTAGACCACCAGGGAGAAATCTGGCTTGTTTGTGGTGCCTGAGAGTGGACATCTTTTTACATTTCTAAAGCTATGGTATGGCAATTTTGCATCAACTAATGTACGGTTCCTAAGAACAGGAGATGACTCGAAACCAGCAAGAAAAAAAAAGAGCCATTTTCCCTGACCGGGAATCGAACCCGGGCCGCGGCGGTGAGAGCGCCGAATCCTAGCCACTAGACCACCAGGGAGAAATCTGGCTTGTTTGTGGTGCCTGAGAGTGGACATCTTTTTACATTTCTAAAGCTATGGTATGGCAATTTTGCATCAACTAATGTACGGTTCCTAAGAACAGGAGATGACTCGAAACCAGCAAGAAAAAAAAAGAGCCATTTTCCCTGACCGGGAATCGAACCCGGGCCGCGGCGGTGAGAGCGCCGAATCCTAGCCACTAGACCACCAGGGAGAAATCTGGCTTGTTTGTGGTGCCTGAGAGTGGACATCTTTTTACATTTCTAAAGCTATGGTATGGCCATTTTGCATCAACTAATGTACGGTTCCTAAGAACAGGAGATGACTCGAAACCAGCAAGAAAAAAAAAGAGCCATTTTCCCTGACCGGGAATCGAACCCGGGCCGCGGCGGTGAGAGCGCCGAATCCTAGCCACTAGACCACCAGGGAGAGGACGCCCTATTACTTTGAAGAGGTGCAGCTGATAAATTATCTTGATATGCAGTACCTAAGAACACATCATGCTAACAAACAGGTCATTTTAACAGGAGATGACTCGAAACCAGCAAGAAAAAAAAAGAGCCATTTTCCCTGACCGGGAATCGAACCCGGGCCGCGGCGGTGAGAGCGCCGAATCCTAGCCACTAGACCACGAGGGAGAAATCTGGCTTGTTTGTGGTGCCTGAGAGTGGACATCTTTTTACATTTCTAAAGCTATGGTATGGCAATTTTGCATCAACTAATGTACGGTTCCTAAGAACAGGAGATGACTCGAAACCAGCAAGAAAAAAAAAGAGCCATTTTCCCTGACCAGGAATCGAACCCGGGCCGCGGCGGTGAGAGCGCCGAATCCTAGCCACTAGACCACCAGGGAGAAATCTGGCTTGTTTGTGGTGCCTGAGAGTGGACATCTTTTTACATTTCTAAAGCTATGGTATGGCAATTTTGCATCAACTAATGTACGGTTCCTAAGAACAGGAGATGACTCGAAACCAGCAAGAAAAAAAAAGAGCCATTTTCCCTGACCGGGAATCGAACCCGGGCCGCGGCGGTGAGAGCGCCGAATCCTAGCCACTAGACCACCAGGGAGAGGACGCCCTATTACTTTGAAGAGGTGCAGCTGATAAATTATCTTGATATGCAGTACCTAAGAACACATCATGCTAACAAACAGGTCATTTTAACAGGAGATGACTCGAAACCAGCAAGAAAAAAAAAGAGCCATTTTCCCTGACCGGGAATCGAACCCGGGCCGCGGCGGTGAGAGCGCCGAATCCTAGCCACTAGACCACCAGGGAGAAATCTGGCTTTTTTGTGGTGCCTGAGAGTGGACATCTTTTTACATTTCTAAAGCTATGGTATGGCAATTTTGCATCAACTAATGTACGGTTCCTAAGAACAGGAGATGACTCGAAACCAGCAAGAAAAAAAAAGAGCCATTTTCCCTGACCGGGAATCGAACCCGGGCCGCGGCGGTGAGAGCGCCGAATCCTAGCCACTAGACCACCAGGGAGAGGACGCCCTATTACTTTGAAGAGGTGCAGCTGATAAATTATCTTGATATGCAGTACCTAAGAACACATCATGCTAACAAACAGGTCATTTTAACAGGAGATGACTCGAAACCAGCAAGAAAAAAAAAGAGCCATTTTCCCTGACCGGGAATCGAACCCGGGCCGCGGCGGTGAGAGCGCCGAATCCTAGCCACTAGACCACCAGGGAGAGGACGCCCTATTACTTTGAAGAGGTGCAGCTGATAAATTATCTTGATATGCAGTACCTAAGAACACATCATGCTAACAAACAGGTCATTTTAACAGGAGATGACTCGAAACCAGCAAGAAAAAAAAAGAGCCATTTTCCCTGACCGGGAATCGAACCCGGGCCGCGGCGGTGAGAGCGCCGAATCCTAGCCACTAGACCACCAGGGAGAAATCTGGCTTGTTTGTGGTGCCTGAGAGTGGACATCTTTTTACATTTCTAAAGCTATGGTATGGCAATTTTGCATCAACTAATGTACGGTTCCTAAGAACAGGAGATGACTCGAAACCAGCAAGAAAAAAAAAGAGCCATTTTCCCTGACCGGGAATCGAACCCGGGCCGCGGCGGTGAGAGCGCCGAATCCTAGCCACTAGACCACCAGGGAGAGGACGCCCTATTACTTTGAAGAGGTGCAGCTGATAAATTATCTTGATATGCAGTACCTAAGAACACATCATGCTAACAAACAGGTCATTTTAACAGGAGATGACTCGAAACCAGCAAGAAAAAAAAAGAGCCATTTTCCCTGACCGGGAATCGAACCCGGGCCGCGGCGGTGAGAGCGCCGAATCCTAGCCACTAGACCACGAGGGAGAAATCTGGCTTGTTTGTGGTGCCTGAGAGTGGACATCTTTTTACATTTCTAAAGCTATGGTATGGCAATTTTGCATCAACTAATGTACGGTTCCTAAGAACAGGAGATGACTCGAAACCAGCAAGAAAAAAAAAGAGCCATTTTCCCTGACCGGGAATCGAACCCGGGCCGCGGCGGTGAGAGCGCCGAATCCTAGCCACTAGACCACGAGGGAGAAATCTGGCTTGTTTGTGGTGCCTGAGAGTGGACATCTTTTTACATTTCTAAAGCTATGGTATGGCAATTTTGCATCAACTAATGTACGGTTCCTAAGAACAGGAGATGACTCGAAACCAGCAAGAAAAAAAAAGAGCCATTTTCCCTGACCGGGAATCGAACCCGGGCCGCGGCGGTGAGAGCGCCGAATCCTAGCCACTAGACCACCAGGGAGAAATCTGGCTTGTTTGTGGTGCCTGAGAGTGGACATCTTTTTACATTTCTAAAGCTATGGTATGGCAATTTTGCATCAACTAATGTACGGTTCCTAAGAACAGGAGATGACTCGAAACCAGCAAGAAAAAAAAAGAGCCATTTTCCCTGACCGGGAATCGAACCCGGGCCGCGGCGGTGAGAGCGCCGAATCCTAGCCACTAGACCACCAGGGAGAAATCTGGCTTGTTTGTGGTGCCTGAGAGTGGACATCTTTTTACATTTCTAAAGCTATGGTATGGCCATTTTGCATCAACTAATGTACGGTTCCTAAGAACAGGAGATGACTCGAAACCAGCAAGAAAAAAAAAGAGCCATTTTCCCTGACCGGGAATCGAACCCGGGCCGCGGCGGTGAGAGCGCCGAATCCTAGCCACTAGACCACCAGGGAGAGGACGCCCTATTACTTTGAAGAGGTGCAGCTGATAAATTATCTTGATATGCAGTACCTAAGAACACATCATGCTAACAAACAGGTCATTTTAACAGGAGATGACTCGAAACCAGCAAGAAAAAAAAAGAGCCATTTTCCCTGACCGGGAATCGAACCCGGGCCGCGGCGGTGAGAGCGCCGAATCCTAGCCACTAGACCACCAGGGAGAGGACGCCCTATTACTTTGAAGAGGTGCAGCTGATAAATTATCTTGATATGCAGTACCTAAGAACACATCATGCTAACAAACAGGTCATTTTAACAGGAGATGACTCGAAACCAGCAAGAAAAAAAAAGAGCCATTTTCCCTGACCGGGAATCGAACCCGGGCCGCGGCGGTGAGAGCGCCGAATCCTAGCCACTAGACCACCAGGGAGAAATCTGGCTTGTTTGTGGTGCCTGAGAGTGGACATCTTTTTACATTTCTAAAGCTATGGTATGGCAATTTTGCATCAACTAATGTACGGTTCCTAAGAACAGGAGATGACTCGAAACCAGCAAGAAAAAAAAAGAGCCATTTTCCCTGACCGGGAATCGAACCCGGGCCGCGGCGGTGAGAGCGCCGAATCCTAGCCACTAGACCACCAGGGAGAAATCTGGCTTGTTTGTGGTGCCTGAGAGTGGACATCTTTTTACATTTCTAAAGCTATGGTATGGCAATTTTGCATCAACTAATGTACGGTTCCTAAGAACAGGAGATGACTCGAAACCAGCAAGAAAAAAAAAGAGCCATTTTCCCTGACCGGGAATCGAACCCGGGCCGCGGCGGTGAGAGCGCCGAATCCTAGCCACTAGACCACCAGGGAGAAATCTGGCTTGTTTGTGGTGCCTGAGAGTGGACATCTTTTTACATTTCTAAAGCTATGGTATGGCAATTTTGCATCAACTAATGTACGGTTCCTAAGAACAGGAGATGACTCGAAACCAGCAAGAAAAAAAAAGAGCCATTTTCCCTGACCGGGAATCGAACCCGGGCCGCGGCGGTGAGAGCGCCGAATCCTAGCCACTAGACCACCAGGGAGAAATCTGGCTTGTTTGTGGTGCCTGAGAGTGGACATCTTTTTACATTTCTAAAGCTATGGTATGGCAATTTTGCATCAACTAATGTACGGTTCCTAAGAACAGGAGATGACTCGAAACCAGCAAGAAAAAAAAAGAGCCATTTTCCCTGACCGGGAATCGAACCCGGGCCGCGGCGGTGAGAGCGCCGAATCCTAGCCACTAGACCACCAGGGAGAGGACGCCCTATTACTTTGAAGAGGTGCAGCTGATAAATTATCTTGATATGCAGTACCTAAGAACACATCATGCTAACAAACAGGTCATTTTAACAGGAGATGACTCGAAACCAGCAAGAAAAAAAAAGAGCCATTTTCCCTGACCGGGAATCGAACCCGGGCCGCGGCGGTGAGAGCGCCGAATCCTAGCCACTAGACCACCAGGGAGAAATCTGGCTTGTTTGTGGTGCCTGAGAGTGGACATCTTTTTACATTTCTAAAGCTATGGTATGGCAATTTTGCATCAACTAATGTACGGTTCCTAAGAACAGGAGATGACTCGAAACCAGCAAGAAAAAAAAAGAGCCATTTTCCCTGACCGGGAATCGAACCCGGGCCGCGGCGGTGAGAGCGCCGAATCCTAGCCACTAGACCACCAGGGAGAGGACGCCCTATTACTTTGAAGAGGTGCAGCTGATAAATTATCTTGATATGCAGTACCTAAGAACACATCATGCTAACAAACAGGTCATTTTAACAGGAGATGACTCGAAACCAGCAAGAAAAAAAAAGAGCCATTTTCCCTGACCGGGAATCGAACCCGGGCCGCGGCGGTGAGAGCGCCGAATCCTAGCCACTAGACCACCAGGGAGAAATCTGGCTTGTTTGTGGTGCCTGAGAGTGGACATCTTTTTACATTTCTAAAGCTATGGTATGGCAATTTTGCATCAACTAATGTACGGTTCCTAAGAACAGGAGATGACTCGAAACCAGCAAGAAAAAAAAGAGCCATTTTCCCTGACCGGGAATCGAACCCGGGCCGCGGCGGTGAGAGCGCCGAATCCTAGCCACTAGACCACCAGGGAGAGGACGCCCTATTACTTTGAAGAGGTGCAGCTGATAAATTATCTTGATATGCAGTACCTAAGAACACATCATGCTAACAAACAGGTCATTTTAACAGGAGATGACTCGAAACCAGCAAGAAAAAAAAAGAGCCATTTTCCCTGACCGGGAATCGAACCCGGGCCGCGGCGGTGAGAGCGCCGAATCCTAGCCACTAGACCACGAGGGAGAAATCTGGCTTGTTTGTGGTGCCTGAGAGTGGACATCTTTTTACATTTCTAAAGCTATGGTATGGCAATTTTGCATCAACTAATGTACGGTTCCTAAGAACAGGAGATGACTCGAAACCAGCAAGAAAAAAAAAGAGCCATTTTCCCTGACCAGGAATCGAACCCGGGCCGCGGCGGTGAGAGCGCCGAATCCTAGCCACTAGACCACCAGGGAGAAATCTGGCTTGTTTGTGGTGCCTGAGAGTGGACATCTTTTTACATTTCTAAAGCTATGGTATGGCAATTTTGCATCAACTAATGTACGGTTCCTAAGAACAGGAGATGACTCGAAACCAGCAAGAAAAAAAAAGAGCCATTTTCCCTGACCGGGAATCGAACCCGGGCCGCGGCGGTGAGAGCGCCGAATCCTAGCCACTAGACCACCAGGGAGAGGACGCCCTATTACTTTGAAGAGGTGCAGCTGATAAATTATCTTGATATGCAGTACCTAAGAACACATCATGCTAACAAACAGGTCATTTTAACAGGAGATGACTCGAAACCAGCAAGAAAAAAAAAGAGCCATTTTCCCTGACCGGGAATCGAACCCGGGCCGCGGCGGTGAGAGCGCCGAATCCTAGCCACTAGACCACCAGGGAGAAATCTGGCTTTTTTGTGGTGCCTGAGAGTGGACATCTTTTTACATTTCTAAAGCTATGGTATGGCAATTTTGCATCAACTAATGTACGGTTCCTAAGAACAGGAGATGACTCGAAACCAGCAAGAAAAAAAAAGAGCCATTTTCCCTGACCGGGAATCGAACCCGGGCCGCGGCGGTGAGAGCGCCGAATCCTAGCCACTAGACCACCAGGGAGAGGACGCCCTATTACTTTGAAGAGGTGCAGCTGATAAATTATCTTGATATGCAGTACCTAAGAACACATCATGCTAACAAACAGGTCATTTTAACAGGAGATGACTCGAAACCAGCAAGAAAAAAAAAGAGCCATTTTCCCTGACCGGGAATCGAACCCGGGCCGCGGCGGTGAGAGCGCCGAATCCTAGCCACTAGACCACCAGGGAGAAATCTGGCTTGTTTGTGGTGCCTGAGAGTGGACATCTTTTTACATTTCTAAAGCTATGGTATGGCAATTTTGCATCAACTAATGTACGGTTCCTAAGAACAGGAGATGACTCGAAACCAGCAAGAAAAAAAAAGAGCCATTTTCCCTGACCGGGAATCGAACCCGGGCCGCGGCGGTGAGAGCGCCGAATCCTAGCCACTAGACCACCAGGGAGAAATCTGGCTTGTTTGTGGTGCCTGAGAGTGGACATCTTTTTACATTTCTAAAGCTATGGTATGGCAATTTTGCATCAACTAATGTACGGTTCCTAAGAACAGGAGATGACTCGAAACCAGCAAGAAAAAAAAAGAGCCATTTTCCCTGACCGGGAATCGAACCCGGGCCGCGGCGGTGAGAGCGCCGAATCCTAGCCACTAGACCACCAGGGAGAAATCTGGCTTGTTTGTGGTGCCTGAGAGTGGACATCTTTTTACATTTCTAAAGCTATGGTATGGCAATTTTGCATCAACTAATGTACGGTTCCTAAGAACAGGAGATGACTCGAAACCAGCAAGAAAAAAAAAGAGCCATTTTCCCTGACCGGGAATCGAACCCGGGCCGCGGCGGTGAGAGCGCCGAATCCTAGCCACTAGACCACCAGGGAGAGGACGCCCTATTACTTTGAAGAGGTGCAGCTGATAAATTATCTTGATATGCAGTACCTAAGAACACATCATGCTAACAAACAGGTCATTTTAACAGGAGATGACTCGAAACCAGCAAGAAAAAAAAAGAGCCATTTTCCCTGACCGGGAATCGAACCCGGGCCGCGGCGGTGAGAGCGCCGAATCCTAGCCACTAGACCACCAGGGAGAAATCTGGCTTGTTTGTGGTGCCTGAGAGTGGACATCTTTTTACATTTCTAAAGCTATGGTATGGCAATTTTGCATCAACTAATGTACGGTTCCTAAGAACAGGAGATGACTCGAAACCAGCAAGAAAAAAAAAGAGCCATTTTCCCTGACCGGGAATCGAACCCGGGCCGCGGCGGTGAGAGCGCCGAATCCTAGCCACTAGACCACCAGGGAGAGGACGCCCTATTACTTTGAAGAGGTGCAGCTGATAAATTATCTTGATATGCAGTACCTAAGAACACATCATGCTAACAAACAGGTCATTTTAACAGGAGATGACTCGAAACCAGCAAGAAAAAAAAAGAGCCATTTTCCCTGACCGGGAATCGAACCCGGGCCGCGGCGGTGAGAGCGCCGAATCCTAGCCACTAGACCACCAGGGAGAAATCTGGCTTGTTTGTGGTGCCTGAGAGTGGACATCTTTTTACATTTCTAAAGCTATGGTATGGCAATTTTGCATCAACTAATGTACGGTTCCTAAGAACAGGAGATGACTCGAAACCAGCAAGAAAAAAAAAGAGCCATTTTCCCTGACCGGGAATCGAACCCGGGCCGCGGCGGTGAGAGCGCCGAATCCTAGCCACTAGACCACCAGGGAGAGGACGCCCTATTACTTTGAAGAGGTGCAGCTGATAAATTATCTTGATATGCAGTACCTAAGAACACATCATGCTAACAAACAGGTCATTTTAACAGGAGATGACTCGAAACCAGCAAGAAAAAAAAAGAGCCATTTTCCCTGACCGGGAATCGAACCCGGGCCGCGGCGGTGAGAGCGCCGAATCCTAGCCACTAGACCACCAGGGAGAAATCTGGCTTGTTTGTGGTGCCTGAGAGTGGACATCTTTTTACATTTCTAAAGCTATGGTATGGCAATTTTGCATCAACTAATGTACGGTTCCTAAGAACAGGAGATGACTCGAAACCAGCAAGAAAAAAAAAGAGCCATTTTCCCTGACCGGGAATCGAACCCGGGCCGCGGCGGTGAGAGCGCCGAATCCTAGCCACTAGACCACCAGGGAGAAATCTGGCTTGTTTGTGGTGCCTGAGAGTGGACATCTTTTTACATTTCTAAAGCTATGGTATGGCAATTTTGCATCAACTAATGTACGGTTCCTAAGAACAGGAGATGACTCGAAACCAGCAAGAAAAAAAAAGAGCCATTTTCCCTGACCGGGAATCGAACCCGGGCCGCGGCGGTGAGAGCGCCGAATCCTAGCCACTAGACCACCAGGGAGAAATCTGGCTTGTTTGTGGTGCCTGAGAGTGGACATCTTTTTACATTTCTAAAGCTATGGTATGGCCATTTTGCATCAACTAATGTACGGTTCCTAAGAACAGGAGATGACTCGAAACCAGCAAGAAAAAAAAAGAGCCATTTTCCCTGACCGGGAATCGAACCCGGGCCGCGGCGGTGAGAGCGCCGAATCCTAGCCACTAGACCACCAGGGAGAGGACGCCCTATTACTTTGAAGAGGTGCAGCTGATAAATTATCTTGATATGCAGTACCTAAGAACACATCATGCTAACAAACAGGTCATTTTAACAGGAGATGACTCGAAACCAGCAAGAAAAAAAAAGAGCCATTTTCCCTGACCGGGAATCGAACCCGGGCCGCGGCGGTGAGAGCGCCGAATCCTAGCCACTAGACCACGAGGGAGAAATCTGGCTTGTTTGTGGTGCCTGAGAGTGGACATCTTTTTACATTTCTAAAGCTATGGTATGGCAATTTTGCATCAACTAATGTACGGTTCCTAAGAACAGGAGATGACTCGAAACCAGCAAGAAAAAAAAAGAGCCATTTTCCCTGACCAGGAATCGAACCCGGGCCGCGGCGGTGAGAGCGCCGAATCCTAGCCACTAGACCACCAGGGAGAAATCTGGCTTGTTTGTGGTGCCTGAGAGTGGACATCTTTTTACATTTCTAAAGCTATGGTATGGCAATTTTGCATCAACTAATGTACGGTTCCTAAGAACAGGAGATGACTCGAAACCAGCAAGAAAAAAAAAGAGCCATTTTCCCTGACCAGGAATCGAACCCGGGCCGCGGCGGTGAGAGCGCCGAATCCTAGCCACTAGACCACCAGGGAGAAATCTGGCTTGTTTGTGGTGCCTGAGAGTGGACATCTTTTTACATTTCTAAAGCTATGGTATGGCAATTTTGCATCAACTAATGTACGGTTCCTAAGAACAGGAGATGACTCGAAACCAGCAAGAAAAAAAAAGAGCCATTTTCCCTGACCGGGAATCGAACCCGGGCCGCGGCGGTGAGAGCGCCGAATCCTAGCCACTAGACCACCAGGGAGAGGACGCCCTATTACTTTGAAGAGGTGCAGCTGATAAATTATCTTGATATGCAGTACCTAAGAACACATCATGCTAACAAACAGGTCATTTTAACAGGAGATGACTCGAAACCAGCAAGAAAAAAAAAGAGCCATTTTCCCTGACCGGGAATCGAACCCGGGCCGCGGCGGTGAGAGCGCCGAATCCTAGCCACTAGACCACCAGGGAGAAATCTGGCTTTTTTGTGGTGCCTGAGAGTGGACATCTTTTTACATTTCTAAAGCTATGGTATGGCAATTTTGCATCAACTAATGTACGGTTCCTAAGAACAGGAGATGACTCGAAACCAGCAAGAAAAAAAAAGAGCCATTTTCCCTGACTGGGAATCGAACCCGGGCCGCGGCGGTGAGAGCGCCGAATCCTAGCCACTAGACCACCAGGGAGAGGACGCCCTATTACTTTGAAGAGGTGCAGCTGATAAATTATCTTGATATGCAGTACCTAAGAACACATCATGCTAACAAACAGGTCATTTTAACAGGAGATGACTCGAAACCAGCAAGAAAAAAAAAGAGCCATTTTCCCTGACCGGGAATCGAACCCGGGCCGCGGCGGTGAGAGCGCCGAATCCTAGCCACTAGACCACCAGGGAGAAATCTGGCTTGTTTGTGGTGCCTGAGAGTGGACATCTTTTTACATTTCTAAAGCTATGGTATGGCAATTTTGCATCAACTAATGTACGGTTCCTAAGAACAGGAGATGACTCGAAACCAGCAAGAAAAAAAAAGAGCCATTTTCCCTGACCGGGAATCGAACCCGGGCCGCGGCGGTGAGAGCGCCGAATCCTAGCCACTAGACCACCAGGGAGAGGACGCCCTATTACTTTGAAGAGGTGCAGCTGATAAATTATCTTGATATGCAGTACCTAAGAACACATCATGCTAACAAACAGGTCATTTTAACAGGAGATGACTCGAAACCAGCAAGAAAAAAAAAGAGCCATTTTCCCTGACCGGGAATCGAACCCGGGCCGCGGCGGTGAGAGCGCCGAATCCTAGCCACTAGACCACCAGGGAGAAATCTGGCTTGTTTGTGGTGCCTGAGAGTGGACATCTTTTTACATTTCTAAAGCTATGGTATGGCAATTTTGCATCAACTAATGTACGGATCCTAAGAACAGGAGATGACTCGAAACCAGCAAGAAAAAAAAAGAGCCATTTTCCCTGACCGGGAATCGAACCCGGGCCGCGGCGGTGAGAGCGCCGAATCCTAGCCACTAGACCACCAGGGAGAGGACGCCCTATTACTTTGAAGAGGTGCAGCTGATAAATTATCTTGATATGCAGTACCTAAGAACACATCATGCTAACAAACAGGTCATTTTAACAGGAGATGACTCGAAACCAGCAAGAAAAAAAAAGAGCCATTTTCCCTGACCGGGAATCGAATCCGGGCCGCGGCGGTGAGAGCGCCGAATCCTAGCCACTAGACCACCAGGGAGAAATCTGGCTTGTTTGTGGTGCCTGAGAGTGGACATCTTTTTACATTTCTAAAGCTATGGTATGGCAATTTTGCATCAACTAATGTACGGTTCCTAAGAACAGGAGATGACTCGAAACCAGCAAGAAAAAAAAAGAGCCATTTTCCCTGACCGGGAATCGAACCCGGGCCGCGGCGGTGAGAGCGCCGAATCCTAGCCACTAGACCACCAGGGAGAAATCTGGCTTGTTTGTGGTGCCTGAGAGTGGACATCTTTTTACATTTCTAAAGCTATGGTATGGCAATTTTGCATCAACTAATGTACGGTTCCTAAGAACAGGAGATGACTCGAAACCAGCAAGAAAAAAAAAGAGCCATTTTCCCTGGCCGGGAATCGAACCCGGGCCGCGGCGGTGAGAGCGCCGAATCCTAGCCACTAGACCACCAGGGAGAGGACGCCCTATTACTTTGAAGAGGTGCAGCTGATAAATTATCTTGATATGCAGTACCTAAGAACACATCATGCTAACAAACAGGTCATTTTAACAGGAGATGACTCGAAACCAGCAAGAAAAAAAAAGAGCCATTTTCCCTGACCGGGAATCGAACCCGGGCCGCGGCGGTGAGAGCGCCGAATCCTAGCCACTAGACCACCAGGGAGAAATCTGGCTTGTTTGTGGTGCCTGAGAGTGGACATCTTTTTACATTTCTAAAGCTATGGTATGGCAATTTTGCATCAACTAATGTACAGTTCCTAAGAACAGGAGATGACTCGAAACCAGCAAGAAAAAAAAAGAGCCATTTTCCCTGACCGGGAATCGAACCCGGGCCGCGGCGGTGAGAGCGCCGAATCCTAGCCACTAGACCACCAGGGAGAAATCTGGCTTGTTTGTGGTGCCTGAGAGTGGACATCTTTTTACATTTCTAAAGCTATGGTATGGCAATTTTGCATCAACTAATGTACGGTTCCTAAGAACAGGAGATGACTCGAAACCAGCAAGAAAAAAAAAGAGCCATTTTCCCTGGCCGGGAATCGAACCCGGGCCGCGGCGGTGAGAGCGCCGAATCCTAGCCACTAGACCACCAGGGAGAGGACGCCCTATTACTTTGAAGAGGTGCAGCTGATAAATTATCTTGATATGCAGTACCTAAGAACACATCATGCTAACAAACAGGTCATTTTAACAGGAGATGACTCGAAACCAGCAAGAAAAAAAAAGAGCCATTTTCCCTGACCGGGAATCGAACCCGGGCCGCGGCGGTGAGAGCGCCGAATCCTAGCCACTAGACCACCAGGGAGAAATCTGGCTTGTTTGTGGTGCCTGAGAGTGGACATCTTTTTACATTTCTAAAGCTATGGTATGGCAATTTTGCATCAACTAATGTACGGTTCCTAAGAACAGGAGATGACTCGAAACCAGCAAGAAAAAAAAGAGCCATTTTCCCTGACCGGGAATCGAACCCGGGCCGCGGCGGTGAGAGCGCCGAATCCTAGCCACTAGACCACCAGGGAGAAATCTGGCTTGTTTGTGGTGCCTGAGAGTGGACATCTTTTTACATTTCTAAAGCTATGGTATGGCAATTTTGCATCAACTAATGTACGGTTCCTAAGAACAGGAGATGACTCGAAACCAGCAAGAAAAAAAAAGAGCCATTTTCCCTGACCGGGAATCGAACCCGGGCCGCGGCGGTGAGAGCGCCGAATCCTAGCCACTAGACCACCAGGGAGAGGACGCCCTATTACTTTGAAGAGGTGCAGCTGATAAATTATCTTGATATGCAGTACCTAAGAACACATCATGCTAACAAACAGGTCATTTTAACAGGAGATGACTCGAAACCAGCAAGAAAAAAAAAGAGCCATTTTCCCTGACCGGGAATCGAACCCGGGCCGCGGCGGTGAGAGCGCCGAATCCTAGCCACTAGACCACCAGGGAGAAATCTGGCTTGTTTGTGGTGCCTGAGAGTGGACATCTTTTTACATTTCTAAAGCTATGGTATGGCAATTTTGCATCAACTAATGTACGGTTCCTAAGAACAGGAGATGACTCGAAACCAGCAAGAAAAAAAAAGAGCCATTTTCCCTGACCGGGAATCGAACCCAGGCCGCGGCGGTGAGAGCGCCGAATCCTAGCCACTAGACCACCAGGGAGAAATCTGGCTTGTTTGTGGTGCCTGAGAGTGGACATCTTTTTACATTTCTAAAGCTATGGTATGGCAATTTTGCATCAACTAATGTACGGTTCCTAAGAACAGGAGATGACTCGAAACCAGCAAGAAAAAAAAAGAGCCATTTTCCCTGACCGGGAATCGAACCCGGGCCGCGGCGGTGAGAGCGCCGAATCCTAGCCACTAGACCACCAGGGAGAGGACGCCCTATTACTTTGAAGAGGTGCAGCTGATAAATTATCTTGATATGCAGTACCTAAGAACACATCATGCTAACAAACAGGTCATTTTAACAGGAGATGACTCGAAACCAGCAAGAAAAAAAAAGAGCCATTTTCCCTGACCGGGAATCGAACCCGGGCCGCGGCGGTGAGAGCGCCGAATCCTAGCCACTAGACCACCAGGGAGAAATCTGGCTTGTTTGTGGTGCCTGAGAGTGGACATCTTTTTACATTTCTAAAGCTATGGTATGGCAATTTTGCATCAACTAATGTACGGTTCCTAAGAACAGGAGATGACTCGAAACCAGCAAGAAAAAAAAAGAGCCATTTTCCCTGACCGGGAATCGAACCCGGGCCGCGGCGGTGAGAGCGCCGAATCCTAGCCACTAGACCACCAGGGAGAGGACGCCCTATTACTTTGAAGAGGTGCAGCTGATAAATTATCTTGATATGCAGTACCTAAGAACACATCATGCTAACAAACAGGTCATTTTAACAGGAGATGACTCGAAACCAGCAAGAAAAAAAAAGAGCCATTTTCCCTGACCGGGAATCGAACCCGGGCCGCGGCGGTGAGAGCGCCGAATCCTAGCCACTAGACCACCAGGGAGAAATCTGGCTTGTTTGTGGTGCCTGAGAGTGGACATCTTTTTACATTTCTAAAGCTATGGTATGGCAATTTTGCATCAACTAATGTACGGTTCCTAAGAACAGGAGATGACTCGAAACCAGCAAGAAAAAAAAAGAGCCATTTTCCCTGACCGGGAATCGAACCCGGGCCGCGGCGGTGAGAGCGCCGAATCCTAGCCACTAGACCACCAGGGAGAAATCTGGCTTGTTTGTGGTGCCTGAGAGTGGACATCTTTTTACATTTCTAAAGCTATGGTATGGCAATTTTGCATCAACTAATGTACGGTTCCTAAGAACAGGAGATGACTCGAAACCAGCAAGAAAAAAAAAGAGCCATTTTCCCTGACCGGGAATCGAACCCGGGCCGCGGCGGTGAGAGCGCCGAATTCTAGCCACTAGACCACCAGGGAGAGGACGCCCTATTACTTTGAAGAGGTGCAGCTGATAAATTATCTTGATATGCAGTACCTAAGAACACATCATGCTAACAAACAGGTCATTTTAACAGGAGATGACTCGAAACCAGCAAGAAAAAAAAAGAGCCATTTTCCCTGACCGGGAATCGAACCCGGGCCGCGGCGGTGAGAGCGCCGAATCCTAGCCACTAGACCACCAGGGAGAAATCTGGCTTGTTTGTGGTGCCTGAGAGTGGACATCTTTTTACATTTCTAAAGCTATGGTATGGCAATTTTGCATCAACTAATGTACGGTTCCTAAGAACAGGAGATGACTCGAAACCAGCAAGAAAAAAAAAGAGCCATTTTCCCTGACCGGGAATCGAACCCGGGCCGCGGCGGTGAGAGCGCCGAATCCTAGCCACTAGACCACCAGGGAGAAATCTGGCTTGTTTGTGGTGCCTGAGAGTGGACATCTTTTTACATTTCTAAAGCTATGGTATGGCAATTTTGCATCAACTAATGTACGGTTCCTAAGAACAGGAGATGACTCGAAACCAGCAAGAAAAAAAAAGAGCCATTTTCCCTGACCGGGAATCGAACCCGGGCCGCGGCGGTGAGAGCGCCGAATCCTAGCCACTAGACCACCAGGGAGAGGACGCCCTATTACTTTGAAGAGGTGCAGCTGATAAATTATCTTGATATGCAGTACCTAAGAACACATCATGCTAACAAACAGGTCATTTTAACAGGAGATGACTCGAAACCAGCAAGAAAAAAAAAGAGCCATTTTCCCTGACCGGGAATCGAACCCGGGCCGCGGCGGTGAGAGCGCCGAATCCTAGCCACTAGACCACCAGGGAGAAATCTGGCTTGTTTGTGGTGCCTGAGAGTGGACATCTTTTTACATTTCTAAAGCTATGGTATGGCAATTTTGCATCAACTAATGTACGGTTCCTAAGAACAGGAGATGACTCGAAACCAGCAAGAAAAAAAAAGAGCCATTTTCCCTGACCGGGAATCGAACCCGGGCCGCGGCGGTGAGAGCGCCGAATCCTAGCCACTAGACCACCAGGGAGAAATCTGGCTTGTTTGTGGTGCCTGAGAGTGGACATCTTTTTACATTTCTAAAGCTATGGTATGGCAATTTTGCATCAACTAATGTACGGTTCCTAAGAACAGGAGATGACTCGAAACCAGCAAGAAAAAAAAAGAGCCATTTTCCCTGACCGGGAATCGAACCCGGGCCGCGGCGGTGAGAGCGCCGAATCCTAGCCACTAGACCACCAGGGAGAGGACGCCCTATTACTTTGAAGAGGTGCAGCTGATAAATTATCTTGATATGCAGTACCTAAGAACACATCATGCTAACAAACAGGTCATTTTAACAGGAGATGACTCGAAACCAGCAAGAAAAAAAAAGAGCCATTTTCCCTGACCGGGAATCGAACCCGGGCCGCGGCGGTGAGAGCGCCGAATCCTAGCCACTAGACCACCAGGGAGAAATCTGGCTTGTTTGTGGTGCCTGAGAGTGGACATCTTTTTACATTTCTAAAGCTATGGTATGGCAATTTTGCATCAACTAATGTACGGTTCCTAAGAACAGGAGATGACTCGAAACCAGCAAGAAAAAAAAAGAGCCATTTTCCCTGACCGGGAATCGAACCCGGGCCGCGGCGGTGAGAGCGCCGAATCCTAGCCACTAGACCACCAGGGAGAGGACGCCCTATTACTTTGAAGAGGTGCAGCTGATAAATTATCTTGATATGCAGTACCTAAGAACACATCATGCTAACAAACAGGTCATTTTAACAGGAGATGACTCGAAACCAGCAAGAAAAAAAAAGAGCCATTTTCCCTGACCGGGAATCGAACCCGGGCCGCGGCGGTGAGAGCGCCGAATCCTAGCCACTAGACCACCAGGGAGAAATCTGGCTTGTTTGTGGTGCCTGAGAGTGGACATCTTTTTACATTTCTAAAGCTATGGTATGGCAATTTTGCATCAACTAATGTACGGTTCCTAAGAACAGGAGATGACTCGAAACCAGCAAGAAAAAAAAAGAGCCATTTTCCCTGACCGGGAATCGAACCCGGGCCGCGGCGGTGAGAGCGCCGAATCCTAGCCACTAGACCACCAGGGAGAAATCTGGCTTGTTTGTGGTGCCTGAGAGTGGACATCTTTTTACATTTCTAAAGCTATGGTATGGCAATTTTGCATCAACTAATGTACGGTTCCTAAGAACAGGAGATGACTCGAAACCAGCAAGAAAAAAAAAGAGCCATTTTCCCTGGCCGGGAATCGAACCCGGGCCGCGGCGGTGAGAGCGCCGAATCCTAGCCACTAGACCACCAGGGAGAGGACGCCCTATTACTTTGAAGAGGTGCAGCTGATAAATTATCTTGATATGCAGTACCTAAGAACACATCATGCTAACAAACAGGTCATTTTAACAGGAGATGACTCGAAACCAGCAAGAAAAAAAAAGAGCCATTTTCCCTGACCGGGAATCGAACCCGGGCCGCGGCGGTGAGAGCGCCGAATCCTAGCCACTAGACCACCAGGGAGAAATCTGGCTTGTTTGTGGTGCCTGAGAGTGGACATCTTTTTACATTTCTAAAGCTATGGTATGGCAATTTTGCATCAACTAATGTACGGTTCCTAAGAACAGGAGATGACTCGAAACCAGCAAGAAAAAAAAAGAGCCATTTTCCCTGACCGGGAATCGAACCCGGGCCGCGGCGGTGAGAGCGCCGAATCCTAGCCACTAGACCACCAGGGAGAAATCTGGCTTGTTTGTGGTGCCTGAGAGTGGACATCTTTTTACATTTCTAAAGCTATGGTATGGCAATTTTGCATCAACTAATGTACGGTTCCTAAGAACAGGAGATGACTCGAAACCAGCAAGAAAAAAAAAGAGCCATTTTCCCTGACCGGGAATCGAACCCGGGCCGCGGCGGTGAGAGCGCCGAATCCTAGCCACTAGACCACCAGGGAGAAATCTGGCTTGTTTGTGGTGCCTGAGAGTGGACATCTTTTTACATTTCTAAAGCTATGGTATGGCAATTTTGCATCAACTAATGTACGGTTCCTAAGAACAGGAGATGACTCGAAACCAGCAAGAAAAAAAAAGAGCCATTTTCCCTGACCGGGAATCGAACCCGGGCCGCGGCGGTGAGAGCGCCGAATTCTAGCCACTAGACCACCAGGGAGAGGACGCCCTATTACTTTGAAGAGGTGCAGCTGATAAATTATCTTGATATGCAGTACCTAAGAACACATCATGCTAACAAACAGGTCATTTTAACAGGAGATGACTCGAAACCAGCAAGAAAAAAAAAGAGCCATTTTCCCTGACCGGGAATCGAACCCGGGCCGCGGCGGTGAGAGCGCCGAATCCTAGCCACTAGACCACCAGGGAGAAATCTGGCTTGTTTGTGGTGCCTGAGAGTGGACATCTTTTTACATTTCTAAAGCTATGGTATGGCAATTTTGCATCAACTAATGTACGGTTCCTAAGAACAGGAGATGACTCGAAACCAGCAAGAAAAAAAAAGAGCCATTTTCCCTGACCGGGAATCGAACCCGGGCCGCGGCGGTGAGAGCGCCGAATCCTAGCCACTAGACCACCAGGGAGAAATCTGGCTTGTTTGTGGTGCCTGAGAGTGGACATCTTTTTACATTTCTAAAGCTATGGTATGGCAATTTTGCATCAACTAATGTACGGTTCCTAAGAACAGGAGATGACTCGAAACCAGCAAGAAAAAAAAAGAGCCATTTTCCCTGGCCGGGAATCGAACCCGGGCCGCGGCGGTGAGAGCGCCGAATCCTAGCCACTAGACCACCAGGGAGAGGACGCCCTATTACTTTGAAGAGGTGCAGCTGATAAATTATCTTGATATGCAGTACCTAAGAACACATCATGCTAACAAACAGGTCATTTTAACAGGAGATGACTCGAAACCAGCAAGAAAAAAAAAGAGCCATTTTCCCTGACCGGGAATCGAACCCGGGCCGCGGCGGTGAGAGCGCCGAATCCTAGCCACTAGACCACCAGGGAGAAATCTGGCTTGTTTGTGGTGCCTGAGAGTGGACATCTTTTTACATTTCTAAAGCTATGGTATGGCAATTTTGCATCAACTAATGTACGGTTCCTAAGAACAGGAGATGACTCGAAACCAGCAAGAAAAAAAAAGAGCCATTTTCCCTGACCGGGAATCGAACCCGGGCCGCGGCGGTGAGAGCGCCGAATCCTAGCCACTAGACCACCAGGGAGAAATCTGGCTTGTTTGTGGTGCCTGAGAGTGGACATCTTTTTACATTTCTAAAGCTATGGTATGGCAATTTTGCATCAACTAATGTACGGTTCCTAAGAACAGGAGATGACTCGAAACCAGCAAGAAAAAAAAAGAGCCATTTTCCCTGACCGGGAATCGAACCCGGGCCGCGGCGGTGAGAGCGCCGAATCCTAGCCACTAGACCACCAGGGAGAAATCTGGCTTGTTTGTGGTGCCTGAGAGTGGACATCTTTTTACATTTCTAAAGCTATGGTATGGCAATTTTGCATCAACTAATGTACGGTTCCTAAGAACAGGAGATGACTCGAAACCAGCAAGAAAAAAAAAGAGCCATTTTCCCTGACCGGGAATCGAACCCGGGCCGCGGCGGTGAGAGCGCCGAATCCTAGCCACTAGACCACCAGGGAGAGGACGCCCTATTACTTTGAAGAGGTGCAGCTGATAAATTATCTTGATATGCAGTACCTAAGAACACATCATGCTAACAAACAGGTCATTTTAACAGGAGATGACTCGAAACCAGCAAGAAAAAAAAAGAGCCATTTTCCCTGACCGGGAATCGAACCCGGGCCGCGGCGGTGAGAGCGCCGAATCCTAGCCACTAGACCACCAGGGAGAAATCTGGCTTGTTTGTGGTGCCTGAGAGTGGACATCTTTTTACATTTCTAAAGCTATGGTATGGCAATTTTGCATCAACTAATGTACGGTTCCTAAGAACAGGAGATGACTCGAAACCAGCAAGAAAAAAAAAGAGCCATTTTCCCTGACCGGGAATCGAACCCGGGCCGCGGCGGTGAGAGCGCCGAATCCTAGCCACTAGACCACCAGGGAGAAATCTGGCTTGTTTGTGGTGCCTGAGAGTGGACATCTTTTTACATTTCTAAAGCTATGGTATGGCAATTTTGCATCAACTAATGTACGGTTCCTAAGAACAGGAGATGACTCGAAACCAGCAAGAAAAAAAAAGAGCCATTTTCCCTGGCCGGGAATCGAACCCGGGCCGCGGCGGTGAGAGCGCCGAATCCTAGCCACTAGACCACCAGGGAGAGGACGCCCTATTACTTTGAAGAGGTGCAGCTGATAAATTATCTTGATATGCAGTACCTAAGAACACATCATGCTAACAAACAGGTCATTTTAACAGGAGATGACTCGAAACCAGCAAGAAAAAAAAAGAGCCATTTTCCCTGACCGGGAATCGAACCCGGGCCGCGGCGGTGAGAGCGCCGAATCCTAGCCACTAGACCACCAGGGAGAAATCTGGCTTGTTTGTGGTGCCTGAGAGTGGACATCTTTTTACATTTCTAAAGCTATGGTATGGCAATTTTGCATCAACTAATGTACGGTTCCTAAGAACAGGAGATGACTCGAAACCAGCAAGAAAAAAAAAGAGCCATTTTCCCTGACCGGGAATCGAACCCGGGCCGCGGCGGTGAGAGCGCCGAATCCTAGCCACTAGACCACCAGGGAGAAATCTGGCTTGTTTGTGGTGCCTGAGAGTGGACATCTTTTTACATTTCTAAAGCTATGGTATGGCAATTTTGCATCAACTAATGTACGGTTCCTAAGAACAGGAGATGACTCGAAACCAGCAAGAAAAAAAAAGAGCCATTTTCCCTGACCGGGAATCGAACCCGGGCCGCGGCGGTGAGAGCGCCGAATCCTAGCCACTAGACCACCAGGGAGAAATCTGGCTTGTTTGTGGTGCCTGAGAGTGGACATCTTTTTACATTTCTAAAGCTATGGTATGGCAATTTTGCATCAACTAATGTACGGTTCCTAAGAACAGGAGATGACTCGAAACCAGCAAGAAAAAAAAAGAGCCATTTTCCCTGACCGGGAATCGAACCCGGGCCGCGGCGGTGAGAGCGCCGAATTCTAGCCACTAGACCACCAGGGAGAGGACGCCCTATTACTTTGAAGAGGTGCAGCTGATAAATTATCTTGATATGCAGTACCTAAGAACACATCATGCTAACAAACAGGTCATTTTAACAGGAGATGACTCGAAACCAGCAAGAAAAAAAAAGAGCCATTTTCCCTGACCGGGAATCGAACCCGGGCCGCGGCGGTGAGAGCGCCGAATCCTAGCCACTAGACCACCAGGGAGAAATCTGGCTTGTTTGTGGTGCCTGAGAGTGGACATCTTTTTACATTTCTAAAGCTATGGTATGGCAATTTTGCATCAACTAATGTACGGTTCCTAAGAACAGGAGATGACTCGAAACCAGCAAGAAAAAAAAAGAGCCATTTTCCCTGACCGGGAATCGAACCCGGGCCGCGGCGGTGAGAGCGCCGAATCCTAGCCACTAGACCACCAGGGAGAAATCTGGCTTGTTTGTGGTGCCTGAGAGTGGACATCTTTTTACATTTCTAAAGCTATGGTATGGCAATTTTGCATCAACTAATGTACGGTTCCTAAGAACAGGAGATGACTCGAAACCAGCAAGAAAAAAAAAGAGCCATTTTCCCTGGCCGGGAATCGAACCCGGGCCGCGGCGGTGAGAGCGCCGAATCCTAGCCACTAGACCACCAGGGAGAGGACGCCCTATTACTTTGAAGAGGTGCAGCTGATAAATTATCTTGATATGCAGTACCTAAGAACACATCATGCTAACAAACAGGTCATTTTAACAGGAGATGACTCGAAACCAGCAAGAAAAAAAAAGAGCCATTTTCCCTGACCGGGAATCGAACCCGGGCCGCGGCGGTGAGAGCGCCGAATCCTAGCCACTAGACCACCAGGGAGAAATCTGGCTTGTTTGTGGTGCCTGAGAGTGGACATCTTTTTACATTTCTAAAGCTATGGTATGGCAATTTTGCATCAACTAATGTACGGTTCCTAAGAACAGGAGATGACTCGAAACCAGCAAGAAAAAAAAAGAGCCATTTTCCCTGACCGGGAATCGAACCCGGGCCGCGGCGGTGAGAGCGCCGAATCCTAGCCACTAGACCACCAGGGAGAAATCTGGCTTGTTTGTGGTGCCTGAGAGTGGACATCTTTTTACATTTCTAAAGCTATGGTATGGCAATTTTGCATCAACTAATGTACGGTTCCTAAGAACAGGAGATGACTCGAAACCAGCAAGAAAAAAAAAGAGCCATTTTCCCTGACCGGGAATCGAACCCGGGCCGCGGCGGTGAGAGCGCCGAATCCTAGCCACTAGACCACCAGGGAGAGGACGCCCTATTACTTTGAAGAGGTGCAGCTGATAAATTATCTTGATATGCAGTACCTAAGAACACATCATGCTAACAAACAGGTCATTTTAACAGGAGATGACTCGAAACCAGCAAGAAAAAAAAAGAGCCATTTTCCCTGACCGGGAATCGAACCCGGGCCGCGGCGGTGAGAGCGCCGAATCCTAGCCACTAGACCACCAGGGAGAAATCTGGCTTGTTTGTGGTGCCTGAGAGTGGACATCTTTTTACATTTCTAAAGCTATGGTATGGCAATTTTGCATCAACTAATGTACGGTTCCTAAGAACAGGAGATGACTCGAAACCAGCAAGAAAAAAAAAGAGCCATTTTCCCTGACCGGGAATCGAACCCGGGCCGCGGCGGTGAGAGCGCCGAATCCTAGCCACTAGACCACCAGGGAGAAATCTGGCTTGTTTGTGGTGCCTGAGAGTGGACATCTTTTTACATTTCTAAAGCTATGGTATGGCAATTTTGCATCAACTAATGTACGGTTCCTAAGAACAGGAGATGACTCGAAACCAGCAAGAAAAAAAAAGAGCCATTTTCCCTGACCGGGAATCGAACCCGGGCCGCGGCGGTGAGAGCGCCGAATCCTAGCCACTAGACCACCAGGGAGAAATCTGGCTTGTTTGTGGTGCCTGAGAGTGGACATCTTTTTACATTTCTAAAGCTATGGTATGGCAATTTTGCATCAACTAATGTACGGTTCCTAAGAACAGGAGATGACTCGAAACCAGCAAGAAAAAAAAAGAGCCATTTTCCCTGGCCGGGAATCGAACCCGGGCCGCGGCGGTGAGAGCGCCGAATCCTAGCCACTAGACCACCAGGGAGAGGACGCCCTATTACTTTGAAGAGGTGCAGCTGATAAATTATCTTGATATGCAGTACCTAAGAACACATCATGCTAACAAACAGGTCATTTTAACAGGAGATGACTCGAAACCAGCAAGAAAAAAAAAGAGCCATTTTCCCTGACCGGGAATCGAACCCGGGCCGCGGCGGTGAGAGCGCCGAATCCTAGCCACTAGACCACCAGGGAGAAATCTGGCTTGTTTGTGGTGCCTGAGAGTGGACATCTTTTTACATTTCTAAAGCTATGGTATGGCAATTTTGCATCAACTAATGTACGGTTCCTAAGAACAGGAGATGACTCGAAACCAGCAAGAAAAAAAAAGAGCCATTTTCCCTGACCGGGAATCGAACCCAGGCCGCGGCGGTGAGAGCGCCGAATCCTAGCCACTAGACCACCAGGGAGAAATCTGGCTTGTTTGTGGTGCCTGAGAGTGGACATCTTTTTACATTTCTAAAGCTATGGTATGGCAATTTTGCATCAACTAATGTACGGTTCCTAAGAACAGGAGATGACTCGAAACCAGCAAGAAAAAAAAAGAGCCATTTTCCCTGACCGGGAATCGAACCCGGGCCGCGGCGGTGAGAGCGCCGAATCCTAGCCACTAGACCACCAGGGAGAGGACGCCCTATTACTTTGAAGAGGTGCAGCTGATAAATTATCTTGATATGCAGTACCTAAGAACACATCATGCTAACAAACAGGTCATTTTAACAGGAGATGACTCGAAACCAGCAAGAAAAAAAAAGAGCCATTTTTCCTGACCGGGAATCGAACCCGGGCCGCGGCGGTGAGAGCGCCGAATCCTAGCCACTAGACCACCAGGGAGAAATCTGGCTTGTTTGTGGTGCCTGAGAGTGGACATCTTTTTACATTTCTAAAGCTATGGTATGGCAATTTTGCATCAACTAATGTACGGTTCCTAAGAACAGGAGATGACTCGAAACCAGCAAGAAAAAAAAAGAGCCATTTTCCCTGACCGGGAATCGAACCCGGGCCGCGGCGGTGAGAGCGCCGAATTCTAGCCACTAGACCACCAGGGAGAGGACGCCCTATTACTTTGAAGAGGTGCAGCTGATAAATTATCTTGATATGCAGTACCTAAGAACACATCATGCTAACAAACAGGTCATTTTAACAGGAGATGACTCGAAACCAGCAAGAAAAAAAAAGAGCCATTTTCCCTGACCGGGAATCGAACCCGGGCCGCGGCGGTGAGAGCGCCGAATCCTAGCCACTAGACCACCAGGGAGAAATCTGGCTTGTTTGTGGTGCCTGAGAGTGGACATCTTTTTACATTTCTAAAGCTATGGTATGGCAATTTTGCATCAACTAATGTACGGTTCCTAAGAACAGGAGATGACTCGAAACCAGCAAGAAAAAAAAAGAGCCATTTTCCCTGACCGGGAATCGAACCCGGGCCGCGGCGGTGAGAGCGCCGAATCCTAGCCACTAGACCACCAGGGAGAAATCTGGCTTGTTTGTGGTGCCTGAGAGTGGACATCTTTTTACATTTCTAAAGCTATGGTATGGCAATTTTGCATCAACTAATGTACGGTTCCTAAGAACAGGAGATGACTCGAAACCAGCAAGAAAAAAAAAGAGCCATTTTCCCTGACCGGGAATCGAACCCGGGCCGCGGCGGTGAGAGCGCCGAATCCTAGCCACTAGACCACCAGGGAGAGGACGCCCTATTACTTTGAAGAGGTGCAGCTGATAAATTATCTTGATATGCAGTACCTAAGAACACATCATGCTAACAAACAGGTCATTTTAACAGGAGATGACTCGAAACCAGCAAGAAAAAAAAAGAGCCATTTTCCCTGACCGGGAATCGAACCCGGGCCGCGGCGGTGAGAGCGCCGAATCCTAGCCACTAGACCACCAGGGAGAAATCTGGCTTGTTTGTGGTGCCTGAGAGTGGACATCTTTTTACATTTCTAAAGCTATGGTATGGCAATTTTGCATCAACTAATGTACGGTTCCTAAGAACAGGAGATGACTCGAAACCAGCAAGAAAAAAAAAGAGCCATTTTCCCTGACCGGGAATCGAACCCGGGCCGCGGCGGTGAGAGCGCCGAATCCTAGCCACTAGACCACCAGGGAGAGGACGCCCTATTACTTTGAAGAGGTGCAGCTGATAAATTATCTTGATATGCAGTACCTAAGAACACATCATGCTAACAAACAGGTCATTTTAACAGGAGATGACTCGAAACCAGCAAGAAAAAAAAAGAGCCATTTTCCCTGACCGGGAATCGAACCCGGGCCGTGGCGGTGAGAGCGCCGAATCCTAGCCACTAGACCACCAGGGAGAAATCTGGCTTGTTTGTGGTGCCTGAGAGTGGACATCTTTTTACATTTCTAAAGCTATGGTATGGCAATTTTGCATCAACTAATGTACGGTTCCTAAGAACAGGAGATGACTCGAAACCAGCAAGAAAAAAAAGAGCCATTTTCCCTGACCGGGAATCGAACCCGGGCCGCGGCGGTGAGAGCGCCGAATCCTAGCCACTAGACCACCAGGGAGAGGACGCCCTATTACTTTGAAGAGGTGCAGCTGATAAATTATCTTGATATGCAGTACCTAAGAACACATCATGCTAACAAACAGGTCATTTTAACAGGAGATGACTCGAAACCAGCAAGAAAAAAAAAGAGCCATTTTCCCTGACCGGGAATCGAACCCGGGCCGCGGCGGTGAGAGCGCCGAATCCTAGCCACTAGACCACCAGGGAGAAATCTGGCTTGTTTGTGGTGCCTGAGAGTGGACATCTTTTTACATTTCTAAAGCTATGGTATGGCAATTTTGCATCAACTAATGTACGGTTCCTAAGAACAGGAGATGACTCGAAACCAGCAAGAAAAAAAAAGAGCCATTTTCCCTGACCGGGAATCGAACCCGGGCCGCGGCGGTGAGAGCGCCGAATCCTAGCCACTAGACCACCAGGGAGAGGACGCCCTATTACTTTGAAGAGGTGCAGCTGATAAATTATCTTGATATGCAGTACCTAAGAACACATCATGCTAACAAACAGGTCATTTTAACAGGAGATGACTCGAAACCAGCAAGAAAAAAAAAGAGCCATTTTCCCTGACCGGGAATCGAACCCGGGCCGCGGCGGTGAGAGCGCCGAATCCTAGCCACTAGACCACCAGGGAGAAATCTGGCTTGTTTGTGGTGCCTGAGAGTGGACATCTTTTTACATTTCTAAAGCTATGGTATGGCAATTTTGCATCAACTAATGTACGGTTCCTAAGAACAGGAGATGACTCGAAACCAGCAAGAAAAAAAAAGAGCCATTTTCCCTGACCGGGAATCGAACCCGGGCCGCGGCGGTGAGAGCGCCGAATCCTAGCCACTAGACCACCAGGGAGAGGACGCCCTATTACTTTGAAGAGGTGCAGCTGATAAATTATCTTGATATGCAGTACCTAAGAACACATCATGCTAACAAACAGGTCATTTTAACAGGAGATGACTCGAAACCAGCAAGAAAAAAAAAGAGCCATTTTCCCTGACCGGGAATCGAACCCGGGCCGCGGCGGTGAGAGCGCCGAATCCTAGCCACTAGACCACCAGGGAGAAATCTGGCTTGTTTGTGGTGCCTGAGAGTGGACATCTTTTTACATTTCTAAAGCTATGGTATGGCAATTTTGCATCAACTAATGTACGGTTCCTAAGAACAGGAGATGACTCGAAACCAGCAAGAAAAAAAAAGAGCCATTTTCCCTGACCGGGAATCGAACCCGGGCCGCGGCGGTGAGAGCGCCGAATCCTAGCCACTAGACCACCAGGGAGAGGACGCCCTATTACTTTGAAGAGGTGCAGCTGATAAATTATCTTGATATGCAGTACCTAAGAACACATCATGCTAACAAACAGGTCATTTTAACAGGAGATGACTCGAAACCAGCAAGAAAAAAAAAGAGCCATTTTCCCTGACCGGGAATCGAACCCGGGCCGCGGCGGTGAGAGCGCCGAATCCTAGCCACTAGACCACCAGGGAGAAATCTGGCTTGTTTGTGGTGCCTGAGAGTGGACATCTTTTTACATTTCTAAAGCTATGGTATGGCAATTTTGCATCAACTAATGTACGGTTCCTAAGAACAGGAGATGACTCGAAACCAGCAAGAAAAAAAAAGAGCCATTTTCCCTGACCGGGAATCGAACCCGGGCCGCGGCGGTGAGAGCGCCGAATCCTAGCCACTAGACCACCAGGGAGAGGACGCCCTATTACTTTGAAGAGGTGCAGCTGATAAATTATCTTGATATGCAGTACCTAAGAACACATCATGCTAACAAACAGGTCATTTTAACAGGAGATGACTCGAAACCAGCAAGAAAAAAAAAGAGCCATTTTCCCTGACCGGGAATCGAACCCGGGCCGTGGCGGTGAGAGCGCCGAATCCTAGCCACTAGACCACCAGGGAGAAATCTGGCTTGTTTGTGGTGCCTGAGAGTGGACATCTTTTTACATTTCTAAAGCTATGGTATGGCAATTTTGCATCAACTAATGTACGGTTCCTAAGAACAGGAGATGACTCGAAACCAGCAAGAAAAAAAAGAGCCATTTTCCCTGACCGGGAATCGAACCCGGGCCGCGGCGGTGAGAGCGCCGAATCCTAGCCACTAGACCACCAGGGAGAGGACGCCCTATTACTTTGAAGAGGTGCAGCTGATAAATTATCTTGATATGCAGTACCTAAGAACACATCATGCTAACAAACAGGTCATTTTAACAGGAGATGACTCGAAACCAGCAAGAAAAAAAAAGAGCCATTTTCCCTGACCGGGAATCGAACCCGGGCCGCGGCGGTGAGAGCGCCGAATCCTAGCCACTAGACCACCAGGGAGAGGACGCCCTATTACTTTGAAGAGGTGCAGCTGATAAATTATCTTGATATGCAGTACCTAAGAACACATCATGCTAACAAACAGGTCATTTTAACAGGAGATGACTCGAAACCAGCAAGAAAAAAAAAGAGCCATTTTCCCTGACCGGGAATCGAACCCGGGCCGCGGCGGTGAGAGCGCCGAATCCTAGCCACTAGACCACCAGGGAGAAATCTGGCTTGTTTGTGGTGCCTGAGAGTGGACATCTTTTTACATTTCTAAAGCTATGGTATGGCAATTTTGCATCAACTAATGTACGGTTCCTAAGAACAGGAGATGACTCGAAACCAGCAAGAAAAAAAAAGAGCCATTTTCCCTGACCGGGAATCGAACCCGGGCCGCGGCGGTGAGAGCGCCGAATCCTAGCCACTAGACCACCAGGGAGAAATCTGGCTTGTTTGTGGTGCCTGAGAGTGGACATCTTTTTACATTTCTAAAGCTTTGGTATGGCAATTTTGCATCAACTAATGTACGGTTCCTAAGAACAGGAGATGACTCGAAACCAGCAAGAAAAAAAAAGAGCCATTTTCCCTGACCGGGAATCGAACCCGGGCCGCGGCGGTGAGAGCGCCGAATCCTAGCCACTAGACCACCAGGGAGAGGACGCCCTCTTACTTTGAAGAGGTGCAGCTGATAAATTATCTTGATATGCAGTACCTAAGAACACATCATGCTAACAAACAGGTCATTTTAACAGGAGATGACTCGAAACCAGCAAGAAAAAAAAAGAGCCATTTTCCCTGACCGGGAATCGAACCCGGGCCGCGGCGGTGAGAGCGCCGAATCCTAGCCACTAGACCACCAGGGAGAGGACGCCCTATTACTTTGAAGAGGTGCAGCTGATAAATTATCTTGATATGCAGTACCTAAGAACACATCATGCTAACAAACAGGTCATTTTAACAGGAGATGACTCGAAACCAGCAAGAAAAAAAAAGAGCCATTTTCCCTGACCGGGAATCGAACCCGGGCCGCGGCGGTGAGAGCGCCGAATCCTAGCCACTAGACCACCAGGGAGAAATCTGGCTTTTTTGTGGTGCCTGAGAGTGGACATCTTTTTACATTTCTAAAGCTATGGTATGGCAATTTTGCATCAACTAATGTACGGTTCCTAAGAACAGGAGATGACTCGAAACCAGCAAGAAAAAAAAAGAGCCATTTTCCCTGACCGGGAATCGAACCCGGGCCGCGGCGGTGAGAGCGCCGAATCCTAGCCACTAGACCACCAGGGAGAGGACGCCCTATTACTTTGAAGAGGTGCAGCTGATAAATTATCTTGATATGCAGTACCTAAGAACACATCATGCTAACAAACAGGTCATTTTAACAGGAGATGACTCGAAACCAGCAAGAAAAAAAAAGAGCCATTTTCCCTGACCGGGAATCGAACCCGGGCCGCGGCGGTGAGAGCGCCGAATCCTAGCCACTAGACCACCAGGGAGAAATCTGGCTTTTTTGTGGTGCCTGAGAGTGGACATCTTTTTACATTTCTAAAGCTATGGTATGGCAATTTTGCATCAACTAATGTACGGTTCCTAAGAACAGGAGATGACTCGAAACCAGCAAGAAAAAAAAAGAGCCATTTTCCCTGACCGGGAATCGAACCCGGGCCGCGGCGGTGAGAGCGCCGAATCCTAGCCACTAGACCACCAGGGAGAGGACGCCCTATTACTTTGAAGAGGTGCAGCTGATAAATTATCTTGATATGCAGTACCTAAGAACACATCATGCTAACAAACAGGTCATTTTAACAGGAGATGACTCGAAACCAGCAAGAAAAAAAAAGAGCCATTTTCCCTGACCGGGAATCGAACCCGGGCCGCGGCGGTGAGAGCGCCGAATCCTAGCCACTAGACCACCAGGGAGAAATCTGGCTTTTTTGTGGTGCCTGAGAGTGGACATCTTTTTACATTTCTAAAGCTATGGTATGGCAATTTTGCATCAACTAATGTACGGTTCCTAAGAACAGGAGATGACTCGAAACCAGCAAGAAAAAAAAAGAGCCATTTTCCCTGACCGGGAATCGAACCCGGGCCGTGGCGGTGAGAGCGCCGAATCCTAGCCACTAGACCACCAGGGAGAAATCTGGCTTTTTTGTGGTGCCTGAGAGTGGACATCTTTTTACATTTCTAAAGCTATGGTATGGCAATTTTGCATCAACTAATGTACGGTTCCTAAGAACAGGAGATGACTCGAAACCAGCAAGAAAAAAAAGAGCCATTTTCCCTGACCGGGAATCGAACCCGGGCCGCGGCGGTGAGAGCGCCGAATCCTAGCCACTAGACCACCAGGGAGAGGACGCCCTATTACTTTGAAGAGGTGCAGCTGATAAATTATCTTGATATGCAGTACCTAAGAACACATCATGCTAACAAACAGGTCATTTTAACAGGAGATGACTCGAAACCAGCAAGAAAAAAAAAGAGCCATTTTCCCTGACCGGGAATCGAACCCGGGCCGCGGCGGTGAGAGCGCCGAATCCTAGCCACTAGACCACCAGGGAGAGGACGCCCTATTACTTTGAAGAGGTGCAGCTGATAAATTATCTTGATATGCAGTACCTAAGAACACATCATGCTAACAAACAGGTCATTTTAACAGGAGATGACTCGAAACCAGCAAGAAAAAAAAAGAGCCATTTTCCCTGACCGGGAATCGAACCCGGGCCGCGGCGGTGAGAGCGCCGAATCCTAGCCACTAGACCACCAGGGAGAAATCTGGCTTGTTTGTGGTGCCTGAGAGTGGACATCTTTTTACATTTCTAAAGCTATGGTATGGCAATTTTGCATCAACTAATGTACGGTTCCTAAGAACAGGAGATGACTCGAAACCAGCAAGAAAAAAAAAGAGCCATTTTCCCTGACCGGGAATCGAACCCGGGCCGCGGCGGTGAGAGCGCCGAATCCTAGCCACTAGACCACCAGGGAGAGGACGCCCTATTACTTTGAAGAGGTGCAGCTGATAAATTATCTTGATATGCAGTACCTAAGAACACATCATGCTAACAAACAGGTCATTTTAACAGGAGATGACTCGAAACCAGCAAGAAAAAAAAAGAGCCATTTTCCCTGACCGGGAATCGAACCCGGGCCGCGGCGGTGAGAGCGCCGAATCCTAGCCACTAGACCACCAGGGAGAAATCTGGCTTGTTTGTGGTGCCTGAGAGTGGACATCTTTTTACATTTCTAAAGCTATGGTATGGCAATTTTGCATCAACTAATGTACGGTTCCTAAGAACAGGAGATGACTCGAAACCAGCAAGAAAAAAAAAGAGCCATTTTCCCTGACCGGGAATCGAACCCGGGCCGCGGCGGTGAGAGCGCCGAATCCTAGCCACTAGACCACCAGGGAGAAATCTGGCTTGTTTGTGGTGCCTGAGAGTGGACATCTTTTTACATTTCTAAAGCTATGGTATGGCAATTTTGCATCAACTAATGTACGGTTCCTAAGAACAGGAGATGACTCGAAACCAGCAAGAAAAAAAAAGAGCCATTTTCCCTGACCGGGAATCGAACCCGGGCCGCGGCGGTGAGAGCGCCGAATCCTAGCCACTAGACCACCAGGGAGAGGACGCCCTATTACTTTGAAGAGGTGCAGCTGATAAATTATCTTGATATGCAGTACCTAAGAACACATCATGCTAACAAACAGGTCATTTTAACAGGAGATGACTCGAAACCAGCAAGAAAAAAAAAGAGCCATTTTCCCTGACCGGGAATCGAACCCGGGCCGTGGCGGTGAGAGCGCCGAATCCTAGCCACTAGACCACCAGGGAGAAATCTGGCTTGTTTGTGGTGCCTGAGAGTGGACATCTTTTTACATTTCTAAAGCTATGGTATGGCAATTTTGCATCAACTAATGTACGGTTCCTAAGAACAGGAGATGACTCGAAACCAGCAAGAAAAAAAAGAGCCATTTTCCCTGACCGGGAATCGAACCCGGGCCGCGGCGGTGAGAGCGCCGAATCCTAGCCACTAGACCACCAGGGAGAGGACGCCCTATTACTTTGAAGAGGTGCAGCTGATAAATTATCTTGATATGCAGTACCTAAGAACACATCATGCTAACAAACAGGTCATTTTAACAGGAGATGACTCGAAACCAGCAAGAAAAAAAAGAGCCATTTTCCCTGACCGGGAATCGAACCCGGGCCGCGGCGGTGAGAGCGCCGAATCCTAGCCACTAGACCACCAGGGAGAGGACGCCCTATTACTTTGAAGAGGTGCAGCTGATAAATTATCTTGATATGCAGTACCTAAGAACACATCATGCTAACAAACAGGTCATTTTAACAGGAGATGACTCGAAACCAGCAAGAAAAAAAAAGAGCCATTTTCCCTGACCGGGAATCGAACCCGGGCCGCGGCGGTGAGAGCGCCGAATCCTAGCCACTAGACCACCAGGGAGAAATCTGGCTTGTTTGTGGTGCCTGAGAGTGGACATCTTTTTACATTTCTAAAGCTATGGTATGGCAATTTTGCATCAACTAATGTACGGTTCCTAAGAACAGGAGATGACTCGAAACCAGCAAGAAAAAAAAAGAGCCATTTTCCCTGACCGGGAATCGAACCCGGGCCGCGGCGGTGAGAGCGCCGAATCCTAGCCACTAGACCACCAGGGAGAGGACGCCCTATTACTTTGAAGAGGTGCAGCTGATAAATTATCTTGATATGCAGTACCTAAGAACACATCATGCTAACAAACAGGTCATTTTAACAGGAGATGACTCGAAACCAGCAAGAAAAAAAAAGAGCCATTTTCCCTGACCGGGAATCGAACCCGGGCCGCGGCGGTGAGAGCGCCGAATCCTAGCCACTAGACCACCAGGGAGAAATCTGGCTTGTTTGTGGTGCCTGAGAGTGGACATCTTTTTACATTTCTAAAGCTATGGTATGGCAATTTTGCATCAACTAATGTACGGTTCCTAAGAACAGGAGATGACTCGAAACCAGCAAGAAAAAAAAAGAGCCATTTTCCCTGACCGGGAATCGAACCCGGGCCGCGGCGGTGAGAGCGCCGAATCCTAGCCACTAGACCACCAGGGAGAAATCTGGCTTGTTTGTGGTGCCTGAGAGTGGACATCTTTTTACATTTCTAAAGCTATGGTATGGCAATTTTGCATCAACTAATGTACGGTTCCTAAGAACAGGAGATGACTCGAAACCAGCAAGAAAAAAAAAGAGCCATTTTCCCTGACCGGGAATCGAACCCGGGCCGCGGCGGTGAGAGCGCCGAATCCTAGCCACTAGACCACCAGGGAGAAATCTGGCTTGTTTGTGGTGCCTGAGAGTGGACATCTTTTTACATTTCTAAAGCTATGGTATGGCAATTTTGCATCAACTAATGTACGGTTCCTAAGAACAGGAGATGACTCGAAACCAGCAAGAAAAAAAAAGAGCCATTTTCCCTGACCGGGAATCGAACCCGGGCCGCGGCGGTGAGAGCGCCGAATCCTAGCCACTAGACCACCAGGGAGAAATCTGGCTTGTTTGTGGTGCCTGAGAGTGGACATCTTTTTACATTTCTAAAGCTATGGTATGGCAATTTTGCATCAACTAATGTACGGTTCCTAAGAACAGGAGATGACTCGAAACCAGCAAGAAAAAAAAAGAGCCATTTTCCCTGACCGGGAATCGAACCCGGGCCGCGGCGGTGAGAGCGCCGAATCCTAGCCACTAGACCACCAGGGAGAGGACGCCCTATTACTTTGAAGAGGTGCAGCTGATAAATTATCTTGATATGCAGTACCTAAGAACACATCATGCTAACAAACAGGTCATTTTAACAGGAGATGACTCGAAACCAGCAAGAAAAAAAAAGAGCCATTTTCCCTGACCGGGAATCGAACCCGGGCCGCGGCGGTGAGAGCGCCGAATCCTAGCCACTAGACCACCAGGGAGAAATCTGGCTTGTTTGTGGTGCCTGAGAGTGGACATCTTTTTACATTTCTAAAGCTATGGTATGGCAATTTTGCATCAACTAATGTACGGTTCCTAAGAACAGGAGATGACTCGAAACCAGCAAGAAAAAAAAACAGCCATTTTCCCTGACCGGGAATCGAACCCGGGCCGCGGCGGTGAGAGCGCCGAATCCTAGCCACTAGACCACCAGGGAGAAATCTGGCTTGTTTGTGGTGCCTGAGAGTGGACATCTTTTTACATTTCTAAAGCTATGGTATGGCAATTTTGCATCAACTAATGTACGGTTCCTAAGAACAGGAGATGACTCGAAACCAGCAAGAAAAAAAAAGAGCCATTTTCCCTGACCGGGAATCGAACCCGGGCCGCGGCGGTGAGAGCGCCGAATCCTAGCCACTAGACCACCAGGGAGAAATCTGGCTTTTTTGTGGTGCCTGAGAGTGGACATCTTTTTACATTTCTAAAGCTATGGTATGGCAATTTTGCATCAACTAATGTACGGTTCCTAAGAACAGGAGATGACTCGAAACCAGCAAGAAAAAAAAAGAGCCATTTTCCCTGACCGGGAATCGAACCCGGGCCGCGGCGGTGAGAGCGCCGAATCCTAGCCACTAGACCACCAGGGAGAAATCTGGCTTGTTTGTGGTGCCTGAGAGTGGACATCTTTTTACATTTCTAAAGCTATGGTATGGCAATTTTGCATCAACTAATGTACGGTTCCTAAGAACAGGAGATGACTCGAAACCAGCAAGAAAAAAAAAGAGCCATTTTCCCTGACCGGGAATCGAACCCGGGCCGCGGCGGTGAGAGCGCCGAATCCTAGCCACTAGACCACCAGGGAGAAATCTGGCTTTTTTGTGGTGCCTGAGAGTGGACATCTTTTTACATTTCTAAAGCTATGGTATGGCAATTTTGCATCAACTAATGTACGGTTCCTAAGAACAGGAGATGACTCGAAACCAGCAAGAAAAAAAAAAAGCCATTTTCCCTGACCGGGAATCGAACCCGGGCCGCGGCGGTGAGAGCGCCGAATCCTAGCCACTAGACCACCAGGGAGAAATCTGGCTTTTTTGTGGTGCCTGAGAGTGGACATCTTTTTACATTTCTAAAGCTATGGTATGGCAATTTTGCATCAACTAATGTACGGTTCCTAAGAACAGGAGATGACTCGAAACCAGCAAGAAAAAAAAAGAGCCATTTTCCCTGACCGGGAATCGAACCCGGGCCGCGGCGGTGAGAGCGCCGAATCCTAGCCACTAGACCACCAGGGAGAGGACGCCCTATTACTTTGAAGAGGTGCAGCTGATAAATTATCTTGATATGCAGTACCTAAGAACACATCATGCTAACAAACAGGTCATTTTAACAGGAGATGACTCGAAACCAGCAAGAAAAAAAAAGAGCCATTTTCCCTGACCGGGAATCGAACCCGGGCCGTGGCGGTGAGAGCGCCGAATCCTAGCCACTAGACCACCAGGGAGAAATCTGGCTTGTTTGTGGTGCCTGAGAGTGGACATCTTTTTACATTTCTAAAGCTATGGTATGGCAATTTTGCATCAACTAATGTACGGTTCCTAAGAACAGGAGATGACTCGAAACCAGCAAGAAAAAAAAGAGCCATTTTCCCTGACCGGGAATCGAACCCGAGCCGCGGCGGTGAGAGCGCCGAATCCTAGCCACTAGACCACCAGGGAGAGGACGCCCTATTACTTTGAAGAGGTGCAGCTGATAAATTATCTTGATATGCAGTACCTAAGAACACATCATGCTAACAAACAGGTCATTTTAACAGGAGATGACTCGAAACCAGCAAGAAAAAAAAAGAGCCATTTTCCCTGACCGGGAATCGAACCCGGGCCGCGGCGGTGAGAGCGCCGAATCCTAGCCACTAGACCACCAGGGAGAAATCTGGCTTGTTTGTGGTGCCTGAGAGTGGACATCTTTTTACATTTCTAAAGCTATGGTATGGCAATTTTGCATCAACTAATGTACGGTTCCTAAGAACAGGAGATGACTCGAAACCAGCAAGAAAAAAAAAGAGCCATTTTCCCTGACCGGGAATCGAACCCGGGCCGCGGCGGTGAGAGCGCCGAATCCTAGCCACTAGACCACCAGGGAGAAATCTGGCTTGTTTGTGGTGCCTGAGAGTGGACATCTTTTTACATTTCTAAAGCTATGGTATGGCAATTTTGCATCAACTAATGTACGGTTCCTAAGAACAGGAGATGACTCGAAACCAGCAAGAAAAAAAAAGAGCCATTTTCCCTGACCGGGAATCGAACCCGGGCCGCGGCGGTGAGAGCGCCGAATCCTAGCCACTAGACCACCAGGGAGAGGACGCCCTATTACTTTGAAGAGGTGCAGCTGATAAATTATCTTGATATGCAGTACCTAAGAACACATCATGCTAACAAACAGGTCATTTTAACAGGAGATGACTCGAAACCAGCAAGAAAAAAAAAAAGCCATTTTCCCTGACCGGGAATCGAACCCGGGCCGCGGCGGTGAGAGCGCCGAATCCTAGCCACTAGACCACCAGGGAGAAATCTGGCTTGTTTGTGGTGCCTGAGAGTGGACATCTTTTTACATTTCTAAAGCTATGGTATGGCAATTTTGCATCAACTAATGTACGGTTCCTAAGAACAGGAGATGACTCGAAACCAGCAAGAAAAAAAAAGAGCCATTTGCCCTGACCGGGAATCGAACCCGGGCCGCGGCGGTGAGAGCGCCGAATCCTAGCCACTAGACCACCAGGGAGAGGACGCCCTATTACTTTGAAGAGGTGCAGCTGATAAATTATCTTGATATGCAGTACCTAAGAACACATCATGCTAACAAACAGGTCATTTTAACAGGAGATGACTCGAAACCAGCAAGAAAAAAAAAGAGCCATTTTCCCTGACCGGGAATCGAACCCGGGCCGCGGCGGTGAGAGCGCCGAATCCTAGCCACTAGACCACCAGGGAGAAATCTGGCTTGTTTGTGGTGCCTGAGAGTGGACATCTTTTTACATTTCTAAAGCTATGGTATGGCAATTTTGCATCAACTAATGTACGGTTCCTAAGAACAGGAGATGACTCGAAACCAGCAAGAAAAAAAAAGAGCCATTTTCCCTGACCGGGAATCGAACCCGGGCCGCGGCGGTGAGAGCGCCGAATCCTAGCCACTAGACCACCAGGGAGAGGACGCCCTATTACTTTGAAGAGGTGCAGCTGATAAATTATCTTGATATGCAGTACCTAAGAACACATCATGCTAACAAACAGGTCATTTTAACAGGAGAGGACTGGAGACCAGCAAGAAAAAAATGTGCCATTTTCCCTGACCGGGAATCGAACCCGGGCCGCGGCGGTGAGAGCGCCGAATCCTAGCCACTAGACCACCAGGGAGAGGACGCCTTATTACTTTGAAGAGGTACAGCTGATAAATTATCTTGATATGCAGTACCTAAGAACACATCATGCTAACAAACAGGTAATTTTAACAGGAGAGGACTGGAAACCAGCAAGAAAAAAATGTGCCATTTTCCCTGACCGGGAATCGAACCCGGGCCGCGGCGGTGAGAGCGCCGAATCCTAGCCACTAGACCACCAGGGAGAGGACGCTTTATTACTTTGAAGAGGTACAGCTGATAAATTATCTTGATATGCAGTACCTAAGAACACATCATGCTAACAAACAGGTCATTTTAACAGGAGAGGACTGGAAACCAGCAAGAAAAAAATGTGCCATTTTCCCTGACCGGGAATCGAACCCGGGCCGCAGCGGTGAGAGCGCCGAATGCTAGCCACTAGACCACCAGGGAGAGGACGCCTTATTACTTTGAAGAGGTACAGCTGATAAATTATCTTGATATGCAGTACCTAAGAACACATCATGCTAACAAACAGGTAATTTTAACAGGAGAGGACTCGAAACCAGCAAGAAAAAAATGTGCCATTTTCCCTGACCGGGAATCGAACCCGGGCCGCGGCGGTGAGAGCGCCGAAGCCTAGCCACTAGACCACCAGGGAGAGGACGCCTTATTACCTTGAAGAGGTACAGCTGATAAATTATCTTGATATGCAGTACCTAAGAACACATCATGCTAACAAACAGGTAATTTTAACAGGAGAGGACTGGAAACCAGCAAGAAAAAAATGTGCCATTTTCCCTGACCGGGAATCGAACCCGGGCCGCGGCGGTGAGAGCGCCGAATCCTAGCCACTAGACCACCAGGGAGAGGACGCCTTATTACTTTGAAGAGGTACAGCTGATAAATTATCTTGATATGCAGTACCTAAGAACACATCATGCTAACAAACAGGTCATTTTAACAGGAGATGACTCGAAACCAGCAAGAAAAAAATGTGCCATTTTCCCTGACTGGGAATCGAACCCAGGCCACAGCGGTGAGAGCGCCGAATCCTAGCCACTAGACCACCAGGGAGAGGATGCCTTATTACTTTGAAGAGGTGCAGCTGATAAATTATCTTGATATGCAGTACCTAAGAACACATCATGCTAACAAACAGGTCATTTTAACAGGAGAGGACTGGAAACCAGCAAGAAAAAAATGTGCCATTTTCCCTGACCGGGAATCGAACCCGGGCCGCGGCGGTGAGAGCGCCGAATCCTAGCCACTAGACCACCAGGGAGAGGACGCCTTATTACTTTGAAGAGGTACAGCTGATAAATTATCTTGATATGCAGTACCTAAGAACACATCATGCTAACAAACAGGTCATTTTAACAGGAGAGGACTGGAAACCAGCAAGAAAAAAATGTGCCATTTTCCCTGCCCGGGAATCGAACCCGGGCCGCGGCGGTGAGAGCGCCGAATCCTAGCCACTAGACCACCAGGGAGAGGACGCCTTATTACTTTGAAGAGGTACAGCTGATAAATTATCTTGATATGCAGTACCTAAGAACACATCATGCTAACAAACAGGTAATTTTAACAGGAGAGGACTGGAGACCAGCAAGAAAAAAATGTGCAATTTTCCCTGACCGGGAATCGAACCCGGGCCGCGGCGGTGAGAGCGCCGAATCCTAGCCACTAGACCACCAGGGAGAAATCTGGCTTGTTTGTGGTGCCTGAGAGTGGACATCTTTTTACATTTCTAAAGCTATGGTATGGCAATTTTGCATCAACTAATGTACGGTTCCTAAGAACAGGAGATGACTCGAAACCAGCAAGAAAAAAAAAGAGCCATTTTCCCTGACCGGGAATCGAACCCGGGCCGCGGCGGTGAGAGCGCCGAATCCTAGCCACTAGACCACCAGGGAGAAATCTGGCTTGTTTGTGGTGCCTGAGAGTGGACATCTTTTTACATTTCTAAAGCTATGGTATGGCAATTTTGCATCAACTAATGTACGGTTCCTAAGAACAGGAGATGACTCGAAACCAGCAAGAAAAAAAAGAGCCATTTTCCCTGACCGGGAATCGAACCCGGGCCGCGGCGGTGAGAGCGCCGAATCCTAGCCACTAGACCACCAGGGAGAGGACGCCCTATTACTTTGAAGAGGTGCAGCTGATAAATTATCTTGATATGCAGTACCTAAGAACACATCATGCTAACAAACAGGTCATTTTAACAGGAGATGACTCGAAACCAGCAAGAAAAAAAAAGAGCCATTTTCCCTGACCGGGAATCGAACCCGGGCCGCGGCGGTGAGAGCGCCGAATCCTAGCCACTAGACCACCAGGGAGAAATCTGGCTTTTTTGTGGTGCCTGAGAGTGGACATCTTTTTACATTTCTAAAGCTATGGTATGGCAATTTTGCATCAACTAATGTACGGTTCCTAAGAACAGGAGATGACTCGAAACCAGCAAGAAAAAAAAAGAGCCATTTTCCCTGACCGGGAATCGAACCCGGGCCGCGGCGGTGAGAGCGCCGAATCCTAGCCACTAGACCACCAGGGAGAGGACGCCCTATTACTTTGAAGAGGTGCAGCTGATAAATTATCTTGATATGCAGTACCTAAGAACACATCATGCTAACAAACAGGTCATTTTAACAGGAGAGGACTGGAAACCAGCAAGAAAAAAAAAGAGCCATTTTCCCTGACCGGGAATCGAACCCGGGCCACGGCGGTGAGAGCGCCGAATCCTAGCCACTAGACCACCAGGGAGAGGACGCCCTATTACTTTGAAGAGGTGCAGCTGATAAATTATCTTGATATGCAGTACCTAAGAACACATCATGCTAACAAACAGGTCATTTTAACAGGAGATGACTCGAAACCAGCAAGAAAAAAAAAGAGCCATTTTCCCTGACCGGGAATCGAACCCGGGCCGCGGCGGTGAGAGCGCCGAATCCTAGCCACTAGACCACCAGGGAGAAATCTGGCTTGTTTGTGGTGCCTGAGAGTGGACATCTTTTTACATTTCTAAAGCTATGGTATGGCAATTTTGCATCAACTAATGTACGGTTCCTAAGAACAGGAGATGACTCGAAACCAGCAAGAAAAAAAAAGAGCCATTTTCCCTGACCGGGAATCGAACCCGGGCCGCGGCGGTGAGAGCGCCGAATCCTAGCCACTAGACCACCAGGGAGAAATCTGGCTTTTTTGTGGTGCCTGAGAGTGGACATCTTTTTACATTTCTAAAGCTATGGTATGGCAATTTTGCATCAACTAATGTACGGTTCCTAAGAACAGGAGATGACTCGAAACCAGCAAGAAAAAAAAAAAGCCATTTTCCCTGACCGGGAATCGAACCCGGGCCGCGGCGGTGAGAGCGCCGAATCCTAGCCACTAGACCACCAGGGAGAAATCTGGCTTTTTTGTGGTGCCTGAGAGTGGACATCTTTTTACATTTCTAAAGCTATGGTATGGCAATTTTGCATCAACTAATGTACGGTTCCTAAGAACAGGAGATGACTCGAAACCAGCAAGAAAAAAAAAGAGCCATTTTCCCTGACCGGGAATCGAACCCGGGCCGCGGCGGTGAGAGCGCCGAATCCTAGCCACTAGACCACCAGGGAGAGGACGCCCTATTACTTTGAAGAGGTGCAGCTGATAAATTATCTTGATATGCAGTACCTAAGAACACATCATGCTAACAAACAGGTCATTTTAACAGGAGATGACTCGAAACCAGCAAGAAAAAAAAAGAGCCATTTTCCCTGACCGGGAATCGAACCCGGGCCGTGGCGGTGAGAGCGCCGAATCCTAGCCACTAGACCACCAGGGAGAAATCTGGCTTGTTTGTGGTGCCTGAGAGTGGACATCTTTTTACATTTCTAAAGCTATGGTATGGCAATTTTGCATCAACTAATGTACGGTTCCTAAGAACAGGAGATGACTCGAAACCAGCAAGAAAAAAAAGAGCCATTTTCCCTGACCGGGAATCGAACCCGAGCCGCGGCGGTGAGAGCGCCGAATCCTAGCCACTAGACCACCAGGGAGAGGACGCCCTATTACTTTGAAGAGGTGCAGCTGATAAATTATCTTGATATGCAGTACCTAAGAACACATCATGCTAACAAACAGGTCATTTTAACAGGAGATGACTCGAAACCAGCAAGAAAAAAAAGAGCCATTTTCCCTGACCGGGAATCGAACCCGGGCCGCGGCGGTGAGAGCGCCGAATCCTAGCCACTAGACCACCAGGGAGAGGACGCCCTATTACTTTGAAGAGGTGCAGCTGATAAATTATCTTGATATGCAGTACCTAAGAACACATCATGCTAACAAACAGGTCATTTTAACAGGAGATGACTCGAAACCAGCAAGAAAAAAAAAGAGCCATTTTCCCTGACCGGGAATCGAACCCGGGCCGCGGCGGTGAGAGCGCCGAATCCTAGCCACTAGACCACCAGGGAGAAATCTGGCTTGTTTGTGGTGCCTGAGAGTGGACATCTTTTTACATTTCTAAAGCTATGGTATGGCAATTTTGCATCAACTAATGTACGGTTCCTAAGAACAGGAGATGACTCGAAACCAGCAAGAAAAAAAAAGAGCCATTTTCCCTGACCGGGAATCGAACCCGGGCCGCGGCGGTGAGAGCGCCGAATCCTAGCCACTAGACCACCAGGGAGAAATCTGGCTTGTTTGTGGTGCCTGAGAGTGGACATCTTTTTACATTTCTAAAGCTATGGTATGGCAATTTTGCATCAACTAATGTACGGTTCCTAAGAACAGGAGATGACTCGAAACCAGCAAGAAAAAAAAAGAGCCATTTTCCCTGACCGGGAATCGAACCCGGGCCGCGGCGGTGAGAGCGCCGAATCCTAGCCACTAGACCACCAGGGAGAGGACGCCCTATTACTTTGAAGAGGTGCAGCTGATAAATTATCTTGATATGCAGTACCTAAGAACACATCATGCTAACAAACAGGTCATTTTAACAGGAGATGACTCGAAACCAGCAAGAAAAAAAAAAAGCCATTTTCCCTGACCGGGAATCGAACCCGGGCCGCGGCGGTGAGAGCGCCGAATCCTAGCCACTAGACCACCAGGGAGAAATCTGGCTTGTTTGTGGTGCCTGAGAGTGGACATCTTTTTACATTTCTAAAGCTATGGTATGGCAATTTTGCATCAACTAATGTACGGTTCCTAAGAACAGGAGATGACTCGAAACCAGCAAGAAAAAAAAAGAGCCATTTGCCCTGACCGGGAATCGAACCCGGGCCGCGGCGGTGAGAGCGCCGAATCCTAGCCACTAGACCACCAGGGAGAGGACGCCCTATTACTTTGAAGAGGTGCAGCTGATAAATTATCTTGATATGCAGTACCTAAGAACACATCATGCTAACAAACAGGTCATTTTAACAGGAGATGACTCGAAACCAGCAAGAAAAAAAAAGAGCCATTTTCCCTGACCGGGAATCGAACCCGGGCCGCGGCGGTGAGAGCGCCGAATCCTAGCCACTAGACCACCAGGGAGAAATCTGGCTTGTTTGTGGTGCCTGAGAGTGGACATCTTTTTACATTTCTAAAGCTATGGTATGGCAATTTTGCATCAACTAATGTACGGTTCCTAAGAACAGGAGATGACTCGAAACCAGCAAGAAAAAAAAAGAGCCATTTTCCCTGACCGGGAATCGAACCCGGGCCGCGGCGGTGAGAGCGCCGAATCCTAGCCACTAGACCACCAGGGAGAAATCTGGCTTTTTTGTGGTGCCTGAGAGTGGACATCTTTTTACATTTCTAAAGCTATGGTATGGCAATTTTGCATCAACTAATGTACGGTTCCTAAGAACAGGAGATGACTCGAAACCAGCAAGAAAAAAAAAGAGCCATTTTCCCTGACCGGGAATCGAACCCGGGCCGCGGCGGTGAGAGCGCCGAATCCTAGCCACTAGACCACCAGGGAGAGGACGCCCTATTACTTTGAAGAGGTGCAGCTGATAAATTATCTTGATATGCAGTACCTAAGAACACATCATGCTAACAAACAGGTCATTTTAACAGGAGATGACTCGAAACCAGCAAGAAAAAAAAAGAGCCATTTTCCCTGACCGGGAATCGAACCCGGGCCGCGGCGGTGAGAGCGCCGAATCCTAGCCACTAGACCACCAGGGAGAAATCTGGCTTGTTTGTGGTGCCTGAGAGTGGACATCTTTTTACATTTCTAAAGCTATGGTATGGCAATTTTGCATCAACTAATGTACGGTTCCTAAGAACAGGAGATGACTCGAAACCAGCAAGAAAAAAAAAGAGCCATTTTCCCTGACCGGGAATCGAACCCGGGCCGCGGCGGTGAGAGCGCCGAATCCTAGCCACTAGACCACCAGGGAGAAATCTGGCTTGTTTGTGGTGCCTGAGAGTGGACATCTTTTTACATTTCTAAAGCTATGGTATGGCAATTTTGCATCAACTAATGTACGGTTCCTAAGAACAGGAGATGACTCGAAACCAGCAAGAAAAAAAAGAGCCATTTTCCCTGACCGGGAATCGAACCCGGGCCGCGGCGGTGAGAGCGCCGAATCCTAGCCACTAGACCACCAGGGAGAGGACGCCCTATTACTTTGAAGAGGTGCAGCTGATAAATTATCTTGATATGCAGTACCTAAGAACACATCATGCTAACAAACAGGTCATTTTAACAGGAGATGACTCGAAACCAGCAAGAAAAAAAAAGAGCCATTTTCCCTGACCGGGAATCGAACCCGGGCCGCGGCGGTGAGAGCGCCGAATCCTAGCCACTAGACCACCAGGGAGAAATCTGGCTTGTTTGTGGTGCCTGAGAGTGGACATCTTTTTACATTTCTAAAGCTATGGTATGGCAATTTTGCATCAACTAATGTACGGTTCCTAAGAACAGGAGATGACTCGAAACCAGCAAGAAAAAAAAAGAGCCATTTTCCCTGACCGGGAATCGAACCCGGGCCACGGCGGTGAGAGCGCCGAATCCTAGCCACTAGACCACCAGGGAGAGGACGCCCTATTACTTTGAAGAGGTGCAGCTGATAAATTATCTTGATATGCAGTACCTAAGAACACATCATGCTAACAAACAGGTCATTTTAACAGGAGATGACTCGAAACCAGCAAGAAAAAAAAAGAGCCATTTTCCCTGACCGGGAATCGAACCCGGGCCGCGGCGGTGAGAGCGCCGAATCCTAGCCACTAGACCACCAGGGAGAAATCTGGCTTGTTTGTGGTGCCTGAGAGTGGACATCTTTTTACATTTCTAAAGCTATGGTATGGCAATTTTGCATCAACTAATGTACGGTTCCTAAGAACAGGAGATGACTCGAAACCAGCAAGAAAAAAAAAGAGCCATTTTCCCTGACCGGGAATCGAACCCGGGCCACGGCGGTGAGAGCGCCGAATCCTAGCCACTAGACCACCAGGGAGAGGACGCCCTATTACTTTGAAGAGGTGCAGCTGATAAATTATCTTGATATGCAGTACCTAAGAACACATCATGCTAACAAACAGGTCATTTTAACAGGAGATGACTCGAAACCAGCAAGAAAAAAAAAGAGCCATTTTCCCTGACCGGGAATCGAACCCGGGCCGCGGCGGTGAGAGCGCCGAATCCTAGCCACTAGACCACCAGGGAGAAATCTGGCTTGTTTGTGGTGCCTGAGAGTGGACATCTTTTTACATTTCTAAAGCTATGGTATGGCAATTTTGCATCAACTAATGTACGGTTCCTAAGAACAGGAGATGACTCGAAACCAGCAAGAAAAAAAAAGAGCCATTTTCCCTGACCGGGAATCGAACCCGGGCCGCGGCGGTGAGAGCGCCGAATCCTAGCCACTAGACCACCAGGGAGAGGACGCCCTATTACTTTGAAGAGGTGCAGCTGATAAATTATCTTGATATGCAGTACCTAAGAACACATCATGCTAACAAACAGGTCATTTTAACAGGAGATGACTCGAAACCAGCAAGAAAAAAAAAGAGCCATTTTCCCTGACCGGGAATCGAACCCGGGCCGCGGCGGTGAGAGCGCCGAATCCTAGCCACTAGACCACCAGGGAGAAATCTGGCTTTTTTGTGGTGCCTGAGAGTGGACATCTTTTTACATTTCTAAAGCTATGGTATGGCAATTTTGCATCAACTAATGTACGGTTCCTAAGAACAGGAGATGACTCGAAACCAGCAAGAAAAAAAAAGAGCCATTTTCCCTGACCGGGAATCGAACCCGGGCCACGGCGGTGAGAGCGCCGAATCCTAGCCACTAGACCACCAGGGAGAGGACGCCCTATTACTTTGAAGAGGTGCAGCTGATAAATTATCTTGATATGCAGTACCTAAGAACACATCATGCTAACAAACAGGTAATTTTAACAGGAGATGACTCGAAACCAGCAAGAAAAAAAAAGAGCCATTTTCCCTGACCGGGAATCGAACCCGGGCCGCGGCGGTGAGAGCGCCGAATCCTAGCCACTAGACCACCAGGGAGAAATCTGGCTTTTTTGTGGTGCCTGAGAGTGGACATCTTTTTACATTTCTAAAGCTATGGTATGGCAATTTTGCATCAACTAATGTACGGTTCCTAAGAACAGGAGATGACTCGAAACCAGCAAGAAAAAAAAAGAGCCATTTTCCCTGACCGGGAATCGAACCCGGGCCGCGGCGGTGAGAGCGCCGAATCCTAGCCACTAGACCACCAGGGAGAGGACGCCCTATTACTTTGAAGAGGTGCAGCTGATAAATTATCTTGATATGCAGTACCTAAGAACACATCATGCTAACAAACAGGTCATTTTAACAGGAGATGACTCGAAACCAGCAAGAAAAAAAAGCCATTTTCCCTGACCGGGAATCGAACCCGGGCCGCGGCGGTGAGAGCGCCGAATCCTAGCCACTAGACCACCAGGGAGAAATCTGGCTTGTTTGTGGTGCCTGAGAGTGGACATCTTTTTACATTTCTAAAGCTATGGTATGGCAATTTTGCATCAACTAATGTACGGTTCCTAAGAACAGGAGATGACTCGAAACCAGCAAGAAAAAAAAAGAGCCATTTTCCCTGACCGGGAATCGAACCCGGGCCACGGCGGTGAGAGCGCCGAATCCTAGCCACTAGACCACCAGGGAGAGGACGCCCTATTACTTTGAAGAGGTGCAGCTGATAAATTATCTTGATATGCAGTACCTAAGAACACATCATGCTAACAAACAGGTCATTTTAACAGGAGATGACTCGAAACCAGCAAGAAAAAAAAAGAGCCATTTTCCCTGACCGGGAATCGAACCCGGGCCGCGGCGGTGAGAGCGCCGAATCCTAGCCACTAGACCACCAGGGAGAAATCTGGCTTGTTTGTGGTGCCTGAGAGTGGACATCTTTTTACATTTCTAAAGCTATGGTATGGCAATTTTGCATCAACTAATGTACGGTTCCTAAGAACAGGAGATGACTCGAAACCAGCAAGAAAAAAAAGAGCCATTTTCCCTGACCGGGAATCGAACCCGGGCCGCGGCGGTGAGAGCGCCGAATCCTAGCCACTAGACCACCAGGGAGAGGACGCCCTATTACTTTGAAGAGGTGCAGCTGATAAATTATCTTGATATGCAGTACCTAAGAACACATCATGCTAACAAACAGGTCATTTTAACAGGAGATGACTCGAAACCAGCAAGAAAAAAAAAGAGCCATTTTCCCTGACCGGGAATCGAACCCGGGCCGCGGCGGTGAGAGCGCCGAATCCTAGCCACTAGACCACCAGGGAGAAATCTGGCTTGTTTGTGGTGCCTGAGAGTGGACATCTTTTTACATTTCTAAAGCTATGGTATGGCAATTTTGCATCAACTAATGTACGGTTCCTAAGAACAGGAGAGGACTGGAAACCAGCAAGAAAAAAAAGAGCCATTTTCCCTGACCGGGAATCGAACCCGGGCCGTGGCGGTGAGAGCGCCGAATCCTAGCCACTAGACCACCAGGGAGAAATCTGGCTTGTTTGTGGTGCCTGAGAGTGGACATCTTTTTACATTTCTAAAGCTATGGTATGGCAATTTTGCATCAACTAATGTACGGTTCCTAAGAACAGGAGATGACTCGAAACCAGCAAGAAAAAAAAGAGCCATTTTCCCTGACCGGGAATCGAACCCGGGCCGCGGCGGTGAGAGCGCCGAATCCTAGCCACTAGACCACCAGGGAGAGGACGCCCTATTACTTTGAAGAGGTGCAGCTGATAAATTATCTTGATATGCAGTACCTAAGAACACATCATGCTAACAAACAGGTCATTTTAACAGGAGATGACTCGAAACCAGCAAGAAAAAAAAAGAGCCATTTTCCCTGACCGGGAATCGAACCCGGGCCGCGGCGGTGAGAGCGCCGAATCCTAGCCACTAGACCACCAGGGAGAAATCTGGCTTGTTTGTGGTGCCTGAGAGTGGACATCTTTTTACATTTCTAAAGCTATGGTATGGCAATTTTGCATCAACTAATGTACGGTTCCTAAGAACAGGAGATGACTCGAAACCAGCAAGAAAAAAAAAGAGCCATTTTCCCTGACCGGGAATCGAACCCGGGCCGCGGCGGTGAGAGCGCCGAATCCTAGCCACTAGACCACCAGGGAGAAATCTGGCTTGTTTGTGGTGCCTGAGAGTGGACATCTTTTTACATTTCTAAAGCTATGGTATGGCAATTTTGCATCAACTAATGTACGGTTCCTAAGAACAGGAGATGACTCGAAACCAGCAAGAAAAAAAAAGAGCCATTTTCCCTGACCGGGAATCGAACCCGGGCCGCGGCGGTGAGAGCGCCGAATCCTAGCCACTAGACCACCAGGGATAAATCTGGCTTGTTTGTGGTGCCTGAGAGTGGACATCTTTTTACATTTCTAAAGCTATGGTATGGCAATTTTGCATCAACTAATGTACGGTTCCTAAGAACAGGAGATGACTCGAAACCAGCAAGAAAAAAAAAGAGCCATTTTCCCTGACCGGGAATCGAACCCGGGCCACGGCGGTGAGAGCGCCGAATCCTAGCCACTAGACCACCAGGGAGAGGACGCCCTATTACTTTGAAGAGGTGCAGCTGATAAATTATCTTGATATGCAGTACCTAAGAACACATCATGCTAACAAACAGGTAATTTTAACAGGAGAGGACTGGAAACCAGCAAGAAAAAAATGTGCCATTTTCCCTGACCGGGAATCGAACCCGGGCCGCGGCGGTGAGAGCGCCGAATCCTAGCCACTAGACCACCAGGGAGAAATCTGGCTTGTTTGTGGTGCCTGAGAGTGGACATCTTTTTACATTTCTAAAGCTATGGTATGGCAATTTTGCATCAACTAATGTACGGTTCCTAAGAACAGGAGATGACTCGAAACCAGCAAGAAAAAAAAAGAGCCATTTTCCCTGACCGGGAATCGAACCCGGACCACGGCGGTGAGAGCGCCGAATCCTAGCCACTAGACCACCAGGGAGAGGACGCCCTCTTACTTTGAAGAGGTGCAGCTGATAAATTATCTTGATATGCAGTACCTAAGAACACATCATGCTAACAAACAGGTAATTTTAACAGGAGATGACTCGAAACCAGCAAGAAAAAAAAAGAGCCATTTTCCCTGACCGGGAATCGAACCCGGGCCGCGGCGGTGAGAGCGCCGAATCCTAGCCACTAGACCACCAGGGAGAAATCTGGCTTGTTTGTGGTGCCTGAGAGTGGACATCTTTTTACATTTCTAAAGCTATGGTATGGCAATTTTGCATCAACTAATGTACGGTTCCTAAGAACAGGAGATGACTCGAAACCAGCAAGAAAAAAAAAGAGCCATTTTCCCTGACCGGGAATCGAACCCGGGCCGCGGCGGTGAGAGCGCCGAATCCTAGCCACTAGACCACCAGGGAGAGGACGCCCTATTACTTTGAAGAGGTACAGCTGATAAATTATCTTGATATGCAGTACCTAAGAACACATCATGCTAACAAACAAGTAATTTTAACAGGAGATGACTCGAAACCAGCAAGAAAAAAAAAGAGCCGTTTTCCCTGACCGGGAATCGAACCCGGGCCGCGGCGGTGAGAGCGCCGAATCCTAGCCACTAGACCACCAGGGAGAAATCTGGCTTGTTTGTGGTGCCTGAGAGTGGACATCTTTTTACATTTCTAAAGCTATGGTATGGCAATTTTGCATCAACTAATGTACGGTTCCTAAGAACAGGAGATGACTCGAAACCAGCAAGAAAAAAAAAGAGCCATTTTCCCTGACCGGGAATCGAACCCGGACCACGGCGGTGAGAGCGCCGAATCCTAGCCACTAGACCACCAGGGAGAGGACGCCCTATTACTTTGAAGAGGTGCAGCTGATAAATTATCTTGATATGCAGTACCTAAGAACACATCATGCTAACAAACAAGTAATTTTAACAGGAGATGACTCGAAACCAGCAAGAAAAAAAAAGAGCCGTTTTCCCTGACCGGGAATCGAACCCGGGCCGCGGCGGTGAGAGCGCCGAATCCTAGCCACTAGACCACCAGGGAGAAATCTGGCTTGTTTGTGGTGCCTGAGAGTGGACATCTTTTTACATTTCTAAAGCTATGGTATGGCAATTTTGCATCAACTAATGTACGGTTCCTAAGAACAGGAGATGACTCGAAACCAGCAAGAAAAAAAAAGAGCCATTTTCCCTGACCGGGAATCGAACCCGGACCACGGCGGTGAGAGCGCCGAATCCTAGCCACTAGACCACCAGGGAGAGGACGCCCTATTACTTTGAAGAGGTGCAGCTGATAAATTATCTTGATATGCAGTACCTAAGAACACATCATGCTAACAAACAGGTCATTTTAACAGGAGATGACTCGAAACCAGCAAGAAAAAAAAAGAGCCATTTTCCCTGACCGGGAATCGAACCCGGGCCGCGGCGGTGAGAGCGCCGAATCCTAGCCACTAGACCACCAGGGAGAAATCTGGCTTGTTTGTGGTGCCTGAGAGTGGACATCTTTTTACATTTCTAAAGCTATGGTATGGCAATTTTGCATCAACTAATGTACGGTTCCTAAGAACAGGAGATGACTCGAAACCAGCAAGAAAAAAAAAGAGCCATTTTCCCTGACCGGGAATCGAACCCGGGCCGCGGCGGTGAGAGCGCCGAATCCTAGCCACTAGACCACCAGGGAGAAATCTGGCTTGTTTGTGGTGCCTGAGAGTGGACATCTTTTTACATTTCTAAAGCTATGGTATGGCAATTTTGCATCAACTAATGTACGGTTCCTAAGAACAGGAGATGACTCGAAACCAGCAAGAAAAAAAAAGAGCCATTTTCCCTGACCGGGAATCGAACCCGGACCACGGCGGTGAGAGCGCCGAATCCTAGCCACTAGACCACCAGGGAGAGGACGCCCTATTACTTTGAAGAGGTGCAGCTGATAAATTATCTTGATATGCAGTACCTAAGAACACATCATGCTAACAAACAGGTCATTTTAACAGGAGATGACTCGAAACCAGCAAGAAAAAAAAAGAGCCATTTTCCCTGACCGGGAATCGAACCCGGGCCGCGGCGGTGAGAGCGCCGAATCCTAGCCACTAGACCACCAGGGAGAAATCTGGCTTGTTTGTGGTGCCTGAGAGTGGACATCTTTTTACATTTCTAAAGCTATGGTATGGCAATTTTGCATCAACTAATGTACGGTTCCTAAGAACAGGAGATGACTCGAAACCAGCAAGAAAAAAAAAGAGCCATTTTCCCTGACCGGGAATCGAGCCCGGGCCGCGGCGGTGAGAGCGCCGAATCCTAGCCACTAGACCACCAGGGAGAGGACGCCCTATTACTTTGAAGAGGTGCAGCTGATAAATTATCTTGATATGCAGTACCTAAGAACACATCATGCTAACAAACAGGTCATTTTAACAGGAGATGACTCGAAACCAGCAAGAAAAAAAAAGAGCCATTTTCCCTGACCGGGAATCGAACCCGGGCCGCGGCGGTGAGAGCGCCGAATCCTAGCCACTAGACCACCAGGGAGAAATCTGGCTTGTTTGTGGTGCCTGAGAGTGGACATCTTTTTACATTTCTAAAGCTATGGTATGGCAATTTTGCATCAACTAATGTACGGTTCCTAAGAACAGGAGATGACTCGAAACCAGCAAGAAAAAAAAAGAGCCATTTTCCCTGACCGGGAATCGAACCCGGGCCGCGGCGGTGAGAGCGCCGAATCCTAGCCACTAGACCACCAGGGAGAAATCTGGCTTGTTTGTGGTGCCTGAGAGTGGACATCTTTTTACATTTCTAAAGCTATGGTATGGCAATTTTGCATCAACTAATGTACGGTTCCTAAGAACAGGAGATGACTCGGAACCAGCAAGAAAAAAAAAGAGCCATTTTCCCTGACCGGGAATCGAACCCGGACCACGGCGGTGAGAGCGCCGAATCCTAGCCACTAGACCACCAGGGAGAGGACGCCCTATTACTTTGAAGAGGTGCAGCTGATAAATTATCTTGATATGCAGTACCTAAGAACACATCATGCTAACAAACAGGTCATTTTAACAGGAGATGACTCGAAACCAGCAAGAAAAAAAAAGAGCCATTTTCCCTGACCGGGAATCGAACCCGGGCCGCGGCGGTGAGAGCGCCGAATCCTAGCCACTAGACCACCAGGGAGAAATCTGGCTTGTTTGTGGTGCCTGAGAGTGGACATCTTTTTACATTTCTAAAGCTATGGTATGGCAATTTTGCATCAACTAATGTACGGTTCCTAAGAACAGGAGATGACTCGAAACCAGCAAGAAAAAAAAAGAGCCATTTTCCCTGACCGGGAATCGAACCCGGGCCGCGGCGGTGAGAGCGCCGAATCCTAGCCACTAGACCACCAGGGAGAAATCTGGCTTGTTTGTGGTGCCTGAGAGTGGACATCTTTTTACATTTCTAAAGCTATGGTATGGCAATTTTGCATCAACTAATGTACGGTTCCTAAGAACAGGAGATGACTCGAAACCAGCAAGAAAAAAAAAGAGCCATTTTCCCTGACCGGGAATCGAACCCGGGCCGCGGCGGTGAGAGCGCCGAATCCTAGCCACTAGACCACCAGGGAGAGGACGCCCTATTACTTTGAAGAGGTGCAGCTGATAAATTATCTTGATATGCAGTACCTAAGAACACATCATGCTAACAAACAGGTCATTTTAACAGGAGATGACTCGAAACCAGCAAGAAAAAAAAAGAGCCATTTTCCCTGACCGGGAATCGAACCCGGGCCGCGGCGGTGAGAGCGCCGAATCCTAGCCACTAGACCACCAGGGAGAAATCTGGCTTGTTTGTGGTGCCTGAGAGTGGACATCTTTTTACATTTCTAAAGCTATGGTATGGCAATTTTGCATCAACTAATGTACGGTTCCTAAGAACAGGAGATGACTCGAAACCAGCAAGAAAAAAAAAGAGCCATTTTCCCTGACCGGGAATCGAACCCGGGCCGCGGCGGTGAGAGCGCCGAATCCTAGCCACTAGACCACCAGGGAGAGGACGCCCTATTACTTTGAAGAGGTGCAGCTGATAAATTATCTTGATATGCAGTACCTAAGAACACATCATGCTAACAAACAGGTCATTTTAACAGGAGATGACTCGAAACCAGCAAGAAAAAAAAAGAGCCATTTTCCCTGACCGGGAATCGAACCCGGGCCGCGGCGGTGAGAGCGCCGAATCCTAGCCACTAGACCACCAGGGAGAAATCTGGCTTGTTTGTGGTGCCTGAGAGTGGACATCTTTTTACATTTCTAAAGCTATGGTATGGCAATTTTGCATCAACTAATGTACGGTTCCTAAGAACAGGAGATGACTCGGAACCAGCAAGAAAAAAAAAGAGCCATTTTCCCTGACCGGGAATCGAACCCGGACCACGGCGGTGAGAGCGCCGAATCCTAGCCACTAGACCACCAGGGAGAGGACGCCCTATTACTTTGAAGAGGTGCAGCTGATAAATTATCTTGATATGCAGTACCTAAGAACACATCATGCTAACAAACAGGTCATTTTAACAGGAGATGACTCGAAACCAGCAAGAAAAAAAAAGAGCCATTTTCCCTGACCGGGAATCGAACCCGGGCCGCGGCGGTGAGAGCGCCGAATCCTAGCCACTAGACCACCAGGGAGAAATCTGGCTTGTTTGTGGTGCCTGAGAGTGGACATCTTTTTACATTTCTAAAGCTATGGTATGGCAATTTTGCATCAACTAATGTACGGTTCCTAAGAACAGGAGATGACTCGAAACCAGCAAGAAAAAAAAAGAGCCATTTTCCCTGACCGGGAATCGAACCCGGGCCGCGGCGGTGAGAGCGCCGAATCCTAGCCACTAGACCACCAGGGAGAAATCTGGCTTGTTTGTGGTGCCTGAGAGTGGACACCTTTTTACATTTCTAAAGCTATGGTATGGCAATTTTGCATCAACTAATGTACGGTTCCTAAGAACAGGAGATGACTCGAAACCAGCAAGAAAAAAAAAGAGCCATTTTCCCTGACCGGGAATCGAACCCGGACCACGGCGGTGAGAGCGCCGAATCCTAGCCACTAGACCACCAGGGAGAGGACGCCCTATTACTTTGAAGAGGTGCAGCTGATAAATTATCTTGATATGCAGTACCTAAGAACACATCATGCTAACAAACAGGTCATTTTAACAGGAGATGACTCGAAACCAGCAAGAAAAAAAAAGAGCCATTTTCCCTGACCGGGAATCGAACCCGGGCCGCGGCGGTGAGAGCGCCGAATCCTAGCCACTAGACCACCAGGGAGAAATCTGGCTTGTTTGTGGTGCCTGAGAGTGGACATCTTTTTACATTTCTAAAGCTATGGTATGGCAATTTTGCATCAACTAATGTACGGTTCCTAAGAACAGGAGATGACTCGAAACCAGCAAGAAAAAAAAAGAGCCATTTTCCCTGACCGGGAATCGAACCCGGGCCGCGGCGGTGAGAGCGCCGAATCCTAGCCACTAGACCACCAGGGAGAAATCTGGCTTGTTTGTGGTGCCTGAGAGTGGACATCTTTTTACATTTCTAAAGCTATGGTATGGCAATTTTGCATCAACTAATGTACGGTTCCTAAGAACAGGAGATGACTCGAAACCAGCAAGAAAAAAAAAGAGCCATTTTCCCTGACCGGGAATCGAACCCGGACCACGGCGGTGAGAGCGCCGAATCCTAGCCACTAGACCACCAGGGAGAGGACGCCCTCTTACTTTGAAGAGGTGCAGCTGATAAATTATCTTGATATGCAGTACCTAAGAACACATCATGCTAACAAACAGGTAATTTTAACAGGAGATGACTCGAAACCAGCAAGAAAAAAAAAGAGCCATTTTCCCTGACCGGGAATCGAACCCGGGCCGCGGCGGTGAGAGCGCCGAATCCTAGCCACTAGACCACCAGGGAGAAATCTGGCTTGTTTGTGGTGCCTGAGAGTGGACATCTTTTTACATTTCTAAAGCTATGGTATGGCAATTTTGCATCAACTAATGTACGGTTCCTAAGAACAGGAGATGACTCGAAACCAGCAAGAAAAAAAAAGAGCCATTTTCCCTGACCGGGAATCGAACCCGGGCCGCGGCGGTGAGAGCGCCGAATCCTAGCCACTAGACCACCAGGGAGAAATCTGGCTTGTTTGTGGTGCCTGAGAGTGGACATCTTTTTACATTTCTAAAGCTATGGTATGGCAATTTTGCATCAACTAATGTACGGTTCCTAAGAACAGGAGATGACTCGAAACCAGCAAGAAAAAAAAAGAGCCATTTTCCCTGACCGGGAATCGAACCCGGGCCGCGGCGGTGAGAGCGCCGAATCCTAGCCACTAGACCACCAGGGAGAGGACGCCCTATTACTTTGAAGAGGTGCAGCTGATAAATTATCTTGATATGCAGTACCTAAGAACACATCATGCTAACAAACAGGTCATTTTAACAGGAGATGACTCGAAACCAGCAAGAAAAAAAAAGAGCCATTTTCCCTGACCGGGAATCGAACCCGGGCCGCGGCGGTGAGAGCGCCGAATCCTAGCCACTAGACCACCAGGGAGAAATCTGGCTTTTTTGTGGTGCCTGAGAGTGGACATCTTTTTACATTTCTAAAGCTATGGTATGGCAATTTTGCATCAACTAATGTACGGTTCCTAAGAACAGGAGATGACTCGAAACCAGCAAGAAAAAAAAAGAGCCATTTTCCCTGACCGGGAATCGAACCCGGGCCGCGGCGGTGAGAGCGCCGAATCCTAGCCACTAGACCACCAGGGAGAAATCTGGCTTGTTTGTGGTGCCTGAGAGTGGACATCTTTTTACATTTCTAAAGCTATGGTATGGCAATTTTGCATCAACTAATGTACGGTTCCTAAGAACAGGAGATGACTCGAAACCAGCAAGAAAAAAAAAGAGCCATTTTCCCTGACCGGGAATCGATCCCGGGCCACGGCGGTGAGAGCGCTGAATCCTAGCCACTAGACCACCAGGGAGAGGACGCCCTATTACTTTGAAGAGGTGCAGCTGATAAATTATCTTGATATGCAGTACCTAAGAACACATCATGCTAACAAACAGGTCATTTTAACAGGAGATGACTCGAAACCAGCAAGAAAAAAAAAGAGCCATTTTCCCTGACCGGGAATCGAACCCGGGCCGCGGCGGTGAGAGCGCCGAATCCTAGCCACTAGACCACCAGGGAGAGGACGCCCTATTACTTTGAAGAGGTGCAGCTGATAAATTATCTTGATATGCAGTACCTAAGAACACATCATGCTAACAAACAGGTCATTTTAACAGGAGATGACTCGAAACCAGCAAGAAAAAAAAAGAGCCGTTTTCCCTGACCGGGAATCGAACCCGGGCCGCGGCGGTGAGAGCGCCGAATCCTAGCCACTAGACCACCAGGGAGAAATCTGGCTTGTTTGTGGTGCCTGAGAGTGGACATCTTTTTACATTTCTAAAGCTATGGTATGGCAATTTTGCATCAACTAATGTACGGTTCCTAAGAACAGGAGATGACTCGAAACCAGCAAGAAAAAAAAAGAGCCATTTTCCCTGACCGGGAATCGAACCCGGACCACGGCGGTGAGAGCGCCGAATCCTAGCCACTAGACCACCAGGGAGAGGACGCCCTATTACTTTGAAGAGGTGCAGCTGATAAATTATCTTGATATGCAGTACCTAAGAACACATCATGCTAACAAACAGGTAATTTTAACAGGAGATGACTCGAAACCAGCAAGAAAAAAAAAGAGCCATTTTCCCTGACCGGGAATCGAACCCGGGCCGCGGCGGTGAGAGCGCCGAATCCTAGCCACTAGACCACCAGGGAGAAATCTGGCTTGTTTGTGGTGCCTGAGAGTGGACATCTTTTTACATTTCTAAAGCTATGGTATGGCAATTTTGCATCAACTAATGTACGGTTCCTAAGAACAGGAGATGACTCGAAACCAGCAAGAAAAAAAAAGAGCCATTTTCCCTGACCGGGAATCGAACCCGGGCCGCGGCGGTGAGAGCGCCGAATCCTAGCCACTAGACCACCAGGGAGAAATCTGGCTTGTTTGTGGTGCCTGAGAGTGGACATCTTTTTACATTTCTAAAGCTATGGTATGGCAATTTTGCATCAACTAATGTACGGTTCCTAAGAACAGGAGATGACTCGAAACCAGCAAGAAAAAAAAAGAGCCATTTTCCCTGACCGGGAATCGAACCCGGACCACGGCGGTGAGAGCGCCGAATCCTAGCCACTAGACCACCAGGGAGAGGACGCCCTATTACTTTGAAGAGGTGCAGCTGATAAATTATCTTGATATGCAGTACCTAAGAACACATCATGCTAACAAACAGGTAATTTTAACAGGAGATGACTCGAAACCAGCAAGAAAAAAAAAGAGCCATTTTCCCTGACCGGGAATCGAACCCGGGCCGCGGCGGTGAGAGCGCCGAATCCTAGCCACTAGACCACCAGGGAGAAATCTGGCTTGTTTGTGGTGCCTGAGAGTGGACATCTTTTTACATTTCTAAAGCTATGGTATGGCAATTTTGCATCAACTAATGTACGGTTCCTAAGAACAGGAGATGACTCGAAACCAGCAAGAAAAAAAAAGAGCCATTTTCCCTGACCGGGAATCGAACCCGGGCCGCGGCGGTGAGAGCGCCGAATCCTAGCCACTAGACCACCAGGGAGAAATCTGGCTTTTTTGTGGTGCCTGAGAGTGGACATCTTTTTACATTTCTAAAGCTATGGTATGGCAATTTTGCATCAACTAATGTACGGTTCCTAAGAACAGGAGATGACTCGAAACCAGCAAGAAAAAAAAAGAGCCATTTTCCCTGACCGGGAATCGAACCCGGGCCGCGGCGGTGAGAGCGCCGAATCCTAGCCACTAGACCACCAGGGAGAGGACGCCCTATTACTTTGAAGAGGTGCAGCTGATAAATTATCTTGATATGCAGTACCTAAGAACACATCATGCTAACAAACAGGTCATTTTAACAGGAGATGACTCGAAACCAGCAAGAAAAAAAAAGAGCCATTTTCCCTGACCGGGAATCGAACCCGGGCCGCGGCGGTGAGAGCGCCGAATCCTAGCCACTAGACCACCAGGGAGAAATCTGGCTTGTTTGTGGTGCCTGAGAGTGGACATCTTTTTACATTTCTAAAGCTATGGTATGGCAATTTTGCATCAACTAATGTACGGTTCCTAAGAACAGGAGATGACTCGGAACCAGCAAGAAAAAAAAAGAGCCATTTTCCCTGACCGGGAATCGAACCCGGGCCGCGGCGGTGAGAGCGCCGAATCCTAGCCACTAGACCACCAGGGAGAGGACGCCCTATTACTTTGAAGAGGTGCAGCTGATAAATTATCTTGATATGCAGTACCTAAGAACACATCATGCTAACAAACAGGTCATTTTAACAGGAGATGACTCGAAACCAGCAAGAAAAAAAAAGAGCCATTTTCCCTGACCGGGAATCGAACCCGGGCCGCGGCGGTGAGAGCGCCGAATCCTAGCCACTAGACCACCAGGGAGAAATCTGGCTTGTTTGTGGTGCCTGAGAGTGGACATCTTTTTACATTTCTAAAGCTATGGTATGGCAATTTTGCATCAACTAATGTACGGTTCCTAAGAACAGGAGATGACTCGAAACCAGCAAGAAAAAAAAAGAGCCATTTTCCCTGACCGGGAATCGAACCCGGGCCGCGGCGGTGAGAGCGCCGAATCCTAGCCACTAGACCACCAGGGAGAAATCTGGCTTTTTTGTGGTGCCTGAGAGTGGACATCTTTTTACATTTCTAAAGCTATGGTATGGCAATTTTGCATCAACTAATGTACGGTTCCTAAGAACAGGAGATGACTCGAAACCAGCAAGAAAAAAAAAGAGCCATTTTCCCTGACCGGGAATCGAACCCGGGCCGCGGCGGTGAGAGCGCCGAATCCTAGCCACTAGACCACCAGGGAGAAATCTGGCTTGTTTGTGGTGCCTGAGAGTGGACATCTTTTTACATTTCTAAAGCTATGGTATGGCAATTTTGCATCAACTAATGTACGGTTCCTAAGAACAGGAGATGACTCGAAACCAGCAAGAAAAAAAAAGAGCCATTTTCCCTGACCGGGAATCGAACCCGGACCACGGCGGTGAGAGCGCCGAATCCTAGCCACTAGACCACCAGGGAGAGGACGCCCTATTACTTTGAAGAGGTGCAGCTGATAAATTATCTTGATATGCAGTACCTAAGAACACATCATGCTAACAAACAGGTAATTTTAACAGGAGATGACTCGAAACCAGCAAGAAAAAAAAAGAGCCATTTTCCCTGACCGGGAATCGAACCCGGGCCGCGGCGGTGAGAGCGCCGAATCCTAGCCACTAGACCACCAGGGAGAAATCTGGCTTGTTTGTGGTGCCTGAGAGTGGACATCTTTTTACATTTCTAAAGCTATGGTATGGCAATTTTGCATCAACTAATGTACGGTTCCTAAGAACAGGAGATGACTCGAAACCAGCAAGAAAAAAAAAGAGCCATTTTCCCTGACCGGGAATCGAACCCGGGCCGCGGCGGTGAGAGCGCCGAATCCTAGCCACTAGACCACCAGGGAGAAATCTGGCTTTTTTGTGGTGCCTGAGAGTGGACATCTTTTTACATTTCTAAAGCTATGGTATGGCAATTTTGCATCAACTAATGTACGGTTCCTAAGAACAGGAGATGACTCGAAACCAGCAAGAAAAAAAAAGAGCCATTTTCCCTGACCGGGAATCGAACCCGGGCCGCGGCGGTGAGAGCGCCGAATCCTAGCCACTAGACCACCAGGGAGAGGACGCCCTATTACTTTGAAGAGGTGCAGCTGATAAATTATCTTGATATGCAGTACCTAAGAACACATCATGCTAACAAACAGGTCATTTTAACAGGAGATGACTCGAAACCAGCAAGAAAAAAAAAGAGCCATTTTCCCTGACCGGGAATCGAACCCGGGCCGCGGCGGTGAGAGCGCCGAATCCTAGCCACTAGACCACCAGGGAGAAATCTGGCTTGTTTGTGGTGCCTGAGAGTGGACATCTTTTTACATTTCTAAAGCTATGGTATGGCAATTTTGCATCAACTAATGTACGGTTCCTAAGAACAGGAGATGACTCGAAACCAGCAAGAAAAAAAAAGAGCCATTTTCCCTGACCGGGAATCGAACCCGGGCCGCGGCGGTGAGAGCGCCGAATCCTAGCCACTAGACCACCAGGGAGAGGACGCCCTATGACTTTGAAGAGGTGCAGCTGATAAATTATCTTGATATGCAGTACCTAAGAACACATCATGCTAACAAACAGGTCATTTTAACAGGAGATGACTCGAAACCAGCAAGAAAAAAAAAGAGCCATTTTCCCTGACCGGGAATCGAACCCGGGCCGCGGCGGTGAGAGCGCCGAATCCTAGCCACTAGACCACCAGGGAGAAATCTGGCTTGTTTGTGGTGCCTGAGAGTGGACATCTTTTTACATTTCTAAAGCTATGGTATGGCAATTTTGCATCAACTAATGTACGGTTCCTAAGAACAGGAGATGACTCGAAACCAGCAAGAAAAAAAAAGAGCCATTTTCCCTGACCGGGAATCGAACCCGGGCCGCGGCGGTGAGAGCGCCGAATCCTAGCCACTAGACCACCAGGGAGAAATCTGGCTTGTTTGTGGTGCCTGAGAGTGGACATCTTTTTACATTTCTAAAGCTATGGTATGGCAATTTTGCATCAACTAATGTACGGTTCCTAAGAACAGGAGATGACTCGAAACCAGCAAGAAAAAAAAAGAGCCATTTTCCCTGACCGGGAATCGAACCCGGACCACGGCGGTGAGAGCGCCGAATCCTAGCCACTAGACCACCAGGGAGAGGACGCCCTCTTACTTTGAAGAGGTGCAGCTGATAAATTATCTTGATATGCAGTACCTAAGAACACATCATGCTAACAAACAGGTAATTTTAACAGGAGATGACTCGAAACCAGCAAGAAAAAAAAAGAGCCATTTTCCCTGACCGGGAATCGAACCCGGGCCGCGGCGGTGAGAGCGCCGAATCCTAGCCACTAGACCACCAGGGAGAAATCTGGCTTGTTTGTGGTGCCTGAGAGTGGACATCTTTTTACATTTCTAAAGCTATGGTATGGCAATTTTGCATCAACTAATGTACGGTTCCTAAGAACAGGAGATGACTCGAAACCAGCAAGAAAAAAAAAGAGCCATTTTCCCTGACCGGGAATCGAACCCGGGCCGCGGCGGTGAGAGCGCCGAATCCTAGCCACTAGACCACCAGGGAGAAATCTGGCTTGTTTGTGGTGCCTGAGAGTGGACATCTTTTTACATTTCTAAAGCTATGGTATGGCAATTTTGCATCAACTAATGTACGGTTCCTAAGAACAGGAGATGACTCGAAACCAGCAAGAAAAAAAAAGAGCCATTTTCCCTGACCGGGAATCGAACCCGGGCCGCGGCGGTGAGAGCGCCGAATCCTAGCCACTAGACCACCAGGGAGAGGACGCCCTATTACTTTGAAGAGGTGCAGCTGATAAATTATCTTGATATGCAGTACCTAAGAACACATCATGCTAACAAACAGGTCATTTTAACAGGAGATGACTCGAAACCAGCAAGAAAAAAAAAGAGCCATTTTCCCTGACCGGGAATCGAACCCGGGCCGCGGCGGTGAGAGCGCCGAATCCTAGCCACTAGACCACCAGGGAGAAATCTGGCTTGTTTGTGGTGCCTGAGAGTGGACATCTTTTTACATTTCTAAAGCTATGGTATGGCAATTTTGCATCAACTAATGTACGGTTCCTAAGAACAGGAGATGACTCGAAACCAGCAAGAAAAAAAAAGAGCCATTTTCCCTGACCGGGAATCGAACCCGGGCCGCGGCGGTGAGAGCGCCGAATCCTAGCCACTAGACCACCAGGGAGAAATCTGGCTTTTTTGTGGTGCCTGAGAGTGGACATCTTTTTACATTTCTAAAGCTATGGTATGGCAATTTTGCATCAACTAATGTACGGTTCCTAAGAACAGGAGATGACTCGAAACCAGCAAGAAAAAAAAAGAGCCATTTTCCCTGACCGGGAATCGATCCCGGGCCACGGCGGTGAGAGCGCTGAATCCTAGCCACTAGACCACCAGGGAGAGGACGCCCTATTACTTTGAAGAGGTGCAGCTGATAAATTATCTTGATATGCAGTACCTAAGAACACATCATGCTAACAAACAGGTCATTTTAACAGGAGATGACTCGAAACCAGCAAGAAAAAAAAAGAGCCATTTTCCCTGACCGGGAATCGAACCCGGGCCGCGGCGGTGAGAGCGCCGAATCCTAGCCACTAGACCACCAGGGAGAGGACGCCCTATTACTTTGAAGAGGTGCAGCTGATAAATTATCTTGATATGCAGTACCTAAGAACACATCATGCTAACAAACAGGTCATTTTAACAGGAGATGACTCGAAACCAGCAAGAAAAAAAAAGAGCCGTTTTCCCTGACCGGGAATCGAACCCGGGCCGCGGCGGTGAGAGCGCCGAATCCTAGCCACTAGACCACCAGGGAGAAATCTGGCTTGTTTGTGGTGCCTGAGAGTGGACATCTTTTTACATTTCTAAAGCTATGGTATGGCAATTTTGCATCAACTAATGTACGGTTCCTAAGAACAGGAGATGACTCGAAACCAGCAAGAAAAAAAAAGAGCCATTTTCCCTGACCGGGAATCGAACCCGGACCACGGCGGTGAGAGCGCCGAATCCTAGCCACTAGACCACCAGGGAGAGGACGCCCTATTACTTTGAAGAGGTGCAGCTGATAAATTATCTTGATATGCAGTACCTAAGAACACATCATGCTAACAAACAGGTAATTTTAACAGGAGATGACTCGAAACCAGCAAGAAAAAAAAAGAGCCATTTTCCCTGACCGGGAATCGAACCCGGGCCGCGGCGGTGAGAGCGCCGAATCCTAGCCACTAGACCACCAGGGAGAAATCTGGCTTGTTTGTGGTGCCTGAGAGTGGACATCTTTTTACATTTCTAAAGCTATGGTATGGCAATTTTGCATCAACTAATGTACGGTTCCTAAGAACAGGAGATGACTCGAAACCAGCAAGAAAAAAAAAGAGCCATTTTCCCTGACCGGGAATCGAACCCGGGCCGCGGCGGTGAGAGCGCCGAATCCTAGCCACTAGACCACCAGGGAGAAATCTGGCTTGTTTGTGGTGCCTGAGAGTGGACATCTTTTTACATTTCTAAAGCTATGGTATGGCAATTTTGCATCAACTAATGTACGGTTCCTAAGAACAGGAGATGACTCGAAACCAGCAAGAAAAAAAAAGAGCCATTTTCCCTGACCGGGAATCGAACCCGGACCACGGCGGTGAGAGCGCCGAATCCTAGCCACTAGACCACCAGGGAGAGGACGCCCTATTACTTTGAAGAGGTGCAGCTGATAAATTATCTTGATATGCAGTACCTAAGAACACATCATGCTAACAAACAGGTAATTTTAACAGGAGATGACTCGAAACCAGCAAGAAAAAAAAAGAGCCATTTTCCCTGACCGGGAATCGAACCCGGGCCGCGGCGGTGAGAGCGCCGAATCCTAGCCACTAGACCACCAGGGAGAAATCTGGCTTGTTTGTGGTGCCTGAGAGTGGACATCTTTTTACATTTCTAAAGCTATGGTATGGCAATTTTGCATCAACTAATGTACGGTTCCTAAGAACAGGAGATGACTCGAAACCAGCAAGAAAAAAAAAGAGCCATTTTCCCTGACCGGGAATCGAACCCGGGCCGCGGCGGTGAGAGCGCCGAATCCTAGCCACTAGACCACCAGGGAGAAATCTGGCTTTTTTGTGGTGCCTGAGAGTGGACATCTTTTTACATTTCTAAAGCTATGGTATGGCAATTTTGCATCAACTAATGTACGGTTCCTAAGAACAGGAGATGACTCGAAACCAGCAAGAAAAAAAAAGAGCCATTTTCCCTGACCGGGAATCGAACCCGGGCCGCGGCGGTGAGAGCGCCGAATCCTAGCCACTAGACCACCAGGGAGAGGACGCCCTATTACTTTGAAGAGGTGCAGCTGATAAATTATCTTGATATGCAGTACCTAAGAACACATCATGCTAACAAACAGGTCATTTTAACAGGAGATGACTCGAAACCAGCAAGAAAAAAAAAGAGCCATTTTCCCTGACCGGGAATCGAACCCGGGCCGCGGCGGTGAGAGCGCCGAATCCTAGCCACTAGACCACCAGGGAGAAATCTGGCTTGTTTGTGGTGCCTGAGAGTGGACATCTTTTTACATTTCTAAAGCTATGGTATGGCAATTTTGCATCAACTAATGTACGGTTCCTAAGAACAGGAGATGACTCGGAACCAGCAAGAAAAAAAAAGAGCCATTTTCCCTGACCGGGAATCGAACCCGGGCCGCGGCGGTGAGAGCGCCGAATCCTAGCCACTAGACCACCAGGGAGAGGACGCCCTATTACTTTGAAGAGGTGCAGCTGATAAATTATCTTGATATGCAGTACCTAAGAACACATCATGCTAACAAACAGGTCATTTTAACAGGAGATGACTCGAAACCAGCAAGAAAAAAAAAGAGCCATTTTCCCTGACCGGGAATCGAACCCGGGCCGCGGCGGTGAGAGCGCCGAATCCTAGCCACTAGACCACCAGGGAGAAATCTGGCTTGTTTGTGGTGCCTGAGAGTGGACATCTTTTTACATTTCTAAAGCTATGGTATGGCAATTTTGCATCAACTAATGTACGGTTCCTAAGAACAGGAGATGACTCGAAACCAGCAAGAAAAAAAAAGAGCCATTTTCCCTGACCGGGAATCGAACCCGGGCCGCGGCGGTGAGAGCGCCGAATCCTAGCCACTAGACCACCAGGGAGAAATCTGGCTTGTTTGTGGTGCCTGAGAGTGGACATCTTTTTACATTTCTAAAGCTATGGTATGGCAATTTTGCATCAACTAATGTACGGTTCCTAAGAACAGGAGATGACTCGAAACCAGCAAGAAAAAAAAAGAGCCATTTTCCCTGACCGGGAATCGAACCCGGGCCGCGGCGGTGAGAGCGCCGAATCCTAGCCACTAGACCACCAGGGAGAAATCTGGCTTTTTTGTGGTGCCTGAGAGTGGACATCTTTTTACATTTCTAAAGCTATGGTATGGCAATTTTGCATCAACTAATGTACGGTTCCTAAGAACAGGAGATGACTCGAAACCAGCAAGAAAAAAAAAGAGCCATTTTCCCTGACCGGGAATCGAACCCGGGCCGCGGCGGTGAGAGCGCCGAATCCTAGCCACTAGACCACCAGGGAGAAATCTGGCTTGTTTGTGGTGCCTGAGAGTGGACATCTTTTTACATTTCTAAAGCTATGGTATGGCAATTTTGCATCAACTAATGTACGGTTCCTAAGAACAGGAGATGACTCGAAACCAGCAAGAAAAAAAAAGAGCCATTTTCCCTGACCGGGAATCGAACCCGGACCACGGCGGTGAGAGCGCCGAATCCTAGCCACTAGACCACCAGGGAGAGGACGCCCTATTACTTTGAAGAGGTGCAGCTGATAAATTATCTTGATATGCAGTACCTAAGAACACATCATGCTAACAAACAGGTAATTTTAACAGGAGATGACTCGAAACCAGCAAGAAAAAAAAAGAGCCATTTTCCCTGACCGGGAATCGAACCCGGGCCGCGGCGGTGAGAGCGCCGAATCCTAGCCACTAGACCACCAGGGAGAAATCTGGCTTGTTTGTGGTGCCTGAGAGTGGACATCTTTTTACATTTCTAAAGCTATGGTATGGCAATTTTGCATCAACTAATGTACGGTTCCTAAGAACAGGAGATGACTCGAAACCAGCAAGAAAAAAAAAGAGCCATTTTCCCTGACCGGGAATCGAACCCGGGCCGCGGCGGTGAGAGCGCCGAATCCTAGCCACTAGACCACCAGGGAGAAATCTGGCTTTTTTGTGGTGCCTGAGAGTGGACATCTTTTTACATTTCTAAAGCTATGGTATGGCAATTTTGCATCAACTAATGTACGGTTCCTAAGAACAGGAGATGACTCGAAACCAGCAAGAAAAAAATAAGAGCCATTTTCCCTGACCGGGAATCGAACCCGGGCCGCGGCGGTGAGAGCGCCGAATCCTAGCCACTAGACCACCAGGGAGAAATCTGGCTTGTTTGTGGTGCCTGAGAGTGGACATCTTTTTACATTTCTAAAGCTATGGTATGGCAATTTTGCATCAACTAATGTACGGTTCCTAAGAACAGGAGATGACTCGAAACCAGCAAGAAAAAAAAAGAGCCATTTTCCCTGACCGGGAATCGAACCCGGGCCGCGGCGGTGAGAGCGCCGAATCCTAGCCACTAGACCACCAGGGAGAAATCTGGCTTGTTTGTGGTGCCTGAGAGTGGACATCTTTTTACATTTCTAAAGCTATGGTATGGCAATTTTGCATCAACTAATGTACGGTTCCTAAGAACAGGAGATGACTCGAAACCAGCAAGAAAAAAATAAGAGCCATTTTCCCTGACCGGGAATCGAACCCGGGCCGCGGCGGTGAGAGCGCCGAATCCTAGCCACTAGACCACCAGGGAGAAATCTGGCTTGTTTGTGGTGCCTGAGAGTGGACATCTTTTTACATTTCTAAAGCTATGGTATGGCAATTTTGCATCAACTAATGTACGGTTCCTAAGAACAGGAGATGACTCGAAACCAGCAAGAAAAAAATAAGAGCCATTTTCCCTGACCGGGAATCGAACCCGGGCCGCGGCGGTGAGAGCGCCGAATCCTAGCCACTAGACCACCAGGGAGAAATCTGGCTTTTTTGTGGTGCCTGAGAGTGGACATCTTTTTACATTTCTAAAGCTATGGTATGGCAATTTTGCATCAACTAATGTACGGTTCCTAAGAACAGGAGATGACTCGAAACCAGCAAGAAAAAAAAAGAGCCATTTTCCCTGACCGGGAATCGAACCCGGGCCGCGGCGGTGAGAGCGCCGAATCCTAGCCACTAGACCACCAGGGAGAAATCTGGCTTGTTTGTGGTGCCTGAGAGTGGACATCTTTTTACATTTCTAAAGCTATGGTATGGCAATTTTGCATCAACTAATGTACGGTTCCTAAGAACAGGAGATGACTCGAAACCAGCAAGAAAAAAAAAGAGCCATTTTCCCTGACCGGGAATCGAACCCGGGCCGCGGCGGTGAGAGCGCCGAATCCTAGCCACTAGACCACCAGGGAGAGGACGCCCTATTACTTTGAAGAGGTGCAGCTGATAAATTATCTTGATATTCAGTACCTAAGAACACATCATGCTAACAAACAGGTCATTTTAACAGGAGAGGACTGGAGACCAGCAAGAAAAAAAAAGAGCCATTTTCCCTGACCGGGAATCGAACCCGGGCCGCGGCGGTGAGAGCGCCGAATCCTAGCCACTAGACCACCAGGGAGAAATCTGGCTTGTTTGTGGTGCCTGAGAGTGGACATCTTTTTACATTTCTAAAGCTATGGTATGGCAATTTTGCATCAACTAATGTACGGTTCCTAAGAACAGGAGATGACTCGAAACCAGCAAGAAAAAAAAAGAGCCATTTTCCCTGACCGGGAATCGAACCCGGGCCGCGGCGGTGAGAGCGCCGAATCCTAGCCACTAGACCACCAGGGAGAAATCTGGCTTGTTTGTGGTGCCTGAGAGTGGACATCTTTTTACATTTCTAAAGCTATGGTATGGCAATTTTGCATCAACTAATGTACGGTTCCTAAGAACAGGAGATGACTCGAAACCAGCAAGAAAAAAAAAGAGCCATTTTCCCTGACCGGGAATCGAACCCGGGCCGCGGCGGTGAGAGCGCCGAATCCTAGCCACTAGACCACCAGGGATAAATCTGGCTTGTTTGTGGTGCCTGAGAGTGGACATCTTTTTACATTTCTAAAGCTATGGTATGGCAATTTTGCATCAACTAATGTACGGTTCCTAAGAACAGGAGATGACTCGAAACCAGCAAGAAAAAAAAAGAGCCATTTTCCCTGACCGGGAATCGAACCCGGGCCGCGGCGGTGAGAGCGCCGAATCCTAGCCACTAGACCACCAGGGAGAAATCTGGCTTGTTTGTGGTGCCTGAGAGTGGACATCTTTTTACATTTCTAAAGCTATGGTATGGCAATTTTGCATCAACTAATGTACGGTTCCTAAGAACAGGAGATGACTCGAAACCAGCAAGAAAAAAATAAGAGCCATTTTCCCTGACCGGGAATCGAACCCGGGCCGCGGCGGTGAGAGCGCCGAATCCTAGCCACTAGACCACCAGGGAGAGGACGCCCTATTACTTTGAAGAGGTGCAGCTGATAAATTATCTTGATATGCAGTACCTAAGAACACATCATGCTAACAAACAGGTCATTTTAACAGGAGATGACTCGAAACCAGCAAGAAAAAAAAAGAGCCATTTTCCCTGACCGGGAATCGAACCCGGGCCGCGGCGGTGAGAGCGCCGAATCCTAGCCACTAGACCACCAGGGAGAAATCTGGCTTGTTTGTGGTGCCTGAGAGTGGACATCTTTTTACATTTCTAAAGCTATGGTATGGCAATTTTGCATCAACTAATGTACGGTTCCTAAGAACAGGAGATGACTCGAAACCAGCAAGAAAAAAAAAGAGCCATTTTCCCTGACCGGGAATCGAACCCGGGCCGCGGCGGTGAGAGCGCCGAATCCTAGCCACTAGACCACCAGGGAGAAATCTGGCTTGTTTGTGGTGCCTGAGAGTGGACATCTTTTTACATTTCTAAAGCTATGGTATGGCAATTTTGCATCAACTAATGTACGGTTCCTAAGAACAGGAGATGACTCGAAACCAGCAAGAAAAAAAAAGAGCCATTTTCCCTGACCGGGAATCGAACCCGGGCCGCGGCGGTGAGAGCGCCGAATCCTAGCCACTAGACCACCAGGGAGAGGACGCCCTATTACTTTGAAGAGGTGCAGCTGATAAATTATCTTGATATGCAGTACCTAAGAACACATCATGCTAACAAACAGGTCATTTTAACAGGAGATGACTCGAAACCAGCAAGAAAAAAAAAGAGCCATTTTCCCTGACCGGGAATCGAACCCGGGCCGCGGCGGTGAGAGCGCCGAATCCTAGCCACTAGACCACCAGGGAGAAATCTGGCTTGTTTGTGGTGCCTGAGAGTGGACATCTTTTTACATTTCTAAAGCTATGGTATGGCAATTTTGCATCAACTAATGTACGGTTCCTAAGAACAGGAGATGACTCGAAACCAGCAAGAAAAAAAAAGAGCCATTTTCCCTGACCGGGAATCGAACCCGGGCCGCGGCGGTGAGAGCGCCGAATCCTAGCCACTAGACCACCAGGGAGAGGACGCCCTATTACTTTGAAGAGGTGCAGCTGATAAATTATCTTGATATGCAGTACCTAAGAACACATCATGCTAACAAACAGGTCATTTTAACAGGAGAGGACTGGAAACCAGCAAGAAAAAAAAAGAGCCATTTTCCCTGACCGGGAATCGAACCCGGGCCGCGGCGGTGAGAGCGCCGAATCCTAGCCACTAGACCACAAGGGAGAGGACGCCCTATTACTTTGAAGAGGTGCAGCTGATAAATTATCTTGATATGCAGTACCTAAGAACACATCATGCTAACAAACAGGTCATTTTAACAGGAGACGACTGGAAACCAGCAAGAAAAAAAAAGAGCCATTTTCCCTGACCGGGAATCGAACCCGGGCCGTGGCGGTGAGAGCGCCAAATCCTAGCCACTAGACCACCAGGGAGAAATCTGGCTTGTTTGTGGTGCCTGAGAGTGGACATCTTTTTACATTTCTAAAGCTATGGTATGGCAATTTTGCATCAACTAATGTACGGATCCTAAGAACAGGAGATGACTCGAAACCAGCAAGAAAAAAATGTACCATTTTCCCTGACCGGGAATCGAACCCGGGCCGCGGCGGTGAGAGCGCCGAATCCTAGCCACTAGACCACCAGGGAGAAATCTGGCTTGTTTGTGGTGCCTGAGAGTGGACATCTTTTTACATTTCTAAAGCTATGGTATGGCAATTTTGCATCAACTAATGTACGGTTCCTAAGAACAGGAGATGACTCGAAACCAGCAAGAAAAAAAAAGAGCCATTTTCCCTGACCGGGAATCGAACCCGGGCCGCGGCGGTGAGAGCGCCGAATCCTAGCCACTAGACCACCAGGGAGAGGACGCCTTATTACTTTGAAGAGGTGCAGCTGATAAATTATCTTGATATGCAGTACCTAAGAACACATCATGCTAACAAACAGGTCATTTTAACAGGAGAGGACTCGAAACCAGCAAGAAAAAAATGTGCCATTTTCCCTGACCGGGAATCGAACCCGGGCCGCGGCGGTGAGAGCGCCGAATCCTAGCCACTAGACCACCAGGGAGAAATCTGGCTTGTTTGTGGTGCCTGAGAGTGGACATCTTTTTACATTTCTAAAGCTATGGTATGGCAATTTTGCATCAACTAATGTACGGATCCTAAGAACAGAACATGACTCGGAACCAGCAAGAAAAAAAAAGAGCCGTTTTCCCTTACCGGGAATCGAACCCGGGCCGCAGCAGTAAGAGCGCCGAATCCTAGCCACTAGACCATTAGGGAGAGGATGCCCTTTTAGGGAGAAATCTGGCTTGTGTGTGGTGCATGAGAGCGGCTCTGTTGACCATGATCTGTAGAAAGTTATCTTGGTGGGATTTTGTTCATTGATTTAGCACATTGGGGCAGATTTACTTACGCGGTCCATTCGCGATCCAGCGGCGCGTTCTCTGCGGTGGATTCGGGTCCGGCCGGGATTCACAAAGGTACTTCCTCCGACGTCCACCAGGTGGCACTGCTACGCTGAAGTTCCCCGAGGCCCGTGTCGGGAAAACGCGAATCGGGCGTTTCGTAAATGACCCCCATTGACTCTTCAAGCAAGATAGAACCTGTAGTTCCTGAAAACCCCACCGGGTGTCCCCAGTCGGCTGCCGTCGTGCCAAGGGATCCAGATGATGACACAGAAGTTTCCATACTATAGCTTTAGTAATGTATAAAGATGCCTGCGTGCCTTTCTGTAATTAGTGCTTCATTTTTGGTGGTCCTAAAGGAGATCTCATTTTGGAAATGGAAAAAACTCGCCCACCAATTTATCATGGGGTTTCTATCTCGCTTGAAGAGTCAATGTGCTAAATCATTGAACAAAATCCCAACAGGAAGAGAAAAAAAAAAGGTCTCATCAAGAAACCAAGGTGACTTTCTACAGAACATGGTCAACAGAGCCGCTCTCAGGCACCGCAAACAAGCCAGATTTCTCCCTGGTGGTCTAGTGGCTAGGATTCGGCACTCTCACTGCCATGTCCTTTGTTCGATCCCCAGTAAGGTGCGTAGTGCAGCCCTGTTGCACCCAAACCCACTCAGCTGACCGATCTGCCACAGATCTTTGGGCCTCTTGTTCCCGGCGGCGGCGGTCTAGATGGACCTCCCGGAGATTGCGTTGTAGGTTTTCATCTTGACCCCATGGAGGCGGAGGCATTTGTACAGGCTTGTGCGCCACTTTAGAGCTGGTGGAGGTCACTGCCAGTGGTGCAGTAAGCGGAGCAAGAAAAACGTTCATATTCCTGGAATACCCCTTTAAAGCAGAGGCTGCGGCTGTATGGGGTCCTCTTCCTGGGCTATTCCAACAGGGGCAGCAACCCAACTCCTAGAAACCAGCATGGTAGCCGGGAGGGCAGCAATTTCTTACTGCGTAGCACAAAGTCTGTAGAGGTTTTGTGTAGACGCTTTCATTGCTGCAGCAAGCAACAGATGTAGCAGAGCTGAAACAGTTCCTTGCAGGAATTAACCTCGTGGGTGCTGGAGCAGCGCTCTACAGCACTTGGCAGCAATAAAACAAAGTCTATCTTGTAAGGAACAATCACACTTGGGCCTTAAAGGGGTTTCCCACTTAGAAAATTTAAGCCCTCTCCACGGGATAGGGCCTAACTTGCTGAACAGTGGGGGTCTCAGTGTTGAGACCCTGGCAGATCACGAAAACGAGGGGTCTGTTGGATCAGATGCTCCACGGCCGTGTAAGACTGTTCTGCTCCGTTAATCCCTATGGAGCTGATGGAGATCACCGAGCTGGTAGAGATGAGCTGAGTCCAGATGGGGGACCTCTGCTCTGGGGCCTAAGCCTCCTGTCTTCCCCTGGCTGCTTTTCTTTCTTCTGCTTTCTGGAGCTGACATGTGCTCCAAGTTGGAGTCTCTCAATCTCCAAGTCCTTGTGCTCCTGCCCACCATGGGTTTATATACTCCCTTGGTCAGGTGGTAGCACTCTCCAATCAGCTTCCAGCTTGCTTTACAATATTATAAGAAATATCATTGGACAATAACATTTGGCATGGTTAACTCTTGCCTTACCAGGCAGTGGCTACAACTGCAATTACAAAGATCTCCAGTAATTAGAGACCTCCTAGAGAGGTAATCAGTCTCCATAACAGCTCCTGACATGGAGGGGGCGCTATTCACAACAACCACCTTGCCCATGCGTTGGCAGGGGTGCTGCACATAGATGCATCTATAAAAAGCAGTCATGCGCTGGTGCACGCCGGGCAGCGACGGCAATGCAGGGAGCCTCGCCCTGGTGAAGGAACCCCAGACTTCCAGGTGTGGAAGTATGACCAGTGTAAGGCGATATGTGCAGCCGGGGAGAGTGCGCCTCTGGCGGCATGGCCCACCCCAGGTGAAGGAGCCCCCCGGGTGTGGAAGTATGACCAGTGTAAGGCGATATGTGCAACCGGGGAGAGTGCGCCTCTGGCGGCATGGCCCACCCCAGGTGAAGGAGCCCCCCGGGTGTGGAAGTATGACCAGTGTAAGGCGATATGTGCAGCCGGGGAGAGTGCGCCTCTGGCGGCATGGCCCACCGATCCGCTCCTGTTTCTGCAGATGTGTCTCCCTCAGTCACTCACTCATAGTGCACAAGCCTCACCCCGGTAAAGGAGCCCCGGACCTCCAGGTGTGGAAGTTTGACCAGTGGAAGGTGGTATGTGCAGGGGGCGAGGGCACGCCTCTGGTGGCATTGCCCAGTGCTCCGCTCTGGTCTCTGCAGATGTGGAGGAACAGAGTGTCTTCCAGTCATTTACTCACATTGCATAGAGCCCCCACCCCCGGTAAAGGAGCCCCCCAGGTGTGGAAGTATGACCGGAGGAAAGTGGTAAGTGCAGGGGGCGAGGATGAACCTCTGCACTCTGGGGGGAGCTGATTGTCCATGGTAAATGGTTTGGGGGACTTTGGCCGAGGAGAGAGAAGAATCACCTTAGCTTTTCGCTTTTTACTGAAATAATGGGATTTTTTTTTTTTACAGTACAAAATGTTCCTCTCATGGAAAAGAGTTTAATTTTGGCTTCCGACCTCTGACACTAGGGATTATCCGGCTCCGCTTCTTAAATTAACTTCTTGTTCTCAGTATTAGAAAACTCTACAGAGGGAAAGTCCTGATTTTCTGAAGCCCTGAACTTGTCCTGAAGGACATTATTTAGATTGTTCCTCTTACTGACCTCCATGGTCCATGTATTCAGCCTGACCTCCTAGTCTTGGGATATATTGGCCATGTTATAGATAACCTTCTGCATCACACTGGGACCATCAAACACATTGGGTATTGGGATTTACTTACCCGGTACATTTGCGATCCAGCGGCACGTTCTGTGCGGTGGATTCGGGTCTTCCGGCGATTCACTAAGGTAGTTCCTCCGCCGTCCACCAGATGTTGCTGCTGCGCTGAAGTTCCGCCGGAATGCAAGAGCCTATACCTGGTGAAGGTAAGCGCGAGTCCCGCGACACTTTTTTTTTTTTTAAATGCGGCGGTTTTTCCGAATCCTTCGGGTTTTCGTTCGGCCATGCCCCCCGATTTCCGTCGTGTGCATGCCAGCGCTGATGCGCTTAGTAAATGACCCCCACTGTGGAGACCCTGGATCTGGCAGATCATGTAGCTCACAGCCAGTGCGACCTTGTAGTCTACATCAGATCCATCATCTATGTCATGGGCCATTTCTACCCGAGCTATGGATAGGACGAAAGACAACACCGGCAACTCACATTCCTGCTCCCATCTACTATACCATGATCTATGACATGGACTTTGGAGTTATTTGAGGAAGAAATATCTGTCCATGACCTTCCATCTCTTAGCCAAGGTGGAAAAAAACTACAAAAAACTTAAGGGCTTTTATAGGTGACCATGATCTGTCCATGAATCATGGACTTGCATCGTAGTCCTTTTATCTCCAGTGAATAGCAGCACCAAACTGTTATATAACAGGATTCCTTGCATCATATATTACTATGATGCTTGGAGTCCCTGGTAGTGTGGTCAGTCTGTGAAATCCGGTCACGGTCCTTACTCTTGAGGTTACTCTGATCCTGTCCTTCAGATGTCCTGGTCTGTAAGGACTGTGAAATGTAGGTGGTTTCATAGGGGCAGTGGTCTCCATCTGTAGCCCCCCATGACATCTTATAATGATGTTTTATGTAGTTTTAGATGGATTTGCAGTTGTATTGTGTAATGGAATTGTTATTAAAGGGATTGGCCTCTTTACCTCGTGTTTTTTGTAATGTCTACATCATCTATTAATAGTTCTGCTCCGCGTTATTGATATGTAAAGTGAATAGTGATGGGTCATTTGCGAAAGAGCCGGCACAAAGAGCCGGCTCCTTTGCATGAACGATGGGAGTCGGCTCCCTCCAATGAGCCAATGGCTCACCTGGCCCCGTCCCTAAACTGCTCACCATGCCCCCTTTTATCTGATAAAATCGGGGTTGACTTTCTGGACTGAGGCTTCTTATTATACATGTGAGCAGAGCCTTATGATCCAGCTCACAAAGAAGAGCCGGACTTCCCATAACTAAAAGTGAAGCCTCCTCTTCTTTCACCTCATCAGTCAAATGGCGGCAGATTGAGGGTCATGTGATCTTATCTGTCGTTTAACAATCGCCCTGCCAGGACCTTAGGATAGTTTTCATGAATATAAGACTAAGGTCCTGGCAGGGCGATTGTTCACGGACAGATAAGATCACATGACCCTTCATATCTAGATTTCAAATGCAGAGGTGAAGAAAACAAGTCCTGGAGGCGCCACGTTAGTGCGCAAGAAAATAATTTTCAAAATTGCACAACCAACCGCTTTAAGAGACGCCTGGGAAATGGTCTCATTAATGGGATTGTCTGCTGGGATATTAATCTCACACAAGTCACTGATCCTCTTAGTCTTTAAATAGGTGAGTAAGTCCGGGGATTATATGACCGGGACTGCATGCTCCTCTCTGCTGCGCTGCCACGACGGCCTCATCATATAAGATGTCAGATACTCAGAACTAGAGATGGGATATAGAGTCTGACCTCGCCTCCTAAAATCCATAGCATAGACTTAAAGGGACGGTGTCACTAAATTTTACACCACTAATCTAGCAGTCCTATCAGGTAGGGGATGAAATGTCCTTTCAATTGTCCTTACCTATGTTATCTGAAATCTCATCCGTTTACCTCCACAGTGATATGGAAATGGGCTGAGAAGAGTCATATTTTGCCTGAGATGAGTCAAGTTTAGAGGCTGGAGGAGGAGTGTCGCTTCAGGTCCCCCTATTGGGCTCTGTAGCATATAGAATCATGGATCTGGTATCATATTAAAGGTGGGAATCTCATCTTTCAGATCAGCAGGTGGTTCGGTGAGCTACTAAACTGGAGATACCAGACGGAAATGCGGCTGCGGGACCCTTAGTAAATAAGCCCCTCTATATTAAAGGTGCACCAAAAAAAAAAGTTGGTGCACTCTGCCGGGGCCGTGCAGATTAATGAAGACTGTGCACCACTTTTTAAGAAACTGGCGCCCCCTGCACACTCCAGAGGCAAACTGCACATAGTACGGGCTGCACTACTTTTGATAAATGTGGGCCAAGTTTGGAAATGTAACCACCAAGAGCATTGCCACCTTGTGAGTAAAGTTTACCTGAACTGCAGCACCGCTTCCATCCACCAGGAGGCGGGGGGCACTGATAATAATCAGGTAACACATTTAAAGGGTCACTCCACCCTCATGCATAGGACCCCAATACAAAACATGATGAGCACGGTTACTAGAATTCTCCTAGGTGGTCATAATTTGGGATTTTCCAAGGGTCACGGTGAGCTCTGCCAGTAATATCTGGGTGTGGCTGTGACTAAGATCACTGAGGGTCAGAAGAGAATCATTTGTATCATATTATCAGTGCTGGGAAATGCTTATTCATAACATATGAACTCTACATGATGGGAAGGATTCTCTCAAATATTTTGGTTTCCCACCCTGGATATTTGTAAAGTGTCTGGATTCCAACTGTGTTCCCAAAAATTTCAGGCCACACACTTCATACATCCAGAAGCAAATTGTGCTGCCCCTTAAAGGGGATCTGACACCAGGTTTTACCCCACTAAACTAACCACTAACCCACCACTTTACCTATAAAGAATCTCCTCCAAAATCAGGCAAATATGACTCTTCTCCCCTCATTTTCACATGAGATGAGTCAAGTTTAGTGGTTGCAGGGGGAATATCATTTCAAAAGCCCCTATCTTCTGTTCTATAGCACCTACAAAGACTTTTTGTGTAATTTTAAAGTTAAGAATCTTATCTTTTAAATCACATCAAACTTGTGAGCTACAGAATCAGGGATACAAGCAGCTAAAGACATAATTGAAAATGCAAGCTGCAGATAAGGATCCAGTTCCCATATCTTTATTAAATCCTTTTATGCCCAGTTCTGTAGGACACAGAACCCTAAGCCTGAAAGATGAGATTATTATCTTTAATATGACACAAAAAGCTTGTTTCTAGGCGCTATTGAAACAATCATATTGGTTTCTCAAGTGATACTTCCCCTTCAAACTTAAACTTGACTCATCTCATGTGTGAATGAGGTGAGAAGAGTCATATTTGCCTGACTTTGGTGGCGATTTTTTATAAGTAATTGGTAGAGATTTCACATAAATGAGAGAATTCTAGAAAGGACGTTTCATTCCCTACCTGAGGAGGCTGATAGTGGAGTAAATCCTGGTGACAGGTTCTCTTTAAGGATCTTCTCAATCCTGAATGAGTAAAAACAAAAGTGAAGACGCCAAAAACTATTAGGATCGCGCTGGAGGGAGAATTATTTTGCTTGTTTTGTCTTACGTCATCGTCATCATCCTTTTTCCATGAACGCTAAATCTGTTTTATATCTAAAAAGCTTAAGTGTTAACATTTCCAAATTACTGGACTCCCACAATGCACTGCGTCTAACCCTGGACTAAGCTTTGTAAGCAAACAGCGAAGAAAACATCAAACTTCCCTCCTGACGTGTCGGCCAGGGGCGGAACGGCCACTAAGCCCAACGGGGGAGATCCTGGTGGGCCGACTGCTCTGGGGCTGATTCGGGGCCGGTCTGGGACTGCTGGGACGACTAGTCTGGGGCCGGTCTGAAAATAATAAAGCATGTACTCACCTTTCTGACGCTCCGCCACAGTTCCACTTCTTTATCCAGTCCGTCCGGCAGTGACAGCTCCATGCGCACCGACTGCACCAGAATATGACATCGGCAAACGACTGATCCCATCCGGTGGGCACGGAGCTGTCACTGCCGGCCGGACTGGATAAAGTAGCAGGATTGTGGCAGAGTCTGGAATCACTTCCTACATCTGGTACTAGAATCAGCTTCTTGGGATGATGGAGGATGTGTTCCTCCAATCTGCGGTTTCAGGACCTGTAGAGGACCTTCAAAGGTCCTGAAGTGGCTCTTGTTTACATTTGTATTAAGAGCAGGAACAGATGTATGAGGATTTTATGGGTCAGGGTGATGTCACACATGGCGTTTTGAACCCGTTTTTGGTCAGTTTTTAAGCAGTCCGTAAAAAAACGCATGCGTTAAAAAAAGGAATCCGTTTTTTAAAAACGCACCCGTTTTTTTGAAAGTGCATCCGTTTTTGACCAGTTTTAATTAAGATAATTGGTAAAAACCTGTCAAAAACGCATGCGTTTTTTAACGGACTGCTTAAAAACGGACCAAAAATGGTTTCAAAACGCCATGTGTGGCATCACCCTCAAGGTCATTCTTAGCAGGATTAACATCTGCAAAGAGTTTGCATGTTCTCTTTGTGTTTGTGTGGGTTTCCGCCGGGTCCTCCAGTTTCCTCCCACACTCCAAAACATACTGGTTTAGGATTAGATTATGAGGATTAGATTATGAGCCCCATTGGGGTCAGGGACTGATTTGGGAAGTTCTGTGCTGCGCTGCGTAATCTGTGTGCGCTATATACATAAAGGAATTATTATTAGTATAATATGTGATGGGTGGTTTGGGGGACCAGGGTTACCTGGGGGAAGGTTTGGGCCCCGGGCTACCGCTCAAATCGCCTATATTATAACCCACTACTACAAAAGTTACAAGTTTGTCATCTGCGCTGATATTCCCACTGCGGTGTGCAATGTAGGATATCTGTGTATCAGCGCACAGCTGGATCTTGTCCTGATAATATCTTATCCACAGATCTCTCTTCCCTCTATACTGGATATACTGTGTGATCCGGTCCCAATAATAACAATATACAGGATGTAATTCCTGGCATGTGCCGCTACGTCCAGGCATGGAAGGGTTACTACTATGAGGCTGACGTCAGAGTCTTTAGGGATTCCATAGTCAGGGCAAGGGAAGGTGAATATTTGGCGGCTCCTCCCCGGCTCTGAGCTCAGCTCTGTATGATCCACAGATCAGAGACTACAGCTCTGTGTATGAGGAGGAGAAGCGGAGCTGGTGCCATCCAGGAGGCTGAGGATCATCACAGGTAATAAGGCCACCTGCGCAATTCTGCGTTATAGGGATCAGTTACATTGTAGCAGGGTAAATTGTCAGCGTCTATAGTGCCCACCGCTACCTTGCCATGGGCATTGCCTTACAATATGTCTGTATATAGTATATTCTGTGGATTTATAGGCAAAGGGGGTTCAGGATATAATGTAAGGGTAGAACAATGATAGAATATTAGGGGTGGGCAGGGACTGTAATGATACAATGTAGGGGGCAATGATACGATACAAGGAGGAGAATCATCGTGATGCCATATACAAGGTGGATATCACTGGACTGATGCCATATACAAGGGTCAGCGGCTGTAATGATATAATATAGGGTAACGGTGACAATAGACAGGGGGGGCTGTAATGATATAATATAGGGTAACGGTGACTGCGGTGATAATAGACAGGGGGGGCTGTAATGATATAATATAGGGTAACGGTGACTGCGGTGATAATAGACAGGGGGGGCTGTAATGATATAATATAGGGTAACGGTGACTGTGGTGATAATAGATAGGGGGGGCTGTAATGATATAATATAGGGTAACGGTGACTGCGGTGACGATAGGGGGGGCTGTAATGATATAATATAGGGTAACGGTGACTGCGGTGACGATAGGGGGGGCTGTAATGATATAATATAGGGTAACGGTGACTGCGGTGATAATATATAGGGGGGCTGTAATTATATAATATAGGGTAACAGTGACTGCGGTGATAATATATAGGGGGGGCTGTAATGATATAATATAGGGTAACAGTGACTGCGGTGATAATATATAGGGGGGGCTGTAATGATATAATATAGGGTAACGGTGACTGTGGTGACAATAGACAGGGGGGGCTGTAATGATATAATATAGGGTAACGGTGACTGTGGTGACAATATATAGGGGGGGCTGTAATGATATAATATAGGGTAACGGTGACTGCGGTGATAATATATAGGGGGGGCTGTAATGATATAATATAGGGTAACGGTGACTGCGGTGATAATATATAGGGGGGCTGTAATGATATAATATAGGGTAACAGTGACTGCGGTGATAATATATAGGGGGGGCTGTAATGATATAATATAGGGTAACGGTGACTGCGGTGATAATATATAGGGGGGGCTGTAATGATATAATATAGGGTAACAGTGACTGCGGTGATAATATATAGGGGGGGCTGTAATGATATAATATAGGGTAACAGTGACTGCGGTGATAATATATAGGGGGGGCTGTAATGATATAATATATAGGGTAACAGTGACTGCAGTGATAATATATAGGGGGGGCTGTAATGATATAATATAGGGTAACGGTGACTGTGGTGACAATATATAGGGGGGGCTGTAATGATATAATATAGGGTAATGGTGACTGTGGTGACAATATATAGGGGGGGCTGTAATTATATAATATAGGGTAACAGTGACTGCGGTGATAATATATAGGGGGGGCTGTAATGATATAATATAGGGTAACGGTGACTGCGGTGACAATAGATAGGGGGGGCTGTAATGATATAATATAGGGTAATGGTGACTGTGGTGACGATAGGGGGGGCTGTAATGATATAATATAGGGTAACGGTGACTGCGGTGATAATAGATAGGGGGGGCTGTAATGATATAATATAGGGTAACGGTGACTGTGGTGACAATAGATAGGTGGGGAGGTTTTATAGACCCCTGTAGTTATCCATTTCACAGTAATAAATCTACACATCTTGTTCTCATTCTGAGTGTAAAGACTTTTACCTTTCACATATGTAGCGGCGCCAGATTTGTTTCGTTTCTGGATAATACAATAAGCCTCATAAACCTATAGATAACACAGGATACGGTAAGACAAATGACAAACTCAGCTCTGCTGTAACATAAGGGTTTACCTGAATTTATACCATAATGACCTCATATTTGTGTCTGAGACTCTTTCAATACAGTAACGTTTTTCTTGGGCTTTATGGTGCAGGGACAGATCTATTATTCTCGCTGTCATGGAGTTTGCACTTGTAGTTATGAAGTGTTTGCGCCAGTTTCGTGTTGCGGCTTCTCAGGGTCTGACAAGGGAGAAAAATGTGCACCTAAAGGGTCTATCATGTCACATATCTTATCATCTTCTATGGCTGTGGGGAGTGTGTGTATATTGTATGTGGATTGTGTGTATATTGTATGTGGATTGTTTGTATATTGTATGTGGATTGTGTGTACATTGTATGTGGATTGTGTGTATATTGTATGTAGATTGTATGTAGAAAGTATGAATATTGTATGTAGATTGTGTGTACATTGTATGTGGATTGTGTGTATATTGTATGTAGAAAGTATGAATATTGTATGTAGATTGTGTGTACATTGTATGTGGATTGTGTGTATATTGTATGTAGACTGTGTGTATATTGTATGTAGATTGTGTGTATATTGTATGTAGACTGTGTGTATATTGTATGTAGATTGTGTGTATATTGTATGTGGATTTTGTGTATATTGTATGTAGACTGTATGTATATTGTATGTAGATTGTGTGTACATTGTATGTGGATTGTGTGTATATTGTATGTAGATTGTGTGTATATTTTATGTATATTGTATGTAGATTGTATGTATATTGTATGTAGATTGTGTGTATATTGTATGTGGATTGTATGTAGATTGTATGTAAGCCTCATTACACAATATCATTAGTAGGCCATGTATATGTAATATTATGGGATACCAAAACCTGCAACTGTTATGTAGCACCTGTACCTATGCTCATCCTGATCCTCCTGGTTCTGGATCTGAATGCTAGAAGTACAGCAAAGACTGACACTTACACAATGAGATTTGCAGCTGAAGAGGAGGGTAGGGGAGTAGAATTTGCTGTACATGACATTGAAGCCGTAAGGAGTTCGCTATAGGCAGGTCAGGTCAGCCTCAGGTAACCCATATACAGAGAGAAGTGTCTGAGGTAAAAGTTCCAGATGCCCCTGGAAACCAATCAGAGCTCAGCTTTCATTTTATAAACAGCTGTGGGAAAATGAAAGCTGAGCTGTGATTGGTTGTCAGGGGCAACTAGGACAGTTCTCTCATACACTCAAAATAAATCTCCCCCATAGAGACTATAACATAGAGATAATACGACTTCCTTATGGAACCTATAAGAACTATATACATAGAGATAATATGACGTATATAGATGAATATAAGACCTATATACATAGAGATAATATGACTTATATAGATGAATATAAGACCTATATACATAGAGATAATACGACTTATATAGATGAATATAAGACCTAGATACATAGAGATAATATGACTTCTTCACGGAACCTATAAAACTATATACATAGAGATAATATGACTTATATAGATGAATATAAGACCTATATACATAGAGATAATATGACTTATTCATGGAACCTATAAGAACTATATACATAGAGCTAATATGACATATATAGATGAATATAAGACCTATATACATACAGATAATACGACATATATAGATGAATATAAGACCTATATACATACAGATAATACGACTTCTTCATGGAACCTATAAGAATTATATACATAGAGCTAATATGACATATATAGATGAATATAAGAACTATATACATAGAGATAATATGACTTCTTCATGGAACCTATAAAACTATATACATAGAGCTAATATGACACACACACATATATATATATATAAAGCATATAAGACCTATATACCAGGGCTTTGATGTCTGCTTTGCACATCTTCTTTGGTTAAAAAGTTCACCCCATGGTAAGAGGATCAAAAACTGTCCTGCTGCTGTGAGGGACGTATTCTGGGGCCCCATACCTCCTTGTCTAGGAAGACGTGCGTTTTTATGCCCCCTATCTCCATGACACAATCGCCATCCTTCCTTGTAGCAGAGACCCCTGTGAAAAGTGCCACATATCATCCACGTGGACCGTCATGGTCTGACCCTAGGACTGTGTATACAACTTAGTGGTCCAGAAGCCTGATGCCCCCCACTCACCAATCACCTATGGGTGTCCTACCCTGAGATGTCACAAAGCTTTTGTAGAGACTTATCTTTTCAAGATCTCTGCTTGCTTTCACTAAAGGAGAACATCCCTGTATACATAAAGAATCACATAGACCTAACTCAGCCCATCGGTGATCAAGCAGGTGATACAATGGATCCAGTCTAGACAATCACTTGTGAAATATGTCTCGTATATTGATACATTGAAGAGAAACCCTCAGGGCTGGAGAGAGACTTTAGTCACTAATGATCACCGTCCACATGAAAAGAGCCCAGTCCTGTAAGTGGTGGGTGGTGGGAGGGTAGGTAGTCCCCAAGTCTTGTCCTTAGGCTATAAGCATGAGGAAATGATGTATCACCGGCTGGTTTTATGATATAGAGGGATTTCCTAGTAATAAACGATGAAAAGGCAGCACACAGAGAAAAAAAATGTTGAAAAAACTGTGTTTTTTTAATCCATAATAGGCTTTTCCTACTAATGTCGGACTGGCCCACCTAAACTAATCTATATATCTCCTATCTATCTATCTATCTATCTATCTATCTATCTATCTATCTATCTATCTCCTATCTATCTATCTCCTATCTATCTATCTATCTATCTATCTATCTATCTCCTATCTATCTATCTATCTATCTATCTATCTATCTATCTCCTATCTATCTATCTATCTCCTATCTATCTATCTATCTATCTATCTATCTATCTATCTCCTATCTATCTATCTATCTATCTCCTATCTATCTATCTATCTATCTCCTATCTATCTATCTCCTATCTATCTATCTATCTATCTATCATATATCTATCTCATATTTATCTAGGTGAATGGATATGAACTGGATGGATTAAGAAAAAAAATATGATACAGAGATAAATATGGGATAGATGATAGTAATAATGTAGTGAAACATACAAGGATAGATAATAATAATATAGATCTATAATATATAGATATGGATATATAATAGATATGGATAGATATTAGAATAACTTGAATACCTCTCTCTCTCAGGTCACACTCTTTCTAGTCTGTGCGGTGCCATGTTGTACCGGGTACGTCTAGACTGGTATGTGAGATGGTGGTGGTGGTAGTTGGGGATGTATCAGGGAGTTTCAGGGAATTTTCAACATTTACATCACAGCATATGGAATTTCTCTGATCCTGTGATTTATTTCCTATTCTGACTCATAAGTAACCTGTAATAAGCGTCCGTCACATATAATGAGCTGTCAGTGATGTCATGTCTGGATCCCCCTCAGCATTACACAATGTAACAACAGGGGTTTCCTCCTCCAGATCTCACCCATGGATTTCCTTATAAGCCTCTATGCAGATCCTGCCAAAGAACTTTCTCTATTCTCTATTCAAACTTTATTTTTTTACTTGGGGTTTAGGAATCTACTCGTTACAAGAAGTAGCATGCACCTCATTATACAGCGCCTGTGCTGTCCTCTGACCACAAACAATGGATATGCGCTCCGTTTTTGCAGTCCATATGTCATCGATGTGTCATCCGTTACTGATGTGTTTGCATACAAAAAAAGTTCCATGTGCCGTCCATGTGACCTTCTTTGTTGCGGATCTGCCTATAACTTGTCCCAACCCTTTGAAGGGTCACATGACTGTGTTACCTATAACCTGATCCGTGGGTAACAATTGCGCATCATCCTTGTGACATCTGAGGGCCTGAGCCTCAAACAAAGTTGTGTGTATGGTTCCATATAGGGGCCCCTACAGTGATCCCAGGCCCCATCAGATCAAGTGTCTAAGTAAAGGGTACACATATAACCCACAAATATACAGTCATACAGATGCCATAAATTGGGGTCGTCATTAAGAATCCCCAAAGTGAGACACAGGAAAGGAAATTTTTTAACAAGCAGAAAGTTTGGGTCTTTATTATGAGACAACCCAGATTTACTTACCTGGTCCTGTCGCAATCCCCGAGGTTCGTTCTCCGATGAAGATGAAGTCCGGTGCGATTCACGGAGCTCATGCTACCAATATCCTGCATGTGTCACTTCCCCGCTCAGGTCCCTGGAGTTCACCTTCTTCTTCCTGGTGCATGTAAGTGCATTGTCCGTGTATAATGCGCTGTGCGGGGAGTCACTAAGATCCTGCGCCCGATATCCTGCATGTGTCGCTTCCCCGCTCAGGTCCCCGGAGTTCACCTTCTTCTTCCTGGTGCATGTAAGTGCATTGTCCGTGTATAATGTGCTGTGCGGTGAGTCACTAAGATCCTGCACTCGATATCCTGCATGTGTCCCTTCCCCGCTCAGGTCCCCGGAGTTCACCTTCTTCTTCCCGGTGCATGTAAGTGCATTGTCTGTGTATAATGCGCTGTGCGGGGAGTCACTAAGATCCTGCGCCCGATATCCTGCATGTGTCGCTTCCCCACTCAGGTCCCTGGAGTTCACCTTCTTCTTCCTGGTGCATGTAAGTGCATTGTCCGTGTATAATGCGCTGTGCGGGGAGTCACTAAGATCCTGCGCCCGATATCCTGCATGTGTCGCTTCCCCGCTCAGGTCCCTGGAGTTCACCTTCTTCTTCCTGGTGCATGTAAGTGCATTGTCCGTGTATAATGCGCTGTGCGGGGAGTCACTAAGATCCTGCGTCCGATATCCTGCATGTGTCGCTTCCCCGCTGAGGTCCGCCGGAGTTCACCTTCTTCTTCCTGGTGCGTGTAACTGCGTGTTTTGCGACACAATTTCATATGTTAAATACTGCGCATTGTCCGAATTCGTCGGGTTGTCCGAAGGCCCGCCCCCCCCATTTGTTTCGCGTGCAAGCTGGCGCGATGCGCCAAAATCCCATCGCGAGCGCCAAAATCCCCTGTGCAATGTGGCGAAAAACTGAAATCATCGGGAAACCCAACGAAAATGCGCCGTGCGGACCGTTAGTAAATGAGCCCAAATGTGAACAGAACAGTGCTGCTGTTTAGATCCCTTCATGATTGGGGTGGATTTTCCATTCCGTTGCTAATTTAGTGATCTTCCTTTTGTGGGGGTCCTCATCAGAGCCCCTCACTCCAAAACACTTATAAAAAGATAATCTACGCCAACCCCTGATTTGTCCTTCTCCCAGTCCGTATACATTGTCCCCTATGTTATTGATAGTTGTCATTCTCAGACATTTGGGATAACTAGAAATGAAAAATTCCTAAAAAACCTCTCTGGCGGTGGTGTTCACATGACCCTTGTTTTTGGACAGAATTGTCAGATTCACGGATGAGAAATTGGAAAAGACATCAGTAGTGTGAACGTGTGTGAACGTGTGTGAACGTGGATACTGCACATCCATAAAGAAACCCCAAAAAATGCCTCTTCTCTCATACCCAGCACAAAACTATCATCTATGTAAACAAGCGCTTCCTGCTCCCAAGACCACCAGGACATAACATAAGATTAAAGACCTGAGCCAAAGAACCCAACTATATAGACGGCCCTGGTGATGGACCTTGGGAAGTGCAAGGGTTAATATTGTGAGAAGTCGGTGAACTCTCACCTCAGACCCCCCCCCCCCCTTAGCAGCCCCATTATGGTCCCATATGGAAGATGCAGCAGATGTGAGAGGCCAGGAACCTTAACCCTTACACTGCTGCTCCTGAAGTTACCATCTTCATATAGGAATGATTATTACCGGATAATATCTGTGCTGCGCTGCGTAGTCTGTGTGCGCTATATAAGTAAAGAAATTATTATTATCTTATATTATGATGATGCATGTGTGGGGGGTTTAGCAGGATTGTGGATTATAATATATATTTCATACATTTTCTGGCTCGAGTCCACACACGTCGTCTCTGGCGGAGAGCAGTAAGAGCTGATGATTTATTATCCGTCCTTACGTGCTAATCTGGGGTCAGTATCGGCTTTCTGGAAAGTTTGTTTACTCGCGGCTAATGTATATTCGGAGGAGCTATGAATATGTTGTAGATCTCGCTGGATGTTTTTCATTTAGGAAGTAGACATCTCATATACAGGGGGAGTCTAAAGTCCCAGGACTCCCTTATATACCAGAAAAGAAAGATAACATCTGATATGTGTTAAAGTCTTAAATTAGTCAAATTGAGGATTTTGGAGACTTTTCACTGCTAAAAAGTTTCACAGGACTATTTACACCTCTTCATTAATCAAGTATAATGATAGAACCACTGCTAGTGCAACACTGTGCAAAGCCGGTGACCTGAGACTTTTGCAAAAAGTCTCATTAAAAGCCTCATAGTTACCCCCGTCCCTGCTGGTCTATGTGCTGAAACTTTGGACGGGTTATTTATCATTGGTTTTCCTGGGCTTTTTTTGGCGTAAAAAGTCTCAAAGTTGTCGCGTTGAGGGTTTTTGAGACTTTTTGCTGCTAAAAAGTCTCACAGGACTATATACACCTCTTGCAAAAAGTCTCAGAAAATGTCTCACAGGACTATATACATCTCTAGAACAACTGCTAGTGCAACACTGTGCAAAGCCAGATTCATGACTTGAGACTTTTGCAAAAAGTCTCACAGTTCCTCCAGTCCCTGCTGGTCATTGTGCTGAGACTTTTTATGCATTTTGAGACTTTTTTGGGACTTTTTGAAAAAAAAAATCCCAGACAGAAAATAGACCATAAGAACATTTATTAAAGGACCAAAGCCACTTTACTGTATCTGATGGGCAGCGGAGCTCCAAAAATAGACATAGAACTGTCTAATGATTAATAACCCCCATTGTCTCAGAAATTGATTGCCACATTCAGATTTGCGACATCTCTTGTGGTTCAGAAGTTATCAATACAGAGGCCACGTGTATCACTACATCCAGTGTCCTGTGTTGTGTGCAGGGGGCACCAGATTCAGGATTTCTGGTGCACGTTCTTTATGAATCTGGTGCCCCCTGCAGAGGCCACCACCGATGCCCCAACAGAGGGCACCACCTTTTTTTGGGTGCACCTTAAACATGGGGCGTGCAACACATTTCTGTCGGACTTTGCATGATAAATGTGGCGCACGGCCCGACTCTGCCCAATAATTTGTGTGAATTGCATGAAGAATAGTGCGGCCGCGCCCCATAAGGGCCACATGCCACACAAATGTGTCTCAGACACTTCTTAAATAATCTTCTGCAATCTGCGGGTAGCAGTTTGCACACGAAAGAATATGCAAAGTCCGACAGAAATCTGGTGCACGGCCCTTAGTAAATGTCCATGAGCAATCCCCCTGCTAGGACCTTATGATAGCATTGATGAATATGTAACACCTAGGTCCTGGCAGGGGGATTGCTCATGGACAGATAGAGATCACATGACCCTCCATCAGTGGCCATTTTATGGTCAGGAATCTCCAGACAGGAGACGTCACTTTACATATCAGGAAAGCGGAGCAGAACTATTATAGATGTATCTTGGTAAATTACCTAATATCCCCCCCACACTTATACACACATTATACAAAACATAAGGTAAAGTGGCCAACCCCTTTCATACAATAGACTGAACCAAATACTAAGTCTTGGGTAATTGGTGCCATCTGCCATCTGGGACAATCTGACTAATGACGGGTTATGGGCTAATGGTGACCATCAATCAATCTGATCTCTAGTCCGGTCTTGGACCATAAGTTCACTGACATCAAAACTGACTAATTATACCTGAAAATGGAAATAAATGACCAACTGGATGAATTCTTCCGCCATTGAGGAATCTGAACAATGCGGAAATCACTTCTCCAGTCAGCAAGGACAGATATAAGCCAGAGATAAGACAGATCTTTACATGAGCAGATATTGGAGAATATGAATCCTTAAAAATCCACAGCGATATCTAACAGGTATCTTGAAGACCACCACTAATATTACATTCTGACCATCTTCTGAACATAGAAAGCAACACTCAGGGGCACATTTACTAAGGGTCCTGCGGCCGCGATTCCGTCGGGTTTTCCCGAATATTTCCGATTTGTGCCATTTTTCACTGAATTGCCCCGACGGATTTGGACAAACCGTGGAATTTAAAAAAGAATTGTGTCGCAAGATCAGCACTCACATGCACCGGGAAGAAACACCCGCTGGATATCTGGCGCATGATCTTAGTGAATCCTGGCAGACACGAATACTCGTCGGACAATGCGCCGCGACAGGACCGGGTAAGTAAATGTGACCCTACTGATGTTATCCGACGTATCTGAGATAGGAAACACATGTAGTAGTTACAGATCTTCTGTTCTACTCTCAGTTGGATGTGGCTTCAGAGTCATTTATCAAAAATCTGCTAGTTTCCTGGTGGGACCTGGAATGTATCTTGTTAATACATCTACATTATATAGACCTGAGAGAGAAATTAGTCAGTAAGGAAGTTATACAAGGGACAAGCATCAGCATCTCATGGACTACTTTACCAGTGTCACGGGTGCTCCTGCGACCCATGTCCCGGGTCACACGCGCACCCATGTCCCTCTCTGCTCCCCAGAGCTGTCTCAGTCACCGCGCCTCAATCCAGCGTTGGCTCTGTTGGTCCATCGCACGTGTCTCCACCTCCTATGGCCTCCGGGGATTTAAGGAGCCAGCGTGCCGATAATTGGAGCTATCCGGCTGCCCGTTCTGTTAAATTTCCAGCCCCTTCCTGTGTCCCCTGCCGGATCTTTGTGCCTCACAGCCCTGTAGAAAGCTTGTCTGATGCCCTTGTGTTCTGAATTCCCGTTGTGACCCCGGCTCTGTTATTGACTTCGATCCCGTGCTGCCCGTCCCCGACCCTGACTCTGATTCTGCCTGTCTCGACATCCTGCCTGTCTCCGACCACGATCTTGCCTTACGAATTTGTACTACGCCTTGGCCGCCACCGCAGATAAAGTCGCACCTGTGGAGGGACCTGATGGTACCACGCCGCAGCAAGTCCAGCCCGCTTTGCCGCGGACTCTGGTGAAAACCGGGTGCCACTTAGACTCCGCTCCCAGTTGTTTGCTTAAGTCATCGTCCTCAGTGGTCCAGTGGGTCCACTACTGCTGGAGCCTGACAAACAGCCATAATAATTTGCCCGTGGTTGCCCAGGATCCGTTCACTGGTTGTCTTTCCTAGGACAATTTTGGTGGCCTCAAAAGACCTGGAGATGTTCTAAACCAGTCATGTAGCCATCAGAAGTTGGTACCTTTCACAGTCTCCCAGATCCTTACAATCATCAAACAAACCAACATCAAGGCCCGACTTTCCATTTGATGCCTAATATATCCCATCCCTGGACATGAGCCATTGCACGAGGTCATCAGTGGTTTTATGTGATAACTAGATGGATCTATACAATAATAACCCTAATACCTGTGACCCAGTGCAGATACCAGACTTATAGGCTGCACAGGTGCAATATGCCAACCATAGGAGGGTCTACATATATTTTATATTTTGTGCTGGAGTTACCCCAACATTTTGCAGTCCTACTGTAACAGGTCATAGATACAATATGTCGCCTTAATCTTATGTATTGCATGCTTAGAAAGCTTGGGATTCTCCAGCTGTCATTGAAACTCGAGCATCAGACGGCTTCTGGGGTATGTGGGGACTTCAGTTACAGCAAAATCTCAGGAGTCTTACAAGGGGCAGCACAAGCTCCTCGAATAATTTCCATTTGGTTTTGGTTTAATAGAATTAGAGATAATATGAGAGATAACCGGATAATGCCTTGTGGAGGAGACCATCACCTGATACAGTATAATAGATCCATTGTGCACCCGGACGCTCCCTGCGGAGTCAGTGAAAGTTTAGCACCAGGGATGGACGGACAGATGGTGGTCCACGCCTCAGCACTGACACATTCTTGGCTGAGGGATCTGGACAGGAGACAGGAGACTGATATGTGTAACCGAACCATCTTCCTGCGAGGAAATGCTGACAGAAGTCGCTGGGCTCTGATAAGAAGGGCATGAAGTCGCTGTCCTGAACCCTACTGGGCCTAGAAGTTCTTGTCAGTACAGCAGCAAAATATAAAGTCTGGTCAATGTTCTAGTTGTGGATCTCAGTGGAGATCTCTCATCTATTGTCCAACCCGTGCTCTTCCATCTGCCAGGGATATTAGATTAATCTCTAACTTAATTCAAACCTATCATGCACATTTCCAGGACTTCTCCCGAGCTGCGCCAATTCTCTGGAATGACCTTCCCTGGAAGCTCTTGCGTTACCCCTTCATCCTCATAGACTGTAAGCTCTTGTGTCACCCCCTCATCCTCATAGACTGTAAGCTCTTGTGTCAACCCTCATCCTCATAGACTGTAAGCTCTTGTGTCCCCCACATCCTCATAGACTGTAAGCTCTTGTGTCGCCCCCTCATCCTCATAGACTGTAAGCTTTTGTGTCACCCCCTCATCCTCATAGACTGTAAGCTCTTGTGTCACCTCCTCATCCTCATAGACTGTAAGCTCTTGTGTCACCCCTCATCCTCATAGACTGTAAGCTCTTGTGTTACCCCCCTCATCCTCATAGACTGTAAGCTCTTGTGTCACCCCTTCATCCTCATAGACTGTAAGCTCTTGTGTCACCCCTCATCCTCATAGACTGTAAGCTCTTGTGTTACCCCCCTCATCCTCATAGACTGTAAGCTCTTGTGTCACCCCTTCATCCTCATAGACTGTAAGCTCTTGTGTCACCTCCTCATCCTCATAGACTGTAAGCTCTTGTGTCACCCCTCATCCTCATAGACTGTAAGCTCTTGTATCCTCCCTCATCCTCATAGACTGTAAGCTCTTGTGTCCCCCCTCATCCTCATAGACTGTAAGCTCTTGTGTCCCCCCTCATCCTCATAGACTGTAAGCTCTTGTGTCCTCTCTCATCCTCATAGACTGTAAGCTCTTGTGTCCCCCCTCATCATCATAGACTGTAAGCTCTTGTGTCCTCTCTCATCCTCATAGACTGTAAGCTCTTGTGTCCTCCCTCATCCTCATAGACTGTAAGCTCTTGTGTCACCCCTCATCCTCATAGACTGTAAGCTCTTGTGTCACCCCTCATCCTCATAGACTGTAAGCTCTTGTGTCACCCCCTCATCCTCATAGACTGTAAGCTCTTGTGTCCCCCCTCATCCTCATAGACTGTAAGCTCTTGTGCCCCCCTCATCCTCATAGACTGTAAGCTCTTGTGTCACCCCCTCATCTTCATAGACTGTAAGCTCTTGTGTCCTCCCTCATCCTCATAGACTGTAAGCTCTTGTGTCACCCCCTCATCCTCATAGACTGTAAGCTCTTGTGTCACCACCTCATCCTCATAGACTGTAAGCTCTTGTGTCACCCCCTCATCCTCATAGACTGTAAGCTCTTGTGTCCCCCTCATCCTCATAGACTGTAAGTTCTTGTGTCCCCCTCATCCTCATAGACTGTAAGCTCTTGTGTCACCCCCTCATCCTCATAGACTGTAAGCTCTTGTGTCACCCCATCACCCTCATAGACTGTAAGCTCTTGTGTCCTCCCCTCATCCTCATAGTCTGTAAGCTCTTGTGTCTCCCCCTCATCCTCATAGACTGTAAGCTCTTGTGTCCTCCTCATCCTCATAGACTGTAAGCTCTTGTGTCCCCTCATCCTCATAGACTGTAAGCTCTTGTGTCCCCCCTCATCCTCATAAACTGTAAGCTCTTGTGCCCCCCTCATCCTCATAGACTGTAAGCTCTTGTGTCACCCCCTCATCTTCATAGACTGTAAGCTCTTGTGTCCTCCCTCATCCTCATAGACTGTAAGCTCTTGTGTCACCCCCTCATCCTCATAGACTGTAAGCTCTTGTGTCACCACCTCATCCTCATAGACTGTAAGCTCTTGTGTCACCCCCTCATCCTCATAGACTGTAAGCTCTTGTGTCACCCCTCATCCTCATAGACTGTAAGCTCTTGTATCCTCCCTTATCCTCATAGACTGTAAGCTCTTGTGTCACCCCTCATCCTCATAGACTGTAAGCTCTTGTGTCACCCCCTCATCATCATAGACTGTAAGCTCTTGTGTCCTCTCTCATCCTCATAGACTGTAAGCTCTTGTGTCCCCCTCATCCTCATAGACTGTAAGCTCTTGTGTCCTCCCTCATCCTCATAGACTGAAAGCTCTTGTGTCCTCCCTCATCCTCATAGACTGTAAGCTCTTGTGTCACCCCTCATCCTCATAGACTGTAAGCTCTTGTGTCACCCCTTCATCCTCATAGACTGTAAGCTCTTGTGTCACCCCCTCATCCTCATAGACTGTAAGCTCTTGTGTCCCCCTTCATCCTCATAGACTGTAAGCTCTTGTGTCACCCCCTCATCCTCATAGACTGTAAGCTCTTGTGTCACCCCCTCATAGACTGTAAGCCCTTGTGCCTTCCCTCATCCTCATAGACTGTAAGCTCTTGTGTCCTCCCCTTATCCTCATAGACTGTAAGCTCTTGTGTCACCCCTCATCCTCATAGACTGTAAGCTCTTGTGTCCCCCCTCATCCTCATAGACTGTAAGCTCTTGTGTCCCCCTCATCCTCATAGACTGTAAGCTCTTGTGTCACCCCCTCATCCTCATAGACTGTAAGCTCTTGTGTCACCCCCTCATCCTCATAGACTGTAAGCTCTTGTGTCTCCCCTCATCCTCATAGAGTGTAAGCTCTTGAGTCCCCCCCTCATCCTCATAGACTGTAAGCTCTTGAATCCCCCCCTCATCCTCATAGACTGTAAGCTCTTGTGTCACCCCCTCATCCTCATAGACTGTAAGCTCTTGAGTCCCCCCCTCATCCTCATAGACTGTAAGCTCTTGTGTCACCCCCTCATCCTCATAGACTGTAAGCTCTTGTGTCACCCCCTCATCCTCATAGACTGTAAGCTCTTGTGACACTCCCTCATCCTCATAGACTGTAAGCTCTTGAGTCCCCCCCTCATCCTCATAGACTGTAAGCTCTTGTGTCGCCCCCTCATCCTCATAGACTGTAAGCTCTTGTGTCACCTCCTCATCCTCATAGACTGTAAGCTCTTGTGTCACCTCCTCATCCTCATAGACTGTAAGCTCTTGTGTCCCCCCTCATCCTCATAGACTGTAAGCTCTTGTGTCACCTCCTCATCCTCATAGACTGTAAGCTCCTGTGATCAGGGCCCTCCCTCCTATTGGTCCATATGTAATATTATATTTGTATATGTCCCCTATGAGTTGTAAACACTAGGATGTGACACTCGGAGGAGCGGAATGTGCAGTTATTGCTATTAAAGGGAATGAGTCATTTTTGTGGTTATATATAAATGACGATACGTTTATCTGTGGCCTGAATTCAGAAAAAACATTATATACAAAACGCCTGACACGGGGTCCTGCCCTCCCAGGTGTCCGAGGCTCCGTATCTAATGCCGGACTAATACGCAGGGTCTCATTTCCATCCATCTCTTTGACGTCTCTTCTCTTTTTGGATAAGTAGATCCTACAGGGAATGCGGGAATATTATATCCTCCTGTCATGACTCATCATCATATGGCAACGATTAGCAGAATGTTCATAAAAAAACATATTAAAAAATATATTATGCCCCATCGAGGATGAAGAGACAACTCTCCCAAGACTTAGGAGGCGCTGAAGCCCCTAAGTTATGCCTCAAATCTTTAGGTATTACCCCAACCACAAAGTTGTTTGCCTCTCCGAGTCTCTTCTAAGATGTCATGTGATCACAGCAGCCAATCACTGACCTCAGCTCTACTTTTGTTTCTACAATTCTGTAGCATTTACTTAAAGGACATCTACCACCAGGATGCAGGATTGTAAACCCAGCACGGACATGTTGGTGTATCCCCCCCTCTTGTAGGATCTGCTCTTCTTTTAGCTTCTTATGCCCTGGTTTTTAGAAAAAAAAGGATTTTAAAACTATGCCTGAGGGGCTCAAGGTTTCATAGGAGTTAATGGTGCCTGGAGCCTCTCAGGCTCATTTGCATAATTTTTAAAGCCCTTTTTTTTCTTAAAAACAAGGACATAAGAAGTTAAAAGAAGAGCAGATCGTGCCAGAGGGGGCGCATGTATCTGTATGTTTGGTTTACAATCCTTGATCCTTAAATTGGGGAAAGCTGCAATACCAGACACAGCCTGTAGACCAGAGGGGCGCTGTTTAAAGGGAAAAGGAAGAGCTTTTTATCGGATACCTGGATAAATGTTCTGGAGAGTCTGCAGCTCACAAATTGGTTACAAATGTGTTGCCTGCAATCGCTTCCATATCTTGTAGATGATCTAATCCTTCATTATAGAGGAATCAGTGGATACATGTGGCAGGAGATGACATCAGGAAACCTTGGCAGTGATATTCTGTACGATTCCTTACAGATAACGTGACGGCGCAGTCATATGGGGATTACGGACTTGTGTGTTACCATAGAATCTGCTGATACAGCAGCGCGGATAATCCCTGCTATATATATACATCACCTACTGTCTGTATCAGCAGCCTCCCGGGGTGTGGAGCCGCTAATCACGAATAATCTCCGGCTGCGGTCCAGGTACAACCAAGGAATCAGGTAGAAACGTGATGCCAGGAACCACAGAGGCACAAATCCTGGTCGGGGACCTGTGCAAAATCTGATACCCCCTAAGTGAGAGTCAGGATGGACATGGACCCAATTCGGGCCGGGGTGTAACTAGGAGAAGCCGGGCCCCGTGGCAGACTTTATCCCTTAAAAATTATATGTATTTGTACACTTTTTATACACACATACATACACTATATACACACTCATAAAGTATACACACACATTGGGACACATTTACTTACCCGGTCCTGTCGTGATCCCCGCTGTGCACTGTCCGACGAGGATTCGGATCTTCTGTGGTTCACATAGCTTGTGCGCCCGATTTCCTGCATCCGTCACTTCCCCGCTCAGGTCCGCCGGAGTTCACCTTCTTCCCGGTGCATGTGAGTGCTTCCCGGTGCTTCCCGGTGCATGTGAGTGCTTCCCGGTGCTTCCCGGTGCATGCGGTGCACAATTTCGCTTTTAAATTCCGCGGTTTGTCTGAATCAGTCGGGTTGTCTGACAGCCACGCCTACCGATTTGTGTCGCATGCAGGCCGGTGCCGAGGCGCCACAATCCGACCGGATGCACCAAAAACCCGAGGCAATTCAGGGCAAAACGGTAATAAGTCAGGAAACCCGATGAAAATGCGTCCAACGAACCCTTAGTAAATGAGCCCCATTATGAAAACATCTATACATATAGTTTATACACCACATTATATTTGCAGACATATTGTATAGTGCATACACATTATATACAAAAATGTATTATATATGCTTAGACATACAGTATACACACATCACATTTACACATACATACAGTATATGTAGCATATATACAGTACACACATACAGCATACATACAGTATATACATACCATATACACCATAAAGCATATACATACACACATACAGGAGACACACACACACCATAAACACACATGTATACACTCCCTTATCCTAGGGGGTGTCAGAGGTCACAGATATGACTTCATGCAGACCAGGAGCTGCTGACCACATGGGGGAAGTAGTCGGCAGGAAGTAAAAATGAGCGATTCCTCGGCCGGCTGTCCTCTCCCTCTACATTTCTTATGTGTGCATGTGGAAGATGTGTACTATAATATGTATATAATGGAGCACATGCTCCACTCTTTGGTATGGCAGGTGCTGGGCCCCCTGACACAGTGGGCCCCATGGCAGCCTCTGCTTCAGAACTTGCAGACAATTTGGTTCTATCTCCGTCCTGACCACAGGTTGTGCGATTTCACCTCCTCATAGTAGCCAAGGTCTCCTCATGTAAGAGGGAAATGAGCGTCACACATTGTAACCCAGACAAGATGAGCAACAGATTTCATCATAACATTATAAGAGGATCAGAACCGAGGACCCAGGTTGTCTCCATGAGTCTCAATGCTCCTGATATAGAAGTGGCGCGGGTCTGTAGTTATACCAAGGCTTTCCATCTCTTCATCTAGGACATGAGGACATGACATATTGATGGAGTCAGTGTATATAGTAGGACTATGGGATGGGGCCCAGGTAGAGGGGAAATCAGGATAAGTGGCCATCAGGTGGGTCTGTGTATCCTAAATGGTCTATAAAACATATAGCTGAAGCAGATGGAGTCCTGTTTTATTATCTGGGATGATGTAAATTTCATACATTTCATATTCTCCATTCACTTCCCACTGGAAAGGAGCAGCCGAGAAGTGTCCCGAAATGAATCCCGAGTCTCCCATTAATGGAGGCCGCCAGCTGGGATGTGAGTGCTATGTGATATAACCTATGAGATCAGCTTCACAGCCATCTGTCTGCCAGAGCAAGGAGCAGGGGAGGGGGCTGGGGGCTCGCGGAGAAAGTCATCCCAATATTCCTCTTACCGACCCCAACCACACACCAAAGACATCATGGGAAACCTCCATATAAACCCATAAAACACTTAGAAGGACCTTTCCAGATCCGGGACTTTCTTATCTACCGTAGCTTCTATAGTTTCCACAATTGTTTGCCCATCAATGATCGAAGTTTCTGGCAATTTAACTAAACTTCTAGGAGATTTATTAGGTGTTGTATTATGTTAGAATCTGGGGGTACACATGATATCGGCCAACGTGGTGATGGGGCTGGTCTTCCTCCAAATGTATGGGACCTCCTGATTGTCCTCTGGTGGAAGACTTCATGGAAAGGAATGGTTGGCCATGTTGGATTTCAAAATGCCTGATATGCTCTGGAGCAGTGATGGCGAACCTATGGCACGGGTGCCAGAGGCGGCACTCAGAGCCCTTTCTGTGGGCACCCGGCCATTGCCCCAGCACCAGACAGAACTCAAAGAATCTTCCTGCAGTTCCAAGCAACATAAAAGATGCTGCTTTCCGTCATATATTAAAGTGATACTTACTTGTTACTTTGTAACTTGGGACTGTAGGAAGAGGGAGAATGAGTAGACAGGGGCGAAATATCTTTGGCGGGCCTCCTGCTGGCCCCACAATTCTCTGTGTACAGAGGGACACTGGAAAGACGCAAAAATGATGCAAATTTTCCATCTTGTCCTCTGGAGGTTGTTGAAGAACAGGAAGCAATAAGTTACTGCTTTTGGTTGGCACCTGGCAATAAATAAGAGTGGTTTTGGGTGGCAGTTTGGGCACTCGGACACTAAAAGTTTCGCCATCACTGCTCTGCAGGATGATAAGTCAGCAGAGTTTGGCAGAAGTTTGGCTCCTACATACACACATATCCAATTGAAGGGACCCTTTCATAACCATAAGAATAGATGGGCTTCCCTTCCCTCTAAGGATGAATGGTCAGACCCATCAGTTACGCTCCATTCAAAGGACGGGAGGTAACTTTTTACTAATGATTGTTCATGTCCGAGTCATCTAAGGTGGCGGCACGTATATCAACACCTTCTCTTAATGTAGTCTTATATCTATAGCCTGTGCCATAGAATCAGTATGTAATCACTGCACAAGGGGAAAGTAACGGTGACAGTAGATTGTGGCTGCGCTCCGCTCTGGGAGCGGCTTCCATCCTGTTTGTTTAATGGGAAGGAAGCTTATCCCAAAGGGCCTCATTTCCACAGGAAATCTATTTATACAAATCCCCAGTACTAATGAGCATAGGACTAGATATTTATATCTTGATACCAACCGTCCCCGGTACATTGGAGATTAATTTTACTACTACCTGATTGGACTTGTATGAAAAACCATGAAATAGAACAGAAGGGAGCCCTAAATTAACCCTGGTTGATCCAGATTACGCTCAAATCTCCTTCGAGGAGGTTCAACTTCAAGTTCCCGACCCCCAGTGCAGATACCTGGTGGTGTCCTTTAACCATTCCACCACCTAAGTGTCTAAGTTATAGACACAACTGATATTTGACTGCTTTGGTCCGATGGATGATTCGTGTGACCAATAATCATGATATTCCAAGTGTAACATAATATATATTTCTTGCAGATCCTAACGAAGATTGACTAAGAAGTACAAACACATCTTGAAGTGCTGCTGACTTATGGAGATCGTGTCCTCCAGCTTAAAGTGACGGTTCCAGTTTATGGTTCCATCCATCACAAGAAACTTTGCATTGGAAGCTTTGACCTTCACAACAAACAAGATGCCGGCAAAAACCCCAATGTACCTGAAAACTTCCACTCCCAAAAGAGGTAAAAAACCTAAACTTCGAGATGTGTTATCAAGAGAAATGATTAGCCCTCCTTTGGGTGACTTCAGACACAGTGCTCATATAGGACTGGAAGGAGAAGACATGTTTGGGGAGTTGTCCTTCTTACAAGGCAAGTACGACCTGATTCCAAATATGGGCCGAAAGTTGACCCTCCAAAGTGCAGACAGCAGTGTAGACCAAGAGTTTCATGAAGGAGATGGAAGCTTCCGCCCCTGCTTAAAAAATGCAGTCTCTCTCCCTGTTTTTACTGGAACCCAAAATAAGGAGAGAGCTCCACCAAAACCACCTCGGCTCCACCTGGAAGAAGCCCCAAGCCAACGCTCTATGTCCATCAGCTACGGGGAAGGATGTTTCCGTAAAGAAGAAGAGATGTCATTCTCCTCCATCTCCAAGGAAGATAGCAGCCGCTTTCTGACAGCTTCTACAAGTTCCTCTGAAGGTTCCATTACTGGAAGCTGGACATTCAGCCCCGGATTCGGCACAGATAGATCACAAAGTGCAATGGACAACACAGACTCTCCGAACCAGGATAATCCTCCTTCTGAATCTCTTTTTGGGCTGGACCTGGACCTTGGACCATCAATTCTGGATGATGTTCTGAGGATAATGGATGATTACAAAGCCTCGTGATTCCATGCAGACCACATAACATGTAGGGACAGTGATGGACACTATTTATTGTTGGGCAGGGATGCTCCACACAAGGACAATCACAGTTCATTGATACCTTCTCTCCTACCAGGAGACACTTTTATATCAGTATTTTAGATGGGACTTTTATTTATAACTAATTGTTATGGGAAAAAAATTCCATGAAATTGAAGTTTTGGTTTTTTTTGGAAATGTCTTTTAGTAAAGAACAAAATTCAATGAGAAAACAAATGTTCCAGGAAATCCTGTTGTGACTCTACTGGGAACTATTGGCATCGCTCACACTGTGAATATATGACGACTGCTTCTGGCAAGCTAGAAATCCCTAAAAACTATCACGCCTCATTCTTTACCCCAAACTTTCCTAATGCTGAAGATCTTATAAAGCTTTAGATGTTGGCGGCTTTTGTCTTCACCTGTTCTGAGAAAATGTGATATTTGTAAATGTCTATGAAGATCTCACCGCAGAGAAGTCCTGAAGGTCCACCAGTCATGGTCTCACTTGGTCACTTGTGTAGGTGAAGGTCTCACCCTATTTCAAGTATGAAAGGGCAACAGAAAGACACAATGGGGCAGATTTACTTACCCGGTCTATTCGCGATCCAGCGGCGCATTCTCTGCACAGGATTCGGGTCCGGACGGGATTTATGAAGGTAGTTCCTCCGCCGTCCACCAGGTGGTGCTGCTGCGCTGAAAATCAACTGAACGCGCCGGAATACATCGAGCTGGACCAGGTGAAGGTAAGCGCGTCCCAAGCGACACAATTTTGGTTTTTAAATGCGGCGGTTTTTCCGAATACGTCGGGTTTTCGTTTGGCCACGCCCCCCCCGATTTCCGTCGCGCGCATGCCGGCGCCGATGCCCCACAATCCGATTGCGTGCGCCAAAATCCCGGGGCAATTCAGGGGAAATCGGAGGAAATATTCGGGTAACACGTTGGGAAAACGCGAATCGGGCCCTTAGTAAATGACCCCCAGTGTATAAGAAAGTGATACGAGAGAAACTGATGGAAGACATTCAATCACCCGATGGCTTCAGCCTTTGAAGATGTTTGGTTCTAGGTTGTAACATTTTCAGTGTCTCTTGACTGGATGAGGTCCAGTACACGGTTCCGATCATTCACCAGATTGGTTTAACTCTTCATTGGATCCCTGGGATCTTTAGGGCTCTGCTGGTGTCCTGGAGGCTTCTGGATATGGCCACTGAATTAGGACCCACCACTGATTTTGGACTCTTCCGTGATGTTCTGGTACAACAATGCACTTTTTTTTTACTATTTCTGGACCACATACATTGGACCAGTAGTTCTGCTTTACCCATAACTTCCGGATCAATACATTATCTACCAATAACAATCGTCTCAATTATGAAAGTAACTAATTTGTAGTCCGGGCAGCAGCGGTCAGTTCTAATATGTGGTCAGATAACTTTTACGACATTGCAGGCAATACCGTGACCTATAACCTCCCGACATTAACCCTATGCGCCCACACTCTATGCCTTATATGACCCCCTGTGAATAGGTACACGCGTCACTTTTATAAGAAGTTTGTAAATACGTCACATTTCTTATCTTGTACTTGTACAGAGCTGCATTCACAATGCTATGAGGCTTCAGAGTGTAAATCTCCCAGCATTCCGTGCTATTTCAATGTCTGCAGAGGTTGTTCAAGGCCAATTATTGCTTGGTATCCCCCATTTATGTCACATCGATAATTGTGACATCCATAAAACCTAATACAGGCGGTCCGCTACTTAAGGACACCTGACTTACAGACGACCCCTAGTTACAGACAGACCTCTCTCCCCCCTGTGACCTCTGGTGACCTCTCTGGATGTTACTATAGTCCCAGACTGCAATGATCAGCTGTAAGGAGTCTGTAATGAAGATTTATTGATCATCCTTGGTCCCATTACAGCAAAAAAATTTGAAACTCTAATTGTCACTGGGGCCAAAAAAAAGTTTGTCTGGATCTACAATTATAAAATATACAGATCCGACTTACATACAAATTGAACTTAAATTCAATTGTGATTCGGGCCCTTAGTAAATGACCCCCATTGGGTAGATGTGGCTTGGTCATTCTGCTATGTGACCCCCTGACACCCCCGGATTATCATGTATCATGTCTGCAGGAAGCTTTGTGTCCGGTCACCGCTCAGTCCTGGAATGTGTGAAGGAGGACTGCAAGTATTTTTATGGCTGAGAAGATAAATCCGCAGGGTTTTTTTTTTTCTGATTTTACTGGGAGAAGAGGAAGGCGATGACAATTGATGAATGCCGGGGTGACCTGCCCCCCACTAACGGGTGCAATACTGTATAGAAAGTTATTTGTTATTTTTAGAGATAAGCACTTAAATCCCATGACCTAAAAAACACAATGATGACCCCCGCCCCCCCCCCCCCTGACAGTGAACTAGAACTCTTACACAATACACAAGGACAGTGGGGGATGATGGGAGACACATGGACACTGCCCTCTGCTGGTCAACATGGGGATTTCTACAAATACTATATATATATATATTTTTGTGTATGTGTAAAAAAAATATTCTGAAACTCTGATCTGTAAATAAACGTAAATATTTGTAAGACAAAGGTGCGTAACCTGTATACGGATTCCCGAAACTGGCGACTGATTTCCAGTAGATGTGAAAACCCTATGAGGGTCTGCACATAGGGGAACAGCGACTCCAGGGAAATCAAGGCTGAGCTACAAATTATTGCCTTGTTCTGGGGAATATTTGTCAAATCTTCACATATATCGTGTGTTTTTTAGATATTGGTTTGTTAGGTTTAATTAAAAAATCTGTTTCTACTTTGTGTCCTACTGTTTTATCCTGAATGGTGATAGATGGGTAATAGATAGATGGAAAGACACGATGATAAGTAGGAGACTAGACTTATGTATGAGTCTCAGAAGATTCCATCAAAGATCAATGGGATCCATCTTTCTATCTTATATCTATAACACTTTTTATCACACAGTTTTTGGACTGAGTGCTGACACCCCCACAGATCCCGAAAACTAGGGATCCGTCTGACCCCTCACCGCTCCTCAGATTAAAGGAGCAGACGGCCGCGCATGAACGTTCTGCTTCCTTAATTTCTATGGAACCGATGGAGATCGATGAGCGCAGAGCTCGGCAATTCCCGTCATCTCCATAGAGATTAATGGAGCAGAACGTTCATGCGCGGCCGTCTGCTCCATTACTCTGATGAAGGGGCAAGGAGTCCGACGGACCCCTCGTTTTCACGATCTGTGGGGGTCTCAGCACTGAGGCCACCAATGATAAGCAGGTTAGGCATCATCCTGTGGATAGGGTCTAACTTTAGTTTGTGGGAAAACCCCTTTGATATATATGGAAAAGAAGGAAATCGTAGCACATCCATGGTTTCCATCGCCTACTTACACATCGATGTATGCTCTTTAAAGAATGAAGAATAAAGTGTTTTAATTCCGTTGGATGTGCTACGATTTCCTTCTTTTCCAAGTATTTGCAAGTTCAAGCCAGAACCATGTGTGCACTCCAGGCATTCAACTTCCACCACCACTGGGACAACAGGGTACGTGAAATCTTTTCCTATATGGTTATTTCCCTGCTCCCGTTGATATACAGTGGGTACAGAAAGTATTCAGACCCCTTTAAATTTATTACTCTTTGTTTCATTGCAGCCAAAAGTTCAGACCCTTTCCTGTGTCTCACATGCTCTCCATTTCCTTCTGATGTTCCTTGAGATGGTTCTTCTCCTTAACTGGATTCCAGCTGTGTTTCATTAAACGGATTGGACCTGATTAGGAAAGGCCACACCTGTGTATATAAGGCCTCACAGCTCACAGTGCATGTCAGAGCACATGAGAATTATGAGGTCTAATGAACTGCCCAAGGAGCTCAGAGACAAATACAATCCCAGCATTGAGACAATGTGGGGGCAGCATCAGGCTATGGGGGGACAGGGCGACAGGTTGTAATTGAAGGAAAAATGAATGTGGCCAAGTACAGAGATATCCTCAATGAAAACCGCTTCCAGATGCTTTGGACCTCAGACTGGGCTGAAGGTCCACCTTTCAACAAGACAATGACCCAAAGCACACGGATAAAATAACACAGCAGAGGCTTCAGAAGAACTCTGACCATTCCTGACCGGCCCAGCCAGAGCCCGGACCTAAACCCAATTGAGCACCTCTGGAGAGACCTGAAAATGGCCTCCACCAAAGTTTGGGAACCGCAAGGAAGAGTCAGAGGATCCCCAAATCCAGTGTCATGTTCTCGTGTTCCACTCTGTGCCCCCAGAGCTCTGAAGATCCTATACCTTTCCACACGCTGGAGCAAGGAAACCGTCACTGGAGCTCCCCGCCCCCTGGGGCGTGCGCACCGGCCGTCTAAGATTTAAAGGGACAGCGCACGAATGACTGGTACTGGCCAACAACCTTCCCAGATAAATTCAAGGCCTCTTCCTGTGCCCCCTGCCGGATCTCCGTGCCTTGTGCCTTAGCGAAGGCTAGCTCCTGATGTCCCTTGCGTTTATGGTGATTTCCTGTTGTGACCTCAGCTCCGTTCCTTTGCTCCTTTGCTGCCTGTCCTGACCTTCTGCCTGACCACGGCTCTGTGCCTGTCTTCTGATTCTGTACCTTGCCTTGGCCACCACCATGGACATAGTCACGCCTGTGGAGCGACCTGCCACTTAGACGCTGCTCCCAGGTGTCGGCTCAGCTCCCAGGTGTCATCGTCTTCAGTGGTCCAGTGGGTCCACTCCCCCTGGTTCCTGACAGTCTACATCTGGTTCCTGGCATCCAGGTCTGAGAAACTTGTAGCATCTTCCCAAGAAGCCTCCTGGCTCCAAAGCTGCTTCTACTCCAATACTTAGGAGATATTTCAGTTTTTCTTGTTTAATAAATTAGCAAAAATATTTACATTTCAGTTTTTTATTGTCAAGATTGGTGCAGAGTGTACATTAAGGAGCCAAAAAATTGTCAGGATCAGGGGTAGAGGACCCACTGTACTACCACAAGCGATAACATAAGCCGTCGCCTGGAAGAGCAGAATAAGCGGCACTCGACTTTCACCAGAGCCAAAGTGGGTTGGACCTGCTGAGGCGGGATACCACCAGGTCGCTCCACAGGCACGACTTAGCTCACAGTGGCGACCGAGGCGAGGTACAGAATCGTAAGGCAGAGACGGAATCGTGGACAGGCTGGAGGTTAGGACAGGCAGCACGGGATCAGAGTCAGGAACAAGCAGAAGGTCAGGACTGGCAGCAGGAACGCATTTAGGAACGGAACCGAGGTCACAACGGGAAATCACTATAAATGCGCAGGGAGACAGGAGAGAAGTTTTCTCTAAGGCACAAGGCAGGAAGATCCGGCAGGGGTCACAGGAAGAGGCTGGCTATTTAACAGGTCAGCGGCTAGTCAGAGCCAATTAGCGGCCCACTGGACCTTCAAATCCTAAAGAGCCGGCGCGTGCACCCTAAGAAGCGGGGATGCCTGCGCCGAGCTGCGGGAGATGCTGCTGGAGTGCACAGAGGTAAGTGAGGCTGCAATGAGCATGGAGGGGCACAGAGAGGCACGTGGGTGCACCTGCGACCCGAGAAATGGGACACAGGGGCACCCAGGTCGCTACCAATTGGCTGCAATGAAACAAAGGTTGAAAAGGTGTCTGAATATTTTCCGTACCCGATATATTTGCATAGCTCCCAACCGTCCCGATTTTGACGGGACTTTCCCGTTTTTCGTACCTCTGCCCCGCATCACGGGCAGCTATGAGATTGTCACGGATTTTCCCCCCAGGTCCCGCTGTGTCCCGGCGCTGTGTCCCGGCGCTGTGTCCGCATAGTAAATACTTTGAAAGTCTGAACTTACAGTACAGAATGGCTTCTACAGACATCGGGAGGGAATCCTTTTCAGAGAAGTGTCGGGCTTAGCGCAGAGAGCAGGGACCACATCATCAGCTTCAGATCAGTATCTGTCCATATATGGTCACTGCATCTCCTAGGGTTCCCCAGAGCAGACATCGGGAGGGAATCCTTTTCAGAGAAGTGTCGGCTTAGCAGAGAGAGCAGGGACCACGTCATCAGCTTCAGATCAGTATCTGTCCATATATGGTCACTGCATCTCCTAGGGTTCCCCAGAGCAGACATCGGGCAGGGAATCCTTTTCAGAGAAGTGTCGGCTCAGCCAGAGAGCAGGGACCACGTCATCAGGTCAGATCAGATCTGTCCATATATGGTCACTGCATCTCCTAGGGTTCCCCAGAGCAGACATCGGGCAGGGAATCCTTTTCAGAGAAGTGTCGGCTTAGCAGAGAGAGCAGGGACCACGTCATCAGGTCAGATCACCATCTCTCCATATATGGTCACTGCATCTCCTAGGGTTCCCCAGAGCAGACATCGGGCAGGGAATCCTTTTCAGAGAAGTGTCGGCTTAGCAGAGAGAGCAGGGACCACGTCATCAGGTCAGATCAGCATCTGTCCATATATGGTCACTGCATCTCCTAGGGTTCCCCAGAGCAGTCATCGGGCAGGGAATCCTTTTCAGAGAAGTGTCGGGCTTAGCAGAGAGAGCAGGGACCACGTCATCAGCTTCAGATCACCATCTGTCCATATATGGTCACTGCATCTCCTAGGGTTCCCCAGAGCAGACATCGGGCAGGGAATCCTTTTCAGAGAAGTGTCGGCTTAGCAGAGAGAGCAGGGACCACGTCATCAGCTTCAGATCAGTATCTGTCCATATATGGTCACTGCATCTCCTAGGGTTCCCCAGAGCAGACATCGGGCAGGGAATCCTTTTCAGAGAAGTGTCGGCTTAGCAGAGAGCAGTGATATTATTATTATTGTAATTATTGAGACTATTATTATTATTATTATACATTTTATTATTTTTATTATTATGGAGATGATTATTAATAATGGTAAAAATTATAATAATCATCTCCATAATAATAATAATAATCTCCATAATTACAATAATCTCTGAGAAGATCCCTCCCTATATACCAAGGCAGTAAATCTGTGTCACAGTGTAACAGTAGTCATGGTTCTTAGTTACCAAAATTCCACACCTTGTTAATCACTGAGGTCATAGCTCAGTTGGTTGGGGCACTGTGACATTATTATACATGGACACTGCAGGTTCTGGGTTCTAATCCCAATGAGGATAATATATATTTATTTTTATTGAGATCATTTTTATTATTATAATATGGCTAAAATTTGGGGCGTGGCCAGGGAGTGATTGGGGGTGTGGCTTAGGGGGATCGCTACGCGTGCCGCCATTTTGTCCCTCTTTCCCTTTCACAAATGTTGGGAGGTATGATATTTGCACCATAGAGTTGGCTGTCACCCAGAAGCCTGACCAGGTTCCCCACTACAAGCCATAGTAGATAGTGTGGTAGTTCCACCAGTGGTTCACACCAAGTAAGATCATGTTCACACCTCCATAATTTCTGATAATGCTATTATGCATTCTTTGTTTTGGAGTAGAATAGTGGAAACCAAATACTGCTGCTAAATCTAAAATCTACCATTTGATTTGATGCATTATAAGTAAACATACCCTGAGAATGCTGTAGCTACACTGATGCAGAAACATATCTTGTTTAACAGGAAAGTGTAGCTGCCCCCCCCCCCCAAAAAAAACAATACTTGATTTCTTCCACTACAGCAGTTACTCCCATAGTCACTGCACTAATTACCTCCGTATAGGATACGACCTCCCTGCTTCTAGTTACAGCACAGCCTCTATCACCAGCACCCTGCCATCTCCCATACCCTACCCTGCCTGCAATGTGCCCTCTGGGCATAGATAGACATATACAAATGGTTATAGGTGTATATATATATACATATGTCTCATATAATGGAATAAAATGATCTTAAAATCTAACATTTATGTAAGAAAACATAGAACAGACAATATCACGATCCTCCAGTAGAGGGCGCTCTTGTATCGTTAGCAGTAAAGATGCTACAGAACTTTCTCCAAGAGAAGTTAACCCTTAAAATACATCAAGGAGCCACTGCCCAGGGTACATAATGAAGGGCTAACCCCCAAAAAAGATCACTTCAACAAGCATGGATGCCGGGTCTAACATGGATGCCCAATGCTGATAGGAGAGCGGCCGTAATGTCCCATTAGCCTCAGCTATTGCACATGGGGGTGAGGGATTGTCGCCCCTACATAGGAATGAGGGGGGCACAACATTGAGAGATTATCCCCTCATCTTAATCTTAATGTACACAGTAATAATATCATACAGAACATAGGCCTCAGTAATGGAAATGTATAGTTCTCAGAATATACTGCCATATAGTGCTGAAATAAAATCATTATAAAGATGATGTAATAATTAGATTGTTATTACCACAAATAAACTGTCCATCATACAGAGCGTGTGCCTCAGAATATACTCCCATACAGTGCTCAAATAATATTACCATCCTGGACACAAATAAAACCGCCATATAGTACCCAAATAATGTCACCATGCAGTACACAAATAATACCGCCATGCAGTACACAAATAATACCGCCATGCAGCACCCAAATAATACCGCCATGCAGGACCTAAATAATACCGCCATGCAGTACCTAAATAATACCGCCATGCAGTACCCAAATAATACCGCCATGCAGTACCCAAATAATACCGCCATGCAGAACCCAGATAATACCATTATGCAGTATCCAAATAATACCACCAAGCAGTACCCTAATAATACCGCCATGCAGTACCCAAATAATACCGCCATGCAGTATCCAAATAATACCGCCATGCAGTATCCAAATAATACCACTATGCAGTATTCAAATAATACCGCCATGCAGTACACAAATAATACCGCCATGCAGTATCCAAATAATACCGCCATGCAGTACACAAATAATACAGCCATGCAGCACCCAAATAATACCGCCATGCAGGACCTAAATAATACCGCCATGCAGTACACAAATAATACCGCCATGCAGCACCCAAATAATACCGCCATGCAGGACCTAAATAATACCGCCATGCAGTACCCAAATAATACCGCCATGCAGAACCCAGATAATACCATTATGCAGTATCCAAATAATACTGCCATGCAGTACCCAAATAATACCACCATGCAGTACCCTAATAATACCGCCATGCAGTACCCAAATAATACCGCCATGCAGTATCCAAATAATACCGCCATGCAGTACCCAAATAATACCACCATGCAGTACCTAAATAATACCGCCATGCAATACCTAAATAATACCACCATGCAGTACCTAAATAATACCGCCATGCAATACCTAAATAATACCGCCATGCAGTATCCAAATAATACCGCCATGCAGTACCCAAATAATACCGCCATGCAGTACCTAAATAATACCGCCATGCAATACCTAAATAATACCGCCATGCAGTACCTAAATAATACCGCCATGCAGTACCCAAATAATACCGCCATGCAGTACCCAAATAATACCATCATGCAGTATCCAAATAATACTGCCATGCAGTATCCAAATAATACCGCCATGCAGAACCCTAATAATACCGCCATGCAGTACCCAAATAATACCGCCATGCAGTATCCAAATAATACCGTCATGCAGTATCCAAATAATACCGCCATGCAGTACCTAAATAATACCGCCATGCAGAACCCAAATAATACCACCATGCAGTACACAAATAATACCACCATGCAGTACCCTAATAATACCGCCATGCAGTACCCAAATAATACCGCCATGCAGTACACAAATAATACCACCATGCAGTACCCAAATAATACCGCCATGCAGTACCCAAATAATACCACCATGCAGTACCTAAATAATACCACAATGCCATACCCAAATAATACCACCATGCAGTACCCAAATAATACCACCAAACAGTAAACAAATAATACCGCCATGCAGTACACAAATAATACCACCATGCAGTACCCAAATAATACCACAATGCCATACCCAAATAATACCACCATGCAGTACCCAAATAATACCACAATGCAGTACCCAAATAATACCACAATGCCATACCCAAATAATACCACCATACAGAACCCAAATAATACCATCATGCAGTATCCAAATAATACTGCCATGCAGTATCCAAATAATACCACCATGCAGTACCCTAATAATACCGCCATGCAGTACCCAAATAATACCGCCATGCAGTATCCAAATAATACCGTCATGCAGTATCCAAATAATACCGTCATGCAGTATCCAAATAATACCGCCATGCAGTACACAAATAATACCGCCATGCAGTACCCAAATAATACCGCCATGCAGTACCCTAATAATACCGCCATGCAATACCTAAATAATACCGCCATGCAGAACCCAAATAATACCGCCATGCAGAACCCAAATAATACCGCCATGCAGTACCCAAATAATACCGCCATGCAGAACCCAAATAATACCGCCATGCCGTACCCAAATAATACCGCCATGCAGTACCCAAATAATACCGCCATGCAGTACCCAAATAATACCGCCATGCAGTATCCAAATAATATCGCCATGCAGTACCCAAATAATACCGCCATGCAGTACCCAAATAATACCGCCATGCAGAACCCAAATAATACCACCATGCAGTACACAAATAATACCACCATGCAGTACCCTAATAATACCGCCATGCAGTATCCAAATAATACCGTCATGCAGTATCCAAATAATACCGCCATGCAGTACCCAAATAATAGCGCCATGCAGTACCCAAATAATACCGCCATGCAGTACACAAATAATACCACCATGCAGTACCCTAATAATACCGCCATGCAGTACCCAAATAATACCGCCATGCAGTACACAAATAATACCACCATGCAGTACCCAAATAATAGCGCCATGCAGTACCCAAATAATACCACCATACAGAACCCAAATAATACCATCATGCAGTATCCAAATAATACTGCCATGCAGTATCCAAATAATACCACCATGCAGTACCCTAATAATACCGCCATGCAGTACCCAAATAATACCGCCATGCAGTATCCAAATAATACCGTCATGCAGTATCCAAATAATACCGTCATGCAGTATCCAAATAATACCGCCATGCAGTACCCAAATAATACCGCCATGCAGTACCCAAATAATACCGCCATGCAGTACCCAAATAATACCGCCATGCAATACCTAAATAATACCGCCATGCAGAACCCAAATAATACCGCCATGCAGAACCCAAATAATACCACCATGCAGTACCCAAATAATACCGCCATGCAGAACCCAAATAATACCGACATGCAGTACCCAAATAATACCGCCATGCAGTACCCAAATAATACCGCCATGCAGAACCCAAATAATATCGCCATGCCGTACCCAAATAATACCGCCATGCAGTACCCAAATAATACCGCCATGCAGTACCCAAATAATACCGCCATGCAGTATCCAAATAATATCGCCATGCAGTACCCAAATAATACCGCCATGCAGTACCCAAATAATACCGCCATGCAGAACCCAAATAATACCACCATGCAGTACACAAATAATACCACCATGCAGTACCCTAATAATACCGCCATGCAGTATCCAAATAATACCGTCATGCAGTATCCAAATAATACCGCCATGCAGTACCCAAATAATACCGCCATGCAGTACCCAAATAATACCGCCATGCAGTACCCAAATAATACCGCCATGCAGTACCTAAATAATACCGCCATGCAGTACCTAAATAATACCGCCATGCAGAACCCAAATAATACCACCATGGAGTACACAAATAATACCACCATGCAGTACCCTAATAATACCGCCATGCAGTACCCAAATAATACCGCCATGCAGTACACAAATAATACCACCATGCAGTACCCAAATAATAGCGCCATGCACTACCCAAATAATACCACCATGCAGTACCCAAATAAAACCACCAAACAGTAAACAAATAATACCGCCATGCAGTACACAAATAATACCACCATGCAGTACCCAAATAATACCACAATGCCATACCCAAATAATACCACCATACAGAACCCAAATAATACCACCATGCAGTACCCAAATAATACCACCATGCAGTACCCAAATAATTATCACTGATCATATGCAACAATAATAAAAACAAATGTTCCATACTGTCCTCAAATAATACTACGCTGCAGTTCACAAATAATACCGCAATGCGGTGCACAATTACTATCTCTGTAAAGCGTGTGAATAGCACGATGCTTATACCGTGTAGACAGTCCGGATGATAATGTCATACATTGCATTTGTATAAGTGATAAAAATGAACATCCAAGAATATACTGCCATACGGTGCTCAAGTAATACCGCCATGTTGTACCGTATAATAATATTTCCTTGAAGTTTTAAATATTTGGAACTTTGTAGATTTGACAGGGTTAAACGATCATCTTTTGACCCACATACACTGGGCAGATTCCAGCAGAACCGGTGTTACCAGTGCAAATTCCTGCCATACCAACATCTGAATGTAGTTACGTTTCCTATAAATAGATCCTACGTGAGTTATAAGACTTTACAGACATGAGACTTACCCCGAAAATCAATATCACCGCTCCTATATCTATAGGTGACTTCCTGCCCGTATACACCCCATCCATCATATCAGTGACATCCTGAAGATAATGGGGCTCATTTACTTACCCGGCCCAGTCGCGATCCCGCGGTGCGTTCTCCGACATTGATTCGGGTTCTGCCGAGATTCACTGGTCCGTGCGCCCGATATCCACTAGGTGTCGCTGCTGCGCTGAAGTCCGGAGTTTACCTTCTTCGTCCCAGTGCATGTGAATGCTTGATCTTGCGACACAATTTTTAAAAAAAATTCATTGGGTTTTCCGAATCTGTCTGTTTTTTTTCCGACGGCCACGCCCCCTGATGCGCCACAATCCAATCGAGTGCGCCAAAGTCCCGGGGCAATTCGGCACAAATCAGAAATATTCGTGAAACCCGACGAAAATGTGCAACTCGGACCCTTTAGTAAATGAGCCCCGTTGTGTTACTATGGCAGCACATGGAGCTCCATAATCATCGCTTCTACTACCTGAATAATCTACGGATTTTAAGGATCACGTATTTTCAGTATTAATCGTACAGAAAAAAATAAATCCCATTATTATTTAAGAGACAATTAATACGAAATGTAAGAATGTGATGTTTGGGGACCGTAATGGGCACGGTCTCGGCCCCATGTCGCACAGATATCAGGTGATCCGAACTGGCGAGTTCCTTGTCGGAGTCGGACAGTTGGGAAAACCCTTTTTTTTGAGGTGAGACTTTTTATCTTTTGGATTTGTATATTACCATTATATAGATCCGCTATACACTGTAAATACTTGAATTCTTAAAGGCAATGTACCACGGGGGATGCAGTATTGTACACTAAGCCCACGTACATGCTGGTGTGTGTCCCCTGAAACAGGATCTGTTTTGCCTTTATCTTATAATGGCCTTGCCTTGGAGAAAATTGTCATTTGTTAAATTATTATGAGCCTCAGGGGCTCCTGTCTACATCACAGAAGCCCCTTCTGGCTCTATTGACTGCAAATTATGACATCACCAACTCCCTGGCTGGGGAGGCTGCCAAACAGAGACCTAAATAATTAGCCAGTAGGGGGCTTCTGTGACATAGACAGGAGCCCCTGAGGCTCATTTGCATGTTTTTAAAAGACCATTTTCTCCAAAACGAGATCATTAGAAGAGAAAGGAAGAACGTATCCTGTTTCAGGAGACACACGCTAGAGTGTAAGTGTGATTCCAAGAAGTGTATTTCCTCTAATATATTTTAGGGCCAATCCTGGTGCACATGTGTATGATACCTCTTTACTGCAATTCGGCACAACCCCTCCCCTATGCTATGAATACTACAGCAGTTACTTGGGAGGGATGGGTTGTGCAGCAGTACATGGAAGAGATCTCTTATGCCAATGCACAAGAGTGCGAAGTCCAGCTACACTCCTGGAATATAAAACTATTTTTCACAGTTTCGCTGCTACTACCGACACACAGAATGCTAGGTCTACACAGATCTCCAGAGCTGCTACTTACCACTGTCTGCAGCTTTATTCGGTCATAGCTGCTGACAGATTCCCTTTAAGTGGTTGTGTCTACAAATGTTATGATATGAAAACCAGAGGAAGATTCATTTCAAGTTTGTTGCATGAGATCATATTAACTAAATTTGAGTTGAAAGAATTCACTGACAAAAAGTTCAGAAATTCTAGAAGAAATGCTAAAACTGTAAAAGCCCTTCCGGCTCTTAGGGTGCAGCCATAGGGGTCAGTGTATGAGTGTCACCCTGGTGACCCATGAGAAGACACTGGGATATAATAGAGATGTGATAGATGGGGATCATGTTGGATACTTGTAGCCAGAATCCTCTCACCTACAAATATTTATGCAAATGTGATCAGAATGTCATGTGGTTGTACAAGGAAACAAATCTCAGTCTTTATAGCCAGATATGACATAGGAAAGCACCGGGGAGCTGCCCCTGACCCCTGGCCCCTGACCCAGCCCTTCTTACCATGGGGGCCACTATCCCTCCAAATAAAACTCGTTTTTCCACTTTGCTTTGTTTGCACAATATTAGGAACCACATTCAGCAGATGTCAAGAAAGTCCGGATAATTTCCCTGTTGTGTTTAGACAAAAATAAAGCGCCCCCCCCCCCCCCATTTATGGTAATAATTACATTTGGTGGTTGGAGTCTGATCCGCGCATCTGGACGATTATACACAAAGAGCAGACAAATAAATACAGAAAGTGAGAACATGGGCCAGAGAGGACAGGAATATTCAGGAGAAAGTAGAACTTCCTCTCGCTCCCCCCGTCACTGGATGGACCGGTCCCTGGAACTCTGCTGTATCCATCAAACTTCTTCTACCCTTGTGTATACATTTGGTGCAGACCTGAATATATCCTCTTTTTTACTTCAATATTTATTGTTATTTATATGATTACAAAAAAATTCCTAATGACCTTGAAGAAGGGAGCAGCACGGTGGCTCAGTGGGTAGCACTACAACCTTGCAGCACGGTGGTTCAGTGGTTAGCACTACAGCCTTGTAGTCCTGGGGACCTGGGTGCAAGTCCCATTCAGGTCAAAATCTGCAAAGAGTTTGTATGTTCTCTCCGTGATTGCGTGGGTTTCCTCTGGGTCCTCCGGTGTCCTCCCGCACTCCAAAACATACTGGTAGGTTGATTAGATTGTGAGCCTCATTGGGGACAGGGAGCGATTTGGCAAGTTCTATGCAGCGCTGCGGAATCTGTGTGCGCTATATACATAAATGAATTATTATTATAATATTAAGCTACTTCATGGCAGTGCTCCGATTCCTTGTTCCAGTCTTCAGTTTCTGAAACCGGAGGGAAGTGCCAGTGATCCAAGAGACGCTCTGCTGCCAATCCATGGGATGTCACATGGTGTGAGGAGGTCTTGGATTGAGGGAAGCAGGTTCGGGGACCCTCAGAACTTCCAGCTGGACAATACCCGATGTACTAGCACAACACGGGTATCGTGCTCATCCCCTGGATCCTGCATCGTTCCAGCGCTTCCGGTTCTGGACACACGAGCCTGGGGGAGCAAAAGACCCGCTTCAGCAACCCCAAACCCAATTCTGGTTTTAATAAATTATTAAAGGGATCATTTCCCTCTCAGCCATGTTAGTCAATCAATAGGATATATATATACATGATTGGGTAGGTACAGTCAATAATAGGATATGCTCCCAATGTCCTATCAAGACGCGGGACCCCCAAAACATAAAGCACTGAAGCCTTTGGTGTCAATCATTTACGTCTAATAAATCTTATCTGTAATGGACCCCATGAAAATAGAATCCAAAATAATTTCCAAACTAAATTTCTCTCTTTTTGCGTCCATGTTTTCAGGGGGTTGTGTAACCCATTATGCAATTAAATACCGTCCCAGAGTTGAAAGATGACCCAGACCAAGAATCAGGGGAGAAGATTCTTTTCATCTTTAACAATTAAACATTGGGGTGCACTAAACATCCTATTCTGCCTCTTTTGCATCATGGGGACCCCATTATTATGTGTCCCTGGATGATGTATTAGGGATTCCTGGAGGGATTCTGCTGGTTTAGTCTCATCCTGGTCTTGTTTATTCCATCTCTATGCAGGAGAAGTCGGAGCCGAGGGATCATGGTTTGTGTTTATGACTTCTCCAGTCTCTTCCCCGAGGCCGCGTCCGCACGGATCATGTGATGTTTGTCTCGACCAGACACAAGATGTTTGTATTTATAAAGGAATGCTTCTTGTTACTGAATAACTGCAGATTATTCGGGCCAGCGCTGGCTGTCACTGGGAAACACTGATGGAGGCCACATGTCTATCCCTGGATGAAAGACAATGGCACATTAACAATGGCCTCAGCAGCGGGGGGAACGGGATCCGGACAATAGGAACCATCCCCAAGAAGTACGAGAGGAGGAGAAGCTGCGGATCTGCAATTATTTTATTGTAGCCTTTACGAAAGCTTACGGACACTGAGGACAGACCTAGATATTGGGACACATTTACTTACCCGGTCCAGTCACGATCCAGCAGCACGTTCTCTGTCAAGGATTCGTGTCTGCCGGGATTCGTGCGCCCAATATCCAGTAGGTGTGGCTGCTGCACCAAGGTCCGCTGGAGTTCACCTGCTTCTTCCCGGTGCATGTAAGTGCATTGTCTTGCGACACAATTCGTTTTTTAAATTCTACGTTTTTTCCGAATCCGTCGTGTTGTCTGACGGCCATGTCCCCTGATTTCTGTCGTGTGAAAGTGGGCGCCGATGGGCCACAATCCGATCGAGTGCGCCAAAATCCCCGGGCAATTTGGCGCAAAATGGAGATATTTTCGGGAAACCCGACGAAAGTGCGGCACTCAGACGCTTAGTAAATGAGCCCCAATTTCCTCAAGGGTGACCTGTACCTGCAGAGCAGTAGATCAAGAAGCAGAAGAGATCTTATAAAGAGCGGTCCGCAATGCTGGAGTGGACCACCAGAGTACAAGAGGTTCTTCAGATGGGCCCGTCCTCTATCCTAATAATGGCCTTTTTTCTAGGGGTCAGGTTCCCAAATAAATTTCATCTGCTGGAACCACTGAACAATAAACACCATCAGCCCAGCTCAATGGGTTTTCCAGGATTCTGGTTAATCAGGATAATTAATCAATATCAGATCGGAAAGGGTCCCCTCTGATCAGTTTACAAGCCAGTGACTACATATTCATGGGTCACATATGGGTCTGATTGAAGAAAATGCAATACCAGGAGCAAGTACTATAAAATGTGTGGCATTGATCTGAGTAAGGAATGAGGAGACTGATTGTCCTAGTACTGCGGCCTCTTTATATTGCCGGATGGTGGGGTGTCAGAAAGCCACCGATCAAATAATGATCATCTATAGGAACTCAATAAAAGATATCCTGGAATTCTTCTTTAACTCCCCTTTAAGATGCATAAAGTTACCCATTCACATACAACTAATCCAGCCAAGATGGGGGAAGATCCTTTAGGGCAGTGGTTCTCAACCTGTGGGTCAGGACCCCAGCGGGGGTCGAACGACCAAAACCGGGGGTCGCCTAAAGCCATTGGAGCCGCAATTTTACTGTGTTTTTACTGCGAGTTGCATGGTTTGGGGTCACCACAGCATGAGGAACTGTATTGCGGGGTCACAGAAAGGTTGAGAACCACTGCTTTAGGGGATTCACTAATTGTACATTAAAGTGTTGAACACCGGACTTGGGTCCATTGGGCCCAACCAGATAAAATTATTCTGGGGCTCACCGTCTATCACCCCAAGGGATTGCATTCTACTAGTTTCCCATTTGGGTTGTCTTCTGCTGGACCTCTGAGGTTCCGGTAATGGTTTAGCGCCAGGGCCCACCAGAGGATCCTCAGGTTCATGGTGGGCCGGTCCAAACCGGGCTTGTAAGATATCCACCAGGACAATACTCAGTTTCTCATCACCAGCACCACATAAAGTAAATGAATTGAGCGGCAGTGAACAAGTGTGACCACCGTGCTGGTGGTCACACGTGTACACTGCCGCTCGGACCCTTTCATCCCTAATCCAATGTGACTGTGAGTGATCCCTGTTCTCCAGACTGGGGGGGGGGGGACTCTTATTCTGGATGTAGGGTCTATTGAACATCAAAGTCTCATCTTCTTTGTGCACATCGATAGTTGCCTTTTATTAGGAAGCTTCAGTCCTGTTCTCTGTTAATCTCATAGTTTACGGCCATTGCCAAATATGGACACCTCTGTTTCGAAGCCTTCTGTAGGATAATAAATAACCAGACATTCCCTCGAAATGATCTTTGCCACACATCTGTCTCTCTAACACAAATGGAAACTACGCCGGGACCCTAATCACTAGATTTTTAGGAGACTCGTAAATGTTATCTTATTTTCTTTGGAAATTTCCTGCCGATTTCTGAATTTGGGAGACGAAGACCAGTTTTTACTTTACTAATATTTACAGAAAATAAGTCATATAAACTTTCAGTCTTATGGCAAAAAAAACAAAAGTTTGTGGAGTGGCACTGTGGTAATCTGGATTATAATCCGGTGTGGGTACAGGCTTCAGGGGATCTGGCTCAAAATCCCCATCGATCAAGAATCCAAGACAGGGAAGCAGCGCTCCGTAGTAGATAGTAATATTTATTTCACTAGTGGAAAGGATACAACGTTTCAGCATTGAAAATGGCTACATAGAGATAGCTGAAACGTTGTATCCTTTCCACTAGTGAAATAAATATTACTATCTACTACGGAGTGCTGCTTCCCTGTCTTGGAACATTCAATCTTATGGTGAACATTATACGAGGGTCTCTACAAGTAGCTCATAGAAGATGAACTCCGAGAACCCATTTAATTGCATTTGGGGGTCATGTACAGGCTCAATTTTAGGGAAAAGTCAAAGCTCCTAGACACCAATATAAAACCTGCAGCAGGGTCCTCACCTACTTCGCTGGATCAAATCCTGTCATTTCTACTTGTCTTATTTTCCTAAAAAGTACCGTAACAGAAAATACATTTTAAGATGGCGACGGCATCCTAGAGCGCACTTAAAACTTTGAGGCTGAGGAAATTCAGGTGAGCGTGAGACAGCAGGAAAACTCTCCAATCAAGAAGATGCCTGATATGTTATGCTTTGTATGCTCCTCCTCTTCTACTTTTTTTCTGCTTTTCTATATAGACTTGTGAAACCAAATAAACTTGCGCAGTGCTGATTTGCCCAGGGCAGTAGCATGAGTGTGACTTGAATCAGTAGTTGTCTGAGTCATTCCTTACAATGTGCACACATGCTTTAACTAATTAGAAACACACAACCAACGCACGCTAAAAGAGGATATCATAAACCTACCCCTAACAGCGGCATCTATGGAAATGATATTGTCCTTGGCAGAAGAGCTCATGAACCCCCTCATGGACTCAACACATCCATTTCCTGGATACTCCCCATAGCGATGCCCCTGAGAGTAATGGGGGGCGCAGGGCAGTTCTTATTGAACATTGGGGCAGATTTACTTACCCGGTCCATTCGCGATCCAGCGGCGCGTTCTCTGCGGTGGATTCGGGTCTGCAGGCGATTCACTAAGGTAGTTCCTCCGACGTCCACCAGGTGGCGCTGCTGCGCTGAAGTCCGCAGAGGCCCGCCGGAATGCACTGAAGTCCACCGGCCTATTCCTGGTGAAGGTAAGTGCGAGTCCTGCGACACTTTTTTTTAAAAAAAATGCTACGGTTTTTCCGAATCCGTCGGGTTTTCGTTTGGCCACGCCCTCCGATTTCCGTTGCGTGCATGCCAGGGCCGATACGCCACAATCCGATCATGTGCGCCAAAATCCCGGGGCAATACAGGGAAAATCGGCGCAAATCAGAAATATTCGTGTAACACGTCGGGAAAACGCGAATCAGGCCCTTAGTAAATGACCCCTATTGTGTCACCTCACCTGGATCTGCTGATTTATAGGGTTCCCTTTTGATATTGTTCAGCCACAATACGAATATTCTGAAGGACTCAGACAAAAACGTAACATAAAACATTTTATTAACACTGAAGTATAAGCAGGGCATCCATGTTATATGACAAAGGTACCAAAAGTGTAGAAATACGCTCACGATAAGCTCCGATATTACAGGTTAATTAGTAGAAAATCTTAAGAGGTGAAAAGGGTCAAAGCTTAGAACTTCCTGGACCGTGTAAAATTGAGACTTACTGGGTCTATGGTCAGTTTATGAAATGCTCATCTTCAGACATCAGGAACCAACAGATCATGTGCATCTAAGAACCAGGCAAAATATATTTCGAGAAAAGAAATATTCACCCACCAGATATCTAATGTATATAACCAATAGTATTTGGAGCAGAAAGTGGCTGTAAAGAGAGTCTCTCACTCTGGAGGACCCAAAACCTCAAGTCATTATATGGACAACCCATTGATTAGAATGTAGAATGTGTAATGCTTCAATTGTCCACTGGGGGTGCTATAGCTGCTTTCATGTCCTCACATAGCCTATGGCTCCCCAGAGCTGGATGGTTAGTTTCCTTTCAGGGATTTTATCAAACCCGTTTTACCCCGACACATGGCATCGGCTAGTGATGTCTGAAATCTGGCAAATATTTAAGATTTAAAGACCTTTTATCTAAAAATTTCTGGATTTTTATTCATGCGTCTCAATAAAATTGTCAATCTCTGCCTTGAGCTCTTTTTATTCCATTCAGTCGTCTATAAAAATGAACCAAACTCTTAAGACCTGTAAGAAAACCTTGTGATAAATACACTGTCAAAAACACTGCAGAAAAAACTCTATAAAAATCACTTAAAAATAATAGAAGGAACAGCTAAACTGTACACAGGGGGCTCCAGTGGTGAGAAGAAGTTATGGTTCAGGCTGTGTTCACACTACATGTGCCTAATAGAGAGGGGCGGAGCCAAACTGTTGCTTGATGGGCAGCCAATCAGGCAGCTTTATGCCCCATAAAGGCATGGCTGTGATTGGCCAGGTTATTTGGCCACCTTATTTTTTTTAGTTTTTAGTTGACTGTGCTTTTATGAGGTGTTCCACAACATCTAGATAGATACATTTGTAGAGCATCGATACTTCCAAGGGAGCCAACAAATGCAGTGTGAATGGAGCCTTAGATATAAGTAGCCTGAGCAATATACATGGTAGAAAAATTGGTCAGACCCACCAATATTAGGATCGGCCATGTGTTATGTGTATGTGCTTATGGAACATGTGCTCAACAGGGGACTTCCAATAGTCCTCGAATTTGGCCCCTCTCCAAAAAAGGCTAAAGGTCGTTATGTTTTACCGTCGGATAATTGGTAATCAGGACTTTCCATTCCATGTGGGACCAGAAGTGGTTACTACATCTCCATTGCTCATGTGGCCAATCACTGGCCTCATCGGTCACATGCCAACCACTGAGGCCGGTAAGTAGCTGAGTGGTCATGTACATAATGGAATAACTGGAAGCTCCGGGGACTAGTCTGGAATAGGAGGTCCTTCGGCAGAGATGTTTTTTCCATTTTTGCCAGGAATATATCTCATTGAGGAGGTCAGTTTTGGGAATGTCTTGTAGATCATGAAAGCTCCACCGGATTATACAAATACAAATCCAGCACAATATCTGGAAGGGAATCTTTTAAGGATGTTGCGTAATCTTGAGAATTCTTAAAATACCCATTTAAGGCGAAATTTCAAACAAGAATGGCAACAGTGGGGCACATTGTATACAAATAGTATCCCTCACCTGTCTGACTGGCCAAGATAGGTCACCTGACCAGAAAAACATGAGGGTGCTTTAACATGTTCAGTTTTTCAGATGCAGTTTTTGAAGCCAAATGAAGGTGTGGATCATGATGGGTGAGAACTTATCATTGAGAGAAGCGGCTCCTCCTCTTTTTTCACTCCACTCCTGGTTTGGACATCAAAAGCCGCATCTGAAAATCTGAAAGTGTGAACGTGTCCCGAGATGACCTGGCCATCTGTCCAACATGGACCAGAACATTTTACCAACAATGAAATAAAATATTCGATTCCCTGCCAATGTTTATGTGCGAGGAACTACCAAGAAGTGACGTCGCTTCATGAATTCTGCCTTGAGCTTTGTGAAGTGTTAAATGGTCCCTAACTTTTAAAGGGAACCTGTCACCAGGGACCTCATTTTCACTATAGACAGGTGACAGAAGCCCATGACACCTGCAGTGCACATCTGCCTCTCTGCCTTTTATAAGCATTTGCATTACAATATAATTGGTTTTATAACTTACCTTCCACCCTGACAAAATCCTAGGGTAGTCCCAGGGGTTGGCCTTTGGTTTGGATGCAGTTCAAAAAACAACATGTGACTTGTCTGTGCTGCTCACTCCTCAGAGCTTGCCCCCACCTTTGTGCTCCTGCACAGCTCCTCCTCCTGCTCCTTCTCAGAGGTCACAGCCTGGTCAGCCTGACATCAGTGGGGGAGGGAGAAGAAAGGAGCACAAAGATGGAGGCAGCCTGCAGCTCAGACAAGTCACATGTTTTTTTTAAATGCATCCAAACCAAAGCCCAACCCCTGGGACTTCCCCAGAATTTTGTTAGGGTGCAAGGTAAGTTATAACACACAATTATATTGTAATGCAAATGCTTAGGAAAGGCAGAGAGGCAGATGTGCACTGCAGACGTAATAAGCTTCTGCAACATGTCATTAGTGATAATGAGGTCCCTGGTGACAGGTTCCCTTTAACAAACTTTGCCTAAATCAATGGTCCAGGTAAATACAAACAAACTGTGTGATATCAGAGAAAAGCTCATTTTTCTCCACTAACTTTGGCTCTTATTATCCTCCCTCGTTCCTGCAGCTGAATTCCGTCTTTCTAGAAAGCTGGATGGAAGGGGAGGGGACTGTGAGTCACAGCTGCTCGGTCTCCACCCAGAAGCTTCATGAACTCACAAAATTAGGTTTCCAAGTCCCATAATGACATAAAACTCCTCATACAGAAGCTCTGGACTACGGACTTTGGCTAAGTTTGTTCTTACAAAGCTATGGGCCAGGTTATGTTCTTGTAGAGTCTATGAATAAAGGTAACACTTTATAATTCAATGTTGTGTGCACATGATATACTTCATACAGATGTGAGCCGTCTCCCTGCATGTTCAGGAGTCTTGAGGAGCCATCGCATTGTACAATGGAGAATGTAGAAGGTGACGTTGTGCCTTTGTTTGTCAGGCGTCAGACCTGGAAGATGATCCCATGTGGTCCTATCACCTCCGGGTCATCACGTTCAGTGTCATTTGCTCTTCTCATCCATCAATCCATCTTGAACTTGTAGGGTTGTCTTGTGCTTGACCTCTACTCCTCACCTCCGGCTTGGTCACGCGTGTTCTCGGATCTGCTCCTCGTTGCTGATCTCCAGGCCGTTCTTCCTTAGAAGCGTCTGTTTCTGAAGGCCCTTTAGCTTGACCAGCAGATCTCCGATAAATGCCTGGAAAACAGGACGATGTTCAGAAAATATTGAAGTAATTCGAGGCGTCAGATTGAAGAGGAACCTATTAATATGGTCATTGCAAAGATTTAAAGGGAACCTACCCCCACGATTGTACCTATGGAGGTAGAGCAGGTGGTAGGTGGATGAATGGGATGTGAGGAGAGCCCTTTGTAGAGCTAATCCTTACGCCCCCGCTATCTTTTAGAAAACTTTAATATGTAAATTTTTTTAAGCGGCTACTGGGGCGTGGAGTAGCCGGACATGAGGCAACACGTTGCGGCTACTCCACGCCCCAGTAGCCTCTTTTCTCCTCCTACCATTGCATCTTCAGCACGCAGCTCCTCGTAGTTGCACGCCCTCGTCTGAATACCCGGTGTTGTGCGCATGCGCAGAGCGCTGCAGATGCCGGGGTCTCAGACGCGGGCGTGCAGCTACGAGGAGCTGCGTGCTGAAGATGCAATGGTAGGAGGAGAAAAGAGGCTACTGGGGCATGGAGTAGCCGCAACGTGTTGCCTCATGTCCGGCTACTCCACGCCCCAGTAGCCACTTAAAAAAATTTACATATCGCCATATAGATAAATGTCTTCAATTGGATCTTATTCAAAAAAAATTGCCTGTCTGAAGATAATTTCCCATAAATGTAGTCATGTGGTCCCTTAAAAATGGAGGACAGCTGTCCCTGGATACGACCACCGTTGCCAGAGTAACAAATAGTTTTTGCACATGAAATGGCCGGGAGTAACTGCATGTCCTTTGGTAATGATCGCTGAATCCAGGTAGTTGGGTGCCTCAATAGCTCATGTGTGGCCAGGGTGAAGGGGTGGTCATATCCAAGGACAACAATTGTTAATGAACAACATGACAACATTTATGGGACATTGGGGCAGATTTACTTACCCGGCCCATTCGCGATCCAGCGGCGCGTTCTCTGCGCTGGATTCGGGTCCGGCCGGGATTTATTAAGGTAGTTCCTGCGCCGTCCACCAGGTGGCGCTGCTGCGCTGAAAAGCATCGGAACGCGCTGGAGTTCACCGAGGCCGGCTGAGTGAAGGTAAGCGCAAGCTTCGTGACACATTTTCCGTTTTTAAATGCAGCGGTTTTTCCGAAAACGTCGGGTTTTCGTTCGGCCACGCCCCCCGATTTCCGTCGCGCGCATGCCGGCCCCGATGCACCACAATCCGATCGCGTGCACCAAAATCCTGGGGCAATTCAAGTACAATCGGCGCAAATCGGAAATATTCGGGTAACGCGTCGGGAAAATGCGGATCGGGCCCTTAGTAAATGACCCCCATTATCTTCCCACGGGTACATTTTTTTAATAACATCCAATTGAAGAAATATATTTACAAGGGAGATGCATTCAATTAAATGACAATATCCCTTTAAGTAGCTGAATGTCAAACGATACACAGTTCTGTTGAATGACAGGACCACAGAGGTTGTAACAGGAATAAGACTCTTCGCCCTCACCGTGGTTTCCTCTAAAAGCCCAGATTCTGCTGACAGGGTCACGTCGTGATGTTCTGCACTTACAATCACACCCTTAACAGGAAAAAGTTTATGTTCTGGGTACAAGGAGTCGATTTATCATTACCAGGCGGAGGAAACGGCTCAGACATATAACACGGAGCAGACACATCTCACAGGCAAACGCTAAACCATCAAGACGATAATCCGAGCACATACTCAGCCCGAACAATCCGCCCACATCCAAACATACACTGGATTTATTATAAATGACACCTCCAGATTTAAAGGAAATCTACCACCAGGATGAAGGATTGTAAACCAAGTACACTGACATACCGGTGTGTGCCCACTTCAGCAGAAAAATTATGTAGATGAGCCTTCGGAGCTCCAAGCTCCATTGACAGCGCGAAACTAGAAGGAGCTGCGTGCATTTGTCTGCAAAGCTGGGTTCTGCGGATGCGCAGAACGCAGACCACCGCTCCGCAGTCTCGGCTCTGAAGCCAGAGCTACTGCGCATGTGCAGAACCCAGCTTCGCAGACGAGGGCACGCAGGTCCTCGTAGCTGCGCACTGAAGATGCATTGGTAGGCTGAACGCAAGAGGCTACTGGGGCGTGGAGTAGCCGCACCGTATAGCCTCAGCTCCGCCTACTCCACGCCCCAGTAGCCTCTTTACAAAATTTGCATATTGGTGGAATTAAAATCTATAAAAGTTCTGGGCCATGAAAGAATTAGCCCTGAAAAAGGTCTATACTGCTCTACGTGAGAGGAACCTACCTCCGGATCTACCTTCATAGCTACATCCGTGGTGGTAAGTAAAGACTTGTAAAATGGCAAAACAACCATCAAAACAACAATACAGTAAATTCCACCGACTACAATACTAACCTCTGCGCTGTTAGTACAAGAACCGAGGATGACCTAGGAACAAACAGAAAAAAGACATAAAGCTATCAGTAACAGTGGACTCAAAGCCTTGGCAGAAGATTAGATAAAGATTTTCTCTGTGATGTCCATCCCATAGGCAGCTGCAGGAGGTTTTTCTAAAAAATATTTGACCACATGATATGGAAATTAAGTGTTTTTGAAAGAAATTCAAAGCTGTTAATGTGATGCATAATCTGCTTTACAAAGAGATCACTGGAGTAGAAGTGAAAGCCACTAGACCCGTCCTAGGTCTCTGTTATGTGCCGCCCCCCATCCCCCCATTCCGTCCCCCCTCTTCCCACTTATCTGCTCCATGTGGGAAAGTATTCATTGTAGACCACATCAAAGATGTGACTCAATCACTGGAAGTCCCAGCAACACAGACAAACATAGATTAATTTTATCAGTTGTGACTTCATCTGAATCTCTCACAAGTTTGAAGTGGTGGAGAGTTCTCTGCTGGAAACCCCTAAACGTCAATCTGCTCCCCCCCCCCCCCTCACCCATGAGATAACATACACAAGCAAAACTAATGACTTCTATAGAAAGGAAAAATCTGGTCAACTAACTGAAGGGAAACAAAGAAAATATTTCCCAAATACTCCAGGATACAGCGTTAAAAAAAGGGGAAAACTGGGCATCTGCCTAGGGCCAACATCGCTAGATGTCTCCAAGAGGACCATTCATCACCACCAGTGACTCCGACTCTTTGCATCCTTTGACGTATGTCACTCCACCGGTTCTGATACAGTCATCATCCAGACTTCATCATTCCTGAGTAATCATTAGAAGGCAACCTACTCCCCCAGCTTCAGACCAGGACCACCCACCTGCCATAGAGAAAGTAATAAGCACAGAAGATGCCTAAACCAATGGCACCGATTGCGATGGAAACCGTATAGCGGCACGTGGTGCTCTCAGATGATGCAAAGAGTTGGATTTGGGTGGAAGTAGTGGGGTCTTCGTAGGGGTCTCCGTTATATGAATGGTCGTACAAGTGACTGGCCAATGGGTTTGGCAGGTCCTCTTGGAGACGTCTACGGATGATGGCCCTAGGCAGATGCCCAGTTTGCCCCTTTTCTATAACGCTGCACCATGGAGTATTTGGGAAATATTCTTCCTTGTTTTCCTTTTGTTAGTTGACCAGATTTTTCCTTCCTATAGAAGCCATTAGCTCGTGGATATTATCTCATGGGTGGGGGGGGGGAGTGGACTCCCTTTTAAGAGGTTTTCAGCAGAGAACTCTCCACCACTTCAAACTTCTAAGAGATGAAGACGAATGGACATACGAGGCCACAAACCGTTCCATCGCTTCTATGTGAATCAATTTCGGATCATCTTTGATTTCCTACATGACCACCTTCCCATGATCCTCTATGGCGGCTTCCAATGTGGTGTCCACGGTCTAGACATAACCTCAAAGATAGACCCCCTCCACCCATTACTTTCTGGGGTATCAGATACGTAGTTTGTGGAGTACAAGGATTTTGCCTCGCTCTGTATATTATCCTCCCGGCAATGAGGCGGAATCTGTCGTATTTGCCGCTTGTCACATTATAATTACAATGAGCTAAATATAAGATCTCCAATTGTGCAAGTGCCAAGAACATAATGTATATTAATATAATCTGAAGGTTTAATGGAGTCCTGCAGGATCCGATGTCCTCATTGTATATACCAGGCCAAGCGCCTCAGTGATATATGGACACTGAAGATTATAGACATTTATAAGGCGCTGGATAGTTTCTGAATTTCTCTTTAATAGATAATATCCTATACAGACAGAGCTGGATAAAAAGAGGTTAACAATTTACTGATTTTCATGAACCCCATGGGACTAATGCCCTTTTTTGGTTTTTGCATTTTTTTGCCAAAGCCCCCCCCCCCTCCCCGCCCCCCCCCAAGCGATTTGGACGGCTTTTCCCATTAGGTCATCCTAGCACCGTGAGTGTGGTCATTTTCTTATACATGGGATCAATGGACTCCTTGCTTCCAATACCAATTATGTCATCGAGTCTGAAGTGCTCTGTCAGTGCCCTTCCATGATGTAGCTTCAAAGGCTGTTACACTGTGCATCAGCACCTCTCCCCCTCCTACTGTGTGACATTACAGCCGGTAAAGGGAGGAGGGAAGTGCTGAGAGAGCAGGAGGGAGGAAGAGACAGTGAAAAGGAGCTCTGGTTACACCCCCAGGAGCCCTATAGGCTCATTAGCAAATTTATAAAAGTTGATTTTAGAAGGAAGGATATCGATGGATATGGATAACAAATATAAAAAGTCACAGTGCCCAAGTGTCTCTGATTTATCATGCTTGATTTTGATGGAAGATTTCCTTTATTCCCTAGTGGGTCTGACTAGGGGTGCACCAGCCACGAGGGGAGCTGAGTCTCTTGCCTCAGGCGGCACCACTTGCAGGGAAATTGGCGGTAGCATCAGATGCACAAAGCAGGTCCTGCCACTAAAATAGTTATTCTTCATACCTGATGTCAGCATCAGAGACACCGCTATAAAAACACAAAACCTGATATATTACTACAGGATGGGGCGGAGGGGGGGCCATGTTATACGTCGCCTCAGGCAGCAGAGAGTTTATGTTCTTCCCTGCCGATCACACAAACTATATACTGCATTACATCTGCATGGTGGTACATTGTGAATATACTGATCTAATACTGATTACCCATCCTGGAAAGGTCATCAGTATAATTACAGTAGAAAGTCTAGAGGGATCCAGATGACATGTAGGTAAATATCTATAGATCTATAGGGTTTGGATTATACATTACATTGTAATACTTTACTATAATAGATTAGGAGTCTTATCATGGGGCCTCGTAAAGTCTCCAGGTCCCTCGGGTAAAGACTCATCACTGGGTGTGGGGCAATTAGTAGTCATAGGGGCCCCTATGGCACATGTATATATGGACCCTGCACTATATTTCCCTGCACATTTTCTCACCCGCAAGCTGCTTCTTCTCTCCTCGTCTGTGTCCAGGTCCAGGAGATCATCGATATTCACCTCGTCGGGCATGTCCATTTCCTACAAGTTGGAGAAAAATCGGGGGGTTAAAGGCAAAAGCTGTGATATGGCTTCTATCCAGGACCTTATAGAGAATGGAGGAGACTATGGAGTAAATGGGAGGTTTATGCGCTTTGTGTCTCCAGGATCGCTGCTGGTTCTCAAAGGGGCCACTAAGACGCCTAATAGGGTAATTACTCAATAATTACTGAATGGTCGTGTTCCTGGATGGAGCGGAGACTGAGCTCAGGATTATCACCCCGGAGACATGAAGCGGAGGCTCTGCTCATTCTGAAAATGACATCATGGGAAGAGAAAGACGCGTATAGCGAGAGGCAACGGCCACATCTTACTTTAGTACAATATTACACGTAAGTATGAAAAAGTTTTCCTTGTGGAGATCATCATAGAGAGTCCATGGTGCAGGAAAAAAATTCTCTCTCCTCCAGAAGGAAAACCAAAAGAAATATTTACGTGCCATAAGAGGCCATGGCGATTGTCAAGGTTTGGGAAAATCAATACTGTCTAATGTGAGTGTCAAAATGGAGAAAAGGGTAGTTCTGATCCATATGAATGATCACAAGAACAAGGACCCACAACAAGTTCCATAGATATGAATGAAGCGCTGACCAGGCACTTTGGAGAACTTGCATGTCCTTCATGATCGCAGAGGTTGGACCTCCAGCAAGTACATGCTACAAAGAGTCATTGGTGGGAAAACCCCTTCACAGGGATGTCACAGAAATTCTGGGGGTTCGGGTCGGAAAATAAGAAGCTGCACTTATCCTGTGTCCCCATGTCTCTCTGGTTGTTGTGGTCTTCAGAGCCTGGATCACAGGACGTGACATCCCATGGGCTCAGGAAACTCTTTTTGGCCTATGACTACAGGAGTGATGTAGGGGTCGGGGCAGGATCGGTACACTTTCTTTTTTCCCCATCCTCTGACTTGCCCCCCCCCCCCAGCGTTTTTCAAGAAAAGGGGGTTTTTCCAGTAACGACACATTTGAGTATATACTTAATGGAGGTCCAACCTCTGAGGATAGGACAGACATATAGGGGGTTATTTATCATTAGACCGGCTCCTTGGGTCAGTTCTATGTCTATTTTTGGAGCTCCGCTACCCATCAGATTCATTAAAGTGAATTAAATGTTCTTATGGTCTCAAGTCTCAAAATGCATAAAAAGTCTCAGCTCATAGACCAGCAGGGACTGGAGTAAGTGTGAAAGTTTTTGCAAAAGTCTCAGGTCATGAATCTGGCTTTGCCCGATGTAGCACTAGCAGTAGTTCTATGTTTAGGCCGGATTAATGAAGAGGTGTATGTAGTCCTGAGAGACTTTTTAGCAGCAAAAAGTATCAAAAACCCTGAATTTGACGACTTTGAGACTTTTTTATGCCACAAAAAGCCCTGGAAACCAATGATAAATAGAGCATAAGAACATTTATTAAAGGGTCACAGCCAGTGGCGGACAGTGACGCTCCAAAGACAGACATAGAAGTGTCCGAAGGAGCCGGCCCAATGATAAATCTCCCCCACACTGAGGATCGGCCGTAGATCCCTTACAAAACCCTGAAATTATTGGGAATATATTTAGTTTACCGTATAAATACAAAGCCGTTCTATGTGACTATAGAGACAGATCTCAGCCGACATGGACTATATTGTAATGGAGGTTTGATGCAGTCCTGACCCCGGATACATCTGTGCACAACACAAGTAACCCATAAAATATGGTTATAAACTGCAGACAATTACAGACCCCGTCATATATCAGTCAGTCCCTGGATCAATAAGACAATGAAGCCCAACAGACTATAACAGGTTAAAAAGGGACTTTTACACTAAATTACCGGGCCCCTCGGGAAGGGATGACATGATCCTTTCCAGAATTCCCTCTTATATGTGCAATCTTGCTCATTTGAATGTATAAAATTCACTTTTTGCTTAAGAGGAGTCACTTTTGGAGGCTGAAGAGGGAGAATCACTTTAGATGCCCCTATCTCAGGGTCTATAGGACATAGGAGCTTCTGGTATCATTTTTAAGATAAGAAGTCCCATCTTTCAATTCCCACCTCTGAGCTAAAGAACGGATGATCCATTGGTAGGAATTGGATACTTGTCTGCAACTCGCATTTCCAATGATACCATTACCATTTATATGATACCAGAATATAGAGCCCAAGATGGGGGCATCTGAAGTGACTCTAAAAGTTACTCCTCTGAGCTCATTTGCATATGTATTTTTATATCTAACGATTTATAGCTACAAGGGTGAATTTGAACATAAATGTGGGAATGATAGAAATGACATTTCATTTCCTGCCTGAGGGTTTCCTTTGTTTAGTGGTGTAAAATCTGGTGGCCCCGTCCCTTTAAGATCCTTAAAGGATTTATCCGAGTCATTTGAAAGAAAATACAAATAGGGTCAGAAAATAATAAACATTTTAGGGACAGGTCTTTTAGAGCTTGTGATTTCACTTTCCTTAATGTGACAGATGTGGCCCTGTCTGCACAATCTTAATCATAGTCAGGCGGAGAATTAAAAATAGGTCCAGCACTGAAGGGGTTTTGTCTTTTATGCATGATAAACAGTCTAGATGGAAACACCCTTGAAATTGTCAGCGTGACAAATATTACATGAGGGAAAGCTTTCAGAGATTCCCCATAGTAAAGGTCACTACCTGCTGCTGCACCCGCCTGGTCCGGTATAAGGTGGAGAAAACCCCCTGACGGGTTCCCTTCCTTCTTTATGTAACAAAACACATTTTACAAAAACCAAAACAACAGAAATCTGATAGTTCCACATCCAATCATCCATCACTGCATATAAAGACTGAATCCTCATCACCGCTGACGTCTATCCTCTATATCATGTCATAAACATAAGGTAAAGATACACATTATACAAGAGGTAAAAAGGCCGGACTCAGGGTAAACATCTATAATCTGTAACCACCCTGCACGGGTCACTGTGTCCCACCACAGATAACAGAGATGGACGCAGCTGCCCAATTATTAGATAATGAGACGAGGCCCCCGGAGGACGGAGGTGACACTTTTAGAGGGGGGGTTGTTCTCCTCCAGGGACACTGATTAATGTCACAAACACAGAATGTCCATCCAAGCTCACAGGAAGATGAATGATAGACGTCCCGGAGAAGCCGCTGAGTGCTGGGGGCGCCATGAATTATTCATATAATGTACGTGCAAAAATATAGAAGAGGCAGCTCCGCGCCCACCACAGGGCAATGTGCAGGAATATGTCATATAGAAGGACCCGGACTGCGCCCACCACAGGGCAATGTGCAGGAATATGTCATATAGAAGGACCCGGACTGCGCCCACCACAGGGCAATGTGCAGGAATATGTCATATAGAAGGACCCGGACTGCGCCCACCACAGGGCAATGTGCAGGAATATGTCATATAGAAGGACCCGGACTGCGCCCACCACAGGGCAATGTGCAGGAATATGTCATATAGAAGGACCCGGACTGTACCCACCACAGGGCAATGTGCAGGAATATGTCATATAGAAGGACCCGGACTGCGCCCACCACAGGGCAATGTGCAGGAATATGTCACATAGAAGGGACCGGACTGCGCCCACCACAGGGCAATGTGCAGGAATATGTCATATAGAAGGACCCGGACTGTGCCCACCACAGGGCAATGTGCAGGAATATGTCATATAGAAGGACCCGGACTGCGCCCACCACAGGGCAATGTGCAGGAATATGTCATATAGAAGGGACCCGGACTGCGCCCACCACAGGGCAATGTGCAGGAATATGTCATATAGAAGGACCCGGACTGCGCCCACCACAGGGCAATGTGCAGGAATATGTCATATAGAAGGACCCGGACTGCGCCCACCACAGGACAATGTGCAGGAATATGTCATATAGAAGGACCCGGACTGCGCCCACCACAGGGCAATGTGCAAGAATATGTCATATAGAAGGACCCGGACTGCACCCACCACAGGGCAATGTGCAGGAATATGTCATATAGAAGGACCCGGACTGCACCCACCACAGGGCAATGTGCAGGAATATGTCATATAGAAGGGACCCGGACTGCGCCCACCACAGGGCAATGTGCAGGAATATGTCATATAGAAGGACCCGGACTGTGCCCACCACAGGGCAATGTGCAGGAATATGTCATATAGAAGGACCCGGACTGCGCCCACCACAGGGCAATGTGCAGGAATATGTCATATAGAAGGACCCGGACTGCGCCCACCACAGGGCAATGTGCAGGAATATGTCACATAGAAGGACCCGGACTGCGCCCACCACAGGGCAATGTGCAGGAATATGTTATATAGAAGGACCCGGACTGCGCCCACCACAGGGCAATGTGCAGGAATATGTCACATAGAAGGACCCGGACTGCGCCCACCACAGGGCAATGTGCAGGAATATGTCACATAGAAGGACCCGGACTGTGCCCACCACAGGGCAATGTGCAGGAATATGTTATATAGAAGGACCCGGACTGCGCCCACCACAGGGCAATGTGCAGGAATATGTCACATAGAAGGACCCGGACTGCGCCCACCACAGGGCAATGTGCAGGAATATGTCATATAGAAGGACCCGGACTGCACCCACCACAGGGCAATGTGCAGGAATATGTCATATAGAAGGAGCAGCTCTGCGCCCACCACAGGGCAATGTGCAGGAATATGTCATATAGAAGGACCCGGACTGTGCCCACCACAGGGCAATGTGCAGGGATATGTCATATAGAAGGACCCGGACTGTGCCCACCACAGGGCAATGTGCAGGAATATGTCATATAGAAGGACCTGGACTGCGCCCACCACAGGGCAATGTGCAGGGAATATGTCATATAGAAGGGACCCGGACTGCGCCCACCACAGGGCAATGTGCAGGAATATGTCATATAGAAGGACCCGGACTGCGCCCACCACAGGGCAATGTGCAGGAATATGTCATATAGAAGGACCCGGACTGCGCCCACCACAGGGCAATGTGCAGGAATATGTCATATAGAAGGACCCGGACTGCGCCCACCACAGGGCAATGTGCAGGAATATGTCATATAGAAGGACCCGGACTGCGCCCACCACAGGGCAATGTGCAGGAATATGTCATATAGAAGGACCCGGACTGTTCCCACCACAGGGCAATGTGCAGGGATATGTTATATAGAAGGACCCGGACTGCGCCCACCACAGGACAATGTGCAGGAATATGTCATATAGAAGGAGCAGCTCTGCGCCCACCACAGGGCAATGTGCAGGAATATGTCATATAGAAGGACCCGGACTGCGCCCACCACAGGGCAATGTGCAGGGAATATGTCATATAGAAGGGACCCGGACTGTGCCCACCACAGTGCAATGTGCAGGAATATAGAAGGACCCGGACTGCGCCCACCACAGGGCAATGTGCAGGAATATAGAAGGACCCGGACTGCGCCCACCACAGGGCAATGTGCAGGAATATGTTATATAGAAGGACCCGGACTGCGCCCACCACAGGACAATGTGCAGGAATATGTCATATAGAAGGACCCGGACTGCGCCCACCACAGGGCAATGTGCAGGAATATGTCATATAGAAGGACCCGGACTGCGCCCACCACAGGGCAATGTGCAGGAATATGTCATATAGAAGGACCCGGACTGCGCCCACCACAGGGCAATGTGCAGGAATATGTCATATAGAAGGACCCGGACTGCGCCCACCACAGGGCAATGTGCAGGAATATGTCATATAGAAGGACCCGGACTGTGCCCACCACAGGGCAATGTGCAGGGAATATGTCATATAGAAGGGACCCGGACTGTGCCCACCACAGTGCAATGTGCAGGAATATAGAAGGACCCGGACTGCGCCCACCACAGGGCAATGTGCAGGAATATAGAAGGACCCGGACTGCGCCCACCACAGGGCAATGTGCAGGAATATGTCATATAGAAGGGATCCGGACTGCACCCACCACAGGGCAATGTGCAGGAATATGTCATATAGAAGGACCCGGACTGCGCCCACCACAGGGCAATGTGCAGGAATATGTCATATAGAAGGACCCGGACTGCGCCCACCACAGGGCAATGTGCAGGGATATGTTATATAGAAGGACCAGGACTGTGCCCACCACAGGGCAATGTGCAGGGAATATGTCATATAGAAGGGACCCGGACTGTGCCCACCACAGGGCAATGTGCAGGGAATATGTCATATAGAAGGACCCGGACTGTGCCCACCACAGGGCAATGTGCAGGAATATGTCATATAGAAGGGACCCGGACTGTGCCCACCACAGGGCAATGTGCAGGGATATGTCATATAGAAGGACCCGGACTGCGCCCACCACAGGGCAATGTGCAGGAATATGTCATATAGAAGGACCCGGACTGCGCCCACCACAGGGCAATGTGCAGGAATATGTCAAATAGAAGGGACACGGACTGCGCCCACCACAGGGCAATGTGTAGGAATATGTCATATAGAAGGAGCAGCTCTGCGCCCACCACAGGGCAATGTGCAGGAATATGTCATATAGAAGGACCCGGACTGCACCCACCACAGGGCAATGTGCAGGAATATGTCATATAGAAGGACCCGGACTGCGCCCACCACAGGGCAATGTGCAGGGAATATGTCATATAGAAGGACCCGGACTGCGCCCACCACAGGGCAATGTGCAGGAATATGTCATATAGAAGGACCCGGACTGCGCCCACCACAGGGCAATGTGCAGGAATATGTCATATAGAAGGACCCGGACTGTGCCCACCACAGGGCAATGTGCAGGAATATGTCATATAGAAGGGACACGGACTGTACCCACCACAGGGCAATGTGCAGGAATATGTCATATAGAAGGACCCGGACTGTACCCACCACAGGGCAATGTGCAGGAATATGTCATATAGAAGGAGCAGCTCTGCGCCCACCACAGGGCAATGTGCAGGAATATGTCATATAGAAGGACCCGGACTGCGCCCACCACAGGGCAATGTGCAGGGAATATGTCATATAGAAGGGACCCGGACTGTGCCCACCACAGGGCAATGTGCAGGAATATAGAAGGACCCGGACTGCGCCCACCACAGGGCAATGTGCAGGAATATAGAAGGGACACGGACTGCGCCCACCACAGGGCAATGTGCAGGAATATGTCATATAGAAGGGATCCGGACTGCGCCCACCACAGGGCAATGTGCAGGAATATGTCATATAGAAGGACCCGGACTGCGCCCACCACAGGGCAATGTGCAGGAATACAGAAGGACCCGGACTGCGCCCACCACAGGGCAATGTGCAGGAATATGTCATATAGAAGGGACCCGGACTGTGCCCACCACAGGGCAATGTGCAGGGATATGTCATATAGAAGGACCCGGACTGCGCCCACCACAGGGCAATGTGCAGGAATATGTCATATAGAAGGACCCGGACTGCGCCCACCACAGGGCAATGTGTAGGAATATGTCATATAGAAGGGACCCGGACTGTGCCCACCACAGGGCAATGTGCAGGAATATGTTATATAGAAGGACCAGGACTGTGCCCACCACAGGGCAATGTGCAGGAATATGTCATATAGAAGGACCCGGACTGCGCCCACCACAGGGCAATGTGCAGGGATATGTTATATAGAAGGACCCGGACTGCGCCCACCACAGGGCAATGTGCAGGAATATGTCATATAGAAGGACCCGGACTGTGCCCACCACAGGGCAATGTGCAGGAATATGTCATATAGAAGGACCCGGACTGTGCCCACCACAGGGCAATGTGCAGGAATATGTTATATAGAAGGACCAGGACTGTGCCCACCACAGGGCAATGTGCAGGAATATGTCATATAGAAGGACCCGGACTGCGCCCACCACAGGGCAATGTGCAGGGATATGTTATATAGAAGGACCCGGACTGCGCCCACCACAGGGCAATGTGCAGGAATATGTCATATAGAAGGACCCGGACTGCGCCCACCACAGGGCAATGTGCAGGAATATGTCATATAGAAGGACCCGGACTGCGCCCACCACAGGGCAATGTGCAGGAATATGTCATATAGAAGGACCCGGACTGTGCCCACCACAGGGCAATGTGCAGGAATATGTCATATAGAAGGGACACGGACTGTACCCACCACAGGGCAATGTGCAGGAATATGTCATATAGAAGGACCCGGACTGTACCCACCACAGGGCAATGTGCAGGAATATGTCATATAGAAGGAGCAGCTCTGCGCCCACCACAGGGCAATGTGCAGGAATATGTCATATAGAAGGACCCGGACTGCGCCCACCACAGGGCAATGTGCAGGGAATATGTCATATAGAAGGGACCCGGACTGTGCCCACCACAGGGCAATGTGCAGGAATATAGAAGGACCCGGACTGCGCCCACCACAGGGCAATGTGCAGGAATATAGAAGGGACACGGACTGCGCCCACCACAGGGCAATGTGCAGGAATATGTCATATAGAAGGGATCCGGACTGCGCCCACCACAGGGCAATGTGCAGGAATATGTCATATAGAAGGACCCGGACTGCGCCCACCACAGGGCAATGTGCAGGAATACAGAAGGACCCGGACTGCGCCCACCACAGGGCAATGTGCAGGAATATGTCATATAGAAGGGACCCGGACTGTGCCCACCACAGGGCAATGTGCAGGGATATGTCATATAGAAGGACCCGGACTGCGCCCACCACAGGGCAATGTGCAGGAATATGTCATATAGAAGGACCCGGACTGCGCCCACCACAGGGCAATGTGTAGGAATATGTCATATAGAAGGGACCCGGACTGTGCCCACCACAGGGCAATGTGCAGGAATATGTTATATAGAAGGACCAGGACTGTGCCCACCACAGGGCAATGTGCAGGAATATGTCATATAGAAGGACCCGGACTGCGCCCACCACAGGGCAATGTGCAGGGATATGTTATATAGAAGGACCCGGACTGCGCCCACCACAGGGCAATGTGCAGGAATATGTCATATAGAAGGACCCGGACTGTGCCCACCACAGGGCAATGTGCAGGAATATGTCATATAGAAGGACCCGGACTGCGCCCACCACAGGGCAATGTGCAGGAATATGTCATATAGAAGGACCCGGACTGCGCCCACCACAGGGCAATGTGCAGGAATATGTCATATAGAAGGACCCGGACTGTGCCCACCACAGGGCAATGTGCAGGAATATGTCATATAGAAGGGACCCGGACTGTGCCCACCACAGGGCAATGTGCAGGGATATGTCATATAGAAGGACCCGGACTGCGCCCACCACAGGGCAATGTGCAGGAATATGTCATATAGAAGGACCCGGACTGCGCCCACCACAGGGCAATGTGTAGGAATATGTCATATAGAAGGGACCCGGACTGTGCCCACCACAGGGCAATGTGCAGGAATATGTTATATAGAAGGACCAGGACTGTGCCCACCACAGGGCAATGTGCAGGAATATGTCATATAGAAGGACCCGGACTGCGCCCACCACAGGGCAATGTGCAGGAATATGTCATATAGAAGGACCCGGACTGTGCCCACCACAGGGCAATGTGCAGAAATATGTCATATAGAAGGGACCGGACTGCGCCCACCACAGGGCAATGTGCAGGAATATGTCATATAGAAGGACCCGGACTGCGCCCACCACAATGGCAATGTGCAGGAATATGTCATATAGAAGGACCCGGACTGCGCCCACCACAGGGCAATGTGCAGGAATATGTCACATAGAAGGGACCCGGACTGCGCCCACCACAGGGCAATGTGCAGGAATATGTCATATAGAAGGACCCGGACTGCGCCCACCACAGGGCAATGTGCAGGAATATGTCATATAGAAGGACCCGGACTGCGCCCACCACAGGGCAATGTGCAGGAATATGTCATATAGAAGGACCCGGACTGCGCCCACCACAGGGCAATGTGCAGGGATATGTCATATAGAAGGACCCGGACTGCGCCCACCACAGGGCAATGTGCAGGAATACAGAAGGACCCGGACTGCGCCCACCACAGGGCAATGTGCAGGAACATGTCATATAGAAGGACCCGGACTGCGCCCACCACAGGGCAATGTGCAGGAATATGTCATATAGAAGGACCCGGACTGTGCCCACCACAGGGCAATGTGCAGGAATATGTCATATAGAAGGACCCGGACTGCGCCCACCACAGGGCAATATGCAGGAATATGTCATATAGAAGGACCCGGACTGTGCCCACCACAGGGCAATGTGCAGGAATATGTCACATAGAAGGACCCGGACTGCGCCCACCACAGGGCAATGTGCAGGAATATGTCACATAGAAGGACCCGGACTGCGCCCACCACAGGGCAATGTGCAGGGAATATGTCATATAGAAGGACCCGGACTGCGCCCACCACAGGGCAATGTGCAGGGAATATGTCATATAGAAGGGACACGGACTGCGCCCACCACAGGGCAATGTGCAGGAATATGTCATATAGAAGGGACCCGGACTGTGCCCACCACAGGGCAATGTGCAGGAATATGTCATATAGAAGGGACCCGGACTGCGCCCACCACAGGGCAATGTGCAGGAATATGTCATATAGAAGGACCCGGACTGTGCCCACCACAGGGCAATGTGCAGGAATATGTCATATAGAAGGACACGGACTGCGCCCACCACAGGGCAATGTGCAGGAATATGTCATATAGAAGGACCCGGACTGCGCCCACCACAGGGCAATGTGCAGGGATATGTCATATAGAAGGACCCGGACTGCGCCCACCATAGGGCAATGTGCAGGAATACAGAAGGACCCGGACTGCGCCCACCACAGGGCAATGTGCAGGAATATGTCATATAGAAGGACCCGGACTGCGCCCACCACAGGGCAATGTGCAGGAATATGTCATATAGAAGGACCCGGACTGCGCCCACCACAGGGCAATGTGCAGGAATATGTCATATAGAAGGACCCGGACTGCGCCCACCACAGGGCAATGTGCAGGAATACAGAAGGACCCGGACTGCGCCCACCACAGGGCAATGTGCAGGAATATGTCATATAGAAGGACCCGGACTGCGCCCACCACAGGGCAATGTGCAGGAATATGTCATATAGAAGGACCCGGACTGCGCCCACCACAGGGCAATGTGCAGGAATATGTCATATAGAAGGACCCGGACAGCGCCCACCACAGGGCAATGTGCAGGAATATGTCACATAGAAGGACCCGGACTGTGCCCACCACAGGGCAATGTGCAGGAATATGTCACATAGAAGGACCCGGACTGTGCCCACCACAGGGCAATGTGCAGGAATATGCCATATAGAAGGACCCGGACTGCGCCCACCACAGGGCAATGTGCAGGAATATGTCACATAGAAGGACCCGGACTGCACCCACCACAGGGCAATGTGCAGGAATATGTCATATAGAAGGGACCCGGACTGTGCCCACCACAGGGCAATGTGCAGGAATATGTCATATAGAAGGACCCGGACTGTGCCCACCACAGGGCAATGTGCAGGAATATGTCATATAGAAGGACCCGGACTGCGCCCACCACAGGGCAATGTGCAAGAATATGTCATATAGAAGGACCCGGACTGCGCCCACCACAGGGCAATGTGCAGGAATATGTTATATAGAAGGACCCGGACTGCGCCCACCACAGGGCAATGTGCAAGAATATGTCATATAGAAGGACCCGGACTGTGCCCACCACAGTGCAATGTGCAGGAATATGTCATATAGAAGGACCCGGACTGCGCCCACCACAGGGCAATGTGCAGGAATATGTCATATAGAAGGACCCGGACTGCGCCCACCACAGGGCAATGTGCAGGAATATGCCATATAGAAGGACCCGGACTGTGCCCACCACAGGGCAATGTGCAGGAATATGTCATATAGAAGGACCCGGACTGCGCCCACCACAGGGCAATGTGCAGGAATATGTCATATAGAAGGGACCCGGACTGTGCTCACCACAGGGCAATGTGCAGGAATATGCCATATAGAAGGACCCGGACTGTACCCACCACAGGGCAATGTGCAGGAATATGCCATATAGAAGGACCCGGACTGCGCCCACCACAGGGCAATGTGCAGGAATATGTCATATAGAAGGACCCGGACTGCGCCCACCACAGGGCAATGTGCAGGAATATGTCATATAGAAGGACCCGGACTGTGCCCACCACAGGGCAATGTGCAGGAATATGTCATATAGAAGGACCCGGACTGCGCCCACCACAGGGCAATGTGCAAGAATATGTCATATAGAAGGACCCGGACTGCACCCACCACAGGGCAATGTGCAGGAATATAGAAGGACCCGGACTGCACCCACCACAGGGCAATGTGCAAGAATATGTCATATAGAAGGACCCGGACTGTGCCCACCACAGTGCAATGTGCAGGAATATGTCATATAGAAGGACCCGGACTGCGCCCACCACAGGGCAATGTGCAGGAATATGTCATATAGAAGGACCCGGACTGCGCCCACCACAGGGCAATGTGCAGGAATATGTCATATAGAAGGACCCGGACTGTGCCCACCACAGGGCAATGTGCAGGAATATGTCATATAGAAGGACCCGGACTGCGCCCACCACAGGGCAATGTGCAGGAATATGTCATATAGAAGGACCCGGACTGCGCCCCCCACAGGGCAATGTGCAGGGAATATGATATAAAACTGCAGAATTTTACTAAATCACATCATGGAGTCTGCAATAAAGAAGAATATTGACAATGATGGCGGCAGAGAATGTTCTTGTTCCTGAGACCATGGCCTAAAAATGTACTACCAGCCGGGCCAATCACATACATGAAACTTGAAAAGTCTTTGCTGAGAGGATAATTGTCTGTATTATTTCATCCAAATTATTCATTGACTGTGAAAGTAACTAGATGAAATGTTTTTCCCATCTAAAATTCTCCTACAAATGGAAGGGGAGATTTATCATGAAGTGTCTGAGGTAAAACTGGTCTAGTTGCTCATGGCAACCAATCAGAGCTCAGCTTTTATTTTGTAAACTGCTGTGGGAAAATGAAAGCTGAGCTCTGATTGGTTGCCATGGGCACTTCTGATAAATCTCTCCAGGAATGTCTTAAATAATAATGATTCCTTTATTTATATAGCGCACACAGATAACGCAGCGCTGCACAAAGCTGCCAGATCAGTCCCTGTCCCCATGGGGCTCACAATCTAATAAACCTCCCAGTATGTTTTGGAGTGTGGGAGGAAACCGGAGCAAACATGGAGAGAACATACAAACTCTTTGCAGATGTTGACCCTGGATGGAACCAGAACCCAGGAACCCAGCGCTGCAAGGCAGAAGTGCTACTCACCCAGCCACCGTGCCGCTCTAATACTTTATAGGTGCAGATTACATGATAAGAATGTAAGTCTATTGACTTGTGTCTCACTCACTTTCTTTGTCCTAACAGTGGTCGCACCGTCACTCCATTCAAGTCATTGGGAGAGTCAGAAATAGAAGATGGAGCAGGGAACCCATCAGCTTGAAGGGAGTGAGAACGGATAATCCGACCACAAGAAATATTGTGCGATGGAGGTGAATAGATCTGAATAAGAATATGATGATATTTTCTGGCCGACGCTGAACGACTTGTCCCAACATCTGCAAAGAGTTTGTATGTTCTCTCCATGTTTGCGTGGGTTTCCTCCGGTTTCCTCCCACACTCCAAAACATACTGGTAGGTTGATTAGATTGTGAGCCCCATTGGGGACAGGCACTGATCTGACAACCTCTGTGCAGCGCTGCGGAATCTGTGTGCGCCATATAAATATAGAATTATTATAAATGACTTGTCCTTAGGGTCTTCTGACAGTGAGATTACACCCCACAGAGACGACAAGCAAATCACTGTATTTTAGAAATATGCAATGTAAAAGGTTTTCAAAAATTAAAGTCATGTATTCTGCCACAGGACAACTACCCCTAACATCCAAGACAACATCATTAAGAACTATCTGACATGATGTGTCCTGATAATGTGACCCCCTACAGAGAACTGATCTGGGATTACACAAGGAGACAGGATGGTGTGAACACGACTCCATCCACATCCTAGTTCTCCAAGATGTCTGGAACAACTGCCCTGCCGAGGTCCCCAGGACTACTACAGGGGAATATGATGTTACACATTCTCAGGACTGAGCTGCAATACCAGACACATTAATGGGATTATCACGGATCTGGATGTTCCTAAAGACCCCAATACAAAATCTTTCCAAGGCCCCCTAATTATAATATATGGTTTTAAAAAAATCCACTTTAAGAATCCACCATACTCATAGATCCAGGCACCGTGACTGTGATAATCTCCTTATATTTGTTATCCATGGCCTCATTCCTACAAAAATCAACTTTCACAATGATGCTAATAAGCTAGCGCTACCCTAGCCCTCCGTTCTGTAGCTTCACAGGCTGTTACACTGTGCAGGAGCAAATATAACAAATATAAGAAGATTCCCACAGTCCTGGTGCCTGGATCTATAAGTAATGTCCCTGGTTTGATTTTGATGGTAGATTTCCTTTAAATTATTGGTCTATTTTTATGGGGGAAGAGAAACCTTATGGGTCCTCCAAAGATTTCTGGAGCTCCCAAAAACTATAGTGAGAAAGTCTCCTGGAGAGTGGTCCTCTCAAAAGACAAGATTTAATATAGAGGATTTAAAGATATTTTACTGTATATAAATCCTGCATAGTGATGTACACAGAAACATATGGTATAGATGTCACTCCAAAGCCCAGTGGATTTACTTCTTACATATGTACCGGAGTATAAGGCGCACCGGAGTATAAGGCGCACCATCATTAAATACCTGCCAAAACGTCTAGGTTCATATATAAGGCACACCGGATTATAAGGCGCGCCTGATTATAAGGAAGAATGACCAGCAGGTGGCAGACCTGTGCACAGTGCAAGGCAGCTGTTGTCTGTAAGTACGGTTCATATATAAGGCGCACCGGATTATAAGGCGCACCGGATTATAAGGATGAATGACCAGCAGGTGGCAGACCTGTGCACAGTACAAGGCAGCTGTTGTCTGTAAGTACGGTTCATATATAAGGCGCACTGGACTATAAGGCGCACCTTTGATTTCTGAGAAAATCAAAGGATTTTTTTGTGCGCCTTATAGTCCGAAAAATATGGTACATACAATATATGTACATTCTTGTCTATATACAACACCAATCCAGGATTTTAGGTCTGTCCCCCTCTGGGGCTGATATGGTAATCAATGCCCTTCACCCATCATACAAGATCAATATTGGACAAGAGATTCCTTTTAAAAAAATCCCATCTGCTGAAAGTCTATCCACAAATCTATGTGACACCTGAGTCACACCCTGTGTCCTAATCCTTCCAGAGTCTCCAGTAATGAAGGAAGACGGATATAGAGAATGGGAATATTACCCGAGCAAAGACAAAGGGAGAAATATTCTGTCGTATTTGGTCAATGAAACATATTCTGGACACATTGGGGCTCATTTACTAAGGGTCTGAACGCCGCACTTTCGTCAGGTTTCCAGAATATTTCCGTTTTGCGCCGAATTGCCCCGGGTCTTTGGCGCACACCCGATCGGATTGTGGCGCATCGGCGCTGGCTTGCACGCAACAGAAATCGGGGGGTGTGGCCGTCGGACAACCCAACGGATTCGGAAAAACCACGGAATTTAATAAACAAATTGTGTCGCAAGATCAGCACTTACATGCACCGGGAAGGAGCAGGTGAACTCCGGCGGACCTCGGCGCAGCAGCGACACCTGCAGGAACTGGGGAGCACGGATCTTAGTGAATCGCGGCTGCTCCGAATCCTCGTCGGACAACGCGCAGCGGGATCACGACGGGACCGGGTAAGTAAATGTGCCTCAAATAATTAGCGAGATATGGCTCTGCTGTGTATATAGAGGATAATGTATTGTGGTCAGGTTTATTGTTTGGAGGGGTGGGGCCGGTTTTCCATAGGATAGGCCTTTAGTGTCAGATATAGGGGCACATTTACTTACCCGATCCAGTCGCGATCCAGCGGCCCGTTCTCCGACTAGGATTCGGGTCTTCCGGGATTTAAGGTCCGTGGACCCGATATCCACCAGGTGTCATTGTGCCGAGGTCACCTTCTCTGTCCTGGTGCATGTAAGTGCTTGATCTTGTGACAAAAATTATTTTCTAAATTCTGAGGTCTTTCCGAATCCGCCCCCCGATTTCTGTCAAGTGAAAGCCGTCGCGATTGCGCCAAAATCGAATCGAGTGCGCCAAAATCCCGGGGCAATCCGGTGCAAAACGGAAAACCCAACGAAAGTGAGCGATTCGGACCCTTAGTAAATGAGCCCCATAGTCTTCTATAGGAAAGCATGATCTCCAGTATAATAGATAGCACATATATAGATGCTTCCGGTTACAGCACTGGGGACCAGGTGGGTCACAATTCAATGTTCCAGATTTATGTGCTATTTGGGGTCTATAGAGCGCCCCCCCTATAATTGGTTGTCCCCTGTATAATCAGACATAGGGCAGCTCTGAAGCGACATAATAGGATCTTATAGTATATTTAGCTTCTGACTAGGCCCCCTGCGTCTGGCACAAAGCACTCAGCTCCCTCAGTAGTCAGTACAATTACTACGGCTGTCATTAGCCCAGTGGGATCCGGGAGGTTCTGGTGCCAAACACTTTACAGCTGAGAACATGATGACAGGACGAACTTTACTGAAAATAGCTCAAATCAGACCAAAAATGGGTATAAATCCAAGTCTGGGGAGGAGGACGGGCAAGATCTGACACATAGAAGGTCACATAGATGACCATACATCTTAGAAGTCAGATTAACTCAAACTGGACAGAACTGGCCCACCATCTCTCAGGAATGGGGTCCTCCTTTTTCAGGGTGTCATAGAAGACGTGTGATTATTGGTCTTTGAGCCATCGATCTTTTGCAGTTGCCACTTCCTATGACTTTCTGATGACGCACCAGATTCGACCACCGCATCCAAGGCGTTAATAGTCACAATCAGGGCCAGATCTGTTAGGGTGATGCCACACATGGCGTTTTTGGTCCGTTTTTGGTCCGTTTTTAGTCGGTTTTTCCCAATTATCTTAATAGATAAACAGGTTGTAAGCAGCCAAATGCATGGTAAACGGCCAAAAACGGACCAAAAACGCCATGTGTGGCATCACCCTTGGAAGCGGGTGTCTGCTGTATAATGCGGCCAGCATCATCCGTGTGTGTAGAGGTGTCAGCTCCAGTGTCCTCTACAACCCCCTCCCCCACCCTGCCAACGACTGGACGTAAAAGTATATCTTTGGAAAGTTATTGGTGATATTGTATGATAAAAAACCTAAAATATTTTAGGAATTTTTAAATGTCGTCATCCAACCCACCTTTATTGTCCAACCGGTCACGTGATGGCAGCACAGATGCACAGATCTGATAAGTGTGCAGTTATGGGTCATGTGAGTGTTGGGTATTTTTGTTCCGTTGCTTCTTCTTCAGGGGAGTTGTCAATGACTCATGGGACAGAGCAGCCACTTTCCCAATGTCACGAGGGCCACTATTTAGGAGACATTTCCTCCTGCCCTGAGGCTTCAGCGATTGCGCAATATTATGTTAAAGGGATCAATCACTGCACTTTGACCCTCTACTCCCTTACATGAGTTCTTCATAGAATTTGGGAACTGTTTATGGGACACTGTATAGGTCCTTGGCATCTTATTTACATAATTGCCTACTTTTTCTATAGGATGCACACATGACCTGGATTAAGAGTTATCAATGGTTATAAATTGTCCATTTTCAGCTAATGTATATGGCAATATTAAAAGGGTTCGACAGGATAGATGATCAATATCAGATAGGGAGGGGGAAGGCTGACACTCCCATCACTAGCCCAAGTATTGATGACCAATCCTTAAATATTAGATGAGGGGATTGGATGAGAGCGGCAGCCACTTCATTGTCTACATTGGTCAATTTACATTCACATTGCTGGATTTAGCGGTGGTTGTGCCGGCTATAATGGGACCTGGTATCACAGAACTCTTGTAGTTTGGGTTTTTAGGGGCTGGTAGGTGCTTAATAGACAAACCTTATCATAAGATCTATAATAACTCCTTCACCTCTCTCTATACATATAGTGACCTATACGATCCTATAGTATACAAATAGTAAGAATAATGCCAAATCGATACCCAGAGGTAATGTAGGAGAATGTTCATTTCCCTCTTCACAACGTTGGGTAAAATACATGCAATTAGGGTGCGAGTCATTAGCACCTCCAGTGATAATAGAGTCACCCCCCCTTGTGTTGGGCCTGATGATACCCAGACATATATACACGTGTACACAAACATTTTGTGACAATCCCTGTATCTTTACTGTGACCAAATCCAGAGCAGTCAAGGATTTATCGGTGCATTTACAGAAAATATTTCACAGTAATATCCATATGTGTACATAGATATAATCATATGCTATCCCTGTCTATCCCCTATGTCTGATCGTGGGGGGTCCGTGCAGACGCACATGCAATCCAATGTATGTTGTCTATGGGGAAATTTGCTTAAAGATTTTTAACGCTTTATTTTTCTGTACCTCGTTGATGATAACCGTAATATAATGAGATTAGGCGTCAAATAATGGATAAAAAGTTAATTCACACTAAACCGAGGAGATATTATTCTGCCATAACACTAGATATATGATTTTACCAACCTCCGAGCAGTATTTTGTACTCCTGCACCCTTTCCCCTACATGACTGCACCCCTAGCACTCACCCTGCCCTGGTACAGCTGCTCCATGCTCTCATCTATCCACTTCTCCACATCCAGCCTCTTCTGAAGCTCCTTGCGATCATACTTGACTGTCACCCGGGCTTGTCTCCTCTGGATGGCTTGTCCCGAATCCCTGTTCCTGGATGGGGAATGGGTTTTATTGATCAGTCTTTTTCCAACCTTATTCGCAGCCATTGTTGAAAGTCCTGGTGTCGGGTGGGGGAGCAGAGGCTGGGGACGGTGGTGGTGTCACCAAATCCAAAAATACTGGTCAGTCCTATGTTCTTATCTGATCACATGTAACACACATAGGTTATAATGGCTTTCAGTTTTAACCTCTAAATTGCCTTTTCTGGTTATATTTCCTAGACCTGGTGTCTCCACGTGCACCAGAAAGGATCCTGCGTCATACAAAGAGGTTATGGGGCAGGAGGCGTTGTGTCCTTGGCTGCAGTCTCAGTCCTGGGGGGTTGTGATCTTGGGGTCCACTACAAGCATTGCTCCTATAGATACAGTGCACAATCCAGCAGCACCTCTCTGGACTGACACAGCACAATCCTGCACCAATCCCTCCAGCCAGAGAGGGAGGGAGGGGCGCCTGTAAAACTCTCAGCATTGTGCCTCCAAGCCTTCCAGCTATTCACCCATGTGCAAATGAGACACAGACCTCCCATGTACAAAGACCATTCAATATCAACCTCCCCCTCCCTGTCTTTTCACAGCAGCCATCTGAACATTTACATTGCACAAAATGTATCTTATTAAATCTAAATAAAAATAATGTATTCAATAAGTTACAAATTTAAACAAAATAAATAAATGAATGTATCACATAAAGGCAATGAAAATCAAGCGGATTCTTTGCTTTTTACACTATAAAAACTGTGCAGACCCTCCATTGACTAATGATTCCTGATAAAGGGGTGAATGTTTGATCTGAGGTTACACAATTTCTCTTTACTACCAAGGGTCAGTTTACCAATTTTAAACCCTATCAATTGTTTGGATCAGGGGGCGACACTCTGACGTCCTAAGGACACCAATACAGTATACAGCTAAAGAGCAGGGAGCTGTATACCTCTCGCTCCCCCATTCAGAGAGGATCAATGCTTTAGGGGGTCCCCAGTGTTTTGGATTGGACATGAATGTATTGATCTCTGGTCCAAATTAGATAAATATATCTCTAGTAGGTAGATTGATAGATAGAGCAATCAATAGATAGATATAATGGGGGATAATTATCATACACCATATAATAGCGGCCGGGCAATACTACATCAGTAACCACAAAGAGACGCGCCCCTCTACAACCCTCCACACCCACACTGCGAGGGGGTGGCATAGTCACTACTACAATCGCAAATTCTTGCGCACTAATTTCACTGCTTCTACTTTATAAAACTGGAGTAGAAGCAGCAATGTATCTCCCTAAATATGTGCACACAGGAAAAAAATCAGACAGAAACCAGTTCTCATTAACTTCGCTCATCATGGTTGGGTTGGAGCTATGAAAACTGGGGTCAGGTATGATCAACTGGAAATGCTCTCCAACCGTACAGGGTGGACCGGTACAAGGGAGAAAAAGAGGCGCAAAAGATTCAAGTGTATTCTTTACAATAGATGGCGAAAAACGGACTCTAACCTTATTACGTTAGATTTTAGACATATCAAGTGATGGAGCGATCCTTTGAGAGAGGTAGCTGAAGACGCTGCTGGCCGCGAGACGCAGGTCCGTTCACCCGGAATGTTGGACTTGCTGGAGATAGGGAGCATGCAGAACATTTTCTCGTATAATGGCGCTGCGTCTTGGCGAGGAAACAACTTTATTTATTTATTTTTTAAGTTGATCCTTTATTATGTTCACAAAGCATTTCGGCTTCAAACATCTACAATACAAAACACGTTGTGAACATAATAAGCAATCAAGTTTTAAAGAAATAAAGTTGTTTCTTCGCCAAGACCCAGCGCCATTGTCTGTGCTCCCTGTGCTCCCTGGGTTGGAGCTAAGGGCAGATTCACACTGCCGTTGTTGGTTCGGTGCAGAGTCGTGCAGCAGCAGCGACAGTGTAAGCAGGATTACAGTCTGCTGTTTAGTAAAAATGCAGGAACTCCCTACATCAGTGATGGCGAACCTATGGCACAGATGCCAGAGGTGGCACTCTGAGCACTCCTTGTGGGCACCCAGGCCATCACCCCAGCACAGAGTTTCCAGACAGGACTCAAAACCTCCTCCTACTGTCCCTGGCCACCCAGGACATGCTGTGACCAGTGCTATTTTAAAGCTACACATGCTTAGCAGCCTTGGACTATAGGAGGAGCAAGGAGGTGCAGACAAGGCTGCGTTATTATTGCAGCTCCTGCTCTGGGCCCCGCATTTCTTCCTGTTCAGGGGGCCCTGGAAGGAATCTGCAATGATAATCTGAATTTATCCTCTTTCTTGAAACTGTTTTTGTGTCCTCAGGACGCTGATACAATTAAAAGTCTTGACAAAACAGGTAGCAACATGTTACCACTTAAATTGCAATGTTGGCACTTTGCATTTAAATAAGTAGGTTTGGTTCTAGTTTGGGCACTCGGGCTCTAAAAGGTTCGCCATCACTGCCCTACATCATAGATCACTATCATCTAAGCAGTTGAAATGAGCAGTGGAATGATGAACTAGTGAATATTTTTGGAAATGAATTGTTAATGCCGCATTGTGAGATCACTGCACAGAGGCCCACTGAGGCTCCGTCACCCAGGGGCCTACTGAGAGCTGGAGCCGACCCCGGCCATAGTCATACAGTATAATAAACGTAAGTGGAATTTATCAATCCTGGCTGCTCCAATAGGGGGTTTTATACCTTTTTCACTATGGGTTTGGGCCCCCTATCTGGCAGCACCATTTGCGCACCTCAGTGGAACCCAATAGACCACATTGTAAATAAATGGGATCAGTTGATCACCTGTAACCTCTCCTATACAATGGTAACAACACAACATCACGGTTTCCTCCTTGTGACGTTAGCACCAACAGAATGTTACATTGTTTCTATGTTATCAGTGCGACTCTGCCCTTAGCTACATTCCGAAGTTAATGAGAACTAATTATTATTGGTAGTATATGTGGATGCCGGATATGACACCTAAGTCAGGCTACAACTAAGAGCCATGTGAGGGCTCAAAACGCGATAGCTCTAACGCACTTTTTCGTATAAATTTTAACATTTGAAAAATAAAGTTGAAAACTTTGAACACATTGCTGAATGACCCGAATTATACGTAAACCAGTACAGATACCCTGGAGTCTCATGAGTACATCCGTGCACAGTGATGGTGTCTGCCTCCCGTGAGGACACAGTTGCAGGACTTGGAGGAGGGGGATAAGCTGTAACGCCTTTTTTTCTTTTGGATTTATATTTGGGATCCAAAGAAATGTCTAGTCCTAAAGATGTCAGTATAAATTAGTCTTTAATTGATCAGAATAGATGGTTTCAGCCCAAACAATCATTGGAAGGATGAAATGTAACAATAGTAGTGTAACACATTGGGGCAGATTTACTTACCTGGTCCATTCGCGATCCAGCGGCGCGTTCTCTGTGGTGGATTCGGGTCTTCCGGTGATTCACAAAGGCAGTTCCTTAGACGTCCACCAGGTGTCGCTGTTGCGCTGAAGTCCGCCGAGGCCCGCTGGAGTTCACGATCCTATTCCTGGTGAAGGTAAGCGTGTATCCAGCGACACTTTTTTTTTTTAATGCGGCGGATGTTTCTCCGAATCCGTCGGGTTTTCTTCGGCCACGCCCCCTCCCCAATTTCTGTTGCGTGCATGCCAGCGCCGATGCGCCACAATCCGATCGCATGGGCCAAAACCCGGGGCAATTCAGGAAAAATTGGCGCAAATCGGAAATATTCGGGTAACACGTCCGGAAAACACAAATCGGGCCCTTAGTAAATGACCCCCATTCTATCTGATCTTCACATAATCAGCAAAAATCCAATAAATCCAGTGCTGAATTTTGCATCTTTTGAATATGTTCTTGTGTCGCCATCTTGTGGTGCAGTACTAATATTACACCCTGTGTCCTGGCAGATCTGCAGCCTCAAGGGTCCGTTCATATGTTCAATTTACAGATGCAGGTTTTGATGCCAAATCAGGAGTGGAGTGAAAAAAAAGAGAAACTGCTTCTGTCAATGATATGTTCTCATGATATGATCCAAACCTGCTTAAAAAACTACATCTGAAAAACGAAACATGTGAACGTACCCTCAAACCGTTCTTAGTTCCAAAGCAGTGGTACCCAATCTTTATGTATCCGGGGACTGGCTGCACCCAACATTTTTTACCAGGTCGGGTACCCGCTTACCATGGTCCCTGGAAAAATTAGTTTGCCCTGCAAATATCCCATATGTGTAACCCCAAATGTGCTTTTTCCTGCAGCCCCACTTTATGGTGCCACTTTTTCCTTTCTCTGCAGCCCCCATTTATAATGCCCCCTTTCATTCCCCCCCCCCCCCTCCCTTTTTATAGTAGACACAAGTTATCAGCCATTCGGGCCGTGCTATAGCATTCCTGTAATTTCCATAGTAGTGAATGAACTATAGAGAAACAATGTTGCCCTATCGTCACAAGAAGGAAACCGAGATGCCGTGTTGTTACCATTGAGAGGTTAAAGGTGATCAGCTGATCCCATTCATTTACAATGTGGTTTATTGGGTTCCACTGAGGCTTTGATAGTAATAATAATGATAATAAGTTACTGGGACGTTATTTCTGTATGTATAAGTGTTAATTAACTAATAATTATCCCATAGACATGATCAGCCTTAGGCCCCTTCCACACTAGCGAGTGTGATGCGATGAACTCGCATCACACTCGCAACGCAAGCTGCCGGGAACGCACGGCCCGAACCCTGCACCGCGGGAGTGAACTGACATGCTGAGTTCACTCCCGCGGTGCAGCGTTCGGGCCGTGCGTTCCCGGCAGCTTGCGTTGCGAGTGTGATGCGAGTTCATCGCATCACACTCGCTAGTGTGGAAGGGGCCTTAGAGCAGAGTCCTGTGACATCACTGCTGGGGACAGAACTGCTTAGATGATAGTGATCTATGATGTAGGGAGTTCCTGCATTGTTACTAAGCAGCAGACTGTAATCCTGCTTACACTGTCGCTGCTGCTGCTGCTCAGTAAAAATGATTAGTATCAAATTTTGAACAATAATGACCGGGATAGGACAAGACACTTTTATAATGCAATATAGTAATTATACTTTACTGGCCTAAAATTGGCTCCTAAATACCCATAATAACACCAAGCCCCGGTCTAAAGAACCAGAATATAATGTCTACTTTATCCCAATAATGGGAAGAATCAAGACCAAGGGAAAGAATTAATAATCGTAACTTTTATTGTGACAATTTTATAAAAGGCATTAAACAGCAGCGGATCAATCTGAAGCAGACAGTGAGTTACTGCTACATAAGGTGCAAACAAGATATAGTTATATAGTAATAGGTAATACATCACAACGAGGTAACAGAATGAAGGGTGTTCCAAATCATAACAGGAATGGTATATATGTACGGGACGCCGGACCCTACTGCTCTGACCAAATGGTATGAAAAGCCAACACTCACCCATGTTAAATGATAACACCAACGTAGCCGGGAAAAGTCTCTGGCTGCAGAGAGTGCATCAGTGCGGGGATAGGAGCGACCTGTGCCAGTCCACTCCCGCGTCGGTCGCGCTCCTATTCAAGCCCCTCAACGCACCGGGAAGGGGAAAATAACCGCAAGTGCTAGCAATACGTTAGCATTATCAATCATTTCAGGGCTTCTACGCCAATTTTGTGGCGTAGAAATCCTTATAAATGAGCCCCATAGAGTCTATTAGGGACAATTTAGGGACTCCAAGGATTACATCTATAAGCTCATTTATCACACATGGAAACTTTACAAGTACCGTATATACTTGAGAATAAGCCGAGACCCCTGGAAAAACATATTGGGGCACATTTACTTACCCGGCCCATTCGCGATCCAGCGCCGCCTTCTCTGTGGTGGATTCGGGTCCAGCCAGGATTCACTAAGGCAGTTCCTCTGACGTCCACCAGGTGGCTCTGCTGCGCTGAAAAGCATCGGAACGCACTGGAATACACCGAGGCCGGCTGAGTGAAGGTAAATGCAAGCTCCGCGACAGATTTTCCGTTTTTAAATGCGTTGGTTTTTCCGAATACGTCGGGTTTTCGTTCAGCCACGCCCCCGGCCACAATCTGATCACGTGCGCCAAAATCCCGGGGCAATACAGGGAAAATCGGCGCAAATCGGAAACATTCGGGTAACACGTCGGGAAACCGCGAATCGGGCCCTTGGTGAATGACCCCCATTGACTCAAGTATAAGCCAAGGGTGGGAAATGCATTGGTCACAGTATATAGCCAGCCATCCCCTTGTAGTATATAGCTGCCAGCCCCCTGTAGTATATAGTCTGCCAGTGCCTGTAGTATATAGGCTTCCAGCCCCTGTAGTATATAGCCTGCCAGCCCTTTGTAGTATACAGCTGCCAGCCCCCTGTAGTATAAAGCCAGCCAGCTCCTGTAGTATATAGCCAGCCAGCCCCTGTAGTATACAGCCTGCCCAGCCCCTATAGTATATAGCCTGCCCAGCCCCTATAGTATACAGCCTGCCCAGCCCCTGTAGTATACAACCTGCCAGCCCCCTGTAGTATGCAGCCTGCCCAGCCCCTGTAGTATACAGCCTGCCAGCCCCTGTAGTATACAGCCTGCCCAGCACCTGTAGTATACAGCCTGCCCAGCCCCTGTAGTATACAGCCTGCCAGCCCCTGTAGTATACAGCCTGCCCAGCCCCTGTAGTATACAGCCTGCCCAGCCCCTGTAGTATACAGCCTGCCCAGCCCCTGTAATATATATCCTGCCAGCCCCCCTGGAGCATATAGCCTGCCCAGCCCTTGTAGTATACAGCCTGCCAGCCCCTGTAGTATACAGCCTGCCCAGCCCCTGTAGTATACAGCCTGCCCATCCCCTGTAGTATACAGCCTGCCCCGCCCCTGTAGTATATAGCCAGCCATCCCCTTGTAGTATATAGCTGCCAGCCCCCTGTAGTATATAGTCTGCCAGTGCCTGTAGTATATAGCCTTCCAGCCCCTGTAGAATACAGCCTGCCAGCCCTTTGTAGCATACAGCTTCCAGCCCCCTGTTGTATAAAGCCAGCCAGCCCCTGTAGTATGTAGCCTGCCAGCCCCTGTAGTATATAGCCTGCCAGCCCCTGTAGTATATAGCCAGCCAGCCCCTGTAGTATATAGCCTGCCCAGCCCCTGTAGTAAACAGCCTGCCCAGCCCCTGTAGTATATAGCCTGCCCAGCCCCTATAGTATACAGCCTGCCAAGCCCCTGTAGTATACAGCCTGCCAGCCCCCTGTAGTATACAGCCTGCCAGCCCCTGTAGTATACAGCCTGCCCAGCACCTGTAGTATACAGCCTGCCCAGCCCCTGTAGTATACAGCCTGCCAGCCCCTGTAGTATACAGCCTGCCCAGCCCCTGTAGTATACAGCCTGCCCAGCCCCTGTAGTATACAGCCTGCCAGCCAGCCCCTGTAGTATACAGCCTGCCCAGTCACTGTAGTATACAGCCTGCCCAGCCCCTGTAGTATACAGCCTGCCCCGCCCCTGTAGTATATAGCCTGCCAGTCCCTGTAGTATATAGCCTGCCAGCCCCTGTAGTATATAGCCAGCCAGCCCCTGTAGTATACAGCCTGCCCAGTCCCTGTAGTATATAGCCTGCCAGCCCCCTGTAGTATACAGCCTGCCCAGCCCCTGTAGTATATAGCCTGCCAGCCCCCTGTAGTATATAGCCTGCCAGCCCCCTGTAGTATACAGCCTGCCAGCCCCTGTAGTATACAGCCTGCCCAGCCTCTGTAGTATACAGCCTGCCAGCCTGTAGTATATAGCCTTCTCAGCACCTGTAGTATACAGCCTGCCAGCACCTGTAGTATATAGCCTGCCAGCACCTGTAGTATATAGCCTGCCAGCCCCTGTAGTATACAGCATGCCCAACCCCTGTAGTACACAGCCTGCCCAGCACCTGTAGTATACAGCCTGCCAGCCCCTGTAGTATACAGCCTGCCCAGCCCCCTGTAGTATACAGCCTGCCAGCCCCCTGTAGTATATAGCCTGCCTGCCAGCCCCCTGTAGAATACAGCCTGCCCAGCCCCTGTAGTATACAGCCTGCCCAGCACCTGTAGTATACAGCCTGCCCAGCCCCTGTAGTATACAGCCTGCCAGCCCCCTGTAGTATACAGCCTGCCCAGCCCCTGTAGTATACAGCCTGCCCAGCACCTGTAGTATACAGCCTGCCCAGCCCCTGTAGTATACAGCCTGCCAGCACCTGTAGTATATAGCCTGCACAGCCCCTGTAGTATACAGCCTGCCCAGCCCCTGTAGTATATAGCCTGCCCCGCCCCTGTAGTATACAGCCTGCCCCGCCCCTGTAGTATACAGCCTGCCCAGCACCTGTAGTATACAGCCTGCCCAGCCCCTGTAGTATATAGCCTGCCCAGCCCCTGTAGTATACAGCCTGCCCCGCCCCTGTAGTATACAGCCTGCCCAGCACCTGTAGTATATAGCCTGCCCCGCCCCTGTAGTATATAGCCTGCCCAGCACCTGTAGTATATAGCCTGCCAGCCCCCTGTAGTATACAGCCTGCCAAGCCCCTGTAGTATACAGCCTGCCAGCCTGTAGTATATAGCCTGCCAGCCCCCTGTAGTATACAGCCTGCCAGCCCCTGTAGTATAAAGCATGCCCAACCCCTGTAGTATACAGCCTGCCAGCACCTGTGGTATATAGCCTGCCAGCCCCTGTAGTATACAGCCTGCCAGCCCCTGTAGTATACAGCCTGCCCAACCCCTGTAGTATACAGCCTGCCCAGCCCCTGTAGTATACAGCCTGCGTAGCCCCTGTAGTATACAGCCTGCCTAGCCCCTGTAGTATACAGCCTGCCTAGCCCCTGTAGTATACAGCCTGCCCAGCCCCTGTAGTATACAGCTTGCCTAGCCCCTGTAGTATACAGCCTGCCCAGCCCCTGTAGTATACAGCCTGCCCAGCCCCTGTAGTATACAGCCTGCCCAGCCCCTGTAGTTTACAGCCTGCCAGCACCTGTAGTATATAGCCTGCCCAGCCCCTGTAGTATACAGCCTGCCCAGCCCCCTGTAGTATTCAGCCTGCCAGCCCCCCTGTAGTATACAGCCTGCCAGCCCCCAGTAGTATACAGCCTGCCCAGCCCCTGTAGTATACAGCCTGCCCAGCACCTGTAGTATACAGCCTGCCCAGCACCTGTAGTATACAGCCTGCCCCGCCCCTGTAGTATACAGCCTACCCAGCCCCTGTAGTATACAGCCTGCCCAGCCCCTGTAGTATACAGCCTGCCCAGCCCCTGTAGTATACAGCCTGCTAAGCACCTGTAGTATATAGCCTGCCAGCCTGTAGTATATAGCCTGCCCAGCACCAGTAGTATACAGCCTGCCCAGCCCCTGTAGTATACAGCCTGCCCAGCCCCTGTAGTATACAGCATGCCCAGCCCCTGTAGTATATAGCCTGCCAGCCTGTAGTATATAGCCTGCCCAGCCCCTGTAGTATACAGCCTGCCCAGCCCCTGTAGTATATAGCCTGCCAGCCTGTAGTATATAGCCTGCCAGCCCCTGTAGTATATAGCCTGCCAGCCCTTGTAGTATATAGCCAGCCAGCCTGTAGTATATAGCCTGCCCAGCACCTGTAGTATACAGCCTGCCCAGCCCCTGTAGTATATAGGCTGCCCAGCCCATGTAGTATATAGCCTTCCAGCCTGTAGTATATAGCCTGCCCAGCCCCTGTAGTATACAGCCTGCCCAACCCCTGTAGTATATAGCCTGCCCAGCCCCTGTAGTATACAGCCTGCCCAGCCCCTGTAGTATACAGCCTGCCCAGCCCCTGTAGTGTATAGCCTGCCAGACTGTAGTATATAGCCTGCCAGCCCCTGTAGTATATAGCCTGCCCAGCCCCTGTAGTATACAGCCTGCCCAGCCCCTGTAGTATACAGCCTACCCAGCCCCTGTAGTATACAGCATGCCCAGCCCCTGTAGTATACAGCCTGCCCAGCCCCTGTAGTATACAGCCTGCCCAGCCCCTGTAGTATACAGCCTGCCCAGCCCCTGTAGTATACAGCATGCCCAGCCCCTGTAGTATACAGCATGCCCAGCCCCTGTAGTATACAGCCTGCCCAGCCCCTGTAGTATACAGCCTGCCCAGCCCCTGTAGTATACAGCCTGCCAGCCCCTGTAGTATACAGCCTGCCCAGCCCCTGTAGTATACAGCCTGCCCAGCACCTGTAGTATACAGCCTGCCCAGCCCCCTGTAGTATACAGCCTGCCCAGCCCCCTGTAGTATTCAGCCTGCCAGCCCCCCTGTAGTATACAGCCTGCCAGCCCCCAGTAGTATACAGCCTGCCCAGCCCCTGTAGTATACAGCCTGCCCAGCACCTGTAGTATACAGCCTGCCCAGCACCTGTAGTATACAGCCTGCCCCGCCCCTGTAGTATACAGCCTGCCCAGCCCCTGTAGTATACAGCCTGCCCAGCACCTGTAGTATATAGCCTGCCAGCCTGTAGTATATAGCCTGCCCAGCACCTGTAGTATACAGCCTGCCCAGCCCCTGTAGTATACAGCCTGCCCAGCCCCTGTAGTATACAGCATGCCCAACCCCTGTAGTATACAGCCTGCCCAGCCCCTGTAGTATACAGCCTGCCCAGCCCCTGTAGTATATAGCCTGCCATCCTGTAGTATATAGCCTGCCAGCCCCTGTAGTATATAGCCTGCCAGCCCTTGTAGTATATAGCCAGCCAGCCTGTAGTATATAGCCTGCCCAGCACCTGTAGTATACAGCCTGCCCAGCCCCTGTAGTATATAGGCTGCCCAGCCCATGTATTATATAGCCTGCCAGCCTGTAGTATATAGCCTGCCTAGCACCTGTAGTATACAGCCTGCCCAGCCCCTGTAGTATACAGCCTGCCCAGCCCCTGTAGTATATAGCCTGCCAGCCTGTATTATATAGCCTGCCCAGCCCCTGTAGTATACAGCCTGCCCAACCCCTGTAGTATATAGCCTGCCCAGCCCCTGTAGTATACAGCCTGCCCAGCCCCTGTAGTATACAGCCTGCCCAGCCCCTGTAGTATACAGCCTGCCCAGCCCCTGTAGCATACAGCCTGCCCAGCCCCTGTAGTATACAGCATGCCCAACCCCTGTAGTATATAGCCTGCCCAGCACCTGTAGTATACAGCCTGCCCAGCACCTGTAGTATACAGCCTGCCCAGCCCCTGTAGTATACAGCCTGCCCAGCCCCTGTAGTATACAGCCTGCCCAGCCCCTGTAGTATACAGCCTGCCCAGCCCCTGTAGTATACAGCCTGCCCAGCCCCTGTAGTATACAGCCTGCCCAGCCCCTGTAGTATACAGCCTGCCCAGCATCTGTAGTATATAGCCTGCCAGCCTGTAGTATACAGCCTGCCCAGCACCTGTAGTATACAGCCTGCCCAGCCCCTGTAGTATACAGCCTGCCCAGCCCCTGTAGTATACAGCATGCCCAACCCCTGTAGTATACAGCCTGCCCAGCCCCTGTAGTATACAGCCTGCCCAGCCCCTGTAGTATATAGCCTGCCAGCCTGTAGTATATAGCCTGTCAGCCCCTGTAGTATATAGCCTGTCAGCCCTTGTAGTATATAGCCAGCCAGCCTGTAGTATATAGCCTGCCCAGCACCTGTAGTATACAGCCTGCCCAGCCCCTGTAGTATATAGGCTGCCCAGCCCATGTAGTATATAGCCTTCCAGCCTGTAGTATATAGCCTGCCCAGCCCCTGTAGTATACAGCCTGCCCAACCCCTGTAGTATATAGCCTGCCCAGCCCCTGTAGTATACAGCCTGCCCAGCCCCTGTAGTATACAGCCTGCCCAGCCCCTGTAGTGTATAGCCTGCCAGAGTGTAGTATATAGCCTGCCAGCCCCTGTAGTATATAGCCTGCCCAGCCCCCCTGTAGTATACAGCCTGCCCAGCCCCTGTAGTATACAGCCTGCCCAGCCCCTGTAGTATACAGCATGCCCAGCCCCTGTAGTATACAGCCTGCCCAGCCCCTGTAGTATACAGCCTGCCCAGCCCCTGTAGTATACAGCCTGCCCAGCCCCTGTAGTATACAGCATGCCCAGCCCCTGTAGTATACAGCATGCCCAGCCCCTGTAGTATACAGCCTGCCCAGCCCCTGTAGTATACAGCCTGCCCAGCCCCTGTAGTATACAGCCTGCCAGCCCCTGTAGTATACAGCCTGCCCAGCCCCTGTAGTATACAGCCTGCCCAGCACCTGTAGTATACAGCCTGCCCAGCCCCCTGTAGTATACAGCGTGCCCAGCCCCCTGTAGTATTCAGCCTGCCAGCCCCCCTGTAGTATACAGCCTGCCAGCCCCCAGTAGTATACAGCCTGCCCAGCCCCTGTAGTATACAGCCTGCCCAGCACCTGTAGTATACAGCCTGCCCAGCACCTGTAGTATACAGCCTGCCCAGCCCCTGTAGTATACAGCCTGCCCAGCCCCTGTAGTATACAGCCTGCCCAGCCCCTGTAGTATACAGCCTGCCCAGCCTCTGTAGTATACAGCCTGCCCAGCACCTGTAGTATATAGCCTGCCAGCCTGTAGTATATAGCCTGCCCAGCACCTGTAGTATACAGCCTGCCCAGCCCCTGTAGTATACAGCCTGCCCAGCCCCTGTAGTATACAGCCTGCCCAGCCCCTGTAGTATATAGCCTGCCAGCCTGTAGTATATAGCCTGCCAGCCCCTGTAGTATATAGCCTGCCAGCCCTTGTAGTATATAGCCAGCCAGCCTGTAGTATATAGCCTGCCCAGCACCTGTAGTATACAGCCTGCCCAGCCCCTGTAGTATATAGGCTGCCCAGCCCATGTAGTATATAGGCTGCCCAGCCCATGTAGTATATAGCCTGCCAGCCTGTAGTATATAGCCTGCCTAGCACCTGTAGTATACAGCCTGCCCAGCCCCTGTAGTATACAGCCTGCCCAGCCCCTGTAGTATATAGCCTGCCAGCCTGCAGTATATAGCCTGCCCAGCCCCTGTAGTATACAGCCTGCCCAACCCCTGTAGTATATAGCCTGCCCAGCCCCTGTAGTATACAGCCTGCCCAGCCCCTGTAGTATACAGCCTGCCCAGCCCCTGTAGTATACAGCCTGCCCAGCCCCTGTAGTATACAGCCTGCCCAGCCCCTGTAGCATACAGCCTGCCCAGCCCCTGTAGTATACAGCATGCCCAACCCCTGTAGTATATAGCCTGCCCAGCACCTGTAGTATACAGCCTGCCCAGCCCCTGTAGTATATAGCCTGCCAGCCTGTAGTATATAGCCTGCCAGCCCCTGTAGTATATAGCCTGCCCAGCCCCTGTAGTATACAGCCTGCCCAGCCCCTGTAGTATACAGCCTGCCCAGCCCCTGTAGTATACAGCATGCCCAGCCCCTGTAGTATACAGCCTGCCCTGCCCCTGTAGTATACAGCCTGCCCAGCCCCTGTAGTATACAGCCTGCCAGCCCCTGTAGTATACAGCCTGCCCAGCCCCTGTAGTATACAGCCTGCCCAGCACCTGTAGTATACAGCCTGCCCAGCCCCCTGTAGTATACAGCCTGCCCAGCCCCTGTAGTATATAGCCTGCCCAGCACCTGTAGTATATAGCCTGCCCAGCACCTGTAGTATACAGCCTGCCCAACCCCTGTAGTATATAGCCTGCCCAGCCCCTGTAGTATACAGCCTGCCCAGCCCCTGTAGTATACAGCCTGCCCAGCCCCTGTAGTATACAGCCTGCCCAGCCCCTGTAGTATACAGCCTGCCCAGCCCCTGTAGCATACAGCCTGCCCAGCCCCTGTAGTATACAGCATGCCCAACCCCTGTAGTATATAGCCTGCCCAGCACCTGTAGTATACAGCCTGCCCAGCCCCTGTAGTATACAGCCTGCCCAGCCCCTGTAGTATATAGCCTGCCAGCCTGTAGTATATAGCCTGCCAGCCCCTGTAGTATATAGCCTGCCAGCCCTTGTAGTATATAGCCAGCCAGCCTGTAGTATATAGCCTGCCCAGCACCTGTAGTATACAGCCTGCCCAGCCCCTGTAGTATATAGGCTGCCCAGCCCATGTAGTATATAGGCTGCCCAGCCCATGTAGTATATAGCCTGCCAGCCTGTAGTATATAGCCTGCCTAGCACCTGTAGTATACAGCCTGCCCAGCCCCTGTAGTATACAGCCTGCCCAGCCCCTGTAGTATATAGCCTGCCAGCCTGTAGTATATAGCCTGCCCGGCCCCTGTAGTATACAGCCTGCCCAACCCCTGTAGTATATAGCCTGCCCAGCCCCTGTAGTATACAGCCTGCCCAGCCCCTGTAGTATACAGCCTGCCCAGCCCCTGTAGTATACAGCCTGCCAGCCTGTAGTATATAGCCTGCCAGCCCCTGTAGTATATAGCCTGCCCAGCCCCTGTAGTATACAGCCTGCCCAGCCCCTGTAGTATACAGCCTGCCCAGCCCCTGTAGTATACAGCATGCCCAGCCCCTGTAGTATACAGCCTGCCCTGCCCCTGTAGTATACAGCCTGCCCAGCCCCTGTAGTATACAGCCTGCCAGCCCCTGTAGTATACAGCCTGCCCAGCCCCTGTAGTATACAGCCTGCCCAGCACCTGTAGTATACAGCCTGCCCAGCCCCCTGTAGTATACAGCCTGCCCAGCCCCTGTAGTATATAGCCTGCCCAGCACCTGTAGTATATAGCCTGCCCAGCACCTGTAGTATACAGCCTGCCCAACCCCTGTAGTATATAGCCTGCCCAGCCCCTGTAGTATACAGCCTGCCCAGCCCCTGTAGTATACAGCCTGCCCAGCCCCTGTAGTATACAGCCTGCCCAGCCCCTGTAGTATACAGCCTTCCCAGCCCCTGTAGCATACAGCCTGCCCAGCCCCTGTAGTATACAGCATGCCCAACCCCTGTAGTATATAGCCTGCCCAGCACCTGTAGTATACAGCCTGCCCAGCCCCTGTAGTATATAGCCTGCCAGCCTGTAGTATATAGCCTGCCAGCCCCTGTAATATATAGCCTGCCAGCCCCTGTAGTATACAGCCTGCCAGCCCCTGTAGTATACAGTCTGCCAGCCCCTGTAGTATACAGCCTGCCCAGCCCCTGTAGTATACAGCCTGCCCAACCCCTGTAGTATATAGCCTGCCCAGCCCCTGTAGTATACAGCCTGCCCAGCCCCTGTAGTATACAGCCTGCCCAGCCCCTGTAGTATACAGCCTGCCCAGCCCCTGTAGTATACAGCCTTCCCAGCCCCTGTAGCATACAGCCTGCCCAGCCCCTGTAGTATACAGCATGCCCAACCCCTGTAGTATATAGCCTGCCCAGCACTTGTAGTATACAGCCTGCCCAGCCCCTGTAGTATATAGCCTGCCAGCCTGTAGTATATAGCCTGCCAGCCCCTGTAGTATATAGCCTGCCCAGCCCCTGTAGTATACAGCCTGCCCAGCCCCTGTAGTATACAGCCTGCCCAGCCCCTGTAGTATACAGCATGCCCAGCACCTGTAGTATACAGCCTGCCCAGCCCCTGTAGTATACAGCCTGCCAGCCCCTGTAGTATACAGCCTGCCAGCCCCTGTAGTATACAGCCTGCCCAGCCCCTGTAGTATACAGCCTGCCCAGCACCTGTAGTATACAGCCTGCCCAGCCCCCTGTAGTATACAGCCTGCCCAGCCCCTGTAGTATATAGCCTGCCCAGCACCTGTAGTATATAGCCTGCCCAGCACCTGTAGTATACAGCCTGCCCAGCCCCTGTAGTATACAGCCTGCCCAGCCCCTGTAGTATACAGCCTGCCCCGCCCCTGTAGTATACAGCCTGCCCAGCACCTTTAGTATATAGCCTGCCCCGCCCCTGTAGTATATAGCCTGCCCAGCACCTGTAGTATATAGCCTGCCAGCCCCCTGTAGTATACAACCTGCCCAGCCCCTGTAGTATACAGCCTGCCAGCCCCTGTAGTATATAGCCTGCCCAGCCCCTGTAGTATACAGCCTGCCCAGCCCCTGTAGTATATAGCCTGCCCAGCCCCTGTAGTATACAGCCTGCCCAGCCCCTGTAGTATACAGCCTGCCAGCCCCTGTAGTATACAGCATGCACAACCCCTGTAGTATATAGCCTGCCCAGCCCCTGTAGTATACAGCCTGCCCAGCCCCTGTAGTATACAGCCTGCCAGCCCCTGTAGTATATAGCCTGCCCAGCCCCTGTAGTATACAGCATGCACAACCCCTGTAGTATACAGCCTGCCCAGCCCCTGTAGTAGGAAAAAAAAATAACACTGTACTCACCTTTCTCCGATGCTCCGCTGCTGCCTTGGGTCCTTGGGTCCTCCTCTTATTCTTCCGCTCCTCTTCAGGACATTCTGCTCCTCTTCGGGTCTTCACGCTTGGCATGACATCATTGTTTGTGAGCCGCCGGCATCGCGAGGGGACCCGGAGAGGAGCAGAACGTCCTGAAGAGGAGTCAGAGAGGAGCGGAACTTCCCGAAGAGGATCCAAAGGACCCGAGGCGGCACTGGAGCCTCGAAACAAGCATAGGACCTACGGGGGAGTTTCAATTTTTTTCTTGACTCGAGTATAAGCCGAGTTATGGTTTTTGAGCACAAATTTTGTGCTGAAAAACTCGGCTTATTCTCCAGTATATACAGTAATTTTTTTACATGTTTTATTCTTTTCTCAGGCTGTAATTCACATTTTGTCCTCCATAATTCATCACGAGATGAGTCACCACAATATTTTTTCAAAGCATTTTTCACATTTTTATAAACAATCTCTGCTGCTGCAGTTTGTGACAAAAATGTATTTTTTAGACTAAAGCAAACAAGGGGAAAAACAGTGCGTGACAATGCAATGCACTAAAATACCTCGCCCAGCCCTGCTGTGATGCCCACGTACCCTACAGGATCCTCAAGGTGTAACGCAGCCTGCAGCGCGCCTTGTGTGAGTAGTCCGCTGTACATGGCGCACTGTTTTCCCCAGCCATCTGCGTCTGTAATTTGCAGTCCACTCTGAGCTGCTGGGAGGAGACCTACCTGCTGTGCCTGACTACTGCCCTCTGCATAGAACCTCTATGGGATTTGAGCTTATGTTCATCTTGACAGCAAGAGGAAATTCAGTGGTGTAAAATGCAGATTAAAGGGGATGGAAGGAAGGAGTATGATAAGTGATTAAGGGACTTTTTGACCAAATGGCTAGCAGCCCTGGTTATCCGTGTAACCATACATTTCTATGGTGTTGTTAGTAGCAGCAGGACTGTGAAAATGTATTTCTATTTCAGAAATGTAACTTGGCTTGTAGGGGTTTCCCAGTCATAAGAATTTTCCCCTATCCATTGTTTGGATTCTCTTGGATGACAAACACATGCGCCCATTGTACCCCTGTTATACCCCCAAAAGAACAGAGCAGCGGGTTGGAAACGCTGTCGCCCCATTCACTGTTTATGGCGCTGACAGAGATAGACAAGCAAGGATGACCAGGTTCTCTGTTCATTAGGGTTACAATGGACACCAGCTCACGTGATCCATGGACGATCAAAGATTAGCAAAGGTTGTATTTTAACTACAGCAGCTAAATAACCTATTTAAAGCACATGGGAGTCTCCTCGCCTGGTTGTGTTCTTTAAAGGGGTTGGCCACTCTTTTACAGAAGTTGCCCATGTGCCTTTACTGCCTTATGGATAATCTCTGAATGTTGATCAAGTGATTCAGTATTCCTGCTACTTACTTCTCTGCTGTGTCTCCATGATTCTTTGTTTAGATGTCTGAGCTCTGCTGAATAGAAGGAGCTGCAGCAGGAGAGTATGAGTCATCCTGCTCCCTCCCCCTTTCCCTGTCTCTGTCAGTGAGAAAGGACTGTTAGAAGAAAGATACAGTGGGAGATGTTATATGTATATGACCTAGAGAAGTGAGAGAGGGGAAGCTGTGTCTATATACAGTATGCAGAGGGCAGGGAAAGGCTGCAGCTTTCAAGGGAGGCAATGACACCGGTACCTGCAGAGACCTGTCTAATAGAAGGGATTTATGCAAAAGTGGCCAACCCCTTTATTCTCTACATCCAGTATATATATATAGAAGGCATTAGATTCATGGTCATGATTGATAAAAGGGGAATTTATATTATATTGAAGCCTAACTTAAAGGAAGACAGTATTTATAGGGGCATTATATAAGGAGCACAATATTCACTCAGCGGCCACTTTATTAGGTCCACCATGCTAGTAACGGGTTGGACCCCCTTTTGCCTTCAGAACTGCCTCAATTCTTCGTGGCATAGATACAACAAGGTGCTGGAAGCTCCTCAGAGATTTTGCTCCATAGTGACATGATGGCATCACACAGTTGCCGCAGATTTGTCGGCTGCACATCCATGATGCCAATCTCCCGTTCCACCACATCCCAAAGATGCTCTATTGGATTGAGATCTGGTGACTGTGGAGCCATTTGTGTCCAGTGACCTCATTGTCATGTTCAAGAAACCAGTCTGAGATGATTCCAGCTTTATGACATGGCGCATTATCCTGCTGAAAGTAGCCATCAGATGTTACAGGGTACATTGTGCTCATAAAGGGATGGACATGGGCAGCAACAATACTCAGGTAGGCTGTGGTGTTACCAAGGGGCCCAAAGACACCATGACACCACCACCACCAGCCTGACCCCCTGATACAAGGCAGGATGGATCCATGACACCACCACCACCAGCCTGAGCCGCTGATACAAGGCAGGATGGATCCATGACACCACCACCACCAGCCTGAGCCGCTGATACAAGGCAGGATGGATCCATGCTTTCATGTTGTTGTACCAAATTCTGACCCTACCATCCGAATGTCGCAGCAGAAATCGAGACTCATCAGACCAGGCAACGTTTTTCCAATCTTCTACTGTCCAATTTCCATGAGCTTGTGCAAATTGTAGCCTCAGTTTCCTGTTCTTAGCTGAAAGGAGTGGCACCCGGTGTGGTCTGCTGCTGTAGCCCATCTGCCTCAAAGTTGGACGTACTGTGCGTTCAGAGATGCTCTTCTGCCTACCTTGGTTGTAACGGGTGGTGATTTGAGTCACTGTTGCCTTTCTATCAGCTCGAACCAGTCTGCCCATTCTCCTCTGACCTCTGGCATCAACAAGGCATTTCCGCCCACAGAACTGCCGCTCACTGGATGTTTTTTCTTTTTCGGACCATTCTCTGTAAACCCTAGAGATGGTTGTACGTGAAAATCCCAGTAGATCAGCAGTTTCTGAAATACTCAGACCAGCCCTTCTGGCACCAACAACCATGCCACGTTCAAAGGCCACAAATCACCTTTCTTCCCCATACTGATGCTCGGGAGAACTGCAGGAGATTGTCTTGACCATGTCTACATGCCTAAATGCACTGAGCTGCCGCCATGTGATTGGCTGATTAGAAATTAAGTGTTAACGAGCAGTTGGACAGGTGTACCTAATAAAGTGGCCGGTGAGTGTATATGGGACTTTATATAAAAGGACAATATAGAACAATTATGAAGGGGGGGGGGCATTACTGTATATGGAACATTTTAATATAAAGGTGAAATTGATATGGGGGTGTTACATAGGATATTATTAATATATGAGGGTATTATATGTACTGGAGAATTGTTTATAGCTGGGAAATATAAGGACGCATCACATATCAACCTAACAACATGCACAGTCAGTGCTGCTCATCCTCCAGGCTCCAGAGGGGAATCGCAATAGTTATTCTTTTCTATAGTGCTAGAGTGATAATGATTGTATCCAGTAGGGGGCAGCATAGCTCAGTGCTGATATCTCCTATTGGAAGTAGAGTAACAGGAGCTGCAGTCCCATTTAAGAAACAGCTTCATAATAATAATTCCTGTATTTATATAGTGCACACAGATACCACAGCGCTGCACAGAACTCGCTAAATCAGTCCCTGTCCAAAATGGGGCTCACAATCTAATCACCTACCAGTATGTTTTAGAGTGTGGGAGGAAACCGGAGGACCCGGGGGAAACCCACACAAACACGGAGAGAACATGCAAACTCTTTGCAGATGTTGACCCTCTCCTTTAATGTACTTATTGTTCCCTTAATAGCAACATAATTGTCATTGCTTTGCAACAGTATTAGAAGGCATCTTCTTTAGTAAATGCAGCGGCTTCTGGCAATTTCCTAAATGTTGTGATGGGATTAGGATAGGTCATCCACTATGGAGCTTTATTCTATGAAAATCGCTGAATTTGGACGCCACCTATTTATATCTATCTCTCCTTTGATCTCGGGGGAGATCAGACATGTTGAAATTCACCTGCCCAATCCTCTTCTTATCTCCATTTCCTACACATCTACTTTCAGCAAAGCTGCGAATGTGTATGAAACAAATTTAAAGGAATCTACCACCAGTAACCTACCAATCAGAATACTTACCTGCTCTTCCTTTACTCCAGGGGATGGAAACATCTTCATTATCTTCAGGAACGTCCAGATAAGTGCAGAAAATGTCTTTTTAAAAATATGTAGATGAGCCACAGGTGCTCCGGCTACATCACCTGAAAATATATGCAGACCCCCCAACCCCCGCTCTGCACCTCGCTGCCTGATCCCACACGTTTATCTTGGCGTTTCAAGATCAGATAGGCGCAAACTCGGACCTGGTTATCCGTCAGAGGCTATAGGAAATGTGACGGGCCGGGCTTTCAGGGTGTGGCCTCGGCCCGATTGCATATGCGTTCTGTAGCCAGATCCTGCATTGTTTTATTGCAAGACACTGGGGTAAATTTACTTACCCGGTCCTGTCGCGATCCCCGATACGGACTGTCCGACGAAGATGAAGTCCGGGGCGATTAACGTAGCTCGTGTGCCCGAGTTCCTGCATGCATGTAAGTGCGTGTCTTGCGACACAAATTGCTTTGTTAAATCCCGTGCGTTGTCCAAATCCGTCAGATTGTCCGACGGCCTGCCCCAGATTTGTGTTGCGTGAAAGCCGGTGCCTTTGCGCCAAAGTCTGATCATGTGCTCCAAAATCCTTTCATAAATGCGGCGCACATCGGAAATCGTTCGGTATTCCGACGATAGAGCAGACTGTGGACCCTTAGTAAATGAGCCCCACTGGGTTCTGGTTACCGATTGCATGTGTTTCTATAGAAATGCATAATCGATCGGGTCGAGACCCGCCCCAGTACGCTGGGTTTGTGACCACGTCGTCACGACCTTGAAACTTTTTCTGCCAGTCACAATGATTGCAAAGTGCGGACACTGTCTGAAACAACTGTAACATTCACTTTTAAGAAATCGAAAAGAAGCTGAGAATTGGATCTGTCTCTATATTTATATCACCCACATACTTAAAGGGGTTGTCTGGGGATCGGAAAGCATGCAGATTATGGGCAGTGCATGGTATTACAGCCTCCGCTGCAGTCACTCGATCAGGTTTTCAGATGCCGCTCTTGATGTCCAAATCAGGAGAGGAGCAGCGGCTCTCACTCACTTATATGTTCTCACACATTTTGCTTTTGGCTTCAATAACTGTATCTAAAAACTGAACATGTGACCGCACCCTCGGCTCCATTCATCTCTATGCAGCTGAGCTGTAATACTGGAACAAGACATGGTCACGTGTGGAGCTGCGTGTGGTCACAATGCTGCATGGTCACGTGTGGAGCATTTTTTAGGAAGAAAGTAGCCAGAATCTGTAGGTCAGAGATCGCCGGCTTCTCCAATTCCAGGAGCTTACAATTACTTCTCTTTTGTTAGTGTTATCAGTGATATCTAGATAATGGGGGTCATTTACTAAGGGCCCGATTCGCGTTTTCCCGACATGTTACCCGAATATTTCTGATTTGCGCCGATTTCCCCTGAATTGCCCTGGGATTTTGGCGCACGCGATCGGATTGTGGCGCATCGGTGCCGGCATGCACGCGACGGAAATCGGGGGGGCGTGGCCGAACGAAAACCCAACGAATTCGGAAAAATCGCCGCATTTAAAAAAAAAAATGTGTTGCGAAAATTGCACTTACCTTCACTAGGAATAGGCCGGTGAATTTCAGGGCATTCCGGCGGAACTCGGCGGACTTCAGCGCAGCAGCGCCATCTGGTGGACGGCGGAGGAACTACCTTAGTGAATTCCGGCCTGGACCCGAATCCACCGCAGAGAACGCGCCGCTGGATCGCGAATGGGCCGGGTAAGTAAATCTGCCCCAATATGTCCTTGAAAATCACCTGCTATTTCCCAAGAATCTAGAAGACGGCGCCCCCCTATTTAATGTCCTACAGGTACCAGACAGGCCCAACCATGAACTGTCTTAAAGAGGACCTGTCACCAGATTTTGCCCCCCATGACTAACAATGACTGCTGATAAAGGGTTAAAGCCCTCCCTATATCACCTAAAATTAGCTGCCAGTGGGGAACTGTACCTTAATTACAGATGTTTTTCTGATATGCAAATTAGCTTTTGTGACTCATCTCTGGTGTCTGTGACTCTTCTCTCTCCCATTATTCTGACTGACAGTTCTGTGCCTCTTCAAATCCCTGCTCTGCCTCCTTGTACTTAGGGACCGTCTGCTAATATTCAGCTTCAGACATATAAATCTCTATGTACAGATGGGAAATATTGTGTCAATCTTTTTACACGGTGCCTTATGTTACATTCATGACATGTGACCAGTGACATCATTGCAGGTCCTTTAACCTTCTAACAATAGCAAACTGTACATCATGTATGTGGTTGCATGAGATCACAGCAGCCTTAATAGAGGATGAGGAGGAGTAGAAGTCCATGGAGGCTGCTGTGACTTCATGTGGTCAGACACAAGCATGGGGTACAGTTTGCTATTATTAAGAGTCTAAAGGACCTGAGATGATATCACTCTGGGCACATGACATCAACTGTGACCAGTAAGGAAGCATAAGGAGGAGTAGATGGGAGGGGCCAGTCACAGAGGACACGCCCCCCTTTGATGCCAGGGAATGTAAGATAAAAGGTGATTTATGTGGATGTAAGCGAAACAATTTTTAGCTAAAAGAAGGGGGTCAGTCAGTGAATAGAGCTCCATAGGCTGTATATGTGCAAATGTGCTGACAGGTTCCCTTTAAAGCAACATTTCCATAGGCCACACTGTATCTAAGCTTAACTACTGGGCACAATTTAGGCGATTGAGTGACGAGTCAGTGCCAACATTTGCATTATGTAAGTCATATGACAATTATGAGGTTTCCAAGGAAAATCCTAGAAAGTCTGACCCTGGGATAACCATAACCAAATACGGTTTTGCCATATGTAGCAACTGGGCAAACTATTGCTACTCAGCACTCAAGGGTAACAAGATGCCCATAGACACTGCCCAGGAGACCTCCTTATGGCAAGTCCCCTGTATCTCTGCCTAGAATGTAACTGACTGTGTATCAATGAACAACGAAGATCAAACCTGTTTCCCGGTCTCATCCTGAAACCAATCATTGATCAGTTCAGGGCCCCGAAACTAAGACCAACAAGTGGAATTTGGCTAAACTAATCACTCAGTCCCCACTTCTGCATTCACAAAGCCTTTTCAGTGGATTACACCCAATCAGGAGCTCTTATTGTCACGGCGTCAGGCAGTAAAAGGGTTAATGATAAACCTGCTTGTAGTGACCTTTCTTTGGGAGCTTCACAGAATAACCGGACTGACGGGTTTCCACCCTCTGTGCCTGTTGCTGGGCTGAATCTTAAACGACTCATAAACTTCCTTGTGCGCGGCTTCAGAACTTTCCTGGACACAGAAAATATTGTCACATCTACAGTAACAGCAACACCGAGTCTGACAACATAAAGTCCAGTTTTCGACTCTGCCTATAATATACTAGGGGTTAGAGGATGAACCTTTACTGTGAAAATATGCAGAATACTGGTTTCCTAAGCTACAACATGAAGAAGACCTTTACACCGAGCGTTCAATCTCCCTACAGCACCCCCATAGGAGAATCTAAGAATTACACTGTTACTATATTATACATTATATAATGAATGTTTCAAACTGTGTCATTCTTGGACACTTCCCAGGGAGAGATGAAGTCACTGAACTATGATGACCCTTATTTCACTCACCGCTAGGAATCTATTTGTTGGATTAATTCCATCACTAGTGGTTACTGTGTCCTTACAGGAGATATTTGTTAGGTCTATACCTCCGGAGCCCTTGAGACAAGTTTAGCCGGGCTGTGCCATATGAGACCATATAAACTATGATATGAATATAGAGAGTGTAGAACAGGTACAATATCTATGATCTATGGGGTCGGCTATAAGGTCTGGACTCCATCTCCTTTTTGCCACGTTTTATTGTCCTACTTGTGGATGTCAGGATAACACTTAAAATACAGGAAAGGACAGAGTAAAGCCTCATGCACATGAAAAAATGGGGCTCTGTGATCACAGCCCCAAAAAAGGTCTATGGCACCAGGTTATAGCGCTGTTATACTGTCTCACCACACTGTGACCGAGCCGGAAAGCAGCCCTACAGCTTTCAATAGAGAGGAGAGGGGTGAGGAGAGCTCACCCCTCCTCTCCTTCACCCAGCTGTGTACATGAAGCCTAAAAGAGCACTGGTGGGGCAAATATCGTCATACACCTTACACTCCATGTACACGTCTGCAATTAGCAAATCATAGGGCAGATCCTATCCCTGATCAACTGCTCGGCACAGCTGCTGAGACTCCTATGGAGAGGGGAGGGCTGACCAGCATTCATCCCTCCTTCTCCAGCCGGCTTGAGGCTCACAGCACACGTCTACTCATGTATTGAGCCTTAGATAGCTATCAGATCAAGACTATAGGTAGATCCCCAAATGGGGCAACTGTAAAGAAATCCTTTCTAATTGTCACGGTTGCTCCCACGACCCCTATCTCGAGTCACAGGCTCACCCATGCCCCTCCATGTGCCCTTCTTACCTGCCCTGTCCTGTTACCTTACCTGTCCCTGCTCCTGTTTCCGGTCCTCCGGCCGTACATGCTCGTCCCCGTCTTTTAGGGCGCGCCGGCTTCAGAACATTTAAAGGGCCAGCACATCGTTAATTGGCACTGGCCATTTCCCAGAATTCTATATAAATCAGCCTCTCCCTGTACGCTCTGCCGGATCTTCGTGCCTCGTGCCTTAGAGAAAGCTTTTGCTGTTTTTGTGATTTCCCATTGTGACGCCGGTTCCGTTCCTGCCTACGCTCCTCCACTGCCTGTCTGACCTGTTGCTACGTCCCCAACTCTGATCTTGTGCTGCCCGTCCTGACCTCCTGCCTTTCCCCGACTACGATTCTGCCTAACGTCTTTGTACTTCGTCTTGGCTGCCACTATGGACAAAGTCGCACCTGTGGAACGACCTGGTGGTACCACGCCTCAGCAAGTCCAACCCACTTCAAGGTGGGCTCTGGTGAAAACTGGGTGCCGCTTAGATTCTGGTCTCAGGTGTCGGCTTACGTCATCGTCCGCGGTGGTCCAGTGGGTCCACTACACCTGGAGCCGGACACTAATCCCAGTAAAATGCCTTACAGAGTGCTGAGCATTTTCTGAACCTTGCCGGTCATCACTGGTGGTGAATCAGTGACATACTAAGGCTATGGTAATATCAAAGGACTGGAATTCTCTGCCTGATGTTTGTAGAAATTGACCGCAGTATAACCTTATTCCCCTGCAGGCTGGGGTTAGCCTGTAAAGTGTGACGTCAGATAATGACACTTAGACAGGGTGACTAATACAACGTGTCTGACATGATTAAACCATAGCGCAGGACGTCCTATATGTATATATATATATACACACAACATATAGGATCCGCTCCAAAATCCTTTTGTCATTATTATTCCCGTCATGGGGATTAGCAAAGGGGATTATATGGCAAATTTACTGGAAAGATACAACAATACAAGAACAATTGATGACATTCACACAATAAGTAAACGACTCTTGATGGTGGATCAATTGGCCACAAAATGTATTATTTAACATCAAAATAACATTGTAATAATCTCAGCATCATAATAATTTTAAGCTGAAGTTAACATAACGCTAACACCATAAGCTCAAAGCATGAATTCAAATCATCAAACTCATCATTTTAACGGGAAACAGTTTGACGACATAGGACGAGTATTCCCCCTCCTAATCCGTGGTACACTGCAGCATTAAGGACGAGCATAATTGTCCTGCTGAGTAATACTAACAATTACTATACATTGCATTACAGAAGTAAGAGAGATATCAAGTTATCCCAAGTAAACGAGCCCTAGAGGTGGGATAGTAATAAAAAAATAATAAACAACGTTTTAAAGAGGACCTGTCACCCCATTTATCGGCACTAGGAGATGTTACTAAAGTAAGCAGCTCCTAGTGCTTGATCAAACGCCGCAGTGTTAGAGGGATAGCGTTACCGGAAACCCCCACTGAGGCGGGGTAGGATGTAATCATCGGACAGCTTGCAAAGCTGTCCGACGTATTCATGAGGGGGCGGTCCGAAGCGCTGCCTCTACCCCGGACCGCCCCGCTCGCTCCATAGGCCGGCAGTGACTGCCGCGCGCTAGTCACGCCCCAACCCCGCCCCCTCATGAATACCTCGGACAGCTTTGCGAGCTGTCCGACAATTACATCCTACCCCGCCGCAGTGTTAGATAGGAGGTTTCCGATAACGCTATCACTCTAACACTGCAGCGTTTGATCAAGCACTAGGAGCGGCTTACCTTAGTAACATCTCCTAGTGCCGATAAATGGGGTGACAGGTCCTCTTTAAGCAATAAAAAGTAAATTAAAAAAACACACAAAAATCACTCATTTCCTCATAAGCAAGTATATAACAGGTTAAAAAATATAATAAATGAGAAAAACCCCTTAGAACGGGTATTGCCGCGTCAGTAGTGACCTCGGCTAAGAGGACATCATGTTATTATCCCTGAACTGTGAAGGGCATAAAAAATATTTTAAAAACTATTTCAAAATTGTCATTTTAGAGATTTCTACCTCCTATAAAATTGTAATAAAAAGTGATTGAAAATTTCAGTTGTTCCCCCAAAATACTATTAAACTATACATGATCTTATCCTGCAATAAACAGGCCCTACTAATGATTTTTGATTGAGGAATTAAAAAGTTGTATTTCTCAGACTGTGATGAAACATAAATATATGAATTTTCCCCCAAAAGGCGCCTTTATTTGCTAAAGTAGTAAAACATAAGAAAACTTGTACATGTTTGGTATCTACGTAATTGCACTGACCTACAGAGTCATTTTCTTCTCCTGTTTTATACTGTAGATGTTACCAGAAGTGGAATCGCTGTTTTATTTTGTTCCTCCACAGGAAAGGATTGATAATTTTTTCCTATTTTACTCTAAAATTGAGGTCACTGGAAAATACGACTCTTACAGCAAAAAACAAGTACTCATATTTCAGATTTTTTTTTTTTTAAAGTATGTTGTTTGGAATTTCAGCATAGAAATACCAAAAAAGTCCTGAAAGCCAAGAAGGCCATGACAACAGAAAGATTCAAGAAAAGATTAAGAAATAAGGAGGGCAGCAGGGGTGTCACAGGTCCAGACTTCCAGTTTTTCTGGGTTCAGAGGTAGTGGACCCACCGGACCACTGCATTTTCACCAGAGCCCACCGCAAAGCGGGTTGGACTTGTTGCGGCGTGGTACCACAAGGTTGCTCCACAGGCATGACTTTGTCCGCGGTGGCAGCCAAGGTGAGGTACAGAGTCGTCAGGCAGAATCGTAGTTGGGGACAGGCAGGAGGTCAGAACGGGCAGCACAGAATCAACATCAAAGGCAAAGCAGGAGGTCAGGGCAGGCAGCAGAGGAGCATAGTCAGGGATGGAACCGAGATCACAAGACGAACATTAGGCATAAGGGACAAGATTTCCCTGAGGCACGAGGCACAAAGATCCGGCGGGGGCATGAGGGAAGAGGCTGGCCACTTATTAGATTGCCATATGGCCAGCACCAATTAGCATCACGCTGGCCCTTTAAATCTCAAGAAACGTGCATGCCCTAGGAGGCTGGACGCGCGTGCCGGATCGTGGGACCAGCGCTGTATCGCGGACAGGTGAGTGAGCCCACGGCAATGCTGAGGGGGCACAGGGAGGCAAATGGGTGTTGCAGGGGCACTTGTGACACAGTTGTTATGAGATAAGACAAATATATACTAGTTGCCCCAAATCACCTGCCCCTGCTTCCATCCAGTGACTCTCCCCTGGTGACTAACCCCATTGGATGAATTTCCTGGGGACAGAACCTTATAGGTCAAATATTTTGACCAACCGGCAGCTTGGCTGAACCAAGGACAGGATGGACACCATTTTTGGAGGGAATTTTTTTCCCCACCAAAACTAAACCAGCTAACTACCCCTGTTTTATAAAACCATGGTGATCCCTCTCTATAGTCTGAGCTCCAGTCATCATATGGAGCCTGCAGTAGTGATGCCCCCACAGGCAACATGTATACTCCGACCTGATAAACCTTCACATATGATCATATTTCATTCTCCTTTGCTTGAATTGTAGATCAAGACACCAGATATTACTGACTTAAGAGCATGGCCTCACTGGTACCTCGATGGGGCAGCCCAACCCTTAGTAATCAGAAGATGGAAGGTCCACCTCCTCACAGGAACACCCAATACGCACCCACACCCGCGGACTTGGCAAACCACTTTGTGGGACAGTACCGCAAAAAAACAAGACACTTGGAAAGAAAGGCAAATGTAGCAGTCACACCCCTGCCCCAGGGTCACCCTGCCACAGGAGAAGTCACCGGAATTATATGTGGCACATGGCCTCCAAACTTCACCATTACAGCTGCTTGTTGGCTCTACAACTATTGCCTCATAGGTCACATTCACACGACCGTGTGTTCGTCGGACCAGATCCTGGGAAAAGCTGGGGAGAGAAGGGTCGGGGGTAAGTGCTTCTCACCCCTCGGTCACGGTGCACTGACACCCTGGGGCTCATTTACTAAGGGTCCGTCGGATGCACTTTCCTCGGGTTTCCTGATGATTTCCGTTTTGCGGCGAACTGCCCCGGGTTTTTGGCGCACGCTTTCACGCAACAGAAATCAGGGGGCGTGGCTGTCGCACAACCTGATGGATTCGGAAAAAATATGATATTTAAAAAGTGATGTGTGTCGCAAGATCAGCACTCACATACATCGGGACGAAGAAGGTGAACTCTGGCGGACGTCGGCGCAGCTGTGACACCTGCTGGATATCGGCGCACGATCTTAGTCAATCCCGGCAGATCCGAATCGGACAACGCACCGCCGGATCGCAACTGTAAATTTAAAAGTGAATGTGCCCCACTGTCTGCTCACCACACCATGACTGGGTGCCATAGGTCTCTATCACAGCCACAAATATGGTCATGTGACTAGGGCATTAGGTGGGGTGTGCAGTGTTTTGGGTAGGATATATATAGTGTTGAGGAGACTATCCCATTCCTTTGCTTTGGATTAAGCAGAAAGTAAAATAAAAGCAGATTGGGCCTGGGATAGATGAGTTCATTATCTTATGTTTGGCAAACACCTTTGTTGTGTGCACCCGACATCCCATAATTAGTTTCCTCCTCCGGAATATATCCTGGGTGCGGTCCAGAGAATATCCAAACAGTCCAGAGCTCCTTCATTTCAATTTCAAACTTGATTGACTAGTTTTTATTGATATTTTTTTGTTCTTGTATTTAGATTTTATCTTCTACTTTTATTCATTGATTTATTTTGTCATGTATCTATAGTTATGAATAATAATTGTATTATTACAGGGACACTATTGCAGGATTTTCTAATGTGGCCGGATATTTCCAGTGTTCCGTATACACAGACTGGAAGAGGAACTGCAGATCGTGTCTCTTCCTACCGTCACCTAATGAAACTCTATGATGCCTCAGCAGTGCCGCTCTAGTGGTATCTGCCAGTACTGCAGCAATGACGTCACATACACTAATATGAGTGATCACTTGCCAGACGTGCATCACCAACGGGGGCCACTGATCAGCTACAATATTCATGATTACAATACAATGTCGAGTTGGTTGGGATCACGAGAATAGCAATGCATGAACAATGGGGATTCCATGGGCGAGTCATGGTTATTTCTAAAGAAATTTTCCAGGAATTCAGAGCAGGGGTGACAAAAAATGATTCTGTATTTACCTTGCTCCACTACTCCCACTCTTAGGCCGGTGGCACACGTGGTGTTTTGAACCAGTTTTTGGGCTGTTTTTAAGCAGTTCGTTAAAAAACACATGCGTTTTTGACCCGTTTTAATTAAGATAATTGATAAAACTAGTCAAAAACGGATGTGGTTTCACAAAACGCATACGTTTTTTTAACGGACTGCTTAAAAACAGCCCAAAAAACGGGATTCAAAATGCCACGTTTATCGCCGGCCTTAGCCCGCACCAAGCCAGAATGAGCCAGGGGGTCATTAACTTTGGCCAATCAATGGTTTTCTCAGACCCCGGTTGTTCATTTTTTCTTAGACCAGAACTACCGGAACAATGCAGGAAGTAGCTTTTTTATTGCTACACCCACATTTCCAAAATTCCTGAAAAAAATCCTCTACTACTTCACCTTTTTAAGCAAACGGAAGGGAACGGCAGAAAACCATCCTGTTCCTGCCAGTAATGTGGCGGCCCCTGCCAGGTGCAGCTCATTTCCGGATCCCAGATCTCACCTTCATGGGATTACATTGTGCAAGCGTTCCTCACAATAGATGACATGATGGCTGACTCACACCTGCTGCTCCGTGTGTGCAAACAGAACGACTAATGATGACACAGAGCGTGAGCTCCGGAGCTGCGAGGATAAGAGGGTGACATCAGTCCAAATATATGCTGCACAAAAGACACTGGAGCCCGGGAGCGCTGCCAAAATCCAGGGGTAAACCGAGTGTCTTATAGTTACAAGAAGAAGTTTGTACAATCTTGAAGGGAAACTCATTCCCAAATTACAGGATAAGGGTCATAGGTTATAGGTCACAAAATCCCTGAAAATCCCATCTGTACAGGACGGGTGACCATCTATAGGACCCGTGACTAAATGTATAAGTCACATGTTTCCAGGGCAGAGGCGGACGCTACAATGTGAATGATCATGTTATGGTATGTTCTGCTGCAATTACACTGATCAACCAGTTCTACCAGACTGAATACCGGAACCTGCCATTGTCATCCTGCGCCCGTAACAGGAGAGCTGGGGCTAGTAAAGGGAACCTACCACCACGATTGTACCTATGAAGGTAGATCAGGTGGTAGGTGGATGTAAGGGACGTGAGGATAGACCTTTGTAGAGCTAATCCTCACGTCCCCGCTATCTTTTACTAAACCTTATTGCCCTAATATGTAAATTTTGTAACGCGGCTACTGGAGCGTGGAATAGCCGGACATGAGGCTACACGACGCGGCCACTCCACGCCCCAGTAGCCTCTTTACTCCTCCTACCCTGACATCTTCTGCGCGTAGCTCCACGTAGCTGCGCGCCCTCATCCGAGAAGCCGGAGTTCTGCGCAGCCACAGCTCTGAGGCCAAAGCTACTGCTCATGCGCTCATACGCCGGCTTCTCGGACGAGGGCGACCAGCTACGTGGAGCTACGCACAGAAGATGTCAGGGTAGGAGGAGTAAAGAGGCTACTGGGGCTCATGTCCGGCTACTCCACGCCCCAGTAGCCGCTTTACAAAATTTACATATTAGGGCAATAAGGTTTTCTAAAAGGTAGTGGGGACGTGAGGATTAGCTCTACAAAGGGCTCTCCTCACGTCCCATACATCCACCTACCACTTCTGAGATTGTACTGGTCCGAATAACGAAGAGGAGGCGTCATCTGGACCTGTAAAAATAGAGCCGTAAATGGTGGCACTTTATAAACTTCTCCACATTTGGATTTCCCCCATTTTTCTAGCACATTGGATGGAATATTATACGGAACATTAGGAAGTAAGAGATAGAGAAGGGTCTGCTCTGGTAGATTCTTCAGCCGTCCTGCTACACGTCACCGTAGTTTTAGGCTGCGTTCACACACCGCGTTTCAGAAACGCAATTCAAGTAAAGTGGAGATGAGATAAACGCTTGCGATCAGGAGCGAGCGACACGTATTTCACAAATCTAATGTAATTGGGCGAATCTCTTCTCCTCGCTGTTATATTATAAAATGCAACGTAAACGCCACGTGTGAACGCGGCCTCTGGGAGTACGTGGAATGTAACACAAGCGTCTTCACGGTCCAGCGGGTGAGAATTATCACAGTGCGGGTGTATTATCACAGTGCGGGTGTGTATTATCACAGTGCGGGTGTGTATTATCACAGTGCGGGTGTGTATTATCACAGTGCGGGTGTGTATTATCACAGTGCGGGTGTGTATTATCACAGTGCGGGTGTGTATTATCACAGTGCGGGTGTATTATCACAGTGCGGGTGTATTATCACAGTGCGGGTGTGTATTATCACAGTGCGGGTGTGTATTATCACAGTGCGGGTGTGTATTATCACAGTGCGGGTGTGTATTATCACAGTGTGGGTGTATTATCACAGTGCGGATGTGTATTATCACAGTGCGGGTGTGTATTATCACAGTGCGGGTGTGTATTATCACAGTGCGGGTGTGTAATATCTCAGTGCGGGTGTGTATTATCACAGTGCGGGTGTATTATCACAGTGCGGGTGTGTATTATCACCGTGCGGGTGTATTATCACAGTGCGGGTGTATTATCACAGTGCGGGTGTATTATCACAGTGCGGGTGTGTATTATCACAGTGCGGGTGTATTATCACAGTGCGGGGGTGTATTATCACAGTGCGGGGGTGTATTATCACAGTGCGGGTGTGTAATATCTCAGTGCGGGTGTATTATCACAGTGCGGGTGTATTATCACAGTGCGGGTGTGTATTATCACAGTGCGGGTGTATTATCACAGTGCGGGTGTGTATTATCACCGTGCGGGTGTATTATCACAGTGCGGGTGTATTATGACAGTGCGGGTGTATTATCACAGTGCGGGTGTGTATTATCACAGTGCGGGTGTGTATTATCACAGTGCGGGTGTGTATTATCACAGTGCGGGTGTATTATCACAGTGCGGGTGTGTATTATCACAGTGCGGGTGTGTATTATCACAGTGCGGGTGTGTATTATCACAGTGCGGGTGTGTATTATCACAGTGCGGGTGTATTATCACAGTGCGGGTGTGTATTATCACAGTGCGGGTGTGTATTATCACAATGCGGGTGTGTATTATCACAGTGCGGGTGTATTATCACAGTGTGGGTGTATTATCACAGTGCGGGTGTGTATTATCACAGTGCGGGTGTGTATTATCACAGTGCGGGTGTATTATCACAGTGCGGGTGTGTATTATCACAGTGCGGGTGTATTATCACAGTGCGGGTGTGTATTATCACAGTGCGGGTGTGTATTATCACAGTGCGGGTGTGTATTATCACAGTGCGGGTGTATTATCACAGTGCGGGTGTGTATTATCACAGTGCGGGTGTATTATCACAGTGCGGGTGTGTATTATCACAGTGCGGGTGTGTATTATCACAATGCGGGTGTGTATTATCACAGTGCGGGTGTATTATCACAGTGTGGGTGTATTATCACAGTGCGGGTGTGTATTATCACAGTGCGGGTGTATTATCACAGTGCGGGTGTGTATTATCACAGTGCGGGTGTATTATCACAGTGCGGGTGTGTATTATCACAGTGCGGGTGTGTATTATCACAGTGCGGGTGTGTATTATCACAGTGCGGGTGTATTATCACAGTGCGGGTGTGTATTATCACAGTGCGGGTGTGTATTATCACAATGCTGGTGTATTATCACAGTGCGGGTGTGTATTATCACGGTGCGGGTGTGTATTATCACAGTGCGGGTGTATTATCACAGTGCGGGTGTGTATTATCACAGTGCGGGTGTATTATCACCGTGCGGGTGTGTATTATCACAGTGCGGGTGTGTAATATCTCAGTGCGGGTGTATTATCACAGTGAGGGTGTGTATTATCACAGTGCGGGTGTATTATCACAGTGCGGGTGTGTATTATCACAGTGCGGGTGTATTATCACAGTGCGGGTGTGTATTATCACAGTGCGGGTGTGTATTATCACAGTGCGGGTGTGTATTATCACAGTGCGGGTGTGTATTATCACAGTGCGGGTGTGTATTATCACAGTGCGGGTGTATTATCACAGTGCGGGTGTGCATTATCACAGTGCGGGTGTATTATCACAGTGCGGGTGTATTATCACAGTGCTGGTGTGTATTATCACAGTGCGGGTGTGTATTATCACAGTGCGGGTGTGTATTATCACAGTGCGGGTGTATTATCACAGTGTGGGTGTATTATCACAGTGTGGATGTGTATTATCACAGTGCGGGTGTGTATTATCACAGTGCGGGTGTGTATTATCACAGTGCGGGTGTATTATCACAGTGCGGGTGTGTATTATCACAGTGCGGGTGTATTATCACAGTGCGGGTGTGTATTATCACAGTGCGGGTGTGTATTATCACAGTGCGGGTGTATTATCACAGTGCGGGTGTGTATTATCACAGTGCGGGTGTGTATTATCACCGTGCGGGTGTATTATCACAGTGCGGGTGTGTATTATCACAGTGCGGGTGTGTATTATCACAGTGCGGGTGTGTATTATCACAGTGCGGGTGTATTATCACAGTGCGGGTGTATTATCACAGTGGGGGTGAGAATTATCACAGTGCGGGTGTGTAATATCACAATGCGGGTGTATTATCACAGTGCGGGTGTATTATCACAGTGCGGGTGTATTATCACAGTGCGGGTGTGTATTATCACAGTGCGGGTGTGTATTATCACAGTGCGGGTGTATTATCACAGTGCGGGTGTATTATCACAGTGCGGGTGTGTATTATCACAGTGCGGGTGTGTATTATCACAGTGCGGGTGTATTATCACAGTGCGGGTGTGTATTATCACAGTGCGGGTGTGTATTATCACAGTGCGGGTGTGTATTATCACAGTGCGGGTGTGTATTATCACAGTGCGGGTGTAATATCACAATGCGGGTGTATTATCACAGTGCGGGTGTATTATCACAGTGCGGGTGTGTATTATCACAGTGCGGGTGTATTATCACAGTGCGGGTGTATTATCACAGTGCGGGTGTGTATTATCACATTGCGGGTGTATTATCACAGTGCGGGTGTATTATCACAGTGTGGGTGTATTATCACAGTGCGGGTGTGTATTATCACAGTGCGGGTGTGTATTATCACAGTGCGGGTGTGTATTATCACAGTGCGGGTGTATTATCACAGTGCGGGTGTGTATTATCACAGTGCGGGTGTGTATTATCACAGTGCGGGTGTATTATCACAGTGCGGGTGTGTATTATCACAGTGCGGGTGTGTATTATCACAGTGCGGGTGTATTATCACAGTGCGGGTGTGTATTATCACAATGCGGGTGTATTATCACAGTGCGGGTGTATTATCACAGTGCGGGTGTGTATTATCACAGTGCGGGAGTGTATTATCACAGTGCGGGTGTATTATCACAGTGCGGGTGTGTATTATCACAGTGCGGGTGTGTATTATCACAGTGCGGGTGTATTATCACAGTGCGGGTGTGTATTATCACAGTGCGGGTGTATTATCACCGTGCGGGTGTATTATCACAGTGCGGGTGTGTATTATCACAGTGCGGGTGTGTATTATCACAGTGCGGGTGTGTATTATCACAGTGCGGGTGTATTATCACAGTGCGGGTGTGTATTATCACAGTGCGGGTGTATTATCACAGTGCGGGTGTGTATTATCACAGTGTGGGTGTGTATTATCACAGTGCGGGTGTATTATCACAGTGCGGGTGTGTATTATCACAGTGCGGGTGTGTATTATCACAGTGCGGGTGTATTATCACAGTGCGGGTGTATTATCACAGTGCGGGTGTATTATCACAGTGGGGGTGAGAATTATCACAGTGCGGGTGTGTAATATCACAATGCGGGTGTATTATCACAGTGCGGGTGTATTATCACAGTGCGGGTGTATTATCACAGTGCGGGTGTATTATCACAGTGCGGGTGTGTATTATCACAGTGCGGGTGTATTATCACAGTGCGGGTGTGTATTATCACAGTGCGGGTGTATTATCACAGTGCGGGTGTATTATCACAGTGCGGGTGTGTATTATCACAGTGCGGGTGTGTATTATCACAGTGCGGGTGTGTATTATCACAGTGCGGGTGTATTATCACAGTGCGGGTGTATTATCACAGTGCGGGTGTGTATTATCACAGTGCGGGTATGTATTATCACAGTGCGGGTGTATTATCACAGTGCGGGTGTGTATTATCACAGTGCGGGTGTGTATTATCACAGTGCGGGTGTGTATTATCACAGTGCGGGTGTGTATTATCACAGTGCGGGTGTGTATTTTCACAGTGCGGGTGTGTATTATCACAGTGCTGGTGTGTATTATCACAGTGCGGGTGTGTATTATCACAGTGCGGGTGTGTATTATCACAGTGCGGGTGTATTATCACAGTGGGGGTGAGAATTATCACAGTGCGGGTGTGTAATATCACAATGCGGGTGTATTATCACAGTGCGGGTGTGTATTATCACAGTGCGGGTGTATTATCACAGTGCGGGTGTATTATCACAGTGCGGGTGTGTATTATCACCGTGCGGGTGTATTATCACAGTGCGGGTGTATTATCACAGTGCGGGTGTGTATTATCACAGTGCGGGTGTATTATCACAGTGCGGGTGTGTATTATCACAGTGCGGGTGTGTATTATCACAGTGCGGGTGTGTATTATCACAGTGCGGGTGTATATTATCACAGTGCGGATGTGTATTATCACAGTGCGGGTGTATTATCACAGTGCGGGTGTATTATCACAGTGCGGGTGTGTATTATCACAGTGCGGGTGTGTATTATCACAGTGCGGGTGTGTATTATCACAGTGCGGGTGTATTATCACAGTGCGGGTGTATTATCACAGTGCGGGTGTGTATTATCACAGTGCGGGTATGTATTATCACAGTGCGGGTGTGTATTATCACAGTGCGGGTGTATTATCACAGTGCGGGTGTGTATTATCACAGTGCGGGTGTGTATTATCACAGTGCTGGTGTGTATTATCACAGTGCGGGTGTGTATTATCACAGTGCGGGTGTGTATTATCACAGTGCGGGTGTATTATCACAGTGGGGGTGAGAATTATCACAGTGCGGGTGTGTAATATCACAATGCGGGTGTATTATCACAGTGCGGGTGTATTATCACAGTGCGGGTGTGTATTATCACAGTGCGGGTGTATTATCACAGTGCGGGTGTATTATCACAGTGCGGGTGTGTATTATCACCGTGCGGGTGTATTATCACAGTGCGGGTGTGTATTATCACAGTGCGGGTGTATTATCACAGTGCGGGTGTGTATTATCACAGTGCGGGTGTGTATTATCACAGTGCGGGTGTGTATTATCACAGTGCGGGTGTGTATTATCACAGTGCGGGTGTGTATTATCACAGTGCGGGTGTATTATCACAGTGCGGGTGTGTATTATCACAGTGCCGGTGTGTATTATCACAGTGCGGGTGTGTATTATCACCGTGCGGGTGTATTATCACAGTGCGGGTGTATTATCACAGTGCGGGTGTGTATTATCACAGTGCGGGTGTTTATTATCACCGTGCGGGTGTATTATCACAGTGCGGGTGTATTATCACAGTGCGGGTGTATTATCACAGTGCGGGTGTGTATTATCACAGTGCGGGTGTATTATCACAGTGCGGGTGTATTATCACAGTGCGGGTGTGTAATATCTCAGTGCGGGTGTATTATCACAGTGCGGGTGTGTATTATCACAGTGCGGGTGTATTATCACAGTGCGGGTGTATTATCACAGTGCGGGTGTGTATTATCACAGTGCGGGTGTGTATTATCACAGTGCGGGTGTGTATTATCACAGTGCGGGTGTATTATCACAGTGCGGGTGTATTATCACAGTGGGGGTGAGAATTATCACAGTGCGGGTGTGTAATATCACAGTGCGGGTGTGTAATATCACAATGCGGGTGTATTATCACAGTGCGGGTGTATTATCACAGTGCGGGTGTATTATCACAGTGCGGGTGTGTATTATCACAGTGCGGGTGTGTATTATCACAGTGCGGGTGTATTATCACAGTGCGGGTGTATTATCACAGTGCGGGTGTGTATTATCACAGTGCGGGTGTGTATTATCACAGTGCGGGTGTATTATCACAGTGCGGGTGTGTATTATCACAGTGCGGGTGTATTATCACAGTGCGGGTGTGTATTATCACAGTGCGGGTGTGTATTATCACAGTGCGGGTGTGTATTATCACAGTGCGGGTGTAATATCACAATGCGGGTGTATTATCACAGTGCGGGTGTATTATCACAGTGCGGGTGTGTATTATCACAGTGCGGGTGTATTATCACAGTGCGGGTGTATTATCACAGTGCGGGTGTGTATTATCACAATGCGGGTGTATTATCACAGTGCGGGTGTATTATCACAGTGTGGGTGTATTATCACAGTGCGGGTGTGTATTATCACAGTGCGGGTGTGTATTATCACAGTGCGGGTGTGTATTATCACAGTGCGGGTGTATTATCACAGTGCGGGTGTGTATTATCACAGTGCGGGTGTATTATCACAGTGCGGGTGTGCATTATCACAGTGCGGGTGTGTATTATCACAGTGCGGGTGTGTATTATCACAGTGCGGGTGTATTATCACAGTGCGGGTGTGTATTATCACAATGCGGGTGTATTATCACAGTGCGGGTGTATTATCACAGTGCGGGTGTGTATTATCACAGTGCGGGAGTGTATTATCACAGTGCGGGTGTATTATCACAGTGCGGGTGTGTATTATCACAGTGCGGGTGTGTATTATCACAGTGCGGGTGTATTATCACAGTGCGGGTGTGTATTATCACAGTGCGGGTGTATTATCACCGTGCGGGTGTATTATCACAGTGCGGGTGTGTATTATCACAGTGCGGGTGTGTATTATCACAGTGCGGGTGTGTATTATCACAGTGCGGGTGTATTATCACAGTGCGGGTGTGTATTATCACAGTGCGGGTGTATTATCACAGTGCGGGTGTGTATTATCACAGTGTGGGTGTGTATTATCACAGTGCGGGTGTATTATCACAGTGCGGGTGTGTATTATCACAGTGCGGGTGTGTATTATCACAGTGCGGGTGTATTATCACAGTGCGGGTGTATTATCACAGTGCGGGTGTATTATCACAGTGGGGGTGAGAATTATCACAGTGCGGGTGTGTAATATCACAATGCGGGTGTATTATCACAGTGCGGGTGTATTATCACAGTGCGGGTGTATTATCACAGTGCGGGTGTGTATTATCACAGTGCGGGTGTATTATCACAGTGCGGGTGTGTATTATCACAGTGCGGGTGTATTATCACAGTGCGGGTGTATTATCACAGTGCGGGTGTGTATTATCACAGTGCGGGTGTGTATTATCACCGTGCGGGTGTATTATCACAGTGCGGGTGTATTATCACAGTGCGGGTGTGTATTATCACAGTGCGGGTGTATTATCACAGTGCGGGTGTGTATTATCACAGTGCGGGTGTGTATTATCACAGTGCGGGTGTGTATTATCACAGTGCGGGTGTATTATCACAGTGCGGGTGTATTATCACAGTGCGGGTGTGTATTATCACAGTGCGGGTGTGTATTATCACAGTGCGGGTGTATTATCACAGTGCGGGTGTATTATCACAGTGCGGGTGTGTATTATCACAGTGCGGGTATGTATTATCACAGTGCGGGTGTGTATTATCACAGTGCGGGTGTATTATCACAGTGCGGGTGTGTATTATCACAGTGCGGGTGTGTATTATCACAGTGCTGGTGTGTATTATCACAGTGCGGGTGTGTATTATCACAGTGCGGGTGTGTATTATCACAGTGCGGGTGTATTATCACAGTGGGGGTGAGAATTATCACAGTGCGGGTGTGTAATATCACAATGCGGGTGTATTATCACAGTGCGGGTGTATTATCACAGTGCGGGTGTGTATTATCACAGTGCGGGTGTATTATCACAGTGCGGGTGTATTATCACAGTGCGGGTGTGTATTATCACCGTGCGGGTGTATTATCACAGTGCGGGTGTGTATTATCACAGTGCGGGTGTATTATCACAGTGCGGGTGTGTATTATCACAGTGCGGGTGTGTATTATCACAGTGCGGGTGTGTATTATCACAGTGCGGGTGTATTATCACAGTGCGGGTGTGTATTATCACAGTGCGGGTGTGTATTATCACAGTGCGGGTGTGTATTATCACAGTGCGGGTGTATTATCACAGTGCGGGTGTGTATTATCACAGTGCGGGTGTGTATTATCACAGTGCGGGTGTGTATTATCACAGTGCGGGTGTGTATTATCACAGTGCGGGTGTGTATTATCACCGTGCGGGTGTATTATCACAGTGCGGGTGTGTATTATCACAGTGCGGGTGTATTATCACAGTGCGGGTGTGTATTATCACAGTGCGGGTGTGTATTATCACAGTGCGGGTGTGTATTATCACAGTGCGGGTGTATTATCACAGTGCGGGTGTGTATTATCACAGTGCGGGTGTATTATCACAGTGCGGGTGTATTATCACAGTGTGGGTGTATTATCACAGTGCGGGTGTGTATTATCACAGTGCGGGTGTATTATCACAATGCGGGTGTATTATCACAGTGCGGGTGTATTATCACAGTGTGGGTGTATTATCACAGTGCGGGTGTGTATTATCACAGTGCGGGTGTGTATTATCACAGTGCGGGTGTGTATTATCACAGTGCGGGTGTATTATCACAGTGCGGGTGTGTATTATCACAGTGCGGGTGTATTATCACAGTGCGGGTGTGCATTATCACAGTGCGGGTGTGTATTATCACAGTGCGGGTGTGTATTATCACAGTGCGGGTGTATTATCACAGTGCGGGTGTGTATTATCACAATGCGGGTGTATTATCACAGTGCGGGTGTATTATCACAGTGCGGGTGTGTATTATCACAGTGCGGGAGTGTATTATCACAGTGCGGGTGTATTATCACAGTGCGGGTGTGTATTATCACAGTGCGGGTGTGTATTATCACAGTGCGGGTGTATTATCACAGTGCGGGTGTGTATTATCACAGTGCGGGTGTATTATCACCGTGCGGGTGTATTATCACAGTGCGGGTGTGTATTATCACAGTGCGGGTGTGTATTATCACAGTGCGGGTGTGTATTATCACAGTGCGGGTGTATTATCACAGTGCGGGTGTGTATTATCACAGTGCGGGTGTATTATCACAGTGCGGGTGTGTATTATCACAGTGTGGGTGTGTATTATCACAGTGCGGGTGTATTATCACAGTGCGGGTGTGTATTATCACAGTGCGGGTGTGTATTATCACAGTGCGGGTGTATTATCACAGTGCGGGTGTATTATCACAGTGCGGGTGTATTATCACAGTGGGGGTGAGAATTATCACAGTGCGGGTGTGTAATATCACAATGCGGGTGTATTATCACAGTGCGGGTGTATTATCACAGTGCGGGTGTATTATCACAGTGCGGGTGTGTATTATCACAGTGCGGGTGTATTATCACAGTGCGGGTGTGTATTATCACAGTGCGGGTGTATTATCACAGTGCGGGTGTATTATCACAGTGCGGGTGTGTATTATCACAGTGCGGGTGTGTATTATCACCGTGCGGGTGTATTATCACAGTGCGGGTGTATTATCACAGTGCGGGTGTGTATTATCACAGTGCGGGTGTATTATCACAGTGCGGGTGTGTATTATCACAGTGCGGGTGTGTATTATCACAGTGCGGGTGTGTATTATCACAGTGCGGGTGTATTATCACAGTGCGGGTGTATTATCACAGTGCGGGTGTGTATTATCACAGTGCGGGTGTGTATTATCACAGTGCGGGTGTGTATTATCACAGTGCGGGTGTATTATCACAGTGCGGGTGTATTATCACAGTGCGGGTGTGTATTATCACAGTGCGGGTATGTATTATCACAGTGCGGGTGTGTATTATCACAGTGCGGGTGTATTATCACAGTGCGGGTGTGTATTATCACAGTGCGGGTGTGTATTATCACAGTGCTGGTGTGTATTATCACAGTGCGGGTGTGTATTATCACAGTGCGGGTGTGTATTATCACAGTGCGGGTGTATTATCACAGTGGGGGTGAGAATTATCACAGTGCGGGTGTGTAATATCACAATGCGGGTGTATTATCACAGTGCGGGTGTATTATCACAGTGCGGGTGTGTATTATCACAGTGCGGGTGTATTATCACAGTGCGGGTGTATTATCACAGTGCGGGTGTGTATTATCACCGTGCGGGTGTATTATCACAGTGCGGGTGTATTATCACAGTGCGGGTGTGTATTATCACAGTGCGGGTGTATTATCACAGTGCGGGTGTGTATTATCACAGTGCGGGTGTGTATTATCACAGTGCGGGTGTGTATTATCACAGTGCGGGTGTATTATCACAGTGCGGGTGTGTATTATCACAGTGCGGGTGTGTATTATCACAGTGCGGGTGTATTATCACAGTGCGGGTGTGTATTATCACAGTGCGGGTGTGTATTATCACAGTGCGGGTGTATTATCACAGTGCGGGTGTGTATTATCACAGTGCGGGTGTGTATTATCACAGTGCGGGTGTATTATCACAGTGCGGGTGTGTATTATCACAGTGCGGGTGTGTATTATCACAGTGCGGGTGTATTATCACAGTGCGGGTGTGTATTATCACAGTGTGGGTGTATTATCACAGTGCGGGTGTATTATCACAGTGCGGGTGTGTATTATCACAGTGCGGGTGTGTATTATCACAGTGCGGGTGTATTATCACAGTGCGGGTGTGTATTATCACAGTGCGGGTGTGTATTATCACAGTGCGGGTGTATTATCACAGTGCGGATGATAAATATCCGGATATTGTTGTCGCCATCTTTGTACATTCCTGTGGGTGACGCTGCCTCATGCACCGCGCACCTTGTGTCTGTATTGATGTGTAATAGACATGTCTTCCTGCTGACTGGACCATACACAGTTATTGCTCTGTGCTGGGGATTGCTCATTGTTCACACACAGATAGTTTATTAGAAGCCTGAAGACTTCTCCTACTGAGAACTGAAACTGCTCCCCCGCCCCTGCACCAGTTTCACTCATGAGCACAACAGGAGGAGGAGGAAGGACTGAGGTAACAGGAAGACAAGATGGCGGCTCCTCCCTCCTCCTCACCTGCGCTCTGACTGGAAGGGGGCGTGGCGAGGCGGGAGCATTACCTGAGCGCATATGGGCGGGGAGTATAACACTTGCTGATGCGAGAGGGCGGGGCTTTAGGCGAAGTAGACAGGAGTGGGCGTGGTGAGACGCGGGCGGGGTGTTTGTCCTTTACCTGTGCGCGTCACAGGTGGGCGGGGCTTGCTGAGGAGACTCTGCGGCGCGGGGCAGAGACGCGCAGTAACTGGCGGAGCGCGGGAAGACGCGGAGGCTGCTGAGAGGAGTCACGTGATCCGGAGACGAGTGACGCAGATTCGGCACAGACAGCGGCGCCGCTGAGGCGGAGAGTGCGCGGCCATGGCTCCGGGGCTCCTCCTCCTGGTGCTGCTGGTCCCCCTGGCGATGGCGGACCCTGAGCCCCCGTGTGACGGCTTCCAGGTGCGGGACGGCTGGGGCTTGGAGGACGTGGAGCTGCCGCAGCTCGGGGTGAAGGCGCTGGGGCAGCCGGAGGACATGGACGATGAGCGGACGTGCTGGCAGCGCTGCTGTGACCGGGCAGAGTGTGACCTGGCGGAGCTGTCATCCGGGAAGTGTTACCTGCGCAGCTGCAGCCTCAACGGCCTGGACGTGTGCGCGCTCCGGGAGCGGCCGGGGGCCCGGACCTACAAGAGGAGCAGCGCCGGGGCCGCGCCTGTGCGGGAAGGTAATGACCACCAGGGGGCGCCTGTGCGGGGAAGGTAATGACCACCTGGGGGCGCCTGTGCGGGAAGGTAATGACCATAGTGTCCACCAGGGGGCGCCTGTGCGGGGAAGGTAATGACCACCAGGGGGCGCCTGTGCGGGGAAGGTAATGACCACCTGGGGGCGCCTGTGCGGGGAAGGTAATGACCACCAGGGGGCGCCTGTGCGGGGAAGGTAATGACCACCAGGGGGCGCCTGTGCGGGGAAGGTAATGACCACCTGGGGGCGCCTGTGCGGGAAGGTAATGACCACCTGGGGGCGCCTGTGCGGGAAGGTAATGACCACCAGGGGTGCCTGTGCGGGAAGGTAATGACCACCAGGGGGCGCCTGTGCGGGAAGGTAATGACCACCAGGGGGCGCCTGTGCGGGAAGGTAATGACCACCAGGGGGCGCCTGTGCGGGAAGGTAATGACCACCAGGGGGCGCCTGTGCGGGAAGGTAATGACCACCAGGGGGCGCCTGTGCGGGGAAGGTAATGACCACCAGGGGGCGCCTGTGCGGGAAGGTAATGACCACCAGGGGGTGCCTGTGCGGGAAGGTAATGACCACCAGGGGGTGCCTGTGCGGGAAGGTAATGACCACCAGGGGGTGCCTGTGCGGGAAGGTAATGACCACCAGGGGTGCCTGTGCGGGAAGGTAATGACCACCAGGGGGCGCCTGTGCGGGAAGGTAATGACCACCAGGGGGCGCCTGTGCGGGGAAGGTAATGACCACCAGGGGGCGCCTGTGCGGGGAAGGTAATGACCACCAGGGGGCGCCTGTGCGGGGAAGGTAATGACCACCAGGGGGCGCCTGTGCGGGGAAGGTAATGACCACCAGGGGGCGCCTGTGCGGGGAAGGTAATGACCACCAGGGGGCGCCTGTGCGGGGAAGGTAATGACCACCAGGGGGCGCCTGTGCGGGAAGGTAATGATCACCAGGGGGCGCCTGTGCGGGAAGGTAATGACCACCAGGGGGCGCCTGTGCGGGAAGGTAATGACCACCAGGGGGCGCCTGTGCGGGAAGGTAATGACCACCAGGGGGCGCCTGTGCGGGAAGGTAATGACCACCAGGGGGCGCCTGTGCGGGAAGGTAATGACCACCAGGGGGCGCCTGTGCGGGAAGGTAATGACCACCAGGGGGCGCCTGTGCGGGAAGGTAATGACCATAGTGTCCACCAGGGGGCGCCTGTGCGGGAAGGTAATGACCATAGTGTCCACCAGGGGGCGCCTGTGCGGGAAGGTAATGACCACCAGGGGGCGCCTGTGCGGGAAGGTAATGACCATAGTGTCCACCAGGGGGCGCCTGTGCTGGAAGGTAATGACCACCAGGGGGCGCCTGTGCGGGAAGGTAATGACCATAGTGTCCACCAGGGGGCGCCTGTGCGGGAAGGTAATGACCATAGTGTCCACCAGGGGGCGCCTGTGCGGGAAGGTAATGACCATAGTGTCCACCAGGGGGCGCCTGTGCGGGAAGGTAATGACCATAGTGTCCACCAGGGGGCGCCTGTGCGGGAAGGTAATGTCCACCAGGGGGCGCCTGTGCGGGAAGGTAATGACCATAGTGTCCACCGGGGGGCGCCTGTGCGGGAAGGTAATGTCCACCAGGGGGCGCCTGTGCGGGAAGGTAATGACCATAGTGTCCACCGGGGGGCGCCTGTGCGGGAAGGTAATGTCCACCAGGGGGCGCCTGTGCGGGAAGGTAATACCCATAGTGTCCACCAGGGGGCGCCTGTGCTGTATAATAACCATAGTGTCCACCAGGGGGCGCCTGTGCGGGAAGGTAATGTCCACCAGGGGGCGCCTGTGCGGGAAGGTAATACCCATAGTGTCCACCTGGGGGCGCCTGTGTGGGGAAGGTAATGACCACCTGGGGGCGCCTGTGCGGGGAAGGTAATGACCACCTGGGGGCGCCTGTGCGGGGAAGGTAATGACCACCTGGGGGCGCCTGTCCGGAGAAGGTAATGACCACCTGGGGGCGCCTGTGCGGGGATGGTAATGACCACCTGGGGGCGCCTGTGCGGGGAAGGTAATGACCACCTGGGGGCGCCTGTGCGGGGAAGGTAATAGTCATGGTATCCGCCGGGGGGCGCCTGTGCGGGGAAGGTAATGACTACCTGGGGGCGCCTGTGCGGGGAAGGTAATGACTACCTGGGGGCGCCTGTGCGGGGAAGGTAATAGTCATGGTATCCGCCGGGGGGCGCTGGAGAGGCTCCTGTCACTGGTTATGCTCATATTGGAAATCTGGCATCAAAATGTATAGATCCAGGCTCTGTGACTGTGGAGATCTTCTTATATTTGTTATCCATGGCCTCCTTCCTTCTAAAATCAACTGTTACAATTATGCTAATGAGTCTAAGGGGCTCTGTGGGCAGTGCCAGAGCCCCTCCACACTGTAGTTTCACACATAATACTTATTAGCACAATTATACAAGTTGTACAAATTATACACCTATATACGCTACAGCTGTACTTGTGGTTGCCCTGTGGGATCTCCACCAATCAGACGCTGGATCAGTGTTATTATACCTTATAATGCGGACACTGCATGTACGTGTCCACGACAAGGGTCACAGGTGGCACCTTAGAAAGTGCAGACACCCCCCCCGGGCACAGTTCTGGATTATGTTCCAGTTCTGGGACTTCAATGTGTGTCCTGTCTTAAAGGGGAGTTCCTCTGGATAGAGGTGAGATGAGTGGGGGGATCCAGCGATTTGCACCGATGTAATGCTACATGTAATGGCCAATCGGAGCTCAGCGATTATATTTTGGGGGCATTTTAGGCAGAGGCTTTGATCATGTGACACTGATTACTGCTCCTCGGTGGAAAGAAGGATCCGGTGGATCCCAGGATGTTTCCAGGGGAGATCCGGCTCCCCCTAAGTGAGCTGAGGGTTCGTGTACATGGAGGGGTCGGGAGGAATAGCTGTTGGCCGAGCATTTAGTTTCCAGTCCAGTTTTGGATGTTTTATAGCGGCTTTTATTGTCTGTATAGCCCCCCATGACTGTTATTACTAGGAGTTATTTTATTTCTATATGTTCCCCAGAATCTGTAAACTACTATACAGGCGGTCCCCTACTTAAGGACACCCGACTTACAGACAACCCATAGTTACAGACGGACCCCTCTGCCCACTGTGACCTCTGGTGAAGCTCTCTGGATGCTTTAAAATAGTCCCAGATTGCAATAATCAGCTTAAAATTGTCTGCAATGAAGCTTTATTGATAATTCTTGGTCCTATTACAGCAAAAAAATTTGAAACTCCAATTGTCACTGGGGCAAAAAAAAAAAATTGTCGGGAACTACAATGATAAAATATACAGTTTCGACTTACATACAAATTCAACTTAAGAACAAACCTACAGTCCCTATCTTGTATGTAACCCGGGGACTGCCTGTACTATAGATTACTATAATATTATGAAACGCCTGCCGCACGTATACGCCGCGATCTTGTGTGGTTGTCTTTTCCTCCTCGGACAATGGTCACACATGGGGGTGCAGCGTCCTGTCCTATAGGCAATGGCGCCACCTGGGGGACGATTGTGGTGAAAGTTTTAATGTCCTATAGTTTTCTCATTGCTGTTTCCGATGTGTATATTTAGGATCGTGCTGATGGGATATGAGCGCTACGTGTATGTAGTAATCTATACGTGTTTATAATAATAGTTCCCTTATATGGTGCATGCAGATTACACAGCGCTGCACTGAGGTTGTCACATCAGTCCCTGTCCCCAATGGGGCTCACAATCTAATCACCTACCAGTATGTATGGAGTGTGGGAAGAAACCGGAGGACCCGGAGGAAACCCACGTGAACACGGAGAGAACATACAAACTCTTTGCAGATGTTGGACTGGATGGGACTTGAACCCAGGACCCCAGGGCTGTAGTACTAACCACTGAGCCACCGTGCTGTAATGTTTATGACCTGGGAGTGTAGACGCCTGGCACCTGTATATCTTTCTGCTGATCTGGTACTTGATCTGTGTGGATATTAATGTCGGAGATCTCGGCACTACATGGGACTCTACACCACGTGTTACGTGCAGATTTGCGTTGTCCGGTTTCCGGTGTTGACTTGATTGTACACGATGCCCTTTGTTAAAGGCGCAATACGCACTCTGTGATCAGTCCTTGATGACTAAATGTGAAAAGTGCAGGATCGCGGACTGACCACACAGCAAGGAGCGGCGCTGTGCATCTTATTGATAGGATTCCCTATGCAGCATTAGTGTCAGGGAAGCAGGGACTCCAGACATCACTGTGTGAACGTGGCCTAACTATGTAAAAGATAAAGCAGTTTGTACTGAAGCTCAGGCTGCAGAGCGGCTGGTGGGGTTATAGTAAATGTCTTGTAGATCTGTGGTAAAGTTAGAGGACTGTAACTTTGGACCCCTGTCTCCAATGGTGGGAACACAAGGGGTCCTTTTGTACCCCAACTGAACAGCATATGCCGGATCCCACTCCATTTATTGTCTATGGAACGGACGGACATAGCGGAGAACTGCCCCCTCCTATATCCATTGGCACCACAGCGATTACTATAACAGCGGGGCGCTCCGTGTGTGTGATGTGTGGGGCTCCACCAGAGAAACCCCAACTGATCAGTATATTATCCCAGATTTTTAGGTCACAGTCAAGTAATGTATTTCCTGCACAGGGTGGGGGCTGGAGCAAGAATTTGTGACTGGTGATTCAGGTGTGCAAAATCCCCATGGACTCCTCGCTGATGGGTTACTGCAGCACAGAGAGCGAGGGGGGTCCTTGATGTATTATAGAGCGAAGGGGGGGGTTGCCCTAGGGTTATGCTGCTGTCAGGGGGTAGTTATGAGGGGGAGGGGGCAGCTGTGAGCAGCCGGGGGTGCCCTAGGGTTATGCTGCTGTCAGGGGGTAGTTATGAGGGGGAGGGGGCAGCTGTGAGCAGCCGGGGGTGCCCTAGGGTTATGCTGCTGTCAGGGGGTAGTTATGAGGGGGAGGGGGCAGCTGTGAGCAGCCAGGGGTGCCCTAGGGTTATGCTGCTGTCAGGGGGTAGTTATGAGGGGGAGGGGGCAGCTGTGAGCAGCCGGGGGTGCCCTAGGGTTATGCTGCTGTCAGGGGGTAGTTATGAGGGGGAGGGGGCAGCTGTGAGCAGCCAGGGGTGCCCTAGGGTTATGCTGCTGTCAGGGGGTAGTTATGAGGGGGAGGGGGCAGCTGTGAGCAGCCGGGGGTGCCCTAGGGTTATGCTGCTGTCAGGGGGTAGTTATGAGGGGGAGGGGGCAGCTGTGAGCAGCCGGGGGTGCCCTAGGGTTATGCTGCTGTCAGGGGGTAGTTATGAGGGGGAGGGGGCAGCTGTGAGCAGCCAGGGGTGCCCTAGGGTTATGCTGCTGTCAGGGGGTAGTTATGAGGGGGAGGGGGCAGCTGTGAGCAGCCGGGGGTGCCCTAGGGTTATGCTGCTGTCAGGAGGTAGTTATGAGGGGGAGGGGGCAGCTGTGAGCAGCCGGGGGTGCCCTAGGGTTATGCTGCTGTCAGGGGGTAGTTATGAGGGGGAGGGGGCAGCTGTGAGCAGCCGGGGGTGCCCTAGGGTTATGCTGCTGTCAGGGGGTAGTTATGAGGGGGAGGGGGCAGCTGTGAGCAGCCGGGGGTGCCCTAGGGTTATGCTGCTGTCAGGGGGTAGTTATGAGGGGGAGGGGGCAGCTGTGAGCAGCCGGGGGTGCCCTAGGGTTATGCTGCTGTCAGGGGGTAGTTATGGGGGGGAGGGGGCAGCTGTGAGCAGCCGGGGGTGCCCTAGGGTTATGCTGCTGTCTGGGGGTAGTTATGAGGGGGGAGGGGGCAGCTGTGAGCAGCCGGGGGTGCCCTAGGGTTATGCAGCTGTCTGGGGGTAGTTATGAGGGGGGAGGGGGCAGCTGTGAGCAGCCGGGGGTGCCCTAGGGTTATGCTGCTGTCAGGGGGTAGTTATGAGGGTAGTTATGTATTCCCCCCCCCTGGAATACATTGTCTCGGGGAACAATCCTTTCTTGCTGTGTGAACATTACCCCAGATCCGTTCCCGGCCCGGCCCATCCACAGCGCGGCCTCTATCCAGCGCCGGCACTGAACCTGCTCGGCCGGTTTGTGAGTAATAAGAGGATCTGTGACCCTTGTGTCTTGTTTCGCTTCCTCCTACAATGGTTTCAGCAGACGTTACACTGCACATCCTCTTACAAAACCTACACGATGGCTGGTGCATGACCCGCGCTGACCTGGGCATGACCCGCGCTGACCTGGGCATGACCCGCGCTGACCTGGGCATGGGGGGGCAAATGTTTCTACCACTTCTGTAAACCTTTAACTTTGCAAATAGTATTGATGAAAAATAATGTCCTAGTTTTGTGGATGCGTCCTGTGTGCCCGTGTCACCTGTCATATACCCGGCAGCAGCTCCTCTACTTTCTGTGCATAGTTAGACTCTGAATTGGGCTTGTGACTCTGCTCCCTGATCTATCCCTGTAGCCCAATACCAAGGCCTAGGAAGAATTGATTTTTGGTGAAGGGACTGTTGGATCAGACTACACTGTTAGTTTGTAGTCTGGTACCATGGAGACGCTTACGTTGGATTTGCCCACAAATGACTTGGCTGCATCTGACGTTACTCGATGCATAAAGTAACCGGGAGTCTTATCGATCTTTCTCTTTGATAGATTACTGCCTGCCCAAAAAAGAGCCAGGGATGTGCCGGGGATCTTTCCTGAGGTGGTGGTACAATGCCGAGACCCAGAGCTGTAAAAACTTTACCTTTGGAGGTTGTGCCCTAAACCTGAACGTCCACATGGGAGAGGAGGAATGTCTGCACAAATGTCAGGGGGTGAAAGGTGAGAAATGTCCTGTGCAATGGAGTATCCCTTTATGTGCTCTGCCCTTTGGTCCCCTTGGTGTCCCTTCTCTGCCCTTTGGTCCCCTTGGTGTCCCTTCTCTGCCCTTTGGTCCCCTTGGTGTCCCTTCTCTGCCTTTGGTCCTGTCCGCTCTTTCCCCCCTTCTCTGACTGGTTGTCTCTGTGGTCGCCGTCTCTTTAGTATCTTATGTTCTGAGTTATGAACGTTGCTGTGTCTTTGGTTTGTTCGCTGTTGCTGGATACTTTAATTAGTCTGTGACAAAACGGGTACAGATCTGTCCGTCCTGCCTCACCTGAGATGTCAATCGGCCCTTCAGATGTTCCTAAAATGATTCTCAGCTGAGCTTGTAGCATTCAAGGGAACTTGTCAGCAGGTTTTACCCCACTAAACTACTACCCCCATAAGGTAGGATATGAAATGTCCTTCTAGAATTGTCAAATCTCACCAAAAGTCTACTCCAAGGTCCCGCAAATATGACTCTACTCGTACCGAGCTCAGTGGTTGCAGGAGTAGTGTCACTTCAGAAGCCCCTGTCTACTGTGTCGTGCTCGAGTGATATGAACCCCTTGGCCTTAAAGTCAGCGGTCTCTCCGAGAGGTTAAAGGTAGGAATCTCATCTTTCAGATCACATCAATATTCTGGTTCCGTGAGCTACAGAACTGGACATACAGGCAGTGACATATAAATAGGCAGATACTGGATCATTATCTTACGTTTCCAAGTATGTAAAAGAAGCGGAGATACAGACAGCAAAAGACGGAGTTGGGAAATGCGAGATAAAGATCCAGTAGCCGCCTATTATTGTATTTTTGTATAACTTCCTGTATGTCCAGTTTTGCAACTCAAGGAAACGTAATATTGATGTCATCTGAAAGATGAGATTCTTGTTTCTTGGTGCTAGAGAAGAGAAAGTCCCTTCCCCTGTAACCTCTAAACTTGACTCGTCTCAGATATGAAACTTGCTCTGATGCAATATATGACAAGGTACATCTCTCCCCACTTGTATATTCTCCTCCCTCCTTGTCTGCTTTTTAGACTAAACAATGTGAAGCATGATCTCATACACAGAGATCAAATGTTTAGATGGCCAACACACTTAAAGAGCAAAATTTAACCCAAAAAAAGGAAAAAGGTAAGTGTGTAAGGGCTGAAAAATCAATAAACTTTATTACAATTCATATACAAATGATCAAATAGATCCTACAAGCATGATTAAAAACATTTAAAAGTGTACAAAAACACATACAAATAACCAAGTGGGTCAGAGTCAGATTGCCCAGACCCACATATGGCCACAGGTCAACACAAAAATATATGGATGCAATCCCCTCACAGGGATAAAGATGGAGATGTTGCCCTGAAAAACTCTGTCTAATTGCTGTCCTTAGAAAAATGGGAGAAATAGGTCAAAATGCAAATGCTCAAGGAGAGTCGGATGAAATTCCTACACAAAGCCCAGGACAGAAATAAACCTAATCACTTACCCCTGAGGAAGTCGCGATTAAGCGACGGAACGCGTGGGGTGCCTCCGGCCACGGGTCTGTGATCCAATCTTCCCTCTCCCCACTTGGGCTATAATGATTAGGAACGTTTGATGGTGTGGGCTCTGCTCTGTTTTCTGATTGTATTGAATTACCTTTGTTCCCTGCCATACTCTTTTGGCTCTACCAATTAGGTTTATTTCTGTCCTGGGCTTTGTGTAGGAATTTCATCCGACTCTCCTTGAGCATTTGCATTTTGACCTATTTCTCCCATTTTTCTAAGGACAGCAATTAGACAGAGTTTTTCAGGGCAACATCTCCATCTTTATCCCTGTGAGGGGATTGCATCCATATATTTTTGTGTTGACCTGTGGCCATATGTGGGTCTGGGCAATCTGACTCTGACCCACTTGGTTATTTGTATGTGTTTTTGTACACTTTTAAATGTTTTTAATCATGCTTGTAGGATCTATTTGATCATTTGTATATGAATTGTAATAAAGTTTATTGATTTTTCAGCCCTTACACACTTAACCTTTTTCCTTTTTTTGGGTTCATCCTTGTCTGCTTTTAGCAGGGGAGAAGAGTCGCAGCAGCCGGGCCCCCAAACGCTCGCACAGAGGGGTCCCCAATGTCACCTACTGACTGCAGACATGAAAGCTGGAAATAAAGTTACTGATTTCTGAAAAGTTTGCCGGGTGTTGGATCCTCTGAGGCCCCTGTGCTCCCTTCTCCTGTAATGTCCTCTCATATCTTGATGTCTTTTATTATTTAGCTGTGAAATCCGAGCAGCCTGAGCCCCCCAGTAAGAGGATGGCGTCCCCCAATTCTCTTTCAGGTGAGTCGCCGACTTTTACTTTATCTTTCTGTTTAGACACAAATTAGTCCAGAAAGTGATTCCTTCTCTATTCCTCCAGACGAGTGTTCAGGACCCGGAGTGACCGGCAACTGCAGAGCTGCTTTTCCTCGTTGGTATTTTGATGCAGAGTCCATGTCCTGCCAATCCTTCATCTACGGCGGCTGCGGAGGCTCAAAAAACAATCATCTGTCAAAGGAGGATTGTATCAGCAAGTGTGTGGGTAGGTCTAGTGTTTGGTGTGGTTTGTGGGTCTGGCACGGGAGGGTGGGTGGCCGTGTCTGGAGCGGGGGTGGGTGTGGGCACTGGGGCAGGTGGATCTGGCACGTGTGGGTGTGGGCACTGGGGCAGGTGGGTCTGGCGCGGGTGGATGTGGGTAGGTCTGGCGCGGGTGTGGGCGGGCACTGGGGTGGGTAGGTCTGGTGTGGGTGGGCACTGGGGCGGGTTGGTCTGGCGCGGGTGTGTGTGGGCACGGGCGGGTGGGTCTGGCGCAGGTGGGCGCGGGTGGGCACTGGCGCGGGTGGGTGTGGGCACTGGGGCGGGTGGGTCTGGCGCGGGTTGGTGTGGGCACTGGGGCGGGTGGGTCTGGCGCAGGTGGGTGTGGGTAGATTAGGTGTGGGTAGGTCTGGTGTGGTCGGGCACTGGGGCACGAGGGTGGGTGGCCGTGTCTAGTGTCTGTCTGGTTCTCTGATAAACATCTACTATAATATTACTATTATATACTGAGAATTTTTTTTTTTTTTTTTAAAGCGCCAAAGCCGGAACCTGCGAAAGTCCATGCCCCGAAAAAAGAAAGCTTTAAAGGTATTTCATAGAATATTTTGAAGCGTCAACACTGAAAGATAATATCAGTACAGGGGATGCACCTACACTTACTGGGATTCCCACCTACCTATGAGAATGAAGACCCCCTTACTGGTTTTGCATGTGAAGTGGCATTGCCGTAGTGTTGGATGGAGCAGTAACATTCAGACACGACCCCACGCTCCATTCAAACAGGGGTGCGCAGTGTTGGTTGATCTGGTATGAACTTCCAGCTCCAGAAGTGACTACATTGACGGCATAGAAAGTCTTCAGAGAGGCTTCTGTTCAAATCTACAAAACAATCCGACTGAAAGCCTAATTGATGGGCGGAGCCGATGCTTTTTGGTAACGCCATATCGATGGCTATCTATGAGTAAGGGTTAAATGAATGTGCTATCAGTGCAGCCACTTCTGGAGACCCTTACTAGATCTATAGCCACATCTTATGGCGGAGGTCTGACGACAGTGGAACTGACTCCTTCAGTTTGTGACACGGGGCTTATCCATGCAGCATCAGTGATCAAGAGAATAAGGGGGGGGGGGTACATGCAAAACACAAGGGGGAGATGAAGTGACTGGTGCAACATGTCACATTTACAAGATTTCCATTCTCTTAGTAAATGTGGCACAGCACTGGTGCACTGCAATCTATGCCGGGTCCTGTATATAATCCCTATTCTCCGCCGTGGCCCGGCCTTGCTACCTATTTTGCCCACTGTTCAAAAAATTTTCACGTAAGAAGCAAAACCCTTAAAAATCTGCATCTGCTTGGCCGTGCACCAGGAATTGTGACTTTCTTGTGCCTTGTAAATTGTAAGATGAACCTGCCCGATGCCTGTGCGAGGCTGTAGATGGGGTTGGATGTGTCAGACTTGTCAGGTGCATGTATACACTTTATTATTCTTCAATGAGGGGGTCACTTATGTGCTGTTTTGTCTTCTGTTCCCCCCAGATTACTGCGCCGCCCCTGCTGTAACCGGACCTTGTCGCGCTGCCTTTACACGCTGGTTCTTTGACCATGAATCAAGTTCCTGCAAAACGTTCACCTATGGCGGCTGCAAAGCGAACAAGAACAACTACTTCTCTGAGGCCGAGTGTCTGAACATGTGCTCCGGACGCACAGGTGAGGTTATAGTCACAGCAGATCGACGCCTGTAGCTTTTATATTGTTCTGTAGTCGTGAATTGATGCAGCGTATATACATAATTAACTTGTGCTTATCTGTGTTTTAGAAGAGGACGATGACTTTGCTGATCATAGTGTCATGCATCGCCCCATGGCTGGTGAGTTACAATGTACTATATGCTACAGCTAGTGGTATATGGCGCACAGTCATCGTATCCGCATTATATTCACAAAGAATTGTGTGCACATTGCTTCTTCAATGTTCCTATAGAGTAGGATGGGCTCTGGATAATTCCTGAAGGTAACTGAAGAATGGGGTAAAGGAGATGTTTCCATACTCTCCGTGTACCAGTATGTAGTGGCCACATAATCCGCCGTTGGTCATATAATTAAACGGAGAGTTTTTCTCTTCCTACCTTGGTTAATGGCACTGGACACCGTGTGGATCATTGACTCTGCAGCAGGTCCAGGTCTAATTTGTGCAGATTTTCATCACATATTTAAACTCTTTCAAAGCGATGAAGTGACATTCACACATTACTCCATTGATTGGTGACAGCAGTGACCTGGCCCGGCACGGGATGTCCAGGAGCACAGGCGTCATGTAAACAAAATGGCACAGAGCTAAATGTCACAGGCTGCCCAAAGTGCAGAGGACGGACCCCGAGCAACACAATTATGTAATGAGTCCGTTTTTTCCCCCTATGATCATGATTACATTTTGGAACTGCAGGGGACTCCTTGTATCATCAGTACCAGGGTCAGTCTATGACATCTGGGCGGCGTATGCTCCATGATATACATTGAGTGTACTGCACTCCATACCCCTCTCTACCACATACCTATAATACAGGAAATGATGTGCTCTCCATATAATATACATATATCTCTCGTCCTGCACATGATGATGCCTTTAGATGCGCTGTCTTGCTAATGTCTGTCCCTTTCCCCCACAGCTGTGGTTCTGCCCGTCCTCCTCGCCCTCCTGGCGGCCGCACTGATCGGCGTCATGATCCTGTTCTTTGTGAAGGTGCTGAGGAAGAATCAGGAGGCGGCAGGTTTCCGGGCCATGTGGACCCCCATCGATGACAAGGAATGTCTTATGAACAACGCCTACAGCCTGTAGTGCAGGAGGAGGGGAAGTAACAACACTCCATGTTATACCAAGGCCTATAATAAAATCTTCTTGTACTGATCACCCATCTCACCCGGCTCTAATGTCATGTAACCCCAGAGGTACCGAGTTCTCCAGCACCAGAATTACACTCCATAACATTGGGAATCGTTCCTCGTGTCCGGTTACCGGATGGGGCCGTGTTCTAGGATTCGGCAGTGAAAAGCGATTACACTCCGTTTTTATAAAAATGTTCTATTCAATAGTTTTATCTGAATGATAAGTTATATTTTAGTGTCATTTTACTGAACTCTAGATGCCGGTGGGATCGGCTTCTCCCACCATAGCGGGAGGGGGACGTTCTGGACGCCACAGGTGCCTTAGTTAGAAGCCTGAAACTGAAGGATCTCTCCTGTCGGATGCACTGGACTGTGTGTGCGAGTTATGGACTTTGTCTTGCTGGTATCTCTGGTCTCTTATGGTCGCGCCTGAGGTCCTGTAAGATTGACAAATGACCGGCGAGACCTGAACTGTTCTCTTCTATGTCTGCGCTAAACTTGATCTCCTCTGTAGAAGGGAAGTTCTCCTTACACATCTGTGGCATCTCCTCGGCTTATGTTGGACCCCTCACTCCAGATTTAGGATTGCTGGACCTGGAGCCTGTGCATGCGCTGCTGAGCGCTGGAGATGCCATAAATGTCTGATGAGGGATCCCTTTAAGGCTGCTGATTCACAGACAAGTAATTGCCAACTGGAAAGGGAAGGGAATGGCACCTTACCTGTACATAGCACTATGGCCTTATATTCTGTATCCGGGGTGCACACGGTTGTGGTTATAGCAGATAATCTTGTCTGTTCTTGTAGATTTACAGCTGTTGGTGTCCATGTTATAGTCTGGATTGTTCAGGTTTATGGGAACACTTTGTCTTTCTTCTAGAAGCGGCGCCTCCCTGTGGATTGTGTCTGATATTGCAGCTTCACTCCATTAAAGTAACTGGGGTTGAGCTGCAGTACCACACACGACCTGAGACTGGCTGTGGCGCTGGTTCTTCTAATTGTGGAGGACACGACCTCCTGTATCGCTCCTTCCTTCCTTCCTACCACTGATTGCTCTCGCAGCAGCTATTCCTGCACAGTAGTTTCTATGGTTTTCTAATGTCAGTGTGTTGTTGTTTTCTTTGTTTTTTAGTTCTTCTAAATACGAGCGACTTCAATATTTTTTTTTTTAAACAAATCTGATCTGTTTTATGTGCCTTTCTTTATAAACATTGAATAAAAGATCTACATACAGAACGTCTAGCAGAGGTGTGTGGTTTATATACATATCTCCTGAAGGGGGTCTCCAGCAGTGCTCCCCATACAAGGCTACACAGCGTGATACAGGAATAAGACACACAAAGATATAAGGCGAGGATGGGAAATGCATTGGTCACAGCCTCCAGTATATAGCCAGCCCACGGTAGTATACAGCCAGCCTCCCCAGTACTTATACTCTCCTTTAGGTGGTCCTGGTGCTCGGCGTGGCTCCTCTTCTGTCTTTCTGGCAGAGCCGCATCATTCCCTGCAGCTGCTGATGACATCCTAGTATGCGCTGTCCGGCAGAACTTATGGCCGTGGCTCTGCCCATTGTTTCAGCAGAAAGAAGGGGAGCCGAGGGACTGGAACATCAGAGAAGACAGAAGAGGAGCTGAGCATCGGGAGCGCCGGAGGGTTAGTATGTAAGTTTATTTATTTTTATTGACTCGTGTATAAGCCGAGGTGAGGTTTTGTGGGCGGAGAGGGGTGCGGGAGTGGACTGGCATGGGGTGTTCCCGGTCCATCTTTACTTTTACATCCTTTTCAAAAACCAGTGAACTTTCTTTTACAATTTTTTTTCCTGTGAAAACAATGGCAGGCCTCAATTGCTGTAGTTTCGTCCTGCGGCCATACGCCGGTGCGACAATGGGGGGGGGGGGGGGCAGCAATCATACGATACATATGGGAAATTTCCCCGATGTGATTACATGTACTGTATGTATGCGAGTAGATTTGTGTATAGAAGTACCGTATATATTCGAGTATAAGCCGGGACCCCTAATTTTGCCATCAAAAAATGGGAAAACCTATCGACTCGAGTATAAGCTGAGGGTGGGAAATGCATTGGTCACAGACCCCCCCCAGTATATAGCCAGCGCCTTGTAGTTGGACAGCCCGCCGGCCCCCAGTAGTTGGACAGCCCGCCGGCCCCCAGTAGTTGGACAGCCCGCCGGCCCCCAGTAGTTGGACAGCCCGCCGGCCCCCAGTAGTTGGACAGCCCGCCGGCCCCCAGTAGTTGGACAGCCCGCCGGCCCCCAGTAGTTGGACAGCCCGCCGGCCCCCAGTAGTTGGACAGCCCGCCGGCCCCCAGTAGTTGGACAGCCCGCCGGCCCCCAGTAGTTGGACAGCCCGCCGGCCCCCAGTAGTTGGACAGCCCGCCGGCCCCCAGTAGTTGGACAGCCCGCCGGCCCCCAGTAGTTGGACAGCCCGCCGGCCCCCAGTAGTTGGACAGCCCGCCGGCCCCCAGTAGTTGGACAGCCCGCCGGCCCCCAGTAGTTGGACAGCCCGCCGGCCCCCAGTAGTTGGACAGCCCGCCGGCCCCCAAAAGAAAATAAACTTATATACTCACCCTCCGGTGGCCCCGATGTGCAGCGCTGCTCCCCCCCATGTCCGCGTGGCTTGTCTTCAGGCTTCCGCACCGTCTTCTCTAACTTCGTGCTGGGCGGTGCCATTGTTCTCCCCCGGACGGTGCCTAGTATGACGCGCCGCTGCTGATGTCATACTAGGCGCCGCCTGGGAGAAGAACAATGGCACCGCCCAGCACGAAGTTAGAGAAGACGGCGCGGAAGCCTGAAGACAAGCCACGCGGACATGGGGGGGAGCAGCGCTGCACATCGGGGCCACCGGAGGGTGAGTATATAAGTTTATTTTTAAAGTATATTGACTCGTGTATAAGCCGAGGGGACGTTTTTCAGCACATTTTTTGTGCTGAAAAAACTCTGCTTATACACGGTATATAAATTTGTATACAAAGGTCTATAGTTTTTAATTACACCCCTGGTCCTGTGCACACTCGGCTCTGCTACATACCCCGAGCTGTCACATGACCTCCTCCTCTGAGCAGCAGCAGCAGCAGCCTGACTCCAGGGCATCTAGTAAAGTAACTGCTGGATAAAGGTAAACAGCAAGCAGAGTTGTTCTACATCCCCAGAGCCATTCATTTGTGGGGAAAAAAACCCCTTTATTTGTTCTCTAAGCTGCTGCATGAACTCGTCTTCTTCCCCTTTCAGATGAATATCGTGTCCCCAGCACTGGACATGTTTGATGGTGCGGCCATGGAGGTGCCTGATACTGGGGGATTACATGTCTGCAGTCACCTGTAGTAGATTAGTTACTGATGTCCTGTGCTGTATTACAGAGGAGACCCTGCACCATCACCTGGAGGATCATTTCTAAGAATCTTGGGGGGGGTGTAGGTCGACCATTGGTTCTTTCACCATCAAGACCTCAAAAACTTTCCACCAAGGCCAAATCAAGAGTGTGATAAAAAAAAAAAAACTGAATTATTTCACTTTGTTCATGGCTGATTCTAGCACATATACAGCCCTCCCAGTGTAGTTATATACTGTAGCCTATATACAGCCCTCCCAGTGTAGTTATATACTGCACCCTATATACAGCCCTCCCAGTGTAGTTATATACTGTAGCCTATATACAGCCCTCCCAGTGTAGTTATATACTGCACCCTATATACAGCCCTCCCAGTGTAGTTATATACTGCACCCCATATACAGCCCTCCCAGTGTAGTTATATACTGTACCCCATATACAGCCCTCCCAGTGTAGTTATATACTGCACCCTATATACAGCCCTCCCAGTGTAGTTATATACTGTAGCCTATATAAAGCCCTCCCAGTGTAGTTATATACTGCACCCTATATACAGCCCTCCCAGTGTAGTTATATACTGCACCCTATATACAGCCCTCCCAGTGTAGTTATATACTGCACCCTATATACAGCCCTCCCAGTGTAGTTATATACTGTAGCCTATATACAGCCCTCCCAGTGTAGTTATATACTGCACCCTATATACAGCCCTCCCAGTGTAGTTATATACTGCACCCCATATACAGCCCTCCCAGTGTAGTTATATACTGTACCCCATATACAGCCCTCCCAGTGTAGTTATATACTGCACCCTATATACAGCCCTCCCAGTGTAGTTATATACTGTAGCCTATATAAAGCCCTCCCAGTGTAGTTATATACTGCACCCTATATACAGCCCTCCCAGTGTAGTTATATACTGCACCCTATATACAGCCCTCCCAGTGTAGTTATATACTGCACCCTATATACAGCCCTCCCAGTGTAGTTATATACTGTACCCTATATACAGCCCTCCCAGTGTAGTTATATACTGCACCCTATATACAGCCCTCCCAGTGTAGTTATATACTGCACCCTATATACAGCCCTCCCAGTGTAGTTATATACTGCACCCTATATACAGCCCTCCCAGTGTAGTTATATACTGCACCCTATATACAGCCCTCCCAGTGTAGTTATATACTGTAGCCTATATACAGCCCTCCCAGTGTAGTTATATACTGCACCCTATATACAGCCCTCCCAGTGTAGTTATATACTGTACCCTATATACAGCCGCTCACTAGTTTTATTAAAATCCAGCTCCTGAAAATAGTCCCGAGGCCCTGAAGAATTACTATCTGGCCCCAATATATAAACCCAGACCCTCAGTTTAATTATATACAGTCTCCCATATAGCCCCTCCCCAGCTACCTGGCCCCCAAATATAGATTCCCCCCTAATCATTATTATAGTCAGAAGCCGCCCCCCCCCATATATGTCAATATACAGAGGCCTCTGCAGTATAAATGGTATGGGGTCCCCAGCCGCACCATCGCCCGCCCTGGGGGCAGTGTTTGGTTGCTGGGGTGGCATTTATTGCTGTACTGTGGTTGTTGGTGCCTCTCGGGAGCCGCTTACTGACGTCTGACAATATGGACCTCAGGCCTAAATCCTTCCATCAGGAATAGAACATTTCATCGTTTCCCCGCATTCTTATGCGGCGCTGACTCTTACTCTTCCCTTCTGTTATATACTCTCACAGTCCTGATACAAATAAGAATAAAATAAAAAGATTTAATTGAAAATAAAATTTATTTTCAAAATATATGAAGGAAATCCAGAAACAAAAATGAGATTTCTAAAAGATCAGGAATTTCATTAGTGCAAAGTCTCTTGTAACACAAACACGAGATCTTGTCCCAGGAGATCGGCTCCTCTTCAGATTGTTATGTGATGGGAGACTCCGTCCTCCGTCTGTCCATGGCTGAGCACAGAGCGAGATCTTCCATCCCCCCCAGAGTCTCTCCTGGATCCCAGTTACTTAGTCATTAAAAAAAAATCAAAATCTACAAAATACTGATTGATAAAATTGCATCTTTTCCCTTCTTGATATGAAACGTCCGACATTTCCCCGACTCTCCGCTGCGCTACCTCAACGAATCCACTCTGGAAGAGAGAAGAGACAGGAGCCATGAAAGTCTGGATATTATTACATTGTAGTTATTGATGGTAGACACCAGAGGGCGCTATAGTCCCAGGACCGGAGGACAGAGAAGTCCAAAGGACAAAGAAAGCAACAAATAAAACATTCAGATAAAATACACAACCCAGCCCAAGGTCACAGGTCACCAGAGGCTTAAAGGGAACCTACCACCACAAATCTACCTATAAAGGTAGATCGGGTGATAGGTGGATCAATGGGACGTGAGGAGAGACCTTTTAAGGGCTAATCCTCACGTCCCCGCACTTTTTTAGTAACTTTTATCAGACTTGTATGCAAATTTTGTTATGCGGCTACTGGGGCGTGGAGTAGCCGCATCTGAGGTTACATGAGGCGGCTACTCCACGCCCCGGTAGCCTCTTTTCCTCCTACTCACCATCTTCGGCGCGCAGCTCCTCATAGCTGCTCGCCCTCGTCCGGCAATCCTGATGTCTGCGCATGCGCAGAAGAGCAGGAACGTGCAGCCCCTGCTTCGGAGCAGTGACTGCGCAGGCCTACTGTTCTGCGCATGCTCGTAGCTGCGCGCCAAAGATGGTGAGTAGGAGGGGAAAAAAAAAAAAAAAGAGGCTACCGGGGCGTGGAGTAGCCGCCTCATGTAACCTCAGATGCGGCTACTCCACGCCCCAGTAGCCGCATAACAAAATTTGCATACACGTCCCATTGATCCACCTACCACCCGATCTACCTTTATAGGTAGATTTGTGAGGGTAGGTGCCCTTTAAAGGGAACGCGTCACTAGGATTTAGAAAGGATGACAATAATGTCCTGCTACATTCTGCGCTACATGAGGAGTCACAGGGCGGAGAAGAGTCAGATAGACCTGTCAGGGTCTGATACAATGTAGCAATATACAGCAATACAGTTGTATTGCAGCATATTGGATCAGCAATCAGACCACTTAGGGTTCCAGTAGCCTAGAGGGCTGGGAAAAAAAAAAAAAATTAAAATCCAAATCCAAATCCCTAAGATGGAAATAAACAAACATGTTGGGTATCATTACATAACAGAATCGCCATATTTATGCCATTTCACAAAAACACAAAAAATTTACCATATTACCAAGAGTTCCCCAAAATGGTCCTAATTGAAAACGTCAGCTTGTCCCGCTAAAAGTTACACCTCACACAGCTCCGTACACAGAAGCATGAAAAAAAATTATTGGGTTTTTTTCTTAAAAGTTTATACATTTTTTACAGTATTTTTTGGTCACATCTACTGGAATTAGAGAAACTTCCCAGAACATTGCAGGGAATATTAAATACTGACACAGAGAAGGACAATTAGTCTCACAGATAACAAACCTTCTGTAGGTGGAAAAAGAAAAAAGTTATGACTTTTGGAAAGGGGGTAGTGAAAAAAAAATGCAAATATGAAGAAGGGTTTGTGGACTTAAATCTACCATCAAAATCCATCCTGATAAACCAGGGGCACGTACTCATAGGTCCAGGCATAGAGGTGGCAATCTTCTTACATTTATCATTCAGGCTCCCTTCCTTCTACAATCAACTTTCAAAATTATGCTAATATGTCAGAAGTGCTCTTGGGGGAGTTACCAGAGCCCCTCCGTGCTGCAGTTTCACAGGATGTTATATTCTGAATGTGTGAGGTCACATCAGGCAGGGAGGGGGTGCCAGGGGAGCAATGGAAACAATGTAACAGCCTGTGAATCTACAGCACAGAGGGGCTTGGGTAACACCCACTCCCAGAATCCACCAATCTCATTAGCATAATTTTAGAAGGAAGGAGGCCCTGGATAGCAAATATAAGAAGACACCACAGTCCCGGTGCCCTGATCTATGAGTAATGTCCCTGGTTTATCCTGTGTGATTGTAAAGGGTAGATTTCCTTTAAGGAATTAAAGGGATTTTCTCAATATTGCAACTTATCTCTCCACAAGGCAGGTGATAAGTGGCCGCATATTGGTCTGACCCATGAAATTACCATTTACATCAGTCCTTTAGACTCCACCCCCAGGTATTTATTACTCATCCCATGGGTAGCTGATTAACTCGCTATTTTCAAAACCCTCTTAAAGGGGCATTTTTTTTTGCATGATACAAGCCATAAACTTTATACAATATAAATGATATAAAATGTATGCAACATAATTAAAAGTCTTAATATTTTCTTATAAATAAAAAAAAATAAATTTTCTTTTCAATATAAATGGTATATATTTTGCAGTAAGGGGTTAATAAAGCGATGTAGCAGAGCTATATCAGGTGATGTAGCAGGGTTATATCTGGAGATGTCGCTATTCCTTTCCCCGGGCAAATTATGGTAATTCAGAAAGTTATAACTATGCAAAAATAGCGCAGCCTCAAAGAGTTAATAGACAGGTTCGGCTCTGCTACATTTGTAGGATGTTCCTAAATATTTGCCCTGGCAGGAGTCCCCCGGCCGGGTGTTTGCTCTGGCTGTGTAATTCTGGACGCGGGGCCCCTGTGCACCCGCCGCGCTCGCTCACCTTATAATTATGTACATGATCTGGTCGGGGTGGGCGACATAAATCCTGAAATAGAAACACAAGACGTCTGAGATGGGTGCCCGCCTGGCGCAGCGCCCGCCCTGTACATAGAGCCGGCTCACACACCTGTCTCCCCACTGGTGCATGGATCTGTCCTGGAACAGATGGCAAAGGAACAGCCACATACTGATGGTCTCCATCCAAAATATCACCACCACGAACCAGATGGAGGAGAGGAGGAAGAACTCGCACACCATCCTGCCTGCGGAGCGGCTGCTGCTTCCCCCACAGACCCTGCAAGGAAACACAAGGGTCTCGTTCACTGACAGCAAGCACAGATCTGAAAATGTATAAAGAGATTAATATCAGAAAGCAACAGGACAACCGGGGTATCAGTGGTTAGCATTACAGCCCTGCAGCACGGTGGCTCCGTGGTTAGCACTGCAGGGTGGCTCAGTGGTTAGCACTACACCCTTGCAGCGGTGGGGTCCTGGGTTCAAGTCCCAGGATCAACATCTGCAAAGAGTTTGTATGTTCCCTCTGTGTTTGTGTGGGTTTCCTCCGGTTTCCTCCCACATTCCAAAACACACTGGTAGGAGGATTAGAGTGTGAGCCCCATTGGGGACAGGGACCAATTTGACAAGTTCTGTGCAGCGCTGCGGTATCTGTGTGCTCTAAATACATAAAGGAATTATTATAAGTATGACAAGAATTAAAGGGATGTGCTCACCAGGTTTAGGGGCCCCTTCAGTATTAAACCAGACAGGAAGAAGTGGGATCAACCGATTTTTAAAGAACCCAAACATGGTGACACTTTCCCTTTAAGGAGGGTATTCCAATTCTATATTAACTTGTATATTAGTTTTATCAATGTATTTGATGTTATAATTTACCTATTGCAAAATCAACGATCCCAATAATAACCAGAATTCTGCACAAAACCTAGAAGGACATTTCTGTAACTAGGGGGTCGTCTGTAAGTCGGGTGTCCTTAAGTAGGGGACCGCCTGTATATTGGATCTGAATTTCACACAAGAATCTGCACTGGTGTGAGTCCTAAAGTCAGAAAAAAAAAAAAATGGCAGCGCATGCGTGCCCCCCCCCCCCCCCACCCCTCAAATATGGGAAGCTGGGGAGGTGCATAGGAGCATAATATTGCAAGACAGCAGATTTCGGACCCTACCTGAGGCAGCTGCTGGTTCAGTGAGGTAAAATCCCCTTTTAGAATTCCCTCATTTATGTAAAAATCTCCAAATGTCTCCAATGTCATTTGATATCGAAGAGAAAAAGATATTTTGGCTGATATAAGCTGCAAATAAAGACCCATTCCTCGCTTAGATCTTTGACTGCCCGTATCTCCAGGTCTGTAGATCATAGAACTACAAGACTGGTGCGACGTGGAAGATGAGATTCTTAGCTTTAATATGTCACCAGAAGCATTGTATTATATACTATATAACCAAAGGCAGGGGCTTCTGAAGGGAAGTATCCCCTAAAAGTGACTCATCTCATGCAAATATGACTCTTCTCTGCCCATTTACACATGAGGAGAGATGGATATATATATATAGATGAGGGAGATTGTACATAAAAGGAAAGGACCTTTCATCCCCCCATATGGTGCCCCATGACATCCAGGCCCTATACCCCGGGCCATATATCAGTATGGATAGTGGGGTCTGTATGCAGAGAGCGGGGGTCCTGGTGCGGTCACCACAGGAGATGGGGGGGGTCCAGGACTGACCCTATAATAAAGCCCCGGTAGTTCCCCTGTCCTATGAGAAGCCCGCCCCCTGCAGGAGACCCCTTACGGCCGGTGCCCCCCTCTCACCGTGTCCGCGCACTCCCCAGGCTGCAGGGGCCGCCGTGGACCCCGGAGCCGCCGCCGCTGCAGCTTCTGCTGTGTTTGGCTTCCTCGTCGAGCCCCGCCTCCTGACGTCACGCCCGTATCTTCAGCTGCTCGTGACGTCAGTGAGGCGACAGAGGGAGTCCCCGCACCACGTGACCATATACCTAGCGCTACACCCCCTCGTCATCACGTGACCGGCTCCCCCCTCCCACTCGGGATGTATATGCTGCTGTATCAGGAGAGTGAACTGGTCACGTGTTGCGGAGACCCCGCTGACGTCATCAGGCGTTAGTGATATCATAGAGTAGGGGGATGTGTCATGACGTCAGCATTACAGGAAGTCCCCGGGCATGAGCTGTACAGACAGAACTCCTGCGGGGTCATGTGGGAGCAAATTCTTCTATAACATCTAATTGTAACTCACAAGAGCTTTGGTTTGTTGCATCGGCTTTAGCTCAGACTAGGGGCCCTGCGCACACCTGGGGACTACACCCGGGGCCCTGCGCACCCCTGGGGCCTACACCCGAGCCCCTGCGCACCCCTGGGGCCTACATGTGGGGCCCTGCGCACCCCTGGGGCCTACACCCGAGCCCCTGCGCACCCCTGGGGCCTACATGTGGGGCCCTGCGCACACCTGGGGCCTACACCCGGGGCCCTGCGCACACCTGGGGCTTACACCCGGGGCCCTGCGCACCCCTGGGGCCTACACCCGGGGCCCTGCGCACCCCTGGGGCCTACACCCGGGGCCCTGCGCACCCCTGGGGCCTACACCCGGGGCCATGCGCACCCCTGGGGCCTACACCCGGGGTCCTGCGCACCCCTGGGGCCTACACCCGGGGCCCTGCGCACCCCTGGGGCCTACACCCGAGCCCCTGCGCACCCCTGGGGCCTACACCCGGGGCCCTGCGCACCCCTGGTGCCTACACCCGGGGCCCTGCGCACCCCTGGGGCCTACACCCGGGGCCCTGCGCACACCTTAAGCCTTGCGCACGCCTGGGCTCTCGCGCACACCAGGGGCCTACACCCGCGGCCCGGCGCACTCCTGGGGCCACCAACCACATCTTATACTGAGAAGAACCTTCACTCATGAAATCCTTGTACATCTGTTCCTGTTCTCAATACACATGTACACAAGAGCCATTACTGGACCTTTGAAGTTGTGATGGGTCATTCATCACCGAGCCGGCACAAGGTAAACTGTGGGAGCCGGAAGAGCGGATCTTAATGATCCAACTCACGGAGAAGAGCCAAACTTCCCATCACTACTGGATTATAACTTTACTTTTCACAGTCCTGCTGCTAATAACAACTCACCAGTATAATTACACACATCGCCAGGGACAATGCCTGACACTGTCTTCAGCTTTGTAGGGTCAGAACTGCTGACAGGTCCCCTTTAAAGGACTTTTACACCTCGTAATTGTCGGCAATTTACCATCCAACTTGTTCTGTGCTCACAGATCTGACAGCCCGGAGCCTGGACACTCATTACAGACATAGGAGAGGATTAGGAGACCCCCCGGGGGGTAAGAGTTACCCCAGCAGGTGTGCAGGATGACGTGCGGCAGCGAGTACTGACATCCTCTCACCTGAAGGCGCCACTTGTGTTATTCTAGTCCAACTACCGTACGAGCTGCATAACAAACACCATATACTCAGATCATATCACTAGAACTAAAAGGGAACTAACCGGCCTGTAAGGTCTAAAGGTTTGTATCAAGTCCACAGAATACAAGACAACAATCTGATTTACTTACCAGTCCCTGCTCGATCCCCGAGGCGCGTTCCGCGACTCCAATGCACAGATGCCACAATTCACTTACATCCTGATATCCTGAATGTGTTGCTTCCCCGCTCAGGTCCCCGGGGTTCACCTTCTTCTTCCTGGTGCATGTAAGTGCATTGTCCGTGTATAACGCGCTGTGCGGGGAGTCACTAAGATCCTGCACCCGATATCCTACATGTGTCGCTTCCCCGCTCAGGTCCCCTGAGTTCACTTTCTTCTTCCTGGTGCATGTAAGTGCATTGTCTGTGTATAATGTGCTGTGCGGGGAGTCACTAAGATCGTGCGCTCGATATCCTGCATGTGTCGCTTCCCCGCTCAGGTCCCCGGAGTTCACCTCCTTCTTCCTGGTGCACGTAAGTGCATTGTCCGTGTATAATGCGCTGTGCGGGGAGTCACTAAGATCGTGCGCCTGATATCCTACATGTGTCGCTTCCCCGCTCAGGTCCCCTGAGTTCACTTTCTTCTTCCTGGTGCATGTAAGTGCATTGTCCGTGTATAATGCGCTGTGCGGGGATTCAATAAGATTGTGCACCCGATATCCTGCATGTGTCGCTTCCCCGCTCAGGTCCCGGGGGTTCACCTTCTTCTTCCTGGTGCATGTAAGTGCATTGTCTGTGTATAATGCGCTGTGCGGGGAGTCACTAAGATCGTGCGCTCGATATCCTGCATGTGTCACTTCCCTGCTCAGGTCCCCGGAGTTCACCTTCTTCTTCCTGGTGCATGTAAGTGCATTGTCCGTGTATAATGTGCTGTGCGGGGAGTCACTAAGATCCTGCACCCCATATCCTGCATGTGTGGCTTCCCCGCTCAGGTCCCCGGAGTTCACCTTCTTCTTCCTGGTGCATGTAAGTGCATTGTCCGTGTATAATGCGCTGTGCGGGGAGTAACTAAGATTGTGCACCTGATATCCTGCATGTGTCGCTTCCCCGCTCAGGTCCCCGGAGTTCACCTTCTTCTTCCTGGTGCATGTAAGTGCTTGACTTGCGACACAATTTAAATGTTAAATCCCGTGCTCAGTCTGAATCAGTCGCATCGATCGACAGCCCGCCCCCCGATTTCTGTTGCATGAAAGCTGGTGCCAATGCGTCAATATCTGAAGTTAAATGCGACGGAAATCGTTGGAATTTCCGACAATAGTGTGGTCCGCGGACCCTTAGTAAATGAGCCCCAATAAATGGAGACTGCTGTTTTTGACTCTCCTATAGTATTGAATTGGGTAGCAGGGCAGATGCTCTACCTACAGGCACCTGCTTTCAGTTCGGGGGGCTCTGTTAAAGGGGTTTTCTCACATACAAAAGTTAGGCCGTATGCATGTGATAGGGCCTAACTTGTTGATCAGTGGGGGTCTCAGTGCTGAAAACGAGGGGTCCATCAGATTAATGGAGCGGATGGCTGCGCCATGGAGCTGATGGAGATCGGTGAACGCGGCGCTCGGCAATTTCCGTCCGCTCCATAGAGGTTGATGGAGCAGAACGGTCACGCGCTGCCGTCTGCTCCAATTATCTGACGGAGTGACGAGAGGTCTGAAAGACCCCTCGTTCTTGTAATCAGCACTGAGACCCCCACTGATCAGCAAGTTAGGCCCTATCCCATGCATAGGACCTAACTTTAGTCTGTGTAAAAACCCTCTTGAATGTGGATAATCTTATCTCCTCACAGATATAAAATACTCTGTAGGTATGTGAGAAGTTATTCTTTAGCCTCCTCTCCTTATCGATCAAGATTGAGCAGAAGGCTTTCATATACACTGCTCACTGCTGGAGAAGAAAGGAGCAAAAAGCAAGAAATAGAAGCTTTCTTTCTTTCTTAATGAAGTATATTACAAAGTTTACTATTATCTTCTGCTCTACTAACTTCTTCAAATGTTTATTTATTATTATTTATGTATAGATACATTTTAAGGCTAAATTCACACTAACATGTGCCCGCCGTACCCTAGTATGATGTCCGGGAGAGGAGGAGGGGATTAGCGCCGTATTCCAGGGAAAGAGAGGTCATGGCCTATCTTTCTCCTGGCTAGGAATGGTACGGTGCCACACGTGTGTAGCACCTTACTGCTCCCGTACAGCACCGTGCAACCATTGCCGAACTATGCCAGATGTATATCCGACATATATGTCGGGCGTATATTTACGTCCCCCAACGGCCGCGTGAATGAGGTGTAACAGATGATTGTTGAATCGTAAATGAAAACTCTGTCTTCAAATAAAGTGAAATTCATCAGGGGACTCTAAACGTTGGGGGACAACCGCTGTGGAAACTGGGTTTACATATCAGGGGTCACCCATCTTTCCTGGTTTAGTGGGGTGTCATCTATTTCTGATAAGGTAGAAGTTACTTCCATGGGGTGTTTATTCTGTGAGATGCAGGGAGGAGAGGTCACTGCTCGGTGACTGGATATAGAGATGAAGTGAGTCACTGTTTGTTCGTACATAATAGACATGAATATTTTACAGCCCTGACAGAAGGGTGTGACCCGATCAGATATCAACTGCACAAAAACTTCTAGAATTTCAATTTAAAGGGATATTCCATATAATCACATCTGTCACCTGCATCAGCGTCAAATATTATTTCAATGGACTCTAACCCCCACAAATCAATGGAATGGGGACCCCCCGGCCCCTTAACTCTCCCGACCAGTGTAAGGTGGAGCTGGAATGTACAGCCCTCCATACAACCAGATACGGGATCAGGTGACAGACATTCACATTTTTCTATAGTTACAACATTTTAGTTCAAAACAGAGAAGTTACATTGTGACTTTGCTGAGACACGTCGGATTCTGGAAATTCTAATCCCAGGAGGAGCTAATTTAGCAATCTACACTGAAGATCAAAATTAAGGAACAACACATAATTTCCTAAATGTCAAGGTCATTGTGAATATATCCTGACATGGAGAAAAAAACGTATTTTTAGCTTATTACATAAATTGTATATAATCTAAGGCACAGAATAAGACGTTCAGATACCTGCAAGTTATTGGAGTTAATCTGGCGCCTGATGCTAATTCCTTAAATATCTGACAAACCCGATGTAAATTGCTAATAACTTTCCAGTTTTCACTGACTTTGCAAATATGTTGTGCCCCTTCAAAGTGATTGAAACCCTCCGGCAGCAGGTTGCCCATATGAAGGCCAACGCGGTGAGACCCTATCAGCCATAGCAAGAGAATTTATTTGGTCCAGGTCTGTGATTTCTAGAATATCGCATCTTTACAAAATCACAAACTCATTCAAGTCCCCTAATAATGCTGGTCGCCCTCAAAAGACAAATGCAAGAGAGGAAAGGATAATGCAGACAATCTCCATGGGTAATTGTTTCATCATTGGAATTATTCAGCACTGAACAGGGGAAGGATCGCTCGTCATACAGGGTCTCCGTGTTTAAGAGCATTTGGACTGAACACCCACTACACAGTCACCAAACCTCTCAATAGTAGAAGGAATCAGAGGCATAAATACTCACCTTTGCTGAGCACCATGATGTGTAGACAGAGGAGAAGTGGAAAAACAGTTCATTTTAGTGAAGGAAGTAAGTTCAATTTATTTAGGTCTGATGGAAACATATTCGTCAACAAACTGGGAGAAAGACCAAACCCAAAGTGTTTATAAAAAGTCGGTGAAAGGTGGTGGAGGAAGTGCCGTGGTTTGGGGAATGTTTTCTTTTTTTTCAGAGTTCTTTTTATTACATTTTTGGATATTCATAAAAATAACATTAAATCATATTAAGTTATGTAAGTTTTACATTTTATACAAAATTTACACAATATTCCAAATATGTCTATTCCCTGTATATATGTGCGTACTAGGGACCTTCTGGTTTCAGATTAAGCTCTACAGTCCATATTTCCTTGATCAGTTTATGGACCGCAACCCACAGATTCTTAATATTGAGACATTCCCACTATTTATGTAATCGGTCCGCCTCCTTCTTATTACATCGACAACATCTGTCCGTCTCTTGCTCTGAGAATTTTGCTGATCTTAACGGTGGTAGAAAGCATCTTAATTGCAACTTGCAGAGTGTCGCCGATTTGTACAGTAAAATCGCGTATGTTTTCCCCAGGTCTTTCTCCCAATTTACCATGTAGCCAAATAGAAAACATGTGGAAAATTATTGGTGACAATAGGGTTATGGTCAATAAACCCAAAACAGTCACAGAACAATGGAAGAGACTGACAGCAGAGTGTCCCAAAATCCCAGCGGGGCCGAGTGTGAGACCAGCGATGTCCTGGGGCCGGAGATGTTCCGAAGTCGGATAGGTAGAAGCTTGGGACAATGTTCTTAATATCTTACCTTGTGTTACAGTCATTGCTGTTCTCTAATTACGGTCATATATTTTGCAGAATTAGGTTTTTCAGTTGATATACTTTGGTAATTTTGTAAAACACTCTTCTAGTGGCACGGAGCCCCCCTTACAAAAAACCCCCATCAAACGTATCCATGGAGATGACCTCATGTCACAGTATCAGGAAGATTTACATACAATAAGTTATTGCTTCAATGGGGCCATAGCAGAGGTCGTACAGAATTCAGTATTACCCCACGCGACCCCTTAGTAAATCTCTTCCCCATATCATCTGCTCCTCAGTAAGAATCTTCCAGTATAACACGGGACAGACCCCGTGTCCGGCAAGGAATGTGCACCCCCAGCTCCAAGTCTCATGACTCCAGATAATTCAGGGTTCCCTCCAGCAAGAATATTTAGCCTGGCCGCTTGTGGACATCCCTGCACAATACACGGTCTGTAAGGAGATATTTTTAGCCAGGCTGGTTGGCTCCCATGTCTCAGGGGTGTATCCTCCATCATGTCACCTCCTCCAGCTACAGGGGATAAAATCTCCAGCACGCACCTTGTTCTGTATAGTCACAGCGGCCGCACCTCATCCCAGAGCTCAGAGCTTCACAGGAGACACCATGGACCTCAATCTGAATGCAGGTAAGAAGAATATCATGGTATTGTACAGCTATAATGTACAGCCCAGGGAGCTGCAGGGCTATAATGTACAGCTATAATGTACAGCCCAGGGAGCTGCAGAGCTATAATGTACAGCTATAATGTACAGCCCAGGGAGCTGCAGAGCTATAATGTACAGCTATAATGTACTGCTATAATATACAGCCCAGGGAGCTGCAGAGCTATAATGTACTGCTATAATGCACAGCCCAGGGAGCTGCAGAGCTATAATGTACAGCTATAATGTACAGCCCAGGGAGCTGCAGAGCTATAATGTACTGCTATAATGCACAGCCCAGGGAGCTGCAGAGCTATAATGTACAGCTATAATGCACAGCCCAGGGAGCTGCAGAGCTATAATGTACAGCTATAATGCACAGCCCAGGGAGCTGCAGAGCTATAATGTACAGCTATAATGTACAGCCCAGGGAGCTGCAGAGCTATAATGTACAGCTATAATGTACTGCTATAATATACAGCCCAGGGAGCTGCAGAGCTATAATGTACTGCTATAATGCACAGCCCAGGGAGCTGCAGAGCTATAATGTACAGCTATAATGCACAGCCCAGGGAGCTGCAGAGCTATAATGTACAGCTATAATGCACAGCTATAATGCACAGCCCAGGGAGCTGCAGGGCTATAATGTACAGCTATAATGCACAGCCCAGGGAGCTGCAGAGCTATAATGCACAGCTATAATGTACAGCCCAGGGAGCTGCAGAGCTATAATGTACAGCTATAATGCACAGCTATAATGTACAGCCCAGGGAGCTGCATAGCTATAATGTACAGCTATAATGTACAGCCCAGGGAGCTGCAGAGCTATAATGTACAGCTATAATGTACAGCCCAGGGAGCTGCAGAGCTATAATGTACAGCTATAATGTACAGCCCAGGGAGCTGCAGAGCTATAATGTACAGCTATAATGTACAGCCCAGGGAGCTGCAGAGCTATAATGTACAGCTATAATGCACAGCTATAATGTACAGCCCAGGGAGCTGCAGAGCTATAATGTACAGCTATAATGTACAGCTATAATGTACAGCCCAGGGAGCTGCGGAGCTATAATGTACAGCTATAATGTACATCTGCGAGGCTCAGGTCCATCAGACATTGCAATGAAAAGATGTATAGGATCGGATGTCACAGTAGATGAGAAATAACGGCAATAATGCAGAATTTTTTCCCCCGCAGTTGACAATTGATGCATTTTTCATCCTTTTTCAGCATGTCAGAAACAAATGACTAAACAGAATGTGAACACAGACATATTTCCTATGTTGTCTTCCTCGGGGTCTTTAGTGGGGTTCTTTTCCTATAAAAGATGAATTTCCTTTATATAGGTTTACATTTTTGGGAGTCTAATTTATCTGCTGCAGCTTCAGTCTCTTCCAGGATAGAGACTGTCCATTGCGATCAGCTCCTGAGCTCCCTCTAGTGGTGGCTACGTGAATCCAAGATCTATATTTGAGTTCTTTGCCTATGCTGGGGATTTTAGAACCCCCCCCCCTCATAATATGAACATCATGTCAAACTCAGCGTTTTAGAACCCATCTTTTAACATACTCCAGACACCTTAGTAGAGACCCTATAGACCATAGTCTCATATAGACCTCACAATATCCGTTAATCCTTATTCTTGCCCCCAGGTGCCCCAGCAGATTGCGATGCCCCTTTAGGCATTGTTTGTCCCTAGGAGAGGAGGGAAAAGCAGGAGTGTGTGGGGCACTTAGGGTATTTGATATCTCTTTGGGGACCCCCTTTTTAGGGAGTTGTCTAGAATGATTTATCCTCCAGTAGTCAGGGCATTCCTGTTTATGGGCAGGGTTGATAAGAACAGGGTGGGTGATGCTTAATTCATGGCTGTAAAACACTCCCTACTCCAGCGATACGGACAGATCAATACACTATGGGTGTGAAATGTAGGTTAGGGGTATGTAGGGTAAATATAAGATTATTTATTCATTCAGTGGGACATTGTGTTGCTCTTAAAAGGGGTTGTTAGTAGCAGCAGGACTGTGAAAAATGCTTTTTATTTTCCAGGATCTTAGCTGGTGATGGAGGTGTCCTCGCAGTGCTGTCTGTGCATTGAATTGCTTTCTCCATTCCTAATCTATACTCTGTAAGACTGCTGCAGTATCCAACCGTGGAGCAACTTAATGCACAGAACTAAGAGCACAGCAGTGTGAGGACGCTCCCCCAGAGTACTGGGAGAAACTTCAATTCTGCAATGTAGATTCAGTTTTCACAGTCCTGTTACAGGTAACTAGCGACATAGACAAATAGATGTTTATATAGCCCTCCTGGTCCAATACGGAGCACTGTATGGAGAGGGGCATAGAACAAATTGCTGTACGTTGCAGCCGGATGTATATTACTATAGTATTACATGGCTCCACATTGGTAGTGCCCAGGATCCTAGGACAATCGTACACTTTCTGGCAGTGGCATCCCAGGGATCCCTAGGATCTGTCACAAACACATTTTTACGAGGTGGCGCACGATTTTTAGCCCTATGATAATAATATAATATTTGAGGTGCTATCTTCTTTGAGCAGCGTGCGAGGATGCTAAGAAACATGGACATGGAGATGTGAAACACGGTCATAAGCATGGAGAGCACGGCCACGGAGGACACGGCCACGGAGAAGGCCACTGCAAAGGACACAAGGTACCTCGATTGATAGATTGTGTGATATTTCCAGCTCTATATCCATATATACACCGGGATATTGTGAGCTTCTGTGTCTCTACAGGGGGGACACGGCCATTCCAGCGACTCCAGTGATTCCAGTAGCTCAAGTGGAAGTGACTGCGAAAAAGGAAAGGTAAGAGCCGTAATCTGGACATAACACCTATACGCCCTGTATATATAGCATAATATATATAACATACGCCCTGTATATATAACATATACTGTATATATAGCATATATATAACATACGCCCTGTATATATAACATATGCCTTGTATATATAACATATACTGTATATAACATACACCCTGTATATAACATACACCCTGTATATATAACATGTATATAACATATTCCCTGTATATATAACATAATATAACATACGCCCTGTATATATAACATATATATAAGATACGCCATGTATATATAACATAATATAACATCCGCCCTGTATATATAACATGTAGATAGAGACGTTAAACCCCCAACAATCTACCAGTTACCCCAAGTCCAGCGGGAAGGGAGAATTTATTATCAGAAAATCTGTATAATCTCGTTATTGGTTTATCGTTCTTGCCGGGATGTGAACATTGAGCAGCGGTTGTGAAATATTGTTAATGAATCACTTCATGATGGATATATAAACAGGTTAAGAACCTTGTATCATGGGATAGAAATCAGCAAAGACATAATGGCGGAGACTTATCACAAGTGTCTGAGGTAAAACTGTTCTAGTTGCCCATAGCAACCAATCAGAGCTCAGCTTTCACTGTCCCACAGCTGTTTATAAAATGAAAGCTGAGCTCTGATTGGTTTCCATGGGCAACTAGAACAGTTTTACCTCAGACACTTCAAATAAATACCCCGAAATATACATTATTACAGGATAGGGGGCAACCGCAGACATGGTCCATAGGCATTTACATGAGAGAAGGACTTATATGGGTGTTACACAAATGACACAGGATTGTGACTGTGTTAATGATATATTCCTCTACAGCGGCCATCTTGGACCAAGAAAACTAAACAGCTGCCATTTTGGTATTAGCCGGGGGTCATGCTAACCACTGTCCCACTAAAGTCACTATTCAAACTTCATCCAGTGTGAAAGTAATACTAATACTAAAATGGCGGCTGTTTGGTTTTCTTGGTCCAAGATGGCCGCTGTAGAGGAATATATCATTAACAGACTGCTAGGACCTTCAGGGTTCTCAAAATCCTAATGAGAATTGAGCATCTGTAAACAAGACCACCGAACCCTTCACTTATATATATATATATCCATATTGGTGTTATACTGGCAGATCGGTGGCCATTGCTTCATTCACATGAGGCACGTTAGTTCTTGAGATTAGTGGTGGTCCCGTCAGTCAGACCCCTCAGAATATAAATTTCATCACGGCCAACAGAGAAACAAGTGAAGGGACTGTAACTCCTCTATTATTCCTGCACTCAGGGCCGGATTAAGGGTGGTGGGGGCCCCTGGGCGCAAACTGGTGGGGGCCCTTCCAATAATGTTTTTGGAGGTATATAGCCTTTCAGCCCCTGTAGTATATAGCCTGCCAGCCCCCTGTAGTATGTAACCTGCCAGACCCTTGTAGTATATAGCCTGCCAGACTCCTGTAGTATACAGCCACCAGCCCCCTGTAGACTTTAGCCGCCAGTCCCCTGCAGAAAATGGCGATCTCGACGATTTCCCCCAGCGAAGGCAGCTGTGTCTCAATGCCACAGCTGTCATCCAGGACCCCTATGTGTATTGCGAGCGGCCACGGGCCGCTGCGCATTGCACACAGAGCTGAGTTGCTGACCGTTGGAAACTGGTGGGGGTCCCTTAAAAAGTGAAAGTGGTGGGGGCCCTGGGGCTCGAGCCCCATGAGCCCCTCCTTTAATCCGGCCCTGCCTGCACTATTATATAGAACATTATATACATCTCTACGTTCTCTCTGCGCAGTCACACGGAGAAGGCCACGAGCACAAGAAGAAGGAGAAGAAAGAAAAGAAGGACAAACAACACAAAGACAAGAAGGAAAAGAAAGACAAAAAAGACAAGTCTGAGAAGAAACACTAGAAGAAATGTCCTGGCAGCTCATATCCTGTATGGCGGGTGCGGCGGCCATTTTGTATGATGTGTCAATAAAGATTTACCTCATAGAAAGCCTCCAGTACACCACACAGAGGCCCACATTCACTTTCATGCCTGACATCTGACTGTGCTCAAAATTCTGGCCATTTTTGGGACAAAGTGTCTGTTAGTAGTAGATATTAAATGAATATACTGCAAAAACTTCCTGATAAACCAGAGACATTACTCATAGATCCAGGCACCGGGACTGGGGTAATCTTATATTTGTTATCCATGGCTTCCTTCTTTCTGAAATACATTTTTAAAATTATGCTAATGAGCCAGAGAGGCTACCCTAGCCCCTTTGTGATCTGGCTTTACTGGCTGTTACACGGTCTCACTCTGATCCCTGCTTCCTCAGCACTATAGAGCAATATGGACACGGGGTTATCTGAGGAAGGTAAATTTTATAAGGTTTAGGTTTACCTTTAAGGCCTCATTCACACGACTTTTTGGAGGACAATCCAACCGCAAATTATACGTCCCCATAGACGGCGGTACACGTGTGGCTCGGTTCTGCGCCATACACGCTCATCCCTCTGCTTCTCTGGCGCCGCTGTATGGCCGGGTGAGCATACGTGTGAATGTACCCTTACACTGTACCTACCTATCGCTGTATGGCCGAGCGGCATACGTGTGAATGTACCCTTACACTGTGCGTCTGTGTATATACTCCGCTGTAGGTCACTGGTAGTTTAAGGCTGAAGCCATAAGGGCAATACATTGGTTTAGCTTCTGCAAAATCCCTGCTGTGATGTATAATAGCAGCACCAACCAATCTGCACACATCCTCCTGACCCATTGTTCCTGCAATGTAAATGACATAACATGCAGGGTCCGGTAGAGGCCTCAGGGAAAGCCGCAGCCAAAACCTCTAAATACCTGGTGAACACACGGCAGGATCTCCATGTAAAAACATTCTGCGATGTGTTGTCTGCGTGACCCAAAAAGTTGTTTTCTTCCTTCTGAGCTCTGATTGCAGATATTCTCCAGGGAGGTTATTAGAAGTGGCTGAACCTTTCATTGTTTCCACCTAAGGATTCCTGTGAGGTCATTTCCTTGGTGCCTCACATAACACACCTGATCCCTACTCTGTGCAGGTGACATCCAATCTACTAGAAATAAAGAGATGCTATTACTATGTATAATTCGGCCTAGTTTTCTCGGTGTGAGGTTATTTCTACCTCTTTCTGCAGCATTTTAGCACATACTACGGCCTCCTGCATGCACCGTGCCCAACAGAAGAAAAGAATGCTGAGCGCTCCCCATGGTTTGTGAGATATATATATATATATATATATGGCCTAACTCCGACGGAGGCCCCATGCACAGGGCCATGCACTCGCCCCGACGATACTGGGTGCAGCACACAGCCAGGTAAAGAAGGGAGGAGAAGTGAGCGCTCCTCATACCTCCCCTAAATTGAGTAGACGTGGCCCCCCCAGCTCAGTTATTGGTGCCATGGACCTCTATGGTGGCCGCATTACGGGCCCTCATATGGTCATGTGCATGAGGCCTAAAGAGAATGCTCAAAATAACCTTTTGAAACAAATTCACTTTTGGGAGTTTGTCCCCATCTAAAATGTCAACTGCTCATTAGCAAAATCCTGTTGAAGAAGACAAATCTCCAAAGAAACCAGCGTGAGTATGTGATCCATAGTTCAGATGGTGTCAGCAGGGCAAAGACAAAAGGGCAAAGTCTACACATAAAGCCCGACCGGTGAATGGCGTAAGAATAATCACTAAAATGTAGAAATTCTATTGGAAGGACAGAATCAACTTCAGGTTCAACGCCATTGTAACAGCAGGTAGAAAACATCCCCATGAATTTTCTATGAGCTCACGCACACAGCACTGGGATTGAGCGGACTACCGGACTTATAGATTACATCCTATTCCTGCCCGAGTTACATGGGCTACAAACAACGGATCTGGGAGGGGACTCCAAGGTTCATAGTTATAGCTGATGCAAGGAGCCACTGCCTTCTTTTATCATGTATCACTATGATGCTTGGACTCCCATCTCCGGTCTGGACACCACAGTGTCATCACAGACCAAACACATTCATGCGATTTAGCCCTAATGACTAGTTCATTTGTCAGATATTGGATCAGATTTCTAAGTGGATGTCATCCTGCAGGGCTGCTAAAAACAGCATTACTCACTTCACCGTCCTCCCTGCTATTCGGACCCATCACTGATTCTCACTAGTCTCTTCTCCTTGGTCTATCTAAATACAAAAAATGGCAGCTCAGCCCGTAAGTGATTACAAGCCACTTTGTTTCGAGATGACAGAAGGAAATAGAGACCGAAGGGAACAAGATAAAGTCAGAAAAACAAAAAGAAGGAAAAAAAAGGCAACTTGACACTGGAAAAGAATTAATTTAATGAACTGACTGATGATACAGATGATGGAGACCGGACTCCCAAAAAACACAAATTCCAAATCACACCTGTACAACGCTGTGCTATGCAGACACTATAGCGCCCCAACATCCTAGAGTAGGAGGACGGCGCCTATAGGATCCACGTACTATATATAAACATGAAAGTCTGCTGTAATCATTGCTTCCCGAATAAGTGAATAACTCCTGCTGTGTAACGAGCTCCGAGGGAAGTCCTTATGACCAAACTTCCTAAAATTTGGTGAAAATCATAATTTAATGCAAAAATGCACATGTGCTCTGAGTCCGAGTGTGTGCAGGATCTCTGTGTAGGTGTCCGCGGAGCTATAGGTGTAAGGATGTGTGTGTGCACACTATACAGACAATGTGCACGTAAACTCCAGGACATGAATAAAGTTCTTCCCAGAAAAAAAGCTACAATCAGTGACTTTGGGGGTTAAATGTAAAGCATAAAAGATAAAGACACTTTTTATTTGTCGCTTCCTAATACTTATTGGCCCGTCCTTTGGTATCAGAGAGGCTCAGCCGTGTCTAATGGATCCTTAAGACAAGAGGCAGCTGCACAAAGACAAAAGGAGGATCCCCCCCAGCCTGCACTTATGAGGGTCCCGCGGTCATCTCCGGAGGAGCTCGTCCAGTGACCCAGGTCATCGAGGTGTTACAGTCACATAAGGAATAGATGCAGTAGGGGCCCCTATACAAAGAACATCCAAGCAGTGGGGTCCATGCAAATAAAACAGTTAAAAAAAAAAAAAGAATAAGAAGAAGCCGCCTGCCGGGAGGTGGGAGCGACGTCATCCGGATGAGATTCCAATATGGCAACTCCGTCCTCGTTACACGTTGTCCGGATGGGGAATCATCTCACTAGGTGGTACGTCAGCCAGTACATGAAGAGGGGCTGCACTGCAGCGATTGCCATGGTCAGGTACATGCGCAGCTGGTTCCTAGCACCACGGACCAGGACGCCCTCTGCTGCGGCTTCTGACAAGATCTTTAACCTCAAAGTCCGAATCTGGAAAGAAAACAAAAGGGAAGCTTTAGTATTCAAGACTATAAACATCTATGGAATACATTTGCACTACTATAGATATTTGTATGGTGTTGAATAGGAGTTATACATCCTGCAGCATGAAGTTGTCAGTCAGATCAAGAACAAGGTAGAGTAACCCTTAAAAAGGACCACCAGGATGAAGGATTGTAAACTGACATACTGGTGTGTGCCCCCTCTGGAAGGGGGTTATTCTCTGGCTTTTACAAAAAAAAAAAAAAAAAAAAAAAAAGATTTTAAATTATGCAAATGACCCTTAGGGGCTCTGGGCTCTATTGGTTTTAATAGAGGCTAGTGCCCCTCAAGCTCATTTGCATAATTCTTAAAGCCTTTTATTGTTAATAATAAGGGCATAAGAAGCTTAAAGAAAAGTGGATCCTGCCAGAGGGGGCGCACACCTGTATGTCAGTGCTTGGTTTACAATCCTTCATCCTGGTGGTAGATGCCCTATATCGATGTGGTAGATGACAAGGGCCCCACACATCATAAAAGTAATAAATTCACAACAAATACCCACTGTCAGACTATCCCTTTAACATTAGACTATGTAGCACTTACCATGAAAAACACTATGGAGATGCAACACCAGCTAAGGACAATGTAGTATCCAGTCTTCCCAAAGAGAAGGCCAGACAGAACTCCTGATATCATCCTGAAAGAGATCGGATAAAGTGAGACAGATCAAAAAAAAAAAAAAAAAAAAATTATCAGAAAAGGAAAGACACAGACAATTCCCGCTTCTACTCACCCCACATATTTGTAGCCAGAAAACGCTACAAGATCCACAGTGGTGAGGTCAGTATTTACAGTCACTAGGTAGAGGCTGAGAAGGACAGCAAACACCTCCACTATGAGCCAGGCCAAGGCAGAGCTGGCCTGCATGCCCAGGATCTCCGGGGAAAAGCTGCGGAAGGAAAGCAACGTTACAAGACATGATATGGAGAATCTGCAGCTTTCCAAAATCTAAAGGACACCTAGTGGTGGGGAGTGTTAATGCAAAATATGGGGTCCAACAGCAGAAGCTGCAGGACAACATTGGGCGGCTACATCCACTAAATGGGCCATGAATAGAACTATAAGGAAAATTTCTTATTTCAGAATTTTTGTTTTTGAAAGTCAAAATAGATTAATGGTGAAGCACCACAACAAGTGCACACGGCGTCTTTACACTGAAGCTAGAAGCCACATATGGTTGTGGTTCACAAAAACTGAAGAAATAACAACTGGATGCAACTTTGAGTATTAACTGCAAGTGTCCGTCATAGTAAACAACGGAAGGTCACGTGTAGACGAAACCAACACTTCGCATTTGAAGAGCTCACAATTCGAATTATAGTCTGCACAACACAAATCCCTATGTATGGAAGTGGGCCAGAACCATGTAACTTTAGTTCCCTGGATGATCCCTTTAACCGCTGTGACCTCCAATTGTGTGGCTACACATCCTCCTGCACTAAGAAGTTGTGCTCCAGCTACTAAATGACCAAGAAAGATCTCAGATCAAAGGGCATCGGCACACAGAATAGATGATGTACCCCAGCATCAGAAAATTATTAGCAAGCCGGTTTCTAGGGTGTATAAAATGCTTCACAAATAATTTTTCACAAATTATCTGTGGAAATGTATTGCAGCCATTTTTTTTTTCCCACAAAGTGCGTAGGCGATTGTGATAAATCCAATAAATACACTGCTGCTGTATCACTCTGCAGATTTACCAAGCAAAAATGCTACACATAATACGTAACACGTGTGCAGACACCCCAAGAGTACTATGCAGCTATAGATACAGATGCACAGTCCTCTCTATCACCTCCCTGCAGGGATGAACAGTTATAGCTGGGGGAGAGGTAACCACTTACAGCATCACTTCTGCAGGGAATGGAGAGCCACCAGTGGACCTCTAGGGTGGGAAGTATCCAATATTAAAGGGATTGTACCAAGTTATCAATGTGATCGTGGGGGCTAAATACTGGCAACTCAGCAATCATGAGAACATGACTCTCAACAATCCTGAGAACGCGGTTTGTGTGCTCACCAATTGGTGGTGCATAAGGAAAGCCTGTGTCCTGCCACCCCATGCAATATTATGGAAAATGCTGGACACGGCACTTGGGTGTATGCATCACTCTAATTCACCGTCTATGCATGTTGAGGATGCACAGACCATTTCCAATGCTCCAATAGTATTGCATGGAGCGGCAGGGCACATTCCCAACCTGACGCTCCATCAATTAGTGAGGACAGCGGCTCAGATTCTTAATTTAAAATGAAACCGTTTCATTTTTATTACTCCTTATTAACACAAAGGCAAAAACACTGTCACCAATGACCGGCTGTAGTATTCACCACCGACCATCCACAGCAAAGACATGGAAGACATTACTCACTTGTTCTGTGTTCCCAGTGCCAGCCCAGCAACCAGAATATAAGTGATAAAAGCCATGACTGGAAGAAAGATATATCATGTTACAATGTATAAAGAGAGATCACCACTTACTATTATTATAGCTTTCAACTAGATCCATCCCTGTAACTCACCTGGAATGTAAAGGTCCGGAGCATTGACATCAAATCGTGGAGCTACGGGGATATCCTGCTGGTACCGGACCTCCCAGTCCTAAAACATACAAAGAAGAGGGAATGAATGGAGCAATGGCGGCTTTCATCATTCACTTCCATAGTTTGTTCTAGGTGTGAAGGATGTAGATTTGGGTTCTCTCTCTTGATCCTTTGCCTCTGCCCCTTTATGTAGCTTTTCTGACATATGTAAGGTCAAAGCGCTATATGCGGCAGAGATCACATTCCTGCATCATTAGAGATAGTAAAACAATATGGAAAGCAAATAGTGGACAGAGCTCCCTCCTACTCCCACGACTTACCTGGTGCATGTAGGGGAAGAGGAGAAGCCCAATTTTTTTACCGACATAAACCGTGTCGACAGCAAAGTAATACTTGAGCTTGTTCACCGGGATTATCCTGTCAATCTGTCAAATATGGAGGAAATTATTACACTCACCAATGAGTTATTACAGTCTCCAATCTTTATATGAGGTTCTTAACAGCCATAGAAGCCGCATAATGAAGACCAATATGCACCCCCAGTATCTCCCAATACCGTACACTTACATTTTTGTCCACCATCTCCTTGCCCTGTGTAGCTAAGCTGCTTCCATAGGCCATGGCGAAGTTGGACATGGGTTCTGACAGGAAGGCCTGAGTAGGGATGCCCAGAGCTGGGGAGCCGTGGTTGTGGTATTCCATGCCCGGAGGTCCTGGGACGGCACTGGTGTCATCGAATAACTGATGCTGACCGGCCATATTGGGGTTAGAGCCTCGATGGCGCCGCTTTGAAGCTGTTGGAAAGAAAAATAATTGAAACCTTACAATACACATTATCCATCTACAGCCACTGATGGCGACCAACACGGTGAATGTGGGTGTATGGATCCATCTGCGCTGCCCCCAGCGTACACAGGAGGGGGACACTGCGGACTACACTGTAATTTGGGCAATTGTTAAAACACATGCGTCCTTGGCATTATCATTTGGCTCAATTCTTTTCTTTACAGCTGAACCACGGTCAGACCCGTTTTAAAGGAAAACTACCACTCATTAAAAGCTTTTTCCTTTTTTTCTTTGATAGAGGGGTAGCTATCCTTTTAAGAAATGTTTTCTAAATCCTTGACATCTCCTTTAACACTTGTCAGTCATCAGTGCTGTATGGCCATGAATGAATCGTTCATCACCATACAGTTTGAGTTAGTCGGCAGCACACAGACAGACATACATACATACATACACACATAAACGGTGCAATGTGCTGCCAGTGATTGGTTGTCGGTGCCGCCAATGATACATCCCCTACTTGGTCAGGTGATTACTGGCGCCTTTACAGAATTATCAGAAATGACATTTCCTAAGAATAGTAGTTCCCGATCACTGACGCCTGTGTGCCAGCAATCTGCATCAGTGGTTTCATTCTAGCATGTTGGCAGCACATAAACCCAACAGTGCCACGTGCTGCCAACTAACACACACTGTACAGAGATCAACAATTCATTCTGGTACAGGGGGGATATTCAAGCTCATCCTGGAAATCTAGTCCTGGGCCAGTACAAGGGAGTGTCCCTAAAATGATACCCTATCCACATGAACGGATGAATGGGCCCATGTCACTTCTATGGGATTCCAGGGTATATGTGGGGGAACAAAGGGAACCAGTCAATACGAATGTCATGAGTGCACCATGCACACTGTAACAGCCTGTGAATCTGCAAGAGCCCTTAAGACTCATCAGCATAATTTGATTTCAGAAGGAAGGAGGCCATGGATAACAAATATAAGCAGATACCACAGTCCCGGGGCCTGGATCTATGAGTAATGTCCCTGGTTTATCAGGATGGATTTTGATATTAGATTCCTTTACGTTCTAGATCGTCTCATATCTGGGAAACATCCCTTTAAGAAGGCCCAAATGCAAGACTAAGATCATAGCGTTAGAAGGGGGTTGTCCAAAGTTTGGAAATTATCTGCTATCCACAGGTTAGGGGATACTAAGATCAGTGCGGGTCCAATCATATTAATAAGACCCCAGCAATCCGGAGAATGGGGTCCCCTGATAAACTGGGGGAGCATCAGATCAAGCACATTCATCAGTAATAACAGGACCCCCTACTCTGATGATCAGTGGGGGTCTCAGGAGTCGGACCCTCATCCATCATCCTGCACATCCATAGGGTATAACAAGCAAATAAATCAAAGACTTCCCAAAGATTCCCACCGCCCAACTTCCCAAAACGCACCCCTGTATTATCCTCCTCTAAGACCATGTCTCCCATCCTGGGCTCAATGGGGGTTGTAGTCCTCATGGCCTGTGAGGAATCTAGAGGGTCACACGAGATTTCTATGGGGCAGTAGTCAACATTCTGCCCCTTAAAGGGACGGTGCAGGAATATTTAATATGAAGCTTCATTGCTATCAGACAGAGCGCCACCGCTGTCCTCTGGATGTGTCTGGTACTGCAGCTGGTGGTCACCCCTCGCCATGCGGCTCCATACACCACTGATAGACAACTCCCACACCAGGCTGCGGCGCGCTATTACCACCAGCACCGCGCTGCACTCCGCACCCCGTCCATAACTTACGGGCCCTGAAGCTGCTCTCCCGGTTCATGGCTCCGGTGTGATGACGCGGCCTCGCCTCCTCCTAAGCAGCTGACGCGCAAGCGTTCTCCCGACCAATCACCGGCCTGTTAAGTAAGGGAGGTGTCAATAAAGTTTGTTGAATTGAAGTAAAAAAAAAATCGAACGCAGGCAGCTGTGATGTGGCATGGGAGTGCTGCAGTGACGTCACCGCCGAGAATGGAAGGCGGGGCGACGGCGCGTCACGTGACCCGCAGCAGCCTCTCTGTGGTTGGCGCGATAGTCGCGCTGTCGTGTCACCCACAGATAATATCCTCAGTGTCATATGTCGTGATATTAGGAATAAAGTCTGATCATATTATAATAAAAAAATAGAATAAATATAATAAAAAGTACATGAAAGGACCCGGGGATGCACTATTGTTTGTATTTAGGTGGTGGTGACGTCATGCAGTCATTTCTGTCGTCACATCATAAAGTGTAACTTTATGTACGTCATGTCTGGCCTCTGTATGTGGTGACATTGATGGATTTGGTGATATGAATCCATCATTGTATAACACTGGTCATACACATGTACTGAAAGTCATGACCCTGGAGTCTAAAAGGTGGATTTTTGTACATTTTTACTGAAAACTTGTCCTTAGTGAAGGAAATCAATATTATTGAATGATAACATAATTAGGGCTGAGCAGCAATACCGAGCGCTGCCGCTCTATGACGCAGAGACCCCTCTGAAGGCTTTAGTCTTACATAGTCTTTTGGAAAACGCATCCGTTTTTGATCGCTTTTAATTAAGATAATTGGGAAAACCGGTCAAAAACGGATGCGTTTTTTAACAGACTGCTTAAAAACGGACCAAAACGGGTTCAAAACGCCACGTGTGACCGCAGCCATACTGTGACAGGTGGTTGGAGCTGAACTTTTGCATTGCAGAGATTGTGTTCCTGCCCAAAATAAAATGCTTCGGATAAACGTACAACATAGATCAGTTACTTTGCGGTTTAGCCACAGACGATGTAGCTGTCACAGTGGTTACCATCACTTTTGAAGGCCAGTCTTAAAATCCCCCCCCCCCCCCTTCCCCGGGGATTCGGCGCTCGGATCCACGTCTTAGTGGATCCAGGCGCAAACTCCGCAAGTTCCAAGGTCTGAGCTGGTAGAGTCTTTGTGCTGTAGTCTCCACCGGTTTACCCGCGGTAAGTAAATGTGACTGCAGGACCGCTCACCCTCCCCCCGCCCCACCCAGAAACTGGTGGAGAAGACATCATGAATCTCCACCTGACTGCATAGTAAAAACAAAAATCAGCACAATACTCATTTACATGGAAATGCAGAGGATTAGCAGCACTGAATGACAATTGTGTAATCCTCACACAGATCTGCTGCACATCCAATGCAGAGAGTAAGGGATAACACAGACGACTGTGGTTAGTCCTCAGATCCCAGGAATTCAGGAATGGAGTGACGGGAATTCACGGACCAGCACAGGGACAGAACTCTGAGCATCACAGTGATACTGTATATAATGGGAGGAGTCCTTTGTGGAACTGTATTCATGATTATAGAAGGGAAGAATGGACTAATTGGGGCACATTTACTTACCCGTCCGCGGAATTCACCGAAAGTGGATTGTCCGACAATTAAGCACTGTAGGGGGAGTCACTAATATCGTGCGCCCCACAGTCCGACGAAAGTGCAATCTGCGATCCCCATTGTATCATATACTGTATCGCTATAATTTGCTCCTGTGCCGTCCTCTGCACTATGGTGAAGCATGAACAAGGTTGTCCCAAGAAAATTGGTCTGTGTGTCTACGGGAGTTACTGGACCAACCCTTGTACTTCTGATCTAAACCAAGTTCAGTTCAGCAGTTTTACTTCTGTACTGGTGAATCCCGCTGAAACATCAGGGGAGAGTTATCAGGACTTTTATACTGAAATAGTCGCAGTCCCTAGCAAACTGCCATGAATTGCAAATATTCTGCTCTCTACAGCACCTCCACAGCAAGTGGGCGTAAAAGTGACGTGGCCCGCTGGATATGCCCGCTGTAGCCTGCGAATTGCCTGTGACCACTTTTCTACCTCTTTATAATTCTTTATTTATATAGCGCACACAGATAACGGAGTGCTGCACAGAACTTGCCAAATCAGTCTCTGTCCCTGTCCCACTCCCTGTTTTGGAGTGTGGGAGGAAACCGGAGGATCTGGAGGAAACCCACGCAAACACGGATAGAACATACAAACGCTTTGCAGATGTTGACCCTGGGACCTCACTTCCATATGTTGACAATACAGAAAATAAAAGTGACTGCAATATTTATTTTTGGCCTTTTGTTTGATGATGATACAATAATACAATAAATGCAACAATAATTTCTGACTACTGTAAACAAATGTCATTGTGCAATACTGCTCCACACATGTGTACATGTGCCCCTGGTGGGCAATAGTGGCACTGCTGAGGTTTCTGTTTTATCATCACCAGGTCAACTTTGTGTTGGGTTCCAGAGATTATTCCTGCTGATGCTGCCAAGATTTTTCAGTTAACGATCTAATGGAGGTAACAATTGAATTTGATCATCAAGATAACAGACATGCCCAAAAATAATACATTTTCTATGGGAAAGTCCGATTTTAACAACTGTTAATGAACAAATATCACATTCCTCAGCCGATTAACGAGCTAAATTATGCAAATGAGCCTGAGGAGCTCCAAGCTCCATAGGAATTAATGAAGCCTGGAGCCCCTCAGGCTCATTTGCATAATTTTTAAAACCCCTTTTTCTTAAAAACAAGGGCATAACAAGCTAAAATAACAGCAGATCCTGCCAGAGAGGGCACACACCGGTATGTCAGTACCAGAGGGGGCACACCAGTATGTCAGTACCAGAGCGAGTGCACACCAGTATGTCAGTGCCAGAGGGGGTGCACACCAGTATGTCAGTACCAGAGAGCGGGTGCACACCAGTATGTCAGTGCCAGAGGGGGTGCACACCAGTATGTCAGTGCCAGTGCGGGTGCACACCAGTATGTCAGTGCCAGTGCGGGTGCACACCAGTATGTCAGTGCCAGAGGGGGTGCACACCAGTATGTCAGTGCCAGAGGGGGTGCACACCAGTATGTCAGTACCAGAAGGGGTGCACACCAGTATGTCAGTACCAGAGGGGGTGCACACCAGTATGTCAGTACCAGAGGGGGTGCACACCAGTATGTCAGTACCAGAGGGGGTGCACACCAGTATGTCAGTACCAGAGTGGGTGCACACCAGTATGTCTGAATGTTTGGTTTACAAACTTTGATCTGTCGATAGATGTCCTATCAAGGAGTACAAGTCGTGTCCACACATTGTGGTGAAATGCGGTTCTCATAGTGACTTGTGTACAGAAAGCTCTCTCCTCATACAGACACACATAGGTCTCTCTCCTCCCTCTCTCTGTGGCTGATGTCTCTCCTCCTACAGACACACATAGGTCTCTCTCCTCCCTCTCTCTGTGGCTGATGTCTCTCCTCCTACAGACACACATAGGTCTCTCTCCTCCCTCTCTCTGTGGCTGATGTCTCTTCTCTTACAGACACACATAGGTCTCTCTCCTCCCTCTCTCTGTGGCTGATGTCTCTCCTCCTACAGACACACATAGGTCTCTCTCCTCCCTCTCTCTGTGGCTGATGTCTCTTCTCATACAGACACACATAGGTCTCTCTCCTCCATCTCTCTGTGGCTGATGTCTCTCCTCCTACAGACACACATAGGTCTCTCTCCTCCATCTCTCTGTGGCTGATGTCTCTCCTCCTACAGACACACATAGGTCTCTCTCCTCCCTCTCTCTGTGGCTGATGTCTCTTCTCATACAGACACACATATGTCTCTCTCCTCCCTCTCTCTGTGGCTGATGTCTCTCCTCCTACAGACACACATAGGTCTCTCTCCTCCCTCTCTCTGTGGCTGATGTCTCTCCTCCTACAGACACACATAGGTCTCTCTCCTCCCTCTCTCTGTGGCTGATGTCTCTCCTCCTACAGACACACATAGGTCTCTCTCCTCCATCTCTCTGTGGCTGATGTCTCTCCTCCTATAGACATACATAGGTCTCTCTCCTCCCTCTCTCTGTGGCTGATGTCTCTCCTCCTACAGACACACATAGGTCTCTCTCCTCCCTCTCTCTGTGGCTGATGTCTCTCCTCCTACAGACACACATAGGTCTCTCTCCACCCTCTCTCTGATGTCTCTCCTCCCTCCCTGCACTCTCAGGAAGTTCTGACTTTTCCTCTCATGTAAAAGTTTTTGTGTCTCAGAGGTGGGGAGGGTAATTAAGTGAATAGGAGAGAGACAGAGGGGGGAGGGAGGTTAAGAGACAGTGGGGGTATTAGATAACCTGTAAACACCTCCACAGCCTCATACACATAGAGACTTGTTACTGTATGTGAGAGCTCAGTGAAGCAGAGAAGGGCAGAGACTGGAAAAACTGAGACATGACTATGTATACGTAGAGACGAGAAGGGCTCAGTCCTGGTGAGGTTAGGGGTGAGAGGGGTATAGACAGTCCTAGCCGAAAGAAGGCACCGAGAGACCAGGAAGACGCACCGGAGACAACAGGTGAGTGAGAGATTTACACTATAAGTGCTACAATGTACTATGTATCTTTTGTGTTTATGTTCTACCTGTTCTATATCAGAATTCTGGGGAAAACATTCTCCCTCTGTAATAACATAACAAGTCATAATAGTCATAACAAGTTTCCTGATAATTTATCTTGTTGTGTAGATCAGTTGTGATTTCATATAAGAAGCAAATGATTCTGTTTAACATTAAGTAAATGAAAACGGAAACTTTGTGTCTTTTTCATCTGCCAGAAAGATGTTCAACACAGGGACCCTAAAGTAACAAATACTGTGTAGAGTCTCTGTAGATGTAGCCTTGAAAAACCTTGAGGAGTCCTTGCATCACATATCAATCGATTCAGCCCCATGAAACAGTCCAGTCACGAGGGGAATCAATGGAGGAACATTTTGGGGAACTGTAATGAGCTATTTAGGGTTATTGATAATGGGCAGTGGAAATGGCCACGTGGCTGTCCCAAGGGACTTGAGGATTTCAGGGACATACGGTCCGGTCAGTGACTCGGTGGTTGAGCTTCTTGGATTGCAACATGTCCTGTCCTTTTGTTCATAAGAGGCTAAGCCACCGCCTTCACATCGAGCACTTACCTTACCAGGGGTGTGTAATATGTATGAGGAATGAGAAGTCAGTAGGTTGTCTGGTGGTTTCCATACACAAAGAGACCCCCTAGATCCCCCTCGTTCTATCATGTTCTGAAGACCACCAGAAATGCTCTTTATCTTATACACAAATTTTGGGTCAACGAATTGTGTTCCTGCCCTGAATATGTCCTTTTAAGAGTATATACCGTATACTACTGAGAACGGAAAACATAACCTACAATACCATCGGGTCCTTAAAGTCCAATTAGACAAAAAAGTTAGTGATCCAAATGTCCTATAGAGAAACCCATGACAAGTTCTAAATGAGGTCTCTTTTAGGTCCAGTCTGACACTGCCTGACTCACAACCATCCTCAGCAATAGTCCCGACTGTCCCATCCCATGTTTATGACCTGAACATCCAGTAATTTCCACTTCCGTGTAAAGGAAAAAAGACAACATCATGTTATAGGATCAGTGCCGACATTTTATAGTAATAATAATCTTTATTTCTATAGCAACAACATATTCTGTAGCTTTACAACTCATAGGGACATATACAAATATAATATTGCATTACAGAGTACAAGCAGTCATATGGAACAATAGGAGGTAGGGCCCTGATCACAAGAGCTTACAGTCTGAGGATGAGGGGCGACACAAGAGCTTACAGTCTATGAGGATGAGGGGCGACACAAGAGCTTACAGTGTGAGGATGAGGGGCGACACAAGAGCTTACAGTCTATGAGGATGAGGGGTGACACAAGAGCTTACAGTCTATGAGGATGAGGGGGTGACACAAGAGCTTACAGTCCATGAGGATGAGGGGGGTGACACAAGAGCTTACAGTCTATGAGGATGAGGGGTGACACAAGAGCTTACAGTCTATGAGGATGAGGGGGTGACACAAGAGCTTATAGTCTATGAGGATGAGGGGGGACACAAGAGCTTACAGTCGATTAGGATGAGGAGGACACAAGAGCTTACAGTCTATGAGGATGAGGGGAGGACACAAGAGCTTACACTCTATGAGGATGAAGGGGTGACACAAGAGCTAACAGTCTTTGAGTATGAGGGGGGACACAAGAGCTTACAGTCTATGAGGATGAGGGGGTGACACAAGAGCTTACAGTCTGAGGATGAGGGTGACACAAGAGCTTACAGTCTATGAGGATGAGGGAGGACACAAGAGCTTACAGTCTATGAGGATGAGGGGGTGACACAAGAGCTTACAGTCTATGAGGATGAGGGGTTGACACAAGAGCTTACAGTCTATGAGGATGAGGGGGACACAAGAGCTTACAGTCTATGAGGATGAGGGGAGACACAAGAGCTTACAGTCTATGAGGATGAGGGGATGACACAAGAGCTTACAGTCTATGAGGATGAGGGGGATACAAGAGCTTATAGTCTATGTGGATGAGGAGGTGACACAAGAGCTTACAGTCTATGAGGATGAAGGGGGACACAAGAGCTTACAGTCTATGAGGATGAGGGGGGGGACACAAGAGCTTACAGTCTATGAGGATGAGGGGAGTGACACAAGAGCTTACAGTCTATGAGGATGTGGGGGGACACAAGAGCTTACAGTCTATGAGGATGAAGGGGTGACACGTAGTTGATCCTTTCCAGTATGTTTAATATGGGTTTTAGTAAAGCATACATTTCTATATTGGTAATTATTTCGCCATTTAGCTGCTGCTGAGCTTAATTTCCTCTGGTCTTGTATCCTGTAAAGAACAGCTGTATTTACATCCATGTCACAGGCTCCATTAGTTTGTCTTTGTCATAGAATCTGAATGGAAATAACACACAACAAGCAGTTCTGTTATTACCAGCAAAACAAAAGACACCTTAGCTGAAACTGAAAAACCCCTTTAAGAGTCAATGAGGTCCTTCAGGAACCCCTGGTCTAATGAAGGACCTGACTGACGACATGATTCGTCCATTATAACCGGAAACATGATGCAGATATTTGCATGTAGAGATCACACCTAGATGCGGATTAGGAGTCATGGACTCATTACATATCAGTCCCTTAGTAACCCGGTGTGACATTCTTCCATAATTGACTTTTTTCACCGGTGACTTGCTAATTAAGTGCATAATTAGCTCATTCTTCTGATGTAACCCCTGCGGGAGAGGTCTAACCCTAGGCTGGTGAATAGATTAGAGTAACAGCCATGTAATCATCACCATAGGCAACTATTTTCCTACAACCATGGTCCTACCAGTCTAGATAAAGACATTAAGAGCGGTCTACCTCCTGGGCTCAATACTGGACCCACCAGAGGTTCTTCTGGTACTCTAGTGGGCCAGTCCACCCCTGCATATATGTAGTAAATTAATATGGACTAATGCTGAAATTTACGGTAAGACCAGTCAACATCTTATGGTTCTGGGTTTCCGTAGTTGGAATATCACTTTCCAACATCTGTTACTGTGTCCAACCCATGGGATCTACAGGTTACCAAGCATAGCCTCACCTCAATGTCCACCTAAAGATGTCATCTAAACCCAATTCTCTCTCCTTGTTTTTCCAGTCCTTCTGCCATGAAGTCCTGGCTGGTGCTTACGTTACTATTAATCGGCTATTTGGTCTATCTCCTCCTGGGGGCTTTGGTCGTCTCCTCTATTGAAGCTCCTTATGAAGAAAATTTACGGCAGGAACTGAAGGAGCTGAAGCAAGCCTTTCTCCAAAACAGTCCATGCGTCAACGAGTCCCGTCTCGAGGCCCTCTTAGAAAAAGTGATCAATGCCAACAAATTTGGCGTCTCGGTCTTGTACAATGCGTCTAATGAAAGCAGTTGGGACTTTGCTTCCTCGCTCTTCTTCTCCAGCACGTTGTTGACCACTGTTGGTGAGTACTACGGTTTCCGATGTGGTTAAAGGGAACTTATCACCACGGATGTACCTATAAAGGTATCTATAGGACATGAGGATAGACCTTTTAAGGGCAATATTTTACTAACTTTTAATTCCCTAATATGTACATTTTGTAAAGAGGCTACTGGGGCGTGGAGTAGCCGGAGCTGAGGCTACATGGCGAGGCTATTCCACGCCCTAGTATCCTCTTTGACCTTCCTAACAGATGTCTTCAGCGCGCAGCTCCTTGTAGCTGTGCACCCTTGTCCGCAAAAGCTGCCGTCTGCACAGCAGGCTGTTCTGCGCATGCGCCGGCGGCAGCTTTCGTGGACAAGGGTGCACAGCTACGAGGAGCTGCGCGCTGAAGACATCTGTTTGGAAGGTCAAAGAGGCTACTAGGGCGTGGAATAGCCTCGCCATGTAGCCTCAGCTCCGCCTACTCCACGCCCCAGTAGCCTCTTTACAAAATTTACATATTAGGGAATTAAAAGTTAGTGAAATATTGCCCTTAAAAGGTCTATCCTCATGTCCTATAGATACCTTTACAGGTATATCCGTGGTGGTAGGTTCCCTTTAATGGTGAATACTATAAATGGGTCGTTATGGTTTGTATGTAATGAATTGCATTGTACCGATCATTACAATTAATTCCGGGGAGAAAGTCTCACGTTTATGCAATGGTCAGCGACCTCTCAAGAGCCTACAAGGGTTTGTTTGCTTTAGTGGGGCACATTTACTTACCCGGGTCCGGCGCGATTCACTAAGATCGTGCGTCCGATATCCTGCATCCGTCGCTTCCCCGCTCAGGTCGGCTGGAGTTCACCTTCTTCTTCCCGGTGCATGTGAGTGCTTGATCCTGCGACACAAATCGTTTTTTAAATTCCGTGTTTTTTCCGAATCCGTCAGGTTGTCCGACGACCCCGTCCCCCGATTTCTGTCGCGAGAAAGCTGGCGGCGATGCTCCACAATCCGATCGCGTGCGCCAAAAACCCGGGGCAATTCCGCACAAAACGGAAATATTCGGGAAACCCGACGGAAGTGCGACGTTGGGATCCTTAGTAAATGAGCCCCAGTAGGTGCAGACTATTAGCACTGCAAGAAATCTGTGTCTTTTATAATAAATCTAAATCTTTTCTAGGTATACATAGGGCAAATGTTGAGATGTAAATATCTCGGTGGATTTCCCTGATCCGGGATAGTTGATAGCACTTGGATGGAGAAGTTTTTCCCTGTCACAGAGGAGTCACATGTGCAGTAACTCCTGCGCTCCGGTTACACTCGGCAAATATAAGCAAACACACAAAATATATCAGTCTCCATAATCCATTGTATATCCCTCCGGGTGCTGAAAAATGTCTAGATCTTTGTGCAAACATCACGGTGTGTACACATGTACCAGCTGAGCGTTACACGACTACACGGCGGCTGATATTACAATAGTCCTGGTCCTAATCAGGAACCTTCTGACACCCGGTTACATGCATATTAATAAGTCATGGGAGAGAGCTTATCGATCAGTACTGATAAATTCCACAATCCCAGGAGTTATCAGCTATTGATAAGACATTACTCTATATGTAGAGCAATGTGCAATATGGGAATGACATTAACATGACTCCTGTGTCTCCTTTAAAGGAAACTCACCACCACGGATCTACTTACTCAAGGAGATCCCATTGTAGATCCCTCATGGCTGTTTTTTTTAAATTCCCTAGTATACAGCCATTGTCCTAAAAAAGTTATCTATAACAGAATATAAAATACAGTTTAGGGGTGATGCAGCCACGAGGAATCTACCACGGGACCTACTTCAGTAAGGAGATTCCTGATGATAGATTTCCCTTAAAGCACATCTACCATCAGGATGAAGGATTATAAACCCAGCACACTGACATCCTGGTGTGCAGGCGGGATCTGCTCTTCTTTTAGCTTCTTATTCCCAGGTTTGTTTGTTTTTTTTAAAAGTGTTTAAAATTATGCAAATGAGCCTGAGATGTTAATGTAGCCAAGAGATCTTCAGGCATAATTTGCATTATTTTTAAAGCTTTTTTTTCCTAAAAACAAGGCATATGAAGCTCAAAGTGTGTGCGCTATATAAATAAAGAATTATTATTATTATTAAAGTAGAGCAGATCCTGCCAGAGGGGGCGCACACCAGTAAGTCAGTGCTTGGTTTATGATCCTCATCCTGGTGTTAGATGTTCTTTAGGAGCATAGTAACATTTTCGGAGTATTTCCATATATAAAGGGGTTTGGTGCTAATCTACTGATTTCTGCATTACCAGCACAGTGCACGGTATGTTAGTAAGTCAGATCTATACTGGAAATGGAGCAGTGGAGTTGCCTGGGGGTGGATGTCCCCTTACAGTAACTAATATGCATAGAAAGGGAATAACTCTATGAAGATTGTAAGAAATTGCAATGAACACAACAAGCCATCAGTGCAGATGACCCCCATTGGATCGGAGCTGTAATTCTGTATTAATCCGGCCTGAGCGACGCTTACACCTTTCACAGTGAGAATAACAAGTTTATGAGGTCAGTCCTTTCCCGTTACAGAATGTCTTATCGGGTTAGTTAGTTTATTAGATTAAATCTTTCTAAAAATAAGAACAGTAATATCATAAGCTGATTTTACCTCCAGTTTTTGGGTAAATTGGCAAATATGCGTCTTGAGAGATAAGCGGATGCCGGAAACTTCTTTGGCCGCTTATCTTGGGGTCATTGTACCAAAACTAAAACCTGTTTTGAATCATCTAACATCTGGCGGAACCCGATACAAAAAAACCCCCTATACAAAGTATCTGCTTTACTATAGAGCGGAGCATGCATGTGCATGGCTGTAATCAGAAGGAATAGCTGTCAATGAAATGAGCAACTGGCTGACACCGTACAAAAGTTCCCACGTGTCCTTCTTGTATCATTTAAAGACACCAGTTCCTCCCTGATTTTCAGGAAACCCCTTGTCCTTGTGGTGTGTTCCTCAGGCGGGTATTTAGTAGAGGGACCTTTACTACTGAGTCGATCACAATGAAACAAACTGTTCACAGAGTGCAGGTCCCTCCGCTCGTCTGGATCTCAGATTTCAGCGTCATTGGAAACGCAGCACAGAAAGCCTTGACTGTGCACCCTCCATTGTGGGGACCCACATTTACTATCTGTGTATTTTGGCTCCGCGCCCGATCCTGGATCAGCAGCTCGTTCCGTACTAACAGCCGGGTCAATGCGGTTCACGATAAATCCATGTGATCTACAAGATGTTCCTTGTTTACATACAGTATAGACGGTTATCAAATACCTACACACACATATATATATATATACACTCACCGGCCACTTTATTAGGTGCACCATGCTAGTAACGGGTTGGACCCCCTTTTGCCTTCAGAACTGCCTCAATTCTTCGTGGCATAGATACAACAAGGTGCTGGAAGCTCCTCAGAGATTTTGCTCCATATTGACATGATGGCATCACACAGTTGCCGCAGATTTGTCGGCTGCACATCCATGATGCGAATCTCCCGTTCCACCACGTTTTTCCAATTTTCTACTGTCCAATTTCGATGAGCTTGTGCAAATTGTAGCCTCAGTTTCCTGTTCTTAGCTGAAAGGAGTGGCACCCGGTGTGGTCTTCTGCTGCTGTAGCCCATCTGCCTCAGAGTTGGACGTACTGTGCGGTCAGAGATGCTCTTCTGCCTACCTTGGTTGTAACGGGTGGCAATTTGAGTCACTGTTGCCTTTCTATCAGCTCGAACCAGTCTGCCCATTCTCCTCTGACCTCTGGCACCAACAAGGCATTTCCGCCCACAGAACTGCCGCTCACTGGATGTTTTTTCTTTTTCGGACCATTCTCTGTAAACCCTAGAGATGGTTGTGCGTGAAAATCCCAGTAGATCAGCAGTTTCTGAAATACTCAGACCAGCCCTTCTGGCACCAACAACCATGCCACGTTCAAAGGCCACAAATCACCTTTCTTCCCCATACTGATGCTCGGTGTGAACTGCAGGAGATTGTCTTGACCATGTCTACATGCCTAAATGCACTGAGTGCCGCCATGTGATTGGCTGATTAGAAATTAAGTGTTAACGAGCAGTTGGACAGGTGGACCTAATAAAGTGGCCGGTGAGTGTATATATATAGCTCATTCTGTGGTTTAGAGAAGTGAAAACCTTGATTCCGGAGCTGTAACTGGAGCGCATTTGGCAGGGGTTGAGCAAGTAAAAAATTTAAAATTTTATATGGTCTATCTTTTATCTAGCTCATATCTATCCATAAACCACATACAGTAGTGGATTATATGGGATATAGGTGGTTTGGGAAGTAGCCCGGGGCCCAAGGCCACCCCCCAAATGTTATACTGAGAAGGACCTTCACCCATGAGATCCTGGTACATCTGTTCCTGCGCTCAATACACATGTAAACAAGAGCCATTTCAGGACCTTTGAAGGTCCTCTACAGGTCCTAAACCACAGATTGAAAGCAGACAGAAGGGCTATAATCAGTTAAAGTTAAACATATTCTATCGTCTTTGTACATGACCGAGGAGGAAGCAGGTGATTTCCCAACGACTTTATCTATGATCATTTCCCCAGTACATTCGCTTTCTGTCTCCTCTGTGCTTTCCTATTGTGCTCACGCAGTAGTTGTGTCTCTACAAGGAGGCGGTTTGTCAGGTTCTAGATTCACCCTTGTACTGTAAAAGCTACAGTAGCTGATGGCTGAATACGCTGGTTTTTACTGTAAAAGGAGAAAAGTTCAACCACAAAGTTTATGTTTGTCCGGAGGGAAAAAGTCATTCATCCTATGCTCATATATGTGCAAAATGACTCCAAGTGTGTACAGCCCCGGCTGCTCATGACCATGGCCCCAGCGCTGGCAGATAGATGCATGACTTACCAGATAATGGGGCACATTCACTTACAAAGTCACTCGAGTTCACAGAAAATGCATTATCCATGTATAATGCGCTGTGCGGGGAGTCACTAAGATTGTGCACCAGAAATCATGAATGTGCCGCTTCCCGGCTCAGGTCACCGGAGTTCACCATCTTTTTTGTGGTGCATCTTTAACATAGGGCGTGCGACACAATTTGAAAGTTCAATCCTGCTCTCAGTCTGAATCAGTAGGACCTTCCGACAGCACGTCCCCCAATATGTGTCGCATGGAAGCAGCGCAGCAGCACCACAGTCCCAGCGCAGACACTTCTAATACCTGTGCAAGTCATTTTAGCCATGAAGAACATGCACAGGGTCGCAGTGCGCGACCCTTAGTAAATATTTATGGTAGCAATAAGAAGCTGTCAGTGTATTATACTCTTTGTATAGGAGAGGGACGCCTTTTGGGCCCCCCATGATTTCTGCAATAGCATAACATTACACCCCTGTTCAGCAGTCACTGTGGGGCATATTTACTTACCCGGTCCATTCGCTATCCAACTGTGCGTTCTCTGTGGAGGATTCGGGTCTTCCGGCGATTCACTAAGATATTGCGCCCGATGTCCACTAGGTGTCGCTGCTGCACTGAAGTCCGTCGGAGTTCACTGAAGTTCACCAAGCTATCATGGGTGCAGGTAAGAGCGTGCCAAGCGACACTAAAAAAATACGGTGTTTTTTCCGAATCCGTCGGGTTTTCTTACGGCCACGCCCCCCCGATTTCTGTTGCGTGCATGCCAGCGCCGATGCGCCACAATCCAATTGCCCGGGGCAATTCAGGGAAAATTGGCGCAAAACGGTAAAATTCTGGTAACCTGATGGTAACCTTAGTAAATAACCCCCTGTGTGTTCCTGCACCCTTGAAGAGGAGAAGTCAGGGTGGTTTGGGACACTGAGCCTCCCACAGGTCCTCATGCAATGGTGGTTTGGTGTCCCCCTGAAGTCACCCTGTAGCAATAATTAACCCTTTATATATACCTTGTTCTGCTGGTCCCCGCCAGCGCATTCACACAGGGAAGCCGGTGGACCACATCCCGGTACCCCACACCGGTGTCACTGCGCATGTGCTATGGGTACAGCGATTGCCCAGTGAAGCCGCGGGGTACTGCTCCAGCCTCAGTGCATTACTGCGCAGGAAGCACCAAGGGTCCGATGGGTCAAAGGCATTTTGTGACACTAAACCACCATAAGGACCAGTGGGTGGTTTAGTGTCCCCAAAGCCCTGACAGGTTCCCTTCATGATATCATAAACAAGTAAAAAAAAATAGCAATAAATAGAAATAAATAGAAATAGTGCAATAATTACTGTATAAAGCAGGACGTCCCCTGGTGCACGGAGGAGCCAGAGATCAGGCGTCACATAAACAACGGAAAATCCAACAAGAGAGCAAATCCTGTAAGAAATCCACAAGGTTATAAAATTATTATCCGATAAACATCCGGCTTTTTCCTGTTTCTGGTTAGCAAATATACAATACACGTAGATATCAGTGTATACAAGGTCATAAAGCAATTACAGTCAATGGGGGTTTTGTTCTCAGTTTGGATTATTATAATAACCCAGGAAGTGAACAAGATAAACTGGGGAACATTGTGACCTTTTGGGTGGACACTAAACTAACGACCCCAAACCTACTAAATCATCAGGTCAGAGGCAAATAATGCGGGTCACTGGATCACACTGGGCCTATGGTGCCGCATACTACATACTACAGATATGGCACCAGTGGGTAAAGGGGGGCATGGGTTAAAACCTAACCCGCTTCACCCTTGTGTCTCCTAGAAGATCCATTTAAAGATGTTCTGCTGTCATAAAACAACTTATATGGTAGAAAACTTCAGGACAATGTGACCCCCTGCTCCACCTCCACAAACTCCTCATTATCATTATAGTAGCTGATTCCAGGGGCCTCGCTATAGAGGGTGCAGGGGTAATAGTTCAACCTATTCCAGCTTTTCCATGTAGATTCCCATGAACAAAAGTTAGTGCTGAGACCCCCACCGATCATGAGAATGAGGAGTCCGTCGGACCCCTTTGTCGGTCCTCAGAGTAATGGAGCAGACGGCCACATAGGACCGTTCTGGTCCATTAATCTCTATGGAGCTAATGGAGATCAGTGAGCGCTGCGCTCAGCAATTTCCGTCAGCTCCATAGAGATAATTGGAGCAGAACGGTCATGCGCGGCCGTTTGCTCCAATAGTCTGACGGAGTGACGAGGGGTCTGACAGAGGTATGTGGAACCCCATTGGACCCCTCGTTTTCGCGATCATTGGGGGTCTCAGGACTATCACATGGATGGGACCTAACTTTTGTTTGTGGGAAAACCCCTTTAAGACAATGGCGTTTCCCTTTCTATAGTATTGGAGATATCATTACTACTTGTAGCTTTATTACAGACCTCTGTCTGGTGACTCCCTGGAATAATATTTGTGATGGGCGGCCTCACCGCTGCCTGTTTGCCGTGCACATAATACTGTACGTCCGTAGCCTCCGGTCTGCGCCATGACCCGAGGGAAAGAGAATGAAATAGCCGCCATACATGCTGAGCCGTGACATGACATCTGCAGTGCTCGCTTCTCATTCCCAGTCAATGAGGCTTCCATCTTACTTCCATACACAGCCTGGATCCCTCCAAAGTGTTTGAGCCAGAAAAAAAACAAGCCCCCACCTAATTGTAGACAATGGCCCCTGCAGTTCAAGATATTTCTTCCCTTCATGTGATGTCACACAGGTGCACAGCTCGATATATCCAAGGTCATTTGATGTCACACAGGTACATGGCTCATTATAGATCTGGTTATGTGATTTCACAGTGGTGCATGGGTCTGTGCTATAACGAACCGTGCACCTGTGTGACATCACATGACCTTGGATATATCGAGCTGTGCACCTGTGTGACATCACATGACCAGGGATATATCGAGCTGTGCACCTGTGTGACATCACATGACCAGGGATATATCGAGCTGTGCACCTGTGTGACATCACATGACCAGGGATATATCGAGCTGTGCACCTGTGTGACATCACATGACCAGGGATATATCGAGCTGTGCACCTGTGTGACATCACATGACCAGGGATATATCGAGCTGTGCACCTGTGTGACATCACATGACCAGGGATATAACGAGCCATGCACCTGCGTGACATCACATGACCAGGGATATAACGAGCCGTGCACCTGCGTGACATCACATGACCAGGGATATAACGAGCCGCGCACCTGTGTGACATCACATGACCAGGGATATAACGAGCCGCGCACCTGTGTGACATCACATGACCAGAGATATATAACGAGCCGTGTACCTGTGTGACATCACATGACCAGGGATATAACGAGCCGTGCACCTGTGTGACATCACATGACCAGGGATATATATCGAGCTGTGCACCTGTGTGACATCACATGACCAGGGACATAACCAGCGGTGCACCTGTGTGACATCACATGACCAGGGATATAACGAGCCATGCACCTGTGTGACATCACATGACCAGGGATATAACGAGCCGCGCACCTGTGTGACATCACATGACCAGGGATATAACGAGCCGCGCACCTGTGTGACATCACATGACCAGGGATATATAACGAGCCGTGTACCTGTGTGACATCACATGACCAGGGATATAACGAGCCGTGCACCTGTGTGACATCACATGACCAGGGATGTATAACGAGCCGTGCACCTGTGTGACATCACATGACCAGGGATATAAGGAGCCGTGCACCTGTGTGACATCACATGACCAGGGATATAACGAGCCGTGCACCTGCGTGACATCACATGACCAGGGATATAACGAGCCGCGCACCTGTGTGACATCACATGACCAGGGATATATAACGAGCCGTGTACCTGTGTGACATCACATGACCAGGGATATAACGAGCCGTGCACCTGCGTGACATCACATGACCAGGGATATAACGAGCCGCGCACCTGTGTGACATCACATGACCAGGGATATATAACGAGCCGTGCACCTGCGTGACATCACATGACCAGGGATATAACGAGCCGCGCACCTGTGTGACATCACATGACCAGGAATATAACGAGCCGTGCACCTGTGTGACATCACATGACCAGGGATATATAACGAGCCGTGCACCTGCGTGACATCACATGACCAGGGATATAACGAGCCGCGCACCTGTGTGACATCACATGACCAGGGATATAACGAGCCGTGCACCTGTGTGACATCACATGACCAGGGATATAACGAGCCATGCACCTGTGTGACATCACATGACCAGGGATATAACGAGCCGTGCACCTGTGTGACATCACATGACCAGGGATATATAACGAGCCGTGCACCTGCGTGACATCACATGACCAGGGATATAACGAGCCGCGCACCTGTGTGACATCACATGACCAGGGATATAACGAGCCGTGCACCTGCGTGACATCACATGACCAGGGATATAACGAGCCGTTCACCTGTGTGACATCACATGACCAGGGATATAACGAGCCGTGCACCTGTGTGACATCACATGACCAGGGATATAACGAGCCGCGCACCTGTGTGACATCACATGACCAGGGATATAACGAGCCGCGCACCTGTGTGACATCACATGACCAGGGATTGTTTTGTATCCACAGGAAGTAAACAGTGAAGCTTCCTATAGAATGACAGCAAGCAGAGATCTAGAAACCTGCGAATATCTGATGCAGAATGTATATTGGAAAATTGTACAAACTATAATTACACACAATATCGATTATTTGCTGTAGTGATAAACCCCTTATAGAACAAATGAGCTGAATGCTGAAACACAACTTCTCCATCCTTCTTTCCCAACTTCTGCCATCCAGATGAAATGAGAGCCCGAAATAATCAAGCGGTACAGACCTTACAGCCCGATCCTTCCATCCTCAACACCCATTGGGTAAAAGTTGGGAGGCAGTGAAGACCATTAGATGGTGGAGAAGCCCCAACACATCAGGAGCACCGCGAGCTTCTATACTTGTCTATATTGTTACGTTGTATATTGTCACATGATTCGGGAATGACCCGAGTTCTTCATCGATGTCCTCGTATCTATGTCACAGATCCCCCCCCCCCCTGTACTAATCCCCCCACCCCCACCCCCCCATTACATAAATGCTCAGCAGCAGCAGGAGGATCATTAACCCTCAAAACATCATCTAATTGGATAATTAAGGTATAATAGAAGTGACCGGGTCCCAGGCCTTCATGTGCGTCAGGTCCGGAGGACGCGGTTCTGCTAGAACAAGACTTTCTGTGTTTACAGCTTTGGACTAAACCTTTTATTTCATTACTGGAAAGTCGTCAGGAATTGGAAACTTGTGAGATTAGGCGCGGATCACAGAGGGGTTTGTGTGAACTGGGACATAGGGGGGGGGGCGGAATTGGTTTAAGGCTCTAAAAGCGATTAGAACCACTTTTTGATTTGCCATGTGTGAGAAAGCTTAGATACGATGTTTAGATACATGTGCAACCGTCCATATTACACACTTCACAGCTAGACGCCCCCCCTATGGGCCTCCTGACCCAAACTCTGAACATTAAGTGGTCTATGGATACTTAAAGGGCATCTACCACCAGGGTGAAAGACTGTATGCAAATGAGCCCGAGCTTGGAGCCCCTCAGGCTCATTTGCATACAATCCTTCATCCTGGTTGTAGATGTCCTTTAAGCTTTGTATTAGGGACCTATAGGCACTGCTTTTTATTGGACTATACCTCTATGTTGTTGTATATTATGTCAAATATCCCAATTTTCTTATTGATTCCGAATAGACCAGTGAAATATGTCGGACTTTGCAGGACACTGAAGGCATAAATATGTACAATTGTGTCCCTTGACCATCTATTGACTGTGATTAAACGGGGAGATACTCTGCTACGCCTGTCCCTCTGTTCCAGCACTGCTGTGCCAGTCCCTCTGATGTCATAAAGGTTCATGTGATCACATGCGACCAATTGTTGGCCTCATCATTCACATGGACACAAGCACTGATGTCACTGATGATGATGTGAATGGCCCATTGCGACCACAGTAAGGACAGAATGAGAAATAGAGGGAACAGGGAGTGCAGCGCTGGAACAGACTGCACAGGGCCGGTGAATATGCCTTATTTTACTCATTTACACATCCTCTTGCAACAAGTGGGGTTTTATTCGGTAAACCTGTGACCCCCTATGCATTCAGTGCTTGGTTATCAGAGATATGAGCTGAAGTTAAGAGTCAAATAAAATTTTTTAGGTGTTAAACTTCAAGGTGCACCAAATTTGTGACTTTTGTTAAATGTAGCAATGCAAACTTTAGCAACATTGACTAAAAGAATTCCTCCACCCTGGATACATCTGCCCCCTATGTGCGCTGCTCCATTGACATGTGCAATGAGCCACTTGACCGGACAGGACCGGACCCAGTGACCGGACCGGACGTTTTTCTGCTCTGTTCCGTCATGTGTAGGTAGATTAATGGCCATATGGGTTTTTTTTTAGGTTTTTTTGTACAACGCCCTTGAGGTATAATATAACACTAGACAATGGAAGTGTCTACCGTAAGGGGCTTTCATATTGGGTCTTATCATTCACTTCAAAAAGAGTCAAAAAGTTGACGGGGCCATTAATGGGAGCAGGTTTTGTAGTGCTGATTCCCCAGGATTGCAGTGGATGTGAGTTGTCATACATTATGGGCATGGGCTGATCACTGCCCCCTATGAATACCCCCCGTCTGCCGCTTACTAGTCCCACCAGTCTGACAAGTCAGTCCTGCTCCTGGTACAGACCAAAGATGATGACAAGTAGCTCTGAATCTCCAGGAGACTGATGAACTTCACACCAATATACCCCAAGGGGCAGATATCAGGTGTCAATGTGGCCTTCAGTATGACATCCATTTTCTTAAAATTGGCCTCAAGGTGATGGATCTCAGCAGCTTTGTGGGTAAAGGTGACCCTTGCGTAATGCAGACCTCTATCTCCGCGGTTCTCAGCAGTTCTTGTCTCTGAGGAGGTCACAGGTCCCTATCAGTTCTGCACACAGTAAGAAGAAAGCGCCAGTGTTACAGTTTCAATAAGGAAACTGATCATAAGATGAGCCAGGAACCTGCTGACGAGCCAAAAATAAAAAACAAACTGTGAGTAAAAGTAAGAGAAGCCTCTACAATGCAAGTCTGTACATACAGATGTGTCTCTCCCTACCTCTTGGCTCAACATATCTTGAAGAGTTCGGTGAGACGATGAATCGTTACTCTTTGGACTTTGCAGGTCACATGACCTTATTCATATCAAGATATCTCGAATCAAGAGAAAGGGTAAGGGAGGGCCCATCTCTGTAAGCCAAAGCCCCCCCTTTCCTCCGATGACCCCAATAGTTGCTTGACCTTTGAACTTCTTGTGCTGAGCCCACAATGTATGAGATGTAGCGTGAGACACATTTATAAAATGCTGATGGCTGAGTATATAGACTGACGATTGGTTTCTGTATTTTAGGTTATGGATATACCACCCCGCTCACGGACTCTGGGAAGGCGTTCTGTATCTTCTACGCTCTGGTTGGCGTCCCATTCACCATGCTGGTCCTCAGTGCGGCTGTCCAGCGCCTTATGGCTACCTTCACCCACCGGCCCATCCGCTTCTTCCAACTCCACAAAGGCTTCGACCGCAAGAAGGTCACCAGGGTCCATTTTGTTATCTTGAGTTTGGCGGTGCTGGTTCTGTTCCTGGTGGTGCCGTCCGCCATATTCAGCTCTATAGAGAGTTCTTGGACTTTCTTGGATGCGTTTTACTTCTGCTTTATCTCACTTTGCACCATTGGCCTCGGTGACTACGTTCCTGGAGAACAGAACAACCAGTGGCTCCGACAGCTGTACAAAGTATCTGTGGCTTGTAAGTATCGGGCCCGGGGGTCCATTGGATATAATGTTACTTTCTTCTTTCTATTACATGTTTATATATAAAGTATAGATTTTCTATCCGCTTTATAATATGGAGCCTCCGTTGGACAGTAGTGGATTATTATATAGATGGTTTGGGAGGTGGCCGGGGGCTCAAGCCTTCTACGGGGCATATGGGTCTTCACCCATGAAATCCTTGTACATCTGTTCCTGCTCTTAATACACATTTACACAAGAGCCATTTCAAGACTTTTGAAGGTCCTCCAAAGGTCCTGGAGCTGCAGAGGGGATGCATCCTCCATTCCCCAAGACTCTTCATCCTAGTACCAGATGTAGGAACTGATTCCAGACTTGTAGGAGCTATAATAGTCCTACAGCCCAGAGACAATGGTGGTCTTACATTTCCCCCTCGGGGTGGGGAGGGGGGTTTTAGGTCACATTATCAGTAAAAAAAACCTTGTGTTTTGGGTTGGTCTTATCTTTTGTGATAAGTATTGTTCTCTTTCTTCTTTGTTCTTGCTCAGTTTATCTTGACCTTCTCTGATTAAGCAGAGGCTGGTTACATTGTTGCTTAGATGATGGTGTATACCTCAAGCATCCGGACTAACCGGAAGATTTGGATTGTGCAATGGAAAGAATAGACTCTATTATTACTCGAGATACTAAACTTGTGGTCCTATAGTCTAATTTTAACAAGATCTTCCATCTGCTCTACATTGTGTTATGGGCCTCATGGCAAACATCTAGAGAACATCGGAGATAGGACTTTACTATCCAATGTGCCAATAAACCTTTCGTCTTTTCCTCTTATCCTGGGTTATACTTCGTCTTGGATTGTCCATTCATCTAAAATCTTATATCTTATGTAATCTCTTCTTGTCTCCCACAGTCTACCTCTTACTTGGTCTTATGGCCATGCTGCTCGTCCTCCAGACATTCCACAAAGCCGCAGATCTCCACGGACTCACCGACCTCTTCTACCTCCCTCACCTCCATGACCACGAAGATCAGGAACCCATCCTGGAGACCACAAACTCTACTCTGAGCAACAAAGAACCTAAAAGACCGCTCACTACAGAGACCCAGCCCAGCTACTCATCCATCAACCGATAACCCCGAGCCACCCGTTCAGCGCCTACAGAACGCTGCAGATTGTAAGGATACAACCTGATGAGAAATCTCTTCTGTATCACATGACGGCCTTCCGGACTCTTCCATGGAAGGAGAAGTGTGACCACTGCTTAACCATAAGTCATTATAATAGGTTTACATTAAGAATGTCAGAGGGAAATGTGCATTAGACTGACCGCAACTTATTACCAATTGTATTTTATCCCCAACCTGAATGTTATAAAGTATCCCAGATGTTTCTATGTGCCTTGACTGAAGTAATAATAGTATATATATATATTACACTATTCCCAACAATCTGCCAGGAAGCCATTGGTGGGATATAACACATCTATGGTTCTATGGCACATTCTTTATGGGACAGCTATTCCTCACAACTTCTCTATACACTTGCACACACATTCACCCAAGTGTGAGCAGTCAGCAGCTTCCAGATATTACAATGGATGGGGTGCGTAAAATTCAACATTCCCAATCTCTTTTTTTCCCCCCGAAACATCGGAAAACCCCTAGTTGGCTGGGAGCTAGCAGCAGGCGATTTTCATCTCATGTATATGGCCGCAGATTATGACTCTATACAAGCATTAAAGGGGTTGTCCGGAGGTTGAAAAACATGGCTGCTCTCTTCCAAAAACAGCGCCACCCCTGGTTTTGCCGGTATTGTAGCTAAGCTGTATAGGAGAGGAGCTGGGAGAAAGGAGCCATGTATTTTGTACCACCAGGCATCCCCTTTAAGGCATAAGAACTTATAATATGGAAGTTTTTATGGTCTTGTACCTCCATATAACTTCCATTTGTGATGGAATATGTTGCTCTTATCTATTCCCGGGTAGAAGTGGTAGAATCCCTCCATATCACCAGGCCATAACCTGCTCTGGTAGAATCCCTCCATATCACCAGGCCATAACCTGCGGTGGTAGAATCCCTCCATATCACCAGGCCATAACCTGCGGTGGTAGAATCCCTCCATATCACCAAGCCATAACCTGCTCTGGTAGAATCCCTCCATATCACCAGGCCATAACCTGTGGTGGTAGAATCCCTCCATATCACCAGGCCATAACCTGCGGTGGTAGAATCCCTCCATATCACCAGGCCATAACCTGCTCTGGTAGAATCCCTCCATATCACCAGGCCATAACCTGCGGTGGTAGAATCCCTCCATATCACCAGGCCATAACCTGCGGTGGTAGGGAATCCATATATTTACCATCATACAAGTCCTTGAATAGCACAGGGATCCAAAGTGTGATTAATGGCAGACCAGGGACTAGGTTCTGCCTCTTACTTCTTCTTCTGTATCTCCATCCAGAACCATGTTTGCAAGTTTTATGCAAAATTATCCTTTAGTGCAGAAAAAGCAGAGGAATAACCCAAAGATACATCGGAGGTCCCAAAAACGATTATTGTTATTATGTGTTTTGGTGTTTTAGTGTATTATTGGCCCAATGTCACATTGTATGTAGTAGCGCATTGATGGTGGAATCGGAGGGGGGGGGGGGGTAATCTCAATTTAGTCTTGTTATTTCTTCAAATACTTGATTTGAGAATTCTTAAGTAAAGTGAAGGGTCCTTATCCAAGAGCCAGAACTATGAGCCAGAGAGGGAAGGGCTAGGGGAAGCTCGTCTCATTCTGGAGGACCCGGCCCGGTGTTTGAAGTTGTAATACTTCATTTCTCCTGTGGAGGTGCTAGAGTGCAACCTATAACTGATGCAACATTTTGCTCCACTGCCCCCGTACACATATACTTACCCTTTTAACCCTAATTGTCTCACAATAGAAGATGTTTTGTCCCATAATTATTATTATTATCAATCAGCACCTTTTTTTTAACAAAACCAATATAATGGAATAAAAGGGAATATTATGTAGTGTAGTCGCTTTTTAGCTTGTATGCAGTAAGTCCATGGTAGATGGTTGTTATTTTATGATACTTATCACTGTTTTGCACAATTTCTGAGACTTAAACCATTAAAATGGATGTTTTTTTTTTTTTTTAAAGTTACTTTTATAAGAGACGGTTTTGGAAATTGCAGTAAAAATAAGCAAAGGGAGACAAAAATGGGAGCGTAGCCGATAGCAGACAAGAGGGAGTGGCCTATTTTATATGGGTTATATGACAAGAGGGAGTGGCCTATTTTATATGGGTTTTATGACAAGAGGGAGTGGCCTATTTTATATGGGTTTTATGACAAGAGGGAGTGGCCTATTTTATATGGGTTTTATGACAAGAGGGAGTGGCCTATTTTATATGGGTTTTATGACAAGAGGGAGTGGCCTATTTTATATGGGTTTTATGACAAGAGGGAGTGGCCTATTTTATATGGGTTTTATGACAAGAGGGAGTGGCCTATTTTATATGGGTTATATGACAAGAGGGAGTGGCCTATTTTATATGGGTTATATGACAAGAGGGAGTGGCCTATTTTATATGGGTTTTATGACAAGAGGGAGTGGCCTATTTTATATGGGTTTTATGTCACTGAATGTCCGTCCTCCCTCCATGGAAGACTTGCACTAATCTCTAGTTTGCACTCACATGACTATAGGAGGAAGCGATGAAGTAAAATAGTAGTTTTATTGTTTTATTGAAACTTGAGACAAATGTATTTCCCAGCATTCCTCATCCGCTATAGACGTGATCACATGGGATGGTGGGCCTGAAGGTGGTCTTACCCATCAGACGGCTCTATAGTAACTTGCATGCTCAGCTTAGCCGAGTGTGCAGGTTTATTCCATGAGTGATAGAACTTCTCTTCAGAAGAAGAGGTTTGGACATATTGGGGGTCATTTACTTACCCGGTCCTGTCGCGATCCAGCGGCGCGTTCTCCGACGAGGATCCAGGTCTTCCGGCGATTCACTAAGGTCGTGCGCCCGATGTCCACCAGGTGGCCCGCTGGAGTTCACCAACCTATTCCTGGTGCACGTGAGTGATTGATTTTGCGACACAATTAGTTTTTTAAATTCCGCGTTTTTGCAGAATCCGTCGGGTTTTCCGATGGCCACGCCCCCTGATTTCCATCACATGCAAGCCGGCGCCAAAATCCGATCGCGTGTGCCAAAATCCTGGTGGAATTCGACGTAAAAACGGAAAAATTCGGGAAACCAGACGAAAGTGCGGCCCCTGAGCCCTTAGTAAATGAGCACCATTGGGGCAAATTTAATTACCTGGTCCTGTCGCGATCCCCAATTGGGACGGTTCGACGAGGATGAAGTCCGGTGCGATTCATATAGCTCGTGCGCCCGTGTTCCTGCATGTGTCGCTTCCGGAGTTCACCTTCTTCTTCCCGCTGCATGTTAGTGCGTGTCTTGCGACACAATTCGAAATGTTAAATCCTGGGCGTAGTCTGAATCTGTCGGATCGTCCGTAGGCCCGCCCCCACAATTTGTATTGCGTGCAAGCCGGCGCTGCTGCACCAAAATCCCCTGTTAAATGCGGTGCAAAACAGAAATTGTCAGGAAACCCGACGAAAATGCGCTCCGTGGCCCCTTAGTGAATGTGCCCCATTAAGATCTGGATTGCACTGAAGCCCCACATATATACATTACATGGCACCTGCTGAGCCTCTTGTGTATAGTGTAGTATTAGCAACTCTTCCCTTGGGAGCACCGTTTGTTGTACAGGGGTAAAGCGGCTGCTAAATTTTTATATGATATGTATGGGCAGATAATGCGTTTGCGTAATTGGGAGCTGCAGTACCCCAACACGACCACTGTACAGTAGATGGAGCCTACGTTGTGTCAGTCATCAGACCCCCGGCCATCGGACATTGACGACATATGATAAATAGAAGTCATCAATATCTCTAACTCTATAGACTAGAGGTGCTGAATGAGCTCCACGTGGCACCACGTGGCCCAGATATTCAGGTTTTTTTAATGTTGTATTTTGTAATGAATTATGATTGTACTTTTTAACAAGGATTATTTAACCATTTACCTGCCGTCACGGTTGTCTATATGTTTGTGAATAAATCTTAATAACTCATTGAATTCTGTGTCGTTATTTCAGTGATCGTTATGGATGTGCGGGGGGCGATCCTATAGGTAACATAATAGGTATATAATAAGGGGCCCACTGTTTTAGGGGGCCCCAGCATCTAGAGTATTGGGTGTGAATGTATGTATATGTGATGTGTATATGCTGTATGTGTGTATATGTGATGTGTATATGCCGTATGTGTGTATATGTGATGTGTATATATGTGATGTGTATATATGTGATGTGTATATGCCGTATGTGTGTATATGTGATGTGTATATGCCGTATGTGTGTATATGTGATGTGTATATGCCGTATGTGTGTATATGTGATGTGTATATGCCGTATGTGTGTATATGTGATGTGTATATGCCGTATGTGTGTATATGTGATGTGTATATGCCGTATGTGTGTATACGTGATGTGTATATGCCGTATGTGAGTATACGTGATGTGTATATGCCGTATGTGAGTATACGTGATGTGTATATGCCGTATGTGTGTATATGTGATGTGTATATGCCGTATGTGTGTATATGTGATGTGTATATGCTGTATGTGTGTATATGTGATGTGTATATGCCGTATGTGTGTATATGTGATGTGTATATGCCGTATGTGTGTATACGTGATGTGTATATGCTGTATGTGTGTATATGTGATGTGTATATGCTGTATGTGATATGTATATGCTGTATACGTGATGTGTATATGCTGTATGTGTGTATATGTGATGTGTATATGCTGTATGTCTGTGTATATGATACATGGGTGTATATGCTACTGTATATGTGTATAGGCTGTATATATTGTGTGTGTATATGTGATGTGTATATGCTGTATGTGTGTATATGTGATGTGTATATGCTGTATGTGTGTATATGTGATGTGCATACATTGTATGTCTGTGTATATGATACATGGGTGTATATGCTACTGTATATGTGTATAAGCTGTATATATTGTGTGTATATACAGTATGTATATTTTTTAAGGGGTAAGTGGGGCCACATTCAGTAGTCTACTATGGGGTCCTGCCTCTCCTAGTGACACCACTGATGGAAGTATGATGTGGTCTGGATTGTGTGTGCAGACTAGAGATGAGCGCACCCGGAGTTTCCGTTTAGGTTCAACCGCACAACCTGGACGTATTACAAATTTATGCCCTTTGCTATTGGCCATGGCCACGGTTGTCCCGGGCTAGTAGCAAGGGGTCTCAATTTTCTGGATTGACCAATCCGGGAACGCGTCCAAGTTACGCGGCTGAACCCAAACTGAAACTACGGGTCGGCTCATCTCTAGAGGAGACGTCTGAGGGTTCTCCTTTCCTTCTGAGCTCAGGACAGCAGAATCAGTACAATGGACCATCAAGAATATCACCACTGGCCACGGATTCCTCCCTGTAGGGTCAATGACCAATACCCCCCCCCCCCCCCAGCAGCCCCATAAAAAAGTATTTCTGAGATTGAAGTCTCCTTGGTTATCACACGGTATCACATGTTACTGAGAATAGACAATAACTGAGAAAATAACCCGGCGTAACGTGCAAACATGAAATTCTTCATACACAACTACATCATCACCCTACAAAGAGACTAAGTCCATACAAAGCCTCGTAATGCTACAAAGTGTCCGAACTTGTAACCAGGACGCGCACAATCTGTATCACACATAATGGAGGAGACATCTTACATGTCTGGTTCCCTTCTGTGTAATATGTTGGTAAAGAATAATTAGCATGTTACTATCATAGGAATTAGGAATTCGAGAACCGGGCGTTATACCCAGCTGTGTGTAGACGTCACTTTCTGGCTTCCTCTTTGCCTATTTTTTAGTAATATGTACATTCATCCACTAGAGGGCGATCTACTCCTGATCAATGAAACTGGAAGTCACGCAACCAATGGCCGGTGCCTATAGCTCCCTGTCCGAAGACTAAATGCAGATTTAACTTAAAGGAAATGTCTATAAAACTGATGTCCTCTTACTAGCAAGAGACACTTTACGTCACTGCTTAAAGGGCATGTCTGGAAAAAAAAAGCAATGATTGCTGCAGTTTTTTTAGCTCTTGATTTTATTACAGGAGGGGGACAATGTTCACTTTGTTACCATAATAGGCGGTGGTGCAGTCATAATGTATGCGATGCAGGATGAAGGATACACAGACAGGTGACATGTCCTCCAGCCACTACCATGGAGTCATCTGACTGCACCTGAAGTGCATTGCATGTGCATCACGTGATGCCAGGGGCTCAGATGTCACATCTTTCTTATCTCAGCTTTCATCACCGCTCCTGCTGAGAGCTGCAGTCCTGCTGCATAACCGTGGGGGTATATATTACACTCAGTTATACTGTATGTCCCCCGGTGCCGTGCTGGATGCCCTGAGCTCAGCTGAGGACATTTACCACCTTTTACAAAGGTGATAACATCCGGACACCTGTGTAAAGCGCAGCTTCCACTGTAAGAACCAAGCCATGGCCATCGGTTCATGAAGTCGTTATACTCAACAGATTTAACTCATAACCCTAATTCTACCAAGCAAACTTGGAATAATCTTGATGTTTGGGCAAAAATAAAAATTCTTAGTTTTTTCTAGGTCTATGTTGTTAGGTCCATATCCAAGTGCATGTCCTCCATACCACATACGACCCCAACATCCTCATCATGGCCACAGTCGTGTACACCGATTTTTGACCTTTTGCACTCCAAAAGCGTGTTCTCCGACCCATGACATTTGACCTCATCCAGGAGAATTCTTAGCCCCTTGCCCTCCCCGAATTCTGCCTTCCTGGCCACCTTCAACACGTAGGGGTAACCCAACTGTCTGCAGACCACAGAGCCCGCCCTGCTATCGAATCTGTCATTGCAGATTGTCCCCCATTCCCCGTTGACGTGGATCTCCACCCTCCCTCGGTCAGGTTTTTTATCTTCATTGATCAGGCGGACGGTGCCGTGTTTGATCTTTTTTGTGATCCTCACTTTTTGCTTCCTGAGGACTTTCTTCTTCATGCGTTTCACCATTGGACCTCTCTTCCCCCCTGTCCTACTACTGAAGTCAGTTCTTCTCGTGGGGCTCGGTGATGTGCTTTTTGGGTATTGGGTGTATCTGGAGTGGGACGTTCTCTGGTTGGGAGGGAATGTTGAGTGTGGCTTTCCTTTGGTGGTGATGAAGACATCTTTTAGTTCACTCTGCCATCCTTTGGTGGGAATCCATTGATTTGTTGGCCGAGAAGTCACAGTGACCTTCCTTCCTCTCTTAGCCATGGTTACCCCTTTCTCCATCTTTGGATGTGGTGTTACAGTTTTTCTTGGCCTTGGTGGCTTAGGGACAGGGGCAGCTGTAGCATATCCGGGGGTGGTCATTCTCCGGTAGGTTGTGCTCGCCGGTGTTGCAGCAGTAAAGTGAGGCTCTAATGTTGTGCTGAATCTGGTTGTATCTTGCAATCTGGTTGGGCTTGTGGTTGGAGCAGATTCAGTTGTCATAGCTTTGGACTTTAGAATAAGTTCTGTGGAAAATAAGTAAAAGAAAATGGGTAGAAATGAGTAGATTTGTTCTACCTGCAAAATTTCTTGCTGTTATGTGACCTAAAGCCACATATAAGTTGGTGACGTGGCCAGATATGGATGCAGAATAATAGATTTCTCATACACAAGACTCTTATGTGCTTGGATACAGCTCTCCAGATTGTTACTCACTTTGCTTTGGATAGAAATCCATCAGTTTTCCTTTGACCGGGACGGATCGAGGATTCAGTGCACATTTGCCTGGAGGAGCTCTTCTGCGAAGACAAATGAGAAGAAGAGAATGGGGCCGATTTATCAAGCGCTCTAAAAGTAAGAATGTGCTTAGCAATCACAGCTCCCCATTAAAATATTCATGAGCACTGGTAAAATGAAAGCTGAGCTGTAATTGGTTGCCAACTTGCCCCAATGTGTGATTCAAGTTACTGCCAAGATAACCCAAGATTTTGGAGGAGTCAGTGGTCAAAAAACACGAATAGTTGGACGTCTGATGACCTTGACATTGGGAATGTTTCCATTTCCTCATAGATTATGGTAAACGGGAGGACTATGGGCCACACAACATGAGTACATAATAGAGTATTGTGCTTGAGGCCTTCGTCTGCCAGCTCCATGTACCACTACAAATATGTAAGAAGCTTAAGGCCCAACTATTTGGAGACTGAAGACACAGTGCCGGCTACATGGCAGATCACAGGCCTCTTCCACACTATGAGCAAAGTTCTTTCTTTCTCGATCTGTAAAGTTGAAGCAGCATTACTTTGAAGGATCCACTATCTTGTACATGACTCCTGCGGCCACCGCTGCGCTGGGCGTCCCCGTGGACAAGAAGTACAATTCACCTTTAAAAGAAAAGAGAAATTAGTAAAATTTAAGAATTCCATACGTTCCAACGTGTTTACGCCCTCTTATAGTCAAGATATAAGGACGAGTCAAATAAGGTGAAGACACGGCTGGTTTGGCAAAAACTGAGAAAAATGTTGGATGGTTCTACGTCCACTGGCCACGATCTAGAGATATTGAGAAAAACCTTGTGGTAAATTATATAATAGAATGTTATGAGTTAATAGGGCATTAAATTGATATCAATGGATTGGAAGATTGGCTTCCAGGGTGGGTGTAGGTGTCTTTCATCCCTCTAGCAAATATTATGTGCATTAGATAGAGAGCTCATGGATTTCAGTTTTCGTTCGGCCACGCCCCCCGATTTCCGTTGCGCACATGCCAGCGCCGATGCACCACAATCCGATCGCGTGCGCCACAATCCCGGGGCAATTCAGGTACAATCGGCGCAAATCGGAAATATTCGGGTAACACGTCGGGAAAACGCGAATCGGGCCCTTAGTAAATGACCCCCTATGTGTTTACTGGGGCCCAGGTCTCCTATCACTATTGACCCCTCCCACTTGCCTATGACTTGACACAGACCATATGACTATATAATGTGTTACCTGCCTCATCCTCTCCAAATGATATTATATAAGGGTAATAGGCGTTGATGAGTTTGGGGAAGTTGCAGGTTTGACCGAGTCCCATGCAGATTTCTGTGTAGTCCCATTGCTTTCCGTCCTTGTCCTCTTTTAGAGACATTAAGCGCCTGGAAATGAGAAAAATCATCACATAAGAGAAACTGAGATTCATGTGTATTACAGATCAACTCTACCCCAAAGACATATGGAACCAGTAGGCGATCACACGTATAGCATAAGGAGCGTCTCCTCCTACAAGGAATTGTCCTGGGTGAATTCTATGGTCAAGCGGCTAAATCCTCCTCCGCATCCACATGATTTAATGCTCCCGTGAATCTTGAATTTGCATTTAATTTTAATAAAGTCATATTGTTTGTGTCCAAATTTTTCCACAATCTGTCAGAATTCCTGAGATATTTAAGGTTCTGTGCGTTGATACAAGTTATCAATCAGTGTAAAGTATAAGTGCACAATGGGGGACACGTATCATAGATGGTTTTTTTCTTTGGTTTATATTTGAGACATTTGGCGGCTCTTTTTTGCAGCTTATAAAAAGAAGAAATGTAAATGCCAAAATGTATGAATCAAAAGAATAAAATAATAAAAAAAAAGATAATGTGCAAAATGTGAAATATTTAAAGCTTGTGAACTAATTCCAATCTACAGTGTTAAAATAGGGTCCATGAAAAAAATTCCTTCCATTTCACTTGCCCTGGACCAGGCGCCTAAATATTTGCAATAATAAGCAAAAAAAAAAGGGATTTATAAGTGAAAAATTACACAGAACATCTGGAAAATAAAGATACATACGGCACAAGGGGCAGACTAAGGGGCACTGGAAAAACAACAGCAAAAGTCACAGTGAAAAGTCCCAAAAATGAGACAATTTATCCAGCAGAAATAAAGATACATGTCCCCCAATATCCCCCAATGTTCTATTAGTCACAGATATTCTCACCCACTCATGAAGTCTCCAAAGATGTATCGTCCTACAAGATTGGGCATTTGACATCCGCGATAGACGTAGCCTCCAGTAACCGACTTCCCAAGTGAATGAGGATAGGCGAATATCGGTAAGATGTCATCTGAAAATGGAAAATGAGGAAATACTACAGAACACATTGGGAGTAGTAGTTACACCACGGTTATCGGAGTCTTCCTCAATCTGTAGTGAATATAAAGATGAGACACTCCATGTGATGTACAGATGTGATGACTCTCGGTGACGTGGATGTGCCGTACACTCAGACACCGGTGGACGGGTTGTGAAATCTTTCCGGGACTCTGTGTGACAGATGACTGTGTTGGCTCCATTGTGGTAATATATGTGCTGAATTGTGTCAAGGTCTGGAATATATTCAAACCAACTACATTGGGCTTGTCTCCAGCCATTCACTTACTGTTCTCAGCCAGAACTAATTGTGATATACTATGATCCCCTATTCCGGGAAATAAAAATGAATGACATAAGGGAAACTGTCATCCGAAAAGTGGAAATTGTGTATGTGGACCAATCTGCATTTGCTTGGATAAAGATTTCACGAACGTGGCAGAACTTATTAGAGGAAACAAAGAAACAAGAGAATGGGGGTCATTTACTTACCCGGTCCATTCGCGATCCAGCGGCGCGTTCTCCAACGAGGATTCGGGTCGTCCGGCGATTCACTGCGCCGAGGTCCGTCGGAGTTCACCATCCAATCCCTGGTGCATGTGAGTGATTGACTTTGCGACACAATTCGTTTTTTAAATTCCGCGGTTTTTCAGAATCCGCCACGCCCCCGATTTCTGTTGTATGAAAGCCGCTGCCGATGCACCACAATCCCCAAACCTGGGGAAATTCGGCGCAAATCTGAAAAATTCGGGAAACCCGGCGGAAAAACGCGATTCGGACCGATAGTAAATGTGCCCCAATAATGTCTTTATTTTGGGATTGGCTTCAGGGAAGACAAGCGCCTGTGTCGGTATCGGTGGTGGTGGTGGGGTCTCGGTGGGAAACCAAGTAACATTGGAAATGGAGCCGCTGGTTTTGTTATTTTTATGAAGTCTTACTATAATTTACCCCTTTCATGGGTCGTCTGGGTCATGCACAAAGATGCTTCAGGTCTGTTTGTCTAGAGGTCAATACTGAGGTCACAATGACCTGCCCTGAATGTCACGTCAAAGGGCAACATCACGGCAATAAGATCCCGGTACTGGAAGTAGCTTTATATAAGACCCGGGTGATGCCTTCAAAACTCTTTTTGGGCTATTGATGTCCAATTGGCATCAAAAGCATAAAAGTTAATTGACATCCCGTCTGTTGTCTCTTACCAAGTGAAGCGTTATTACACAACTTCTTGTCGTAACACGAGAACCCTTCCTTTGCTCTCCAGCCATAATTGCCTCCCCTCTGGATGACGTCCACCTCCTCAAACTTGTTCTGGCCCACGTCACCACAAATAATGCGTCCACGACCCTTCTTGGTGACGGGATCTCCTCTGTCCACCGAACATCTCCACATATTCCTGGCACCATAGGCGTAGACCTCGGGCCTCGCTGCGCGGTCACGGAGAAAGGGATTGTCCACCGGTATGCGGTACGGCGGACCTCTGTCATTTCCCGTCACGTTAATGCGAAGGACTTTTCCCAGCAGAGAAGACCTGATGATAGACACATCCATTAGAAGATGTAGATGTGATTATCCCTCCAGATGGGGTAATTCCTCCATAGCTTCCCCTACATTATAAGAAGCACATACAGTATCTCTCTGAAGTTTCCCATCTTCCCATCACTTTCACCCCTGTGGGTATTTACTTACTTGTTTTGGGCATTCCCAAATTCTCCAAATGGGTCTCCAGCTCGTCCACCATCTCCAGTGAATATGTACAGATATCCGTCTACTCCAAACAGGATCTGGCCGCCGTTGTGGTTGGACGCCGGCTCTTTGACTTCTATGATAATTCTACGGAGTAAACGTATGAGGTCACATCATCTCATAGAAGAGGAAGCACCACAGAGTGAAATAAGGGATTGTCTAATAAAAGCGACACAAGGACCAACTCTCAGAACAACATCTCCAGGTAATTATGCACAAACCTGGTTCCCAACAATAAGAATACGATGGGGCACATTTACTTACCAGGTCCAGTCGCGATCCAGCGGTGTGTTCCCCGACGAGGATTCGGGTCTGCCGGGATTCACTAAGGTCCGTGCGCCCAATATCCTGCAGGTGTCGCTGCTGCGCTGAAGTCCGCCAGAGTTCACCTGCTTCTTCCCGGTGCATTTGAGTGCTGATCATGCGATCTTGTGACGATTTTTTAAATTCAGCAGTTTTTCCGAATCCGTTGGGTTGTCCGACAGCCACGCCCCCCCCCCCCCATTTCTGTCACGTGAAAGCCGGCACCGATGCGCCAAAATCCATTCGCGTGCACCAAAATCCCGGGGCAATTCGGCGCAATTTGGAAATCATCGGGAAACCCAACAAAAGATTGCGATTCAGACCCTTAGGAAATGAGCCCCAATAAGTTCATCACAAAGTGTCTGGAAACCTAGCAATCGGGATTTTTGAGTATCCCGTTTGCCTGCAGAGCCGCCCCAGAGGAAATTAAAGGGGTTTTCCCACAAAGACAAGTTAGGCCTTATCCACGGGATAGCGCCTAACTTGCTGATCAGTGGGGTCTCAATGTTGTGACCTCCAAAGATTGTGAAAGCGAGGGGTCCAACTGACCTCATCGCTTCTCAGACGGCCGCGCATGACTGTTCTGCTCCATTAATCTCTATGTAGCTGATGGAAATTGCCGAGCTCTGCGCTTCAATGATCTCCTTCAGCTCCATAGAGTTAAATGGAGCAGAACAGTCATGCGCGGCCGTCTGCTCCATTAGTCTGAGAAGCGATGAGGGGTTGGTCAGACCCCTCGTTTCCGTGATCTGTGGGGGTCTCAGCACTGAGACCCCCACTGATCAGCAAGTTAGGCCGTATCCCATGGATAGGGTGTAACTTGTCTTCGTAGAAAAACCCCTTTAAGCATTACGCTTATTTCGGACAATAGGGTTCCGGGCAGATCCCCAAGTATAGAGACACAATAGTAATAGGGATCGCCAAGAACATTCCCTATAAAATGCTTAGACTGTTAATAGTTTTCTATAACTGTGATTATTATTCCCCGTGTATTATGTGTGTGGTTGTGCAGAACTTCTGGTGATGTGTGGGGGACGCGCCTGCGGAGATGTCCCTACACCCCCCTCCTGACCAGTATATGCCGAGTCCTCACCACAAAGTATATATTACATCCCGCCAGACAATTAATATGGAAACTGCTCCGTCACATCCTCCTCTCGGATCACTCTGACTATAAATCAGCCGGAGGAGGGAGACACAGGGCGTCAGGGCCGATACAGGAGCCCATGGACTGGGGGCCAAACTCACTGTGGTCACTCTCAAGCCTAGAAAGCCAAATTCCTTGTGTACACGGTAATATTAAAGACCACAGCCGACAAGCCTGGTCTATTCAGATCTCCACCAATGCGTCTCCACTCCCCCCACCCCCCCAACCTCCACCAGTGAGGCTCCTAAGAACATACATGTATCAAGGAGGTTAAAACTATTATTTCCTAAAACAGCGCCACCCTTGTCCACGGGCTGTGTTTGGTATTGCAGCTATGACACAATCATTTTAATGGGAATAATTCACCACGAGAAATGCTGCTTCTGTAAAAAAAAAGACTGTATACTTTATCTTACACACTGTCTGAAAGCTATAGCCATAATATAAATGATTGAATGTCCATGATTGGGAAGTGGTTTTGTTGTGGATCTTCAGTTGTTGACCTTTTATTAAGACCCTGTATTCATTCATGTAGTTATCTCAAGTAGGGGCACTAACAGGGCCGGCGTAAGGGGGCGGCAAACTGGGCATTTACCCAGGGCCCCCTGTGCTAAAGGGGCCCCCTGCATGTGGATTTTTGTGGGCAGAGGATGTATTGCTCCTTTAATGGTTGAATGCCCGGGTGAAGATGCTTATAATCTATCTCCTCTCTATATATCTATCATCTATCTGTCTAGATAACTCCTATAATTTGTCTAGTATCTATTTATAAATCTAGATTGTCTTTCATATTTATCTTCTATCATCAATCTCCCTGTCATCCCCTATAAAGTTCTCCTACAGTCCCATATTACAGACACTTACCTTACTACTGTGTGTAGCTACAAAGTGTTATTATTGTGCAGGACTAGAGGAGCCTCTTACTGACAGAAAATAGTTTTATTTTGGGGCCCCACATTTAGTTTTGCCCAGGGCCCCACTTTGGCTAAAACTGATTCGCACTGTGTTTTTTGACATCTGATGTAATGATAGATCCCACTATATGCACATACACTGGGATTTGTCATCCCCCTCAAATTGGGAAGAGGATTGAAAATCTTCTGCCTATATTCAGGGTGTTTCCTCCTCCCTGCTGACCAAGCTATACGTTCAGCAGAGGCCAGGGAGGGATCCAATACTTTGCATCCAATGGCCTCACCCTAGCATGTACATCACTCAGGGAGAAGGATGGAAAGACACAACTCGCTACAACCTTCCACTATGTGTTTTTCACAATCTACAACTTATACTGTGCAGATGGAGGCATGGATGTATCTACCAGTATTTGCCTTCAGATACACTCAGCATAGGCGCCACGAGCTTTCCCGGTATATATGTATATATACATGCTGAGCGTATGAAGAAAAAACAAGATGTAGCCCAATAAGCACAACATTGCCCCCACCCTTTTCCAATACTCATACCGTTCAGATGTGTGATCCGCCATGTTCACGTCTTCCGTAGATACATGGAACTCAGAGATCCGTATCCTCTCCTCCTTCTTGGCGTAGATAGAGTAGTAAACATAGAATTTACCATTGTGTTTGAAATTAGGATGCATAGCGATACCCAGGAAACCCCTTTCGTCTCCCGCCCAGGGGGATGTTAGCACGGCTTTGGATACATTAAGGAAGGGCTTGTCCACTCTTGAGCCATTTTTGAGGTAGGCCCATACGTAGCCCATTTGCTCTGCTATGAAGAAGCGATGGGTCCCGTCATTGGCATGAACCATGGCGACCGGATTACGTAGTCCATTGGCTACTTCTTGTAAGCACAACTGGAGACATCCATCGTCATCCTCCTTCATATTCCCAAGTCCGGTGTTCAGTTCCGCATTGGTCAAGACATTGGGGTAACAATAATTGACATCATCTATGGTCAGGAGACGGCAGAATTTACCAACATCTTTTTCTATATCCGATAAGTCCCGGTCCTCAATGATCAGGCTCAATGTGGAGCGGCATCGGAACCAGAATTCAGTGCAGTAGTTTCCACATAGACCAGGGAGGTCCCGGAGAGGGGTATTGGCATCTTCTGCGTCATATAAATGGGCTGCATAGGGGGAACATTCCTAGGAGGAAAGACAAGACCGGCTGATCATAGAGTTATGAGAAGATTATGTCTAGAATGTTTGATATTTTTACCTTTACCCTTTTCACTCTCAAAATGCTTCTTGCTACAAATTGTGGTGCCCCATATCCATTGCCATAGTCCCGCCTGAGTTATGGATGGTGAAAGCCAAGAACTGGTCTCCACCAACCACAGAGAATATGGTGGCAATCCATACCAGCCAGACCAATGGCACATATCATAGTCTATATCAGTGATGGGGAACCTTTTAGACACCAAGTGCCCAAACTACTACCAAAACCCACGTATTTTCCGCAAAGTGCCAATGCAACAATTTTAGCAGTAACTTCCCTGCTCTGTCACAGGTTTAAATTGTATTGGCACCTGAGGACACCAATACAGTAGAAAGAAGAAGAAGAAGTTTGGGTTATCATTGTAGCTTCCTTCTGGGGTCCTGGGCTGCCTGGGACTGTAAGAGGTCCTGAGTCCTGTCTGGTGAACCCTGTCCTGGGGTGATGGCGCAGGTGCCCATATAGAGGGCTCGGAGTGCCACCTCTTGCACCAGTGCCATAGGTTCGCCACCACTGGTCTATATGGTCCATGTAGGCAATAAATTCTGTGGTTACTTCTTGTAGCAGGTGTTAGTGCGTGTGATATGTGTGCCGAGTGCTCGGATTAAGCAATCTTAGTTTTTCCAGGAGGCGCAGGCAAACACGGAGCAGATGAAAGACTATAGGACCTAACACGGCGTAGCAAGCACTTGTCACTAGTCGCTCTGCCTGCAGGGGTCTTCCCGCCAGGCCACCAGCCCCTTTCTCTAGTCTCTGGCCCCCGTGTATACTTTTGGCTTCCAGACATAGCTTTCCTCTCATCCTCTCACAAGGGGTTTCCGTGAAGACCACAATGGGGCCTTGTGCTGCTTCCTCTCATACATGCAGAGTATTCCCTGTCCGGACGCCAGCTGTAATATTAACCTTACAATCTGCCCTGACTGCCTGCGACATGCAGGAGAACAGAGTGGAAAATTAGCTAAACTCATTAATTATCACCAGTGTCTGAATGAAACCAACAACACATTACCGCATTACACGGAGCATCTTATACATGGTCTCACAAAGGTCTCACAGTCTGCAAACCAACGTCAAGAATAGAAGACTAGGAGTGAAAGCAGCGAGGAGACGTGTTGTGACCGGGAGAGGAAGGAGGGGAAGAGATTTAAGACCATGAGGAGGTCAAGCTGGAGCCCATGTGGGAATGTAAACAGCGGTGGGGTTAGAGGAAGCAGAAGATGAAGACCCTGAATAGGGAGGAGGATGAACATCTAAGACGTGGAAGGCAGAAGATCCCATAAGTGAGTCAAAAGCAAACCCATGGGAGCCACAGAATCTGCCCCCCATAAACCTAGACCGTGCCCCTGAACTGTAAGCCCCTGCCCTATCTAAGGTAGACCAACAAAATCCAAACTATGCCTACAAGGTAGCATTACTAGTTAGTGAGGGGTAGAAACTATCGTGAGTGAGTAAAATTGGCGAAACACTAAAGTGTAGGACATGGAAGCAGGTGGATTCTTCGAATGAATGAAGTTTGGATACACAGAGCCAAGAAAGAGAAGGTAAGAGTGGGGGATGCTCGAAAGAGAATCAGGAAAGAGGTGGGAGAAGAATAAAAAGTAATGAACGTAAAAGGAAGGAAGTGTCTAAGAGGGAGCAAACTCCAGTGGAAACTCCAGGACAATCCAATGGGAGAGGGAATATCAGTGGAACATGATCTGGACGTTTGGTGGCTGACCATGGGAGATAATAGCGTCAAGGACCTGGTGGATAGAAGATACCAAGTAGTATGAAAATATTATTTAAAAGGCCCGAAGGGAAGTGGAGATATTGGAATAAGTCATGTTTTTTGGGGGAAATTTCTGGGGTTTTTTTATAACATAACAATGGAACTCCTGCCAGGGCGGATCTACTGTGTGATGGAGCCAATGGATCCCAGGAGATCTTATTGATTATAAAAGGGTCTGTTGGGTTTGTGTTCTGGTGCCTATGATTACTGGGTTCTGAAAATTCGAGCAGAACCTCTGATACAGATGTGAATGTATCACTTAAAAGAGTTTTCCAAGTTACAAAACCTGTTTCTTACAGTTATTGGGACGCAATGTCGGACCCTTGTATCTCGGTCAGTGTCTTACGTGTCCTCTCCTGCAATGACAAGACCACCCATGGCTTAGAGTGAAATTGTGTGATTCTTGTTGCGGCGCTGAAATGAAACACTTACTGTCGGGTTACCCCCCAAAATGACTTTCTGGTTCTAGGGGGGAGACGCTTTACAAACCCTTTAGGTAGGTTGGGAAGGAGGAGGGTGAGACAATTGATGTTTGCATTAGGGGTTAACAGAGGTGAAGAAGAGGGTAAAAGGATAAATTCGGTACCTGGCACAGGATATTCCGGATGTAGTCTCCACAGACATTGATCCCGGTGTGGTCCAGGAATTCGGAGATGTAGCGGAACTTGTCAGCGATGGCTTTGTCCTGTTCTACATCGCAGCAGCCAAAAGAAGAATAAGTTGTGCAAAAAGCCAGGGGCTGTGAAGGCTGAAATGGGGGCTTGTAATCCAAACACTGTGGGTGAGCCTGCACCACCCAGGCGCTGGTGACCAGCACTAGCCACAGAGCTGGATGGAGGGTCATGGATGCCAGCGGATGGATCTCCAGATATCTAGACGTCTCCTCAGACTTTTCTTTGTTCCTCCCTCAGATTAGTCATTCTCTTCCCCCGGCCTCCACTATATGTGTGGGAACGGCTCCCTCCATCCTGTATAGAATCAGAGAAACCCAATGAGAGACTCTCTAGAAATCTGGCATCTCCATTCCAACTCTTCAGGTTCTCTCCAGAAGGTTCCTCATCTTCTCACACCGTGGCGTCTTCTCCGCGTGTCTCATCCCCGTCTGTCAGCGTTTCCCCCACACCTAAGTCCTGTCAGCTCCGGCTCTCGTCCTCTCCATCTGTACTCGGGGCTGCAGAATATGATCCAGTCCCCTCCTTCTTCTACAATCCGGCCCCGATTGTCTCTCATCGCCTTCCAAACCTTCATCTCACGGCAGACTGGGACCTTCTGGGGCGAGCGCTGCCCTAGAAATCTCTGCACGTCAGGATCTTACTGCGCAGAATGATACAGAATGGCAAATGTACAATGTGGGGCTCATTTACTGATGTGACATTGAAAGGAAAAGATACAGAATGAAAAATGTTCAATTGACACAATGGGGCAGATTTACTTACCCGGTCCTGTCACGATCCCGCAGCGCGTTGTCCGGCGTGGATTCGGGTCTGCCGGGATTCACCAAGATCATGCGTGTTTCTGCATCCGTTGCTTCCCCGCTCAGGTCCGCCGGAGTTCACCATCTTCTTCCTGGTGCATGTAAGTGCTTGATCTTGCAACACAAAACCTTTTTTAAATTCCGCGGTTTGTCCGAATCTGTCGGGTTGTCCGATGGCCAGGCCCTCGATTTCTGTCGCGTAAAAGCCGGCGCCGAGGCACCAAAATCCGATCGCGTGCGCCACAATCCCGGGGCAATTCGGCGCAAAACGGAGATATACAGGAAACCCGACGAAAGTGTGGCGTATGGACCCTAAGTAAATAAGCCCCAATGTGATGCAATGATCCACAGGAAAAAACAAGCACCGATAGTGGGTGTTACTGGTGGTGGGTTAGCGTTTGGGTTTGGTACCCGGACCTGTAGGTCTTAGCCAAACACAAACTTGAACAGGTCCGCTCTTGCAAAGAGTTTGTATGTTCTCTCTGTGTTTGTGTGGGTTTCCTCCGGGTCCTCCGGTTTCCTCCCACACTCCAAAACATACTGGTAGGAGGATTAGAGTGTGAGCCCCATTGGGGACAGGGACTGATATGGCAAGTTCTGTGCAGCGCTGCGTAATCTGTGTGCGCTATATAAATAAAGAGTGCAAAATGTTATAATACTATACGTCAGAACATGGAGAAGAGGATTACCTGATACTTATTTTGCTCATTAATACCTTTTGAACAGCTCAGATGACGCGTTGGATTATTAGTCAGGGTCATGACCAGAGATGTTTTCCTGCGTCCATATATATTTGGAAACAGAATATTAATAATAGATCTTTTCTAACAAGGCAGCTTAGATACAGCAGCTCAGTTATATGTAAGGGAGATGTCTATATACTGGCAGCTTAGATACAGCAGCTCAGTTATATGTAAGGGAGATGTCTATATACTGGCAGCTTAGATACAGCAGCTCAGTTATATGTAAGGGAGATGTCTATATACTGGCAGCTTAGATACAGCAGCTCAGCTCTATGTAAGGGAGATGTCTATATACTGGAAGCTTAGATACAGCAGCTCAGCTCTATGTAAGGTAGATGTCTATATACAGGCAGCTTAGATACAGCAGCTCAGATCTATGTAAGGTAGAGGTCTATATACTGGAAGCTTAGATACAGCAGCTCAGCTCTATGTAAGGTAGATGTCTATACACTGGCAGCTTAGATACAGCAGCTCAGCTCTATGTAAGGTAGATGTCTATATACAGGCAGCTTAGATACAGCAGCTCAGTTATATGTAAGGGAGATGTCTATATACTGGCAGCTTAGATACAGCAGCTCAGCTCTATGTAAGGTAGAGGTCTATATACTGGAAGCTTAGATACAGCAGCTCAGCTCTATGTAAGGTAGATGTCTATACACTGGCAGCTTAGATACAGCATCTCAGCTCTATGTAAGGTAGATGTCTATGCACTGGCAGCTTAGATACAGCAGCTCAGCTATTTGTAAGGCAGATGTCTATATACTGGCAGCTTAGATACAGCAGCTCAGCTCTATGTAAGGGAGATGTCTATATACTGGCAGCTTAGATACAGCAGCTCAGCTATATGTAAGGTAGTTGTCTATATACTGGCAGCTTAGATACAGCAGCTCAGCTATATGTAAGGTAGATGTCTATACACTGGCAGTTTAGATACAGCAGCTCAGCTCTATGTAAGGTAGATGTCTATATACTGGCAGCTTAGATACAGCAGCTAAGCTTTATGTAAGGTAGAGGTCTATATACTGGCAGCTTAGATACAGCAGCTCAGCTTTATGTAAGGTAGTTGTCTATATACTGGCAGCTTAGATACAGCAGCCCAGTTCAATGTAAGGTAGATGTCTATATACTGGCAACTTAGATACAGCAGCTCAGCTCTATGTAAGGTAGATGTCTATATACTGGCAGCTTAGATACAGCAGCTGAGCTACATGTAAGGTAGATGTCTATATACTAGCAGCTTAGATACAGCAGCTCAGCTCTATGTAAGGTAGATGTCATGTCTATATACTGGCAGCTTAGATACAGCAGCTCAGCTCTATGTAAGGTAGATGTCTATATACTGGCAGCTTAGATACAGCAGCTCAGTTATATATAAGGTAGATGTCTATATACTGGCAGCTTAGATACAGCAGCTCAGTTATATATAAGGTAGATGTCTATATACTGGCAGCTTAGATACAGCAGCTCAGCTCTATGTAAGGGAGATGTCTGTATACTGGCAGCTTAGATACAGCAGCTCAGCTCTATGTAAGGGAGATGTCTATATACTGGCAGCTTAGATACAGCAGCTCAGCTCTATGTAAGGTAGATGTCTATATACTGGCAGCTTAGATACAGCAGCTCAGCTCTATGTAAGGGAGATGTCTATATACTGGCAGCTTAGATACAGCAGCTCAGCTCTATGTAAGGTGGAGGTCTATATACTGGCAGCTTAGATACAGCAGCTCAGCTCTATGTAAGGTAGATGTCTATATGCTGGCAGCTTAGATACAGCAGCTCAGCTATATGTAAGGTAGTTGTCTATATACTGGCAGCTTAGATACAGCAGCTCAGCTCTATGTAAGGGAGATGTCTATATACTGGCAGCTTAGATACAGCAGCTCAGCTCTATGTAAGGTGGAGGTCTGTATACTGGCAGCTTAGATACAGCAGCTCAGCTCTATGTAAGGTAGATGTCTATATGCTGGCAGCTTAGATACAGCAGCTCAGCTATATGTAAGGTAGTTGTCTATATACTGGCAGCTTAGATACAGCAGCTCAGCTCTATGTAAGGTAGATGTCTATATACTGGCAGCTTAGATACAGCAGATCAGCTTTATGTAAGGTAGATGTCTATATACTGGCAGCTTAGATACAGCAGCTCAGCTATATGTAAGGTAGATGTCTATACACTGGCAGTTTAGATACAGCAGCTCAGCTCTATGTAAGGTAGATGTCTATATACTGGCAGCTTAGATACAGCAGCTAAGCTTTATGTAAGGTAGAGGTCTATATACTGGCAGCTTAGATACAGCAGCTCAGCTTTATGTAAGGTAGTTGTCTATATACTGGCAGCTTAGATACAGCAGCCCAGTTCAATGTAAGGTAGATGTCTATATACTGGCAGCTTAGATACAGCAGCTCAGCTCTATGTAAGGTAGATGTCTATATACTGGCAGCTTAGATACAGCAGCTCAGCTCTATGTAAGGTAGATGTCTATATACTGGCAGCTTAGATACAGCAGCTGAGCTACATGTAAGGTAGATGTCTATATACTAGCAGCTTAGATACAGCAGCTCAGCTCTATGTAAGGTAGATGTCATGTCTATATACTGGCAGCTTAGATACAGCAGCTCAGCTCTATGTAAGGTAGATGTCTATATACTGGCAGCTTAGATACAGCAGCTCAGTTATATATAAGGTAGATGTCTATATACTGGCAGCTTAGATACAGCAGCTCAGTTATATATAAGGTAGATGTCTATATACTGGCAGCTTAGATACAGCAGCTCAGCTCTATGTAAGGGAGATGTCTGTATACTGGCAGCTTAGATACAGCAGCTCAGCTCTATGTAAGGGAGATGTCTATATACTGGCAGCTTAGATACAGCAGCTCAGCTCTATGTAAGGTAGATGTCTATATACTGGCAGCTTAGATACAGCAGCTCAGCTCTATGTAAGGTAGATGTCTGTATACTGGCAGCTTATATACAGCAGCTCAGTTATATATAAGGTAGATGTCTATATACTGGCAGCTTAGATACAGCAGCTCAGTTATATGTAAGGTAGATGTCTATATACTGGCAGCTTAGATACAGCAGCTCAGTTATATATAAGGTAGATGTCTATATACTGGCAGCTTAGATACAGCAGCTCCGCTGTAGGTAAGGTCGATGTCTATATACTGGCAGCTTAGATACAGCAGCTCAGCTCTATGTAAGGTGGAGGTCTATATACTGGCAGCTTAGATACAGCAGCTCAACTCTATGTAAGGTAGATGTCTATATACTGGCAGCTTAGATACAGCAGCTCAACTCTATGTAAGGTAGATGTCTATACACTGGCAGCTTAGATACAGCAGCTCAGCTTTATGTAAGGTAGATGTCTATATACTGGCAGCTTAGATACAGCAGATCAGCTCTATGTAAGGTAGATGTCTATATACTGGCAGCTTAGATACAGCAGCTCAGCTGTATGTAAGGTAGATGTCTATACACTGGCAGCTTAGATACAGCAGCTCAGCTCTATGTAAGGTAGATGTCTATATACTGGCAGCTTAGATACAGCAGCTCAGCTTTATGTAAGGTAGATGTCTATATACTGGCAGCTTAGATACAGCAGCTCAGTTATATGTAAGGTAGATGTCTATATACTGGCAGCTTAGATACAGCAGCTCAGTTATATGTAAGGTAGATGTCTGTATACTGGCAGCTTAGATACAGCAGCTCAGTTATATATAAGGTAGATGTCTATATACTGGCAGCTTAGATACAGCAGCTCAGTTATATGTAAGGTAGATGTCTATATACTGGCAGCTTAGATACAGCAGCTCAGTTATATATAAGGTAGATGTCTATATACTGGCAGCTTAGATACAGCAGCTCCGCTGTAGGTAAGGTCGATGTCTATATACTGGCAGCTTAGATACAGCAGCTCAGCTCTATGTAAGGTGGAGGTCTATATACTGGCAGCTTAGATACAGCAGCTCAACTCTATGTAAGGTAGATGTCTATATACTGGCAGCTTAGATACAGCAGCTCAGTTATATATAAGGTAGATGTCTATATACTGGCAGCTTAGATACAGCAGCTCAGCTATATGTAAGGTAGATGTCTATATACTGGAAGCTTAGATACAGCAGCTCAGCTCTATGTAAGGTAGAGGTCTATATACTGGCAGCTTAGATACAGCAGCTCAGCTGTATGTAAGGTAGATGTCTATACACTGGCAGCTTAGATACAGCAGCTCAGCTTTATGTAAGGTAGATGTCTATATACTGGCAGCTTAGATACAGCAGATCAGCTCTATGTAAGGTAGATGTCTATATACTGGCAGCTTAGATACAGCAGCTCAGCTGTATGTAAGGTAGATGTCTATACACTGGCAGCTTAGATACAGCAGCTCAGCTCTATGTAAGGTAGATGTCTATACACTGGCAGCTTAGATACAGCAGCTCAGCTTTATGTAAGGTAGATGTCTATGCACTGGCAGCTTAGATACAGCAGCTCAGCTATATGTAAGGCAGATGTCTATATACTGGCAGCTTAGATACAGCAGCTCAGCTCTATGTAAGGGAGATGTCTATATACTGGCAGCTTAGATACAGCAGCTCAGCTCTATGTAAGGTAGATGTCTATATGCTGGCAGCTTAGATACAGCAGCTCAGCTATATGTAAGGTAGTTGTCTATATACTGGCAGCTTAGATACAGCAGCTCAGCTCTATGTAAGGTAGATGTCTATATACTGGCAGCTTAGATACAGCAGATCAGCTTTATGTAAGGTAGATGTCTATATACTGGCAGCTTAGATACAGCAGCTCAGCTATATGTAAGGTAGATGTCTATACACTGGCAGTTTAGATACAGCAGCTCAGCTCTATGTAAGGTAGATGTCTATATACTGGCAGCTTAGATACAGCAGCTAAGCTTTATGTAAGGTAGAGGTCTATATACTGGCAGCTTAGATACAGCAGCTCAGCTTTATGTAAGGTAGTTGTCTATATACTGGCAGCTTAGATACAGCAGCCCAGTTCAATGTAAGGTAGATGTCTATATACTGGCAGCTTAGATACAGCAGCTCAGCTCTATGTAAGGTAGATGTCTATATACTGGCAGCTTAGATACAGCAGCTGAGCTACATGTAAGGTAGATGTCTATATACTAGCAGCTTAGATACAGCAGCTCAGCTCTATGTAAGGTAGATGTCATGTCTATATACTGGCAGCTTAGATACAGCAGCTCAGCTCTATGTAAGGTAGATGTCTATATACTGGCAGCTTAGATACAGCAGCTCAGTTATATATAAGGTAGATGTCTATATACTGGCAGCTTAGATACAGCAGCTCAGTTATATATAAGGTAGATGTCTATATACTGGCAGCTTAGATACAGCAGCTCAGCTCTATGTAAGGGAGATGTCTGTATACTGGCAGCTTAGATACAGCAGCTCAGCTCTATGTAAGGGAGATGTCTATATACTGGCAGCTTAGATACAGCAGCTCAGCTCTATGTAAGGTAGATGTCTATATACTGGCAGCTTAGATACAGCAGCTCAGCTCTATGTAAGGTAGATGTCTGTATACTGGCAGCTTATATACAGCAGCTCAGTTATATATAAGGTAGATGTCTATATACTGGCAGCTTAGATACAGCAGCTCAGTTATATGTAAGGTAGATGTCTATATACTGGCAGCTTAGATACAGCAGCTCAGTTATATATAAGGTAGATGTCTATATACTGGCAGCTTAGATACAGCAGCTCCGCTGTAGGTAAGGTCGATGTCTATATACTGGCAGCTTAGATACAGCAGCTCAGCTCTATGTAAGGTGGAGGTCTATATACTGGCAGCTTAGATACAGCAGCTCAACTCTATGTAAGGTAGATGTCTATATACTGGCAGCTTAGATACAGCAGCTCAGTTATATATAAGGTAGATGTCTATATACTGGCAGCTTAGATACAGCAGCTCAGCTCTATGTAAGGTAGAGGTCTATATACTGGAAGCTTAGATACAGCAGCTCAGCTGTATGTAAGGTAGATGTCTATACACTGGCAGCTTAGATACAGCAGCTCAGCTTTATGTAAGGTAGATGTCTATATACTGGCAGCTTAGATACAGCAGATCAGCTCTATGTAAGGTAGATGTCTATATACTGGCAGCTTAGATACAGCAGCTCAGCTGTATGTAAGGTAGATGTCTATACACTGGCAGCTTAGATACAGCAGCTCAGCTCTATGTAAGGTAGATGTCTATATACTGGCAGCTTAGATACAGCAGCTCAGCTTTATGTAAGGTAGATGTCTATATACTGGCAGCTTAGATACAGCAGCTCAGTTATATGTAAGGTAGATGTCTATATACTGGCAGCTTAGATACAGCAGCTCAGCTTTATGTAAGGTAGATGTCTATATACTGGCAGCTTAGATACAGCAGCTCAGCTCTATGTAAGGTAGATGTCTATATACTGGCAGCTTAGATACAGCAGCTCAGTTATATGTAAGGTAGATATCTATATACTGGCAGCTTAGATACAGCAGCTCAGCTGTATGTAAGGTAGATGTCTATATACTGGCAGCTTAGATACAGCAGCTCAACTCTATGTAAGGTAGATGTCTATATACTGGCAGCTTAGATACAGCAGCTCAGTTATATACAAGGTAGATGTCTATATACTGGCAGCTTAGATACAGCAGCTCAGTTATATACAAGGTAGATGTCTATATACTGGCAGCTTAGATACAGCAGCTCAGTTATATGTAAGGTAGATATCTATATACTGGCAGCTTAGATACAGCAGCTCAGCTGTAGGTAAGGTAGATGTCTATATACTGGCAGCTTAGATACAGCAGCTCAGCTATATGTAAGGTAGATGTCTATATACTGGCAGCTTAGATACAGCAGCTCAGCTCTATGTATGGTAGATGTCTATATACTGGCAGCTTAGATACAGCAGCTCAGTTATATGTAAGGTAGATATCTATATACTGGCAGCTTAGATACAGCAGCTCAGCTGTATGTAAGGTAGATGTCTATATACTGGCAGCTTAGATACAGCAGCTCAGCTTTATGTAAGGTAGATGTCTATACACTGGCAGCTTAGATACAGCAGCTCAGCTCTATGTAAGGTAGATGTCTATATACTGGCAGCTTAGATACAGCAGCTCAGCTTTATGTAAGGTAGATATCTATATACGGGCAGCTTAGATACAGCAGCTCAGTTATATGTAAGGTAGATGTCTATATACTGGCAGCTTAGATACAGCAGCTCAGCTCTATGTATGGTAGATGTCTATATACTGGCAGCTTAGATACAGCAGCTCAGCTCTATGTAAGGTAGATGTCTATATACTGGCAGCTTAGATACAGCAGCTCAGCTGTATGTAAGGTAGATGTCTATATACTGGCAGCTTAGATACAGCAGCTCAGCTCTATGTATGGTAGATGTCTATATACTGGCAGCTTAGATACAGCAGCTCAGTTATATGTAAGGTAGATATCTATATACTGGCAGCTTAGATACAGCAGCTCAGCTGTATGTAAGGTAGATGTCTATATACTGGCAGCTTAGATACAGCAGCTCAGCTCTATGTATGGTAGATGTCTATATACTGGCAGCTTAGATACAGCAGCTCAGCTTTATGTAAGGTAGATATCTATATACGGGCAGTTTAGATACAGCAGCTCAGTTATATGTAAGGTAGATGTCTATATACTGGCAGCTTAGATACAGCAGCTCAGCTTTATGTAAGGTAGATGTCTATATACTGGCAGCTTAGATACAGCAGCTCAGCTCTATGTAAGGTAGATGTCTATATACTGGCAGCTTAGATACAGCAGCTCAGTTATATGTAAGGTAGATATCTATATACTGGCAGCTTAGATACAGCAGCTCAGCTGTATGTAAGGTAGATGTCTATATACTGGCAGCTTAGATACAGCAGCTCAACTCTATGTAAGGTAGATGTCTATATACTGGCAGCTTAGATACAGCAGCTCAGTTATATGTAAGGTAGATATCTATATACTGGCAGCTTAGATACAGCAGCTCAGCTCTATGTATGGTAGATATCTATATACTGGCAGCTTAGATACAGCAGCTCAGTTATATGTAAGGTAGATATCTATATACTGGCAGCTTAGATACAGCAGCTCAGCTGTAGGTAAGGTAGATGTCTATATACTGGCAGCTTAGATACAGCAGCTCAGCTATATGTAAGGTAGATGTCTATATACTGGCAGCTTAGATACAGCAGCTCAGCTCTATGTAAGGTAGATGTCTATATACTGGCAGCTTAGATACAGCAGCTCAGCTGTATGTAAGGTAGATGTCTATATACTGGCAGCTTAGATACAGCAGCTCAGCTCTATGTATGGTAGATGTCTATATACTGGCAGCTTAGATACAGCAGCTCAGTTATATGTAAGGTAGATATCTATATACTGGCAGCTTAGATACAGCAGCTCAGCTGTATGTAAGGTAGATGTCTATATACTGGCAGCTTAGATACAGCAGCTCAGCTCTATGTAAGGTAGATGTCTGTATACTGGCAGCTTAGATACAGCAGCTCAGTTATATATAAGGTAGATGTCTATATACTGGCAGCTTAGATACAGCAGCTCAGCTATATGTAAGGTAGATGTCTATATACTGGCAGCTTAGATACAGCAGCTCAGCTCTATGTAAGGTAGATGTCTATATACTGGCAGCTTAGATACAGCATCTCAGCTATATGTAAGGTAGATGTCTATATACTGGCAGCTTAGATACAGCAGCTCAGTTATATATAAGGTAGATGACTATATACTAGCAGCTTAGATACAGCAGCTCAGCTCTATGTAAGGTAGATGTCATGTCTAAATACTGGCAGCTTAGATACAGCAGCTCAGCTATATGTAAGGTAGATGTCTATACACTGGCAGCTTAGATACAGCAGCTCAGTTATATGTAAGGTAGATATCTATATACTGGCAGCTTAGATACAGCAGCTCAGATGTATGTAAGGTAGATGTCTGTATACTGGCAGCTTAGATACAGCAGCTCAGTTATATATAAGGTAGATGTCTATATACTGGCAGCTTAGATACAGCAGCTCAGCTATATGTAAGGTAGATGTCTATATACTGGCAGCTTAGATACAGCAGCTCAGCTCTATGTAAGGTAGATGTCTATATACTGGCAGCTTAGATACAGCAGCTCAGCTATATGTAAGGTAGATGTCTATATACTGGCAGCTTAGATACAGCAGCTCAGTTATATATAAGGTAGATGACTATATACTAGCAGCTTAGATACAGCAGCTCAGCTCTATGTAAGGTAGATGTCTATATACTGGCAGCTTAGATACAGCAGCTCAGCTCTATGTAAGGGAGATGTCTATATACAGGCAGCTTAGATACAGCAGCTCAGTTATATGTAAGGTAGATGTCTATACACTGGCAGCTTAGATACAGCAGCTCAGTTATATATAAGGTAGATGACTATATACTAGCAGCTTAGATACAGCAGCTCAGCTCTATGTAAGGTAGATGTCTATATACTGGCAGCTTAGATACAGCAGCTCAGCTGTACGTAAGGTAGAGGTCTATATACTGGCAGCTTAGATACAGCAGCTCAGCTGTATGTAAGGTAGATGTCTATACACTGGCAGCTTAGATACAGCAGCTCAGTTATATATAAGGTAGATGACTATATACTGGCAGCTTAGATACAGCAGCTCAGTTATATATAAGGTAGATGACTATATACTAGCAGCTTAGATACAGCAGCTCAGCTCTATGTAAGGTAGATGTCTATATACTGGCAGCTTAGATACAGCAGCTCAGCTTTATGTAAGGTAGATGTCATGTCTAAATACTGGCAGCTTAGATACAGCAGCTCAGCTATATGTAAGGTAGATGTCTATACACTGGCAGCTTAGATACAGCAGCTCAGTTATATATAAGGTAGATGACTATATACTAGCAGCTTAGATACAGCAGCTCAGCTCTATGTAAGGTAGATGTCTATATACTGGCAGCTTAGATACAGCAGCTCAGCTGTACGTAAGGTAGAGGTCTATATACTGGCAGCTTAGATACAGCAGCTCAGCTGTATGTAAGGTAGATGTCTATACACTGGCAGCTTAGATACAGCAGCTCAGTTATATATAAGGTAGATGACTATATACTGGCAGCTTAGATACAGCAGCTCAGCTCTATGTAAGGTAGATGTCTATATACTGGCAGCTTAGATACAGCAGCTCAGCTGTACGTAAGGCAGAGGTCTATATACTGGCAGCTTAGATACAGCAGCTCAGCTCTATGTAAGGTAGATGTCTATATACTGGCAGCTTAGATACAGCAGCTCAGCTTTATGTAAGGTAGATGTCTATATACTGGCAGCTTAGATACAGCAGCTCAGCTCTATGTAAGGTAGATGTCTATATACTGGCAGCTTAGATACAGCAGCTCAGTTATATATAAGGTAGATGACTATATACTAGCAGCTTAGATACAGCAGCTCAGCTCTATGTAAGGTAGATGTCTATATACTGGCAGCTTAGATACAGCAGCTCAGCTCTATGTAAGGTAGATGTCATGTCTAAATACTGGCAGCTTAGATACAGCAGCTCAGCTATATGTAAGGTAGATGTCTATACACTGGCAGCTTAGATACAGCAGCTCAGTTATATATAAGGTAGATGACTATATACTAGCAGCTTAGATACAGCAGCTCAGCTCTATGTAAGGTAGATGTCTATATACTGGCAGCTTAGATACAGCAGCTCAGCTGTACGTAAGGTAGAGGTCTATATACTGGCAGCTTAGATACAGCAGCTCAGCTGTATGTAAGGTAGATGTCTATACACTGGCAGCTTAGATACAGCAGCTCAGTTATATATAAGGTAGATGACTATATACTGGCAGCTTAGATACAGCAGCTCAGCTCTATGTAAGGTAGATGTCTATATACTGGCAGCTTAGATACAGCAGCTCAGCTGTACGTAAGGCAGAGGTCTATATACTGGCAGCTTAGATACAGCAGCTCAGTTATATATAAGGTAGATGTCTATATACTGGCAGCTTAGATACAGCAGCTCAGCTTTATGTAAGGTAGATGTCTATATACTGGCAGCTTAGATACAGCAGCTCAGCTCTATGTAAGGTAGATGTCTATATACTGGCAGCTTAGATACAGCAGCTCAGTTATATATAAGGTAGATGACTATATACTAGCAGCTTAGATACAGCAGCTCAGCTCTATGTAAGGTAGATGTCTATATACTGGCAGCTTAGATACAGCAGCTCAGCTCTATGTAAGGTAGATGTCATGTATATATACTGGCAGCTTAGATACAGCAGCTCAGCTCTATGTAAGGTAGATGTCTATATACTGGCAGCTTAGATACAGCAGCTCAGTTATATATAAGGTAGATGACTATATACTAGCAGCTTAGATACAGCAGCTCAGCTCTATGTAAGGTAGATGTCTATATACTGGCAGCTTAGATACAGCAGCTCAGCTCTATGTAAGGTAGATGTCATGTCTAAATACTGGCAGCTTAGATACAGCAGCTCAGCTATATGTAAGGTAGATGTCTATACACTGGCAGCTTAGATACAGCAGCTCAGTTATATATAAGGTAGATGACTATATACTAGCAGCTTAGATACAGCAGCTCAGCTCTATGTAAGGTAGATGTCTATATACTGGCAGCTTAGATACAGCAGCTCAGCTGTACGTAAGGTAGAGGTCTATATACTGGCAGCTTAGATACAGCAGCTCAGCTGTATGTAAGGTAGATGTCTATACACTGGCAGCTTAGATACAGCAGCTCAGTTATATATAAGGTAGATGACTATATACTAGCAGCTTAGATACAGCAGCTCAGCTCTATGTAAGGTAGATGTCTATATACTGGCAGCTTAGATACAGCAGCTCAGCTGTGCGTAAGGCAGAGGTCTATATACTGGCAGCTTAGATACAGCAGCTCAGCTTTATGTAAGGTAGATGTCATGTCTATATACTGGCAGCTTAGATACAGCAGCTCAGCTATATGTAAGGTAGATGTCTATACACTGGCAGCTTAGATACAGCAGCTCAGTTATATATAAGGTAGATGACTATATACTAGCAGCTTAGATACAGCAGCTCAGCTCTATGTAAGGTAGATGTCTATACACTGGCAGCTTAGATACAGCAGCCCAGTTCTATGTAAGGTAGATGACTATATACTGGCAGCTTAGATACAGCAGCTCAGCTGTATGTAAGGTAGATGTCTATATACTGGCAGCTTAGATACAGCAGCTCAGCTGTATGTAAGGTAGATGTCTATATACTGGCAGCTTAGATACAGCAGCTCAGCTGTATGTAAGGTAGATGTCTATATACTGGCAGCTTAGATACAGCAGCCCAGTTATATATAAGGTAGATGTCTATATACTGGCAGCTTAGATACAGCAGCTCAGCTCTATGTAAGGTAGATGTCTATATACTGGCAGCTTAGATACAGCAGCTCAGTTATATATAAGGTAGATGTCTATATACTGGCAGCTTAGATACAGCAGCTCAGTTATATATAAGGTAGATGTCTATATACTGGCAGCTTAGATACAGCAGCTCAGTTATATATAAGGTAGATGTCTATATACTAGCAGCTTAGATACAGCAGCTCAGCTATATGTAAGGTAGATGTCTATATACTGGCAGCTTAGATACAGCAGCTCAGTTATATATAAGGTAGATGTCTATATACTGGCAGCTTAGATACAGCAGCTCAGTTATATATAAGGTAGATGTCTATATACTAGCAGCTTAGATACAGCAGCTCAGCTATATGTAAGGTAGAGGTCTCTATATTGGCAGCTTAGATACAGCAGCTCAGCTCTATGTAAGGTAGATGTCTATATACTGGCAGCTTAGATACAGCCGCTCAGCTGCTGACTGTAGTTAGAATGAAGTAAAAGGAGAACACTGGAGCCCTTGTAGCTTCATATTTCTCTATAGCCTCTGTTACTTGACTATATACTGACACTTCTTCTACTACTTCCGACACTTATAGGTTAATACTGTACTAAACCCTTCATGGCTTATGGAAAGTCTATAGTTACTGGCACCTAGCGCTGTCGGCCATATTAGCGGACACATCACACACGGTTACATTAATAAAGGAATGTAAGTAGCCAATGTTCCCTTCCACTAAGCTCTCGATTGTGGGTACATTTGTTATTTTCTTCCTCCCATCCCCCCCCCCCCCCCGGATTCTCTGCTTTTGAACGTTTGCTGATTTTTCAGGGTAAAATATGAAATCTGTGGGAAGATCCTCCACAAAATCAGCTACATGTAACTTTATCCAGTTATAACAAACCCGAGCGTTTCAGTCATTTGGAGCCCAATGCAGATGCTGCACCATGTGGGAAACATATGATTTCAGGCAGAGTTTACCTAAAACTAACAAACATTAATTGCTGATATCCCATTGCGAGCCAAGAGGCTTCAGTTTCACCTAATACGTCTTAATTTTGGGAAGGAATCAGAAACTAATTCACAGATTTAAAGGGGTGGTGACATTTCCTAGAGATCAGACCCACATGAATAGTCACTACAGACAGTCCCCGGGTTACGTACAGGATAGGGTCTGTAGGTTTGTACTTAAGTTGAATTTGTATGTAAGTCGGAACTGTATATTTTATTATTGTAATCCCAGCCAAACATTTTTTTGGTCTCTGTGACAATTGGATTTTAAAAATATTGGGTTGTCATAAGAACCAGGATTACCAATAAATCTTAATTGCAGACGCCTTAGATAACTGTTATAGATGATTATTGTAGCCTTGGACTAAAGTACAGGAAATTACCAACATCCAGAGGTCCGTCTGTAACTAGGGGTTGTATGTAAGTCAGGTGTTCTTAAGTAGGGGACCGCCTGTATTAATGCGTGACTACTGTTAGCTCTCCAGGAAATAGAGAGCGGTGCTCATACATAGACATCTCATACATAGACATCTCATATATAGACATACCTCCCAACATTTGTGAAAAGGAAAGAGGGACAAAATGGCGGCACGCGTAGCACGCGATCCCCCTAAGCCACACCCCCAATCACTCCCTGGCCACGCCCCAAATTTTAGCCATATTAAAATAATAAAAATCATCTCAATAAAAAAAAATTATCCTCATTGGGATTTGAACCCAGAACCTGCTGTGTCCATGTACAATAATGACACAGCGCCTCAACCAACTAAGCTATAACCTCTGTGATTAACAAGGTGGAGAATTTTGGTAACTAAGAACTATGACTATATACTGCCTTGGTATATAGGGAGGGATCTTCTCAGATTATTGTAATTATTGCGACTATTATTATTATTATGGAGATTATTATTATTATTACCATTATTAATAATCATCTCCATAATAATAAAAATAATAAAATTTATAATAATAATAATAATAATAATAATAATAATAATAGTCTGAATAATTACAATAATAATCTCTGAGAAGATCCCTCTCTATATATCAGTGCATTAGTCTGTGTCACAGTGTAAATGGCAGATAACACTTCTTAGTTACCAGAAATCCTCAGCCCTATATCACTGGGCTTATAGCTCAGTTAGTTAGGCTTTTGTCTATGGTGCAGAGGGTCCAAGGTTCGAATCTCAGCCTGGGCAAAACTTTATGTAATTTAATTATATAAAGAGCTTGTGTCTGGGGAAGCCCTGGAGACCATATATGGACAGATGCTGATCTGACCTGATGACGTGGTCCCTGCTCTCCGCTAAGCCCGACACTTCTCTGAAAAGGATTCCCTGCCCGATGTCTGCTCTGGGGAACCCTAGGAGATGCAGTGACCATATATGGACAGATGCTGATCTGACCTGATGACGTGGTCCCTGCTCTCTCCGGCTAAGCCGACACTTCTCTGAAAAGGATTCCCTGCCCGATGTCTGCTCTGGGGAACCCTAGGAGATGCAGTGACCATATATGGACAGATGCTGATCTGACCTGATGACGTGGTCCCTGCTCTCCGCTAAGCCGACACTTCTCTGAAAAGGATTCCCTGCCCGATGTCTGCTCTGGGGAACCCTAGGAGATGCAGTGACCATATATGGACAGATGCTGATCTGACCTGATGACGTGGTCCCTGCTCTCCGCTAAGCCCGACACTTCTCTGAAAAGGATTCCCTGCCCGATGTCTGCTCTGGGGAACCCTAGGAGATGCAGTGACCATATATGGACAGATCTGATCTGACCTGATGATGTGGTCCCTGCTCTCCGCTAAGCCCGACACTTCTCTGAAAAGGATTCCCTGCCCGATGTCTGCTCTGGGGAACCCTAGGAGATGCAGTGACCATATATGGACAGATGCTGATCTGACCTGATGACGTGGTCTCTGCTCTCCGCTAAGCCGACACTTCTCTGAAAAGGATTCCCTCCCGATGTCTGCTCTGGGGAACCCTAGGAGATGCAGTGACCAGATATGGACAGATGCTGATCTGACCTGATGACGTGGTCTCTGCTCTCCGCTAAGCCGACACTTCTCTGAAAAGGATTCCCTCCCGATGTCTGCTCTGGGGAACCCTAGGAGATGCAGTGACCATATATGGATAGAGATCTGCACCTGATGACGTGGTCCCTGCTCTCTCTGCTAAGCCCGACACTTCTCTGAAAAGGATTCCCTGCCCGATGTCTGCTCTGGGGAACCCTAGGAGATGCAGTGACCATATATGGACAGATGCTGATCTGACCTGATGACGTGGTCCCTGCTCTCTCTGCTAAGCCGACACTTCTCTGAAAAGGATTCCCTCCCGATGTCTGCTCTGGGGAACCCGAGGAGATGCAGTGACCATATATGGACAGATGCTGATCTGACCTGATGACGTGGTCCCTGCTCTCCGCTAAGCCGACACTTCTCTGAAAAGGATTCCCTGCCCGATGTCTGCTCTGGGGAACCCTAGGAGATGCAGTGACCATATATGGACAGATGCTGATCTGACCTGATGACGTGGTCCCTGCTCTCCGCTAAGCCCGACACTTCTCTGAAAAGGATTCCCTGCCCGATGTCTGCTCTGGGGAACCCTAGGAGATGCAGTGACCATATATGGACAGATCTGATCTGACCTGATGACGTGGTCCCTGCTCTCCGCTAAGCCCGACACTTCTCTGAAAAGGATTCCCTGCCCGATGTCTGCTCTGGGGAACCCTAGGAGATGCAGTGACCATATATGGACAGATGCTGATCTGACCTGATGACGTGGTCTCTGCTCTCCGCTAAGCCGACACTTCTCTGAAAAGGATTCCCTCCCGATGTCTGCTCTGGGGAACCCTAGGAGATGCAGTGACCATATATGGACAGATGCTGATCTGACCTGATGACGTGGTCTCTGCTCTCCGCTAAGCTGACACTTCTCTGAAAAGGATTCCCTCCCGATGTCTGCTCTGGGGAACCCTAGGAGATGCAGTGACCATATATGGATAGAGATCTGCACCTGATGACGTGGTCCCTGCTCTCTCTGCTAAGCCTGACACTTCTCTGAAAAGGATTCCCTGCCCGATGTCTGCTCTGGGGAACCCTAGGAGATGCAGTGACCATATATGGACAGATGCTGATCTGACCTGATGACGTGGTCCCTGCTCTCTCTGCTAAGCCGACACTTCTCTGAAAAGGATTCCCTCCCGATGTCTGCTCTGGGGAACCCTAGGAGATGCAGTGACCATATATGGACAGATGGTGATCTGAAGCTGATGACGTGGTCCCTGCTCTCCGCTAAGCCCGACACTTCTCTGAAAAGGATTCCCTCCCGATGTCTGTAGAAGCCATTCTGTACTGTGAGTTCAGGCTTTCAAAGTATTTACTATGCGGACACAGCGCCGGGACACAGCGGGACCTGGGGGGAGAATCCGTGACAATCTCATAGCTGCCCGTGACGCGGGGCAGAGGTACGAAAAACGGGAAAGTCCCGTCAAAATCGGGACGGTTGGGAGCTATGTATAGACATCTCATACATAGACATCATCTCATACATAGACGTCTCGCTATTCTTCTCAGTTCCAAGATTGGGGTCATAAGACCCTCATTTTTGCTGGTCCCGGAGGTGGATATGTCATAAATACCTGATATGGGAAAACTCTTTAAATTTAATTCCCTATAGAATTATGGAATGTATGGACAACTAAGGGGTTAATATAGTGTGTGACCTGAAGATGTGTTATCTTGGACATTCCCCCTTCTTTGTCTGCTTGGAGAACATATTCTACTCCTGGGATGAGTCAGTGACCTGGGGGAGGTCATGTCTGCTGTTCATGCATGAAGAATGTTCTAATGTTCTGATATCTCGGCTCCGGCTCGGATCATCTCCCTCTTCCTATAGACGGAGGAGGATTAGGGGAATTTCTAACATTGTATAGAGATGTTTCTGTAGTGTAGAAGTTATTTTGTACCTCTTATCCAGCTCTCTGTATAGATTCTATACGGCTGTGCATGACCCTTCCAGGAGACCTCAGCTCCCTTCCTTCCTGTGGGACCCCCAGAATCAGCCGGAGATCGGACCAGATGTAATAAAGCCCCTGCGCCAGTTTTCTGTCGCACGTTCTTTTCAGTGCAAACTGCTGCACATGTATCTAAGAAGTGTCCGAGCGTTACAAACCGGCATAATCTACACTCACCGGCCACTTTATTAGGTACACGTGTCCAACTGCTCGTTAACACTTAATTTCTAATCAGCCAATCACATGGCGGCAGTGCATTTAGGCATGTAGACATGGTCAAGACAATCTCCTGCAGTTCTCCCGAGCATCAGTATGGGGAAGAAAGGTGATTTGTGGCCCTTGAACGTGGCATGGTTGTTGGTGCCAGAAGGGCTGGTCTGAGTATTTCAGAAACTGCTGATCTACTGGGATTTTCACGCACAACCATCTCTAGGGTTTACAGAGAATGGTCCGAAAAAGAAAAAACATCCAGTGAGCGGCAGTTCTGTGGGCGGAAATGCCTTGTTGATGCCAGAGGTCATAGGAGAATGGGCAGACTGGTTGGAGCTGATAGAAAGGCAACAGTGACTCAAATCACCACCCGTTACACCCAAGGTAGGCAGAAGAGCATCTCTGAACGCACAGTACATCCAACTTTGAGGCAGATGGGCTACAGCAGCAGAAGAGCACACCGGGTGCCACTCCTTTCAGCTAAGAACAGGAAACTGAGGCTACAATTTGCACAAGCTCATCGAAATTGGACAGTAGAAGATTGGAAAAACGTTGCCTGGTCTGATGAGTCTCGATTTCTGCTGCGACATTCGGATGGTAGGGTCAGAATTTGGCGACAACAACATGAAATCATGGATCCATCCTGCCTTGTATCAGCGGGTCAGGCTGGTGGTGCTGGTGTCATGGATCCATCCTGCCTTGTATCAGCGGCTCAGGCTGGTGGTGGTGGTGTCATGGATCCATCCTGCCTTGTATCAGCGGCTCAGGCTGGTGGTGCTGGTGTCATGGATCCATCCTGCCTTGTATCAGCGGCTCAGGCTGGTGGTGGTGGTGTCATGGATCCATCCTGCCTTGTATCAGCGGCTCAGGCTGGTGGTGGGGGTGTCATGGATCCATCCTGCCTTGTATCAGCGGGTCAGGCTGGTGGTGCTGGTGTCATGGATCCATCCTGCCTTGTATCAGCGGGTCAGGCTGGTGGTGGTGTCATGGATCCATCCTGCCTTGTATCAGGAGATGCAGTGACCATATATGGACAGATGCTGATCTGACCTGATGACGTGGTCCCTGCTCTCCGCTAAGCCGACACTTCTCTGAAAAGGATTCCCTGCCCGATGTCTGCTCTGGGGAACCCTAGGAGATGCAGTGACCATATATGGACAGATGCTGATCTGACCTGATGACGTGGTCCCTGCTCTCCGCTAAGCCCGACACTTCTCTGAAAAGGATTCCCTGCCCGATGTCTGCTCTGGGGAACCCTAGGAGATGCAGTGACCATATATGGACAGATGCTGATCTGACCTGATGACGTGGTCTCTGCTCTCCGCTAAGCCGACACTTCTCTGAAAAGGATTCCCTCCCGATGTCTGCTCTGGGGAACCCTAGGAGATGCAGTGACCATATATGGACAGATGCTGATCTGACCTGATGACGTGGTCTCTGCTCTCCGCTAAGCTGACACTTCTCTGAAAAGGATTCCCTCCCGATGTCTGCTCTGGGGAACCCTAGGAGATGCAGTGACCATATATGGATAGAGATCTGCACCTGATGACGTGGTCCCTGCTCTCTCTGCTAAGTCCGACACTTCTCTGAAAAGGATTCCCTGCCCGATGTCTGCTCTGGGGAACCCTAGGAGATGCAGTGACCATATATGGACAGATGCTGATCTGACCTGATGACGTGGTCCCTGCTCTCCGCTAAGCCCGACACTTCTCTGAAAAGGATTCCCTGCCCGATGTCTGCTCTGGGGAACCCTAGGAGATGCAGTGACCATATATGGACAGATGCTGATCTGACCTGATGACGTGGTCTCTGCTCTCCGCTAAGCCGACACTTCTCTGAAAAGGATTCCCTCCCGATGTCTGCTCTGGGGAACCCTAGGAGATGCAGTGACCATATATGGACAGATGCTGATCTGACCTGATGACGTGGTCCCTGCTCTCTCTGCTAAGCCGACACTTCTCTGAAAAGGATTCCCTCCCGATGTCTGCTCTGGGGAACCCTAGGAGATGCAGTGACCATATATGGACAGATGGTGATCTGAAGCTGATGACGTGGTCCCTGCTCTCTCCGCTAAGCCCGACACTTCTCTGAAAAGGATTCCCTCCCGATGTCTGTAGAAGCCATTCTGTACTGTGAGTTCAGGCTTTCAAAGTATTTACTATGCGGACACAGCGCCGGGACACAGCGGGACCTGGGGGGAGAATCCGTGACAATCTCATAGCTGCCCGTGACGCGGGGCAGAGGTACGAAAAACGGGAAAGTCCCGTCAAAATCGGGACGGTTGGGAGCTATGTATAGACATCTCATACATAGACATCATCTCATACATAGACGTCTCGCTATTCTTCTCAGTTCCAAGATTGGGGTCATAAGACCCTCATTTTTGCTGGTCCCGGAGGTGGATATGTCATAAATACCTGATATGGGAAAACTCTTTAAATTTAATTCCCTATAGAATTATGGAATGTATGGACAACTAAGGGGTTAATATAGTGTGTGACCTGAAGATGTGTTATCTTGGACATTCCCCCTTCTTTGTCTGCTTGGAGAACATATTCTACTCCTGGGATGAGTCAGTGACCTGGGGGAGGTCATGTCTGCTGTTCATGCATGAAGAATGTTCTAATGTTCTGATATCTCGGCTCCGGCTCGGATCATCTCCCTCTTCCTATAGACGGAGGAGGATTAGGGGAATTTCTAACATTGTATAGAGATGTTTCTGTAGTGTAGAAGTTATTTTGTACCTCTTATCCAGCTCTCTGTATAGACTCTATACGGCTGTGCATGACCCTTCCAGGAGACATCAGCTCCCTTCCTTCCTGTGGGACCCCCAGAATCAGCCGGAGATCGGCCCAGATGTAATAAAGCCCCTGCGCCAGTTTTCTGTCGCACGTTCTTTTCAGTGCAAACTGCTGCACATGTATCTAAGAAGTGTCCGAGCGTTACAAACCGGCTTAATATACACTCACCGGCCACTTTATTAGGTCCACCTGTCCAACTGCTCGTTAACACTTAATTTCTAATCAGCCAATCACATGGCGGCAGTGCATTTAGGCATGTAGACATGGTCCAGACAATCTCCTGCAGTTCTCCCGAGCATCAGTATGGGGAAGAAAGGTGATTTGTGGCCTGTGAACGTGGCATGGTTGTTGGTGCCAGAAGGGCTGGTCTGAGTATTTCAGAAACTGCTGATCTACTGGGATTTTCACGCACAACCATCTCTAGGGTTTACAGAGAATGGTCCGAAAAAGAAAAAACATCCAGTGAGCGGCAGTTCTGTGGGCGGAAATGCCTTGTTGATGCCAGAGGTCAGAGGAGAATGGGCAGACTGGTTCGAGCTGATAGAAAGGCAACAGTGACTCAAATCGCCCCCCGTTACAACCAAGGTAGGCAGAAGAGCATCTCTGAACGCACAGTACGTCCAACTTTGAGGCAGATGGGCTACAGCAGCAGAAGACCACACCGGGTGCCACTCCTTTCAGCTAAGAACAGGAAACTGAGACTACAATTTGCACAAGCTCATCGAAATTGGACAGTAGAAGATTGGAAAAACGTTGCCTGGTCTGATGAGTCTCGATTTCTGCTGCGACATTCGGATGGTAGGGTCAGAATTTGGTACAACAACATGAAAGCGCGGATCCATCCTGCCTTGTATCAGCGGCTCAGGCTGGTGGTGGTGGTGTCATGGATCCATCCTGCCTTGTATCAGTGGGTCAGGCTGGTGGTGCTGGTGTCATGGATCCATCCTGCCTTGTATCAGCGGCTCAGGCTGGTGGTGGTGGTGTCATGGATCCATCCTGCCTTGTATCAGCGGCTCAGGCTGGTGGTGGTGGTGTCATGGATCCATCCTGCCCTGTATCAGCGGCTCAGACTGGTGGTGGTGGTGTCATGGATCCATCCTGCCTTGTATCAGCGGGTCAGGCTGGTGGTGGTGGTGTCATGGATCCATCCTGCCCTGTATCAGCGGCTCAGGCTGGTGGTGGTGGTGTCATGGATCCATCCTGCCTTGTATCAGCGGGTCAGGCTGGTGGTGGTGGTGCCATGGATCCATCCTGCCTTGTATCAGCGGGTCAGGCTGGTGGTGGTGGTGTCATGGATCCATTCTGCCTTGTATCAGCGGCTCAGGCTGGTGGTGGTGGTGTCATGGATCCATCCTGCCTTGTATCAGCGGCTCAGGCTGGTGGTGGTGGTGTCATGGATCCATCCTGCCTTGTATCAGCGGCTCAGGCTGGTGGTGCTGGTGTCATGGATCTATCCTGCCTTGTATCAGCGGCTCAGGCTGGTGGTGGTGGTGTCATGGATCCATCCTGCCTTGTATCAGCGGCTCAGGCTGGTGGTGGTGGTGTCATGGATCCATCCTGCCTTGTATCAGCGGCTCAGGCTGGTGGTGGTGGTGTCATGGATCCATCCTGCCTTGTATCAGCGGCTCAGGCTGGTGGTGGGGGTGTCATGGATCCATCCTGCCTTGTATCAGCGGCTCAGGCTGGTGGTGGTGGTGCCATGGATCCATCCTGCCTTGTATCAGCGGCTCAGGCTGGTGGTGCTGGTGTCATGGATCCATCCTGCCTTGTATCAGCGGCTCAGGCTGGTGGTGGTGGTGTCATGGATCCATCCTGCCTTGTATCAGCGGCTCAGGCTGGTGGTGGTGGTGTCATGGATCCATCCTGCCTTGTATCAGCGGGTCAGGCTGGTGGTGCTGGTGTCATGGATCCATCCTGCCTTGTATCAGCGGGTCAGGCTGGTGGTGGTGGTGTCATGGATCCATCCTGCCTTGTATCAGCGGCTCAGGCTGGTGGTGGTGGTGTCATGGATCCATCCTGCCTTGTATCAGCGGGTCAGGCTGGTGGTGGTGGTGGTGTCATGGATCCATCCTGCCTTGTATCAGCGGCTCAGGCTGGTGGTGGTGTCATGGATCCATCCTGCCTTGTATCAGCGGTTCAGGCTGGTGGTGGTGGTGTCATGGATCCATCCTGCCTTGTATCAGCGGCTCAGGCTGGTGGTGGTGGTGTCATGGATCCATCCTGCCTTGTATCAGCGGGTCAGGCTGGTGGTGGTGGTGTCATGGATCCATCCTGCCTTGTATCAGCGGGTCAGGCTGGTGGTGGTGGTGTCATGGATCCATCCTGCCTTGTATCAGCGGCTCAGGCTGGTGGTGTCATGGATCCATCCTGCCTTGTATCAGCGGGTCAGGCTGGTGGTGGTGGTGTCATGGATCCATCCTGCCTTGTATCAGCGGCTCAGGCTGGTGGTGGTGGTGTCATGGATCCATCCTGCCTTGTATCAGCGGCTCAGGCTGGTGGTGGTGGTGTCATGGATCCATCCTGCCTTGTATCAGCGGCTCAGGCTGGTGGTGGTGGTGTCATGGATCCATCCTGCCTTGTATCAGCGGCTCAGGCTGGTGGTGCTGGTGTCATGGATCCATCCTGCCTTGTATCAGCGGCTCAGGCTGGTGGTGGTGGTGTCATGGATCCATCCTGCCTTGTATCAGCGGCTCAGGCTGGTGGTGGTGGTGTCATGGATCCATCCTGCCTTGTATCAGCGGCTCAGGCTGGTGGTGCTGGTGTCATGGATCCATCCTGCCTTGTATCAGCGGGTCAGGCTGGTGGTGATGGTGTCATGGATCCATCCTGCCTTGTATCAGCGGCTCAGGCTGGTGGTGGTGGTGTCATGGATCCATCCTGCCTTGTATCAGCGGCTCAGGCTGGTGGTGCTGGTGTCATGGATCCATCCTGCCTTGTATCAGCGGGTCAGGCTGGTGGTGGTGGTGTCATGGATCCATCCTGCCTTGTATCAGCGGCTCAGGCTGGTGGTGCTGGTGTCATGGATCCATCCTGCCTTGTATCAGCGGCTCAGGCTGGTGGTGGTGGTGTCATGGATCCATCCTGCCTTGTATCAGCGGGTCAGGCTGGTGCTGGTGGTGTCATGGATCCATCCTGCCTTGTATCAGCGGCTCAGGCTGGTGGTGGTGGTGTCATGGATCCATCCTGCCTTGTATCAGTGGGTCAGGCTGGTGGTGGTGGTGTCATGGTGTCTTTGGGCCCCTTGGTACAACGCCACAGCCTACCTGAGTATTGTTGCTGACCATGTCCATCCCTTTATGACCACAATGTACCCAACATCTGATGGCTACTTTCAGCAGGATAATGCGCCATGTCATAAAGCTGGAATCATCTCAGACTGGTTTCTTGAACATGACAATGAGGTCACTGGACACAAATGGCCTCCACAGTCACCAGATCTCAATCCAATAGAGCATCTTTGGGATGTGGTGGAACGGGAGATTCGCATCATGGATGTGCAGCCGACAAATCTGCGGCAACTGTGTGATGCCATCATGTCACTATGGAGCAAAATCTCTGAGGAGCTTCCAGCACCTTGTTGTATCTATGCCACGAAGAATTGAGGCAGTTCTGAAGGCAAAAGGGGGTCCAACCCGTTACTAGCATGGTGGACCTAATAAAGTGGCCGCTGAGTGTATAGAAATTGGGGAACATTAGGTTACAAAATACAACCCCCAGGACCCCCCAGCAGAGCCTCCGGCTCATTATGTATACGGACAAGCTGTATATATGATATGTTCAATGCAGAGGAACATGTGGGAAAGTGCGGCCAATGTAACCACAAGAGAAGAAAGTAACAAGAATGTATTGTATTGTACGTTCTGTATTGTATGTTCTGTATGTATTGTATGTTCTGTATTGTATTATACGTTCTGTATGTATTGTATGTTCTGTATGTATTGTATGTTCTGTATTGTATTGTACGTTCTGTACGTTCTGTATGTATTGTATGTTCTGTATGTTTTGTTTTTCTTTTGTTTCTTTCCATTGTTTTATTTCTCTGTGATCATGTGCGTAATACTAAAAAAACAATAAGAAATGTAATAAAAAAAGAAAGTAACAAGATGCCAGACACCTGTAAAGAATAAATTTATTCTAAAAAAAAAACTATATAGAAATTGCTATTCACAGAAATATTGATAAAAGGAATGTATGAAGGATTGTATCAAGTATCAATAACTAGAACATTACAACTAAAAAAAATCTGGAAAAGATGCACAATTATATATTAAAGGGGTTTTCCAGGATAGTAACATTGATGCCGTATCCATAGATGAGGTCATCATTATCAGATTGGTGGTGGTCTCACACGTGGGACCCACTACACAGACAATGGAGCAGATCTCCGTGTTCTGGGATTGGTGGGATCCAAGTGTCAGACCCCCAACAATCTTATGGAGAGGTCATTAACATCATTTTTTTCTGGAAAACCCCTTGAAGGAAATGTCCTTATAGGATTCTTGGTGGTGGCTGCAGATTTCCACGGATTCCACGGTTTAAATCCACAGGTGGATCTTCTTCACCATCAATAACCCATGTTCTGCAGCCATATAGTCACCACAAATAGAGCGTGTGCTGGGCAGGAACCTATAGCACTTATCTGCCCCGCCCCCAGTGCACTTGCTGGTCCGATTGCATATCTGTTTATGGACACAGAGATATATTCCTGCTCCTATAAAGGTCCACTACACAGAATTCCCTATTCTGGCTTTATAGCTGTCAGCTCCTGTCACCCCCTGCTTGTTCATGGTCTCCATCAGTCACATTCTTCTAGGAAATAGAATCTTTCCATCAGGAAAATGTAACTGTGTCTCCGCGTGACACGACCTGAGCGACACTACAAGGGGAAGTCCAGAAACACTTCAGACTTTCCACTGAGTAACTTTTTGTACTGTAATAATGATACCAACTAATTGTGATATATTACACAGATATAAGACATGCTATGGGGTCACTCGTGTTACAATGATACTGTATATAAAGTGCCAACGTTTCACACGCTTCATGCAGAAAACTATCGTATTGTGATATCCTGAGCTGTCATAGTGGGAGATAACTGAGCGCTGAGACCGTCAAGGCCGTGCATAGACTTTTACCTGATCAGAGACCCCAGGAGCGTGATACATCGTCCTTCCCTTTCCTCCAATGCTACTCCCTACTGTCAGGAGTACAGGGGTGCGGTGCCTGGTAGGCGTTTCACCACTTACATACATAGGCAGCCCCCGGGTTATGTACACTATAGGTTTGCACTTCAGTTGAATTTGTATGTAAGTCGGAACTGTATATTTTATAATTGTAGATCCAGACAAGAATTTCTCTTGCTCCAGTGACAATTGGATTGTCAAAATTTTGTGCTGTCATCGGATCAAGGAAAAACAATCAGATCAATATAACTTCATTACAGACACCTTACAGCTGATCACCAGAGGTCACAGGGGGCAGAGAGGTCACCAGAGGTGAAAGGGGGCAGAAAGGTCACAGGTAGCAGAGAGCTCACCAGAAGTCACAGGGGTCTGTATGTAACTAGAGGTCGTCTGTAAGTCAGGTGTACTTAAGTCAGGGCCTGCCCATCAGCCTATTCCCGCAGGGAGTCTTGTATGGGTTCTTGACACCCATTAGCAAACGGTACGGGATCCATCAGCCCTCATTGCAGGGGCCATGGTCTATGTCATGTCTTCAGCACATGCTCTGAATCTAGTCTCCCTGTGTCCCCATTGCATAGATGGTCAGTGCTTGTACTTATAGGGCATCTACCCCCAGGATGAAGGATTGTAAACCAAGCGCACTGACATACTGGTGTGTTCCCCCTCTGGCAGGATCTGCACTTATTATAGCTTCTTATTCACTGTTTTTTTTTTTGTTTGTTTTTTTATAGTATTTTAAAATTATGCAAATAAGCCTAAGGGGCTCCGGGTTGTAATTGAGCCTGGAGCACCTTAGGATTATTTGCATAATGTTAAAGCCTTTTTTATCATAAAAACAAGGGCATACGAAGCTTAAAAAAAAAGTGGATTGTGCCAGTATGTCAGTATATCAGTGCGCTGGGTTTACAGTCCTTCATCCTGGTGGAAGATTTCCTTGATAGGGGATAACATTAAACAGTTCCTAATTTTCAGCAAATGTCTCTTATACACTGTATTATAGGAAGTGATTCATTTCCCACTCACGTTGGTTCTTATCGTCCTCCTTCGTTTTTTTCTAATCTGCTTTTCACGCTGCTGGATTCAGACTTGCTAATAACAAGACAGAAGCTGCGTAAAGTCCTCGGCTTATGCTCTATACGGGGGTAAGAGGGAGCAGTGAGTCGCAGCAGCTACATCTCCAGGCACCGGCACACACTGGGTCTATAAAAGATGCAGCCGCCATGGAAATTCCAGTTCTGATGATAGTAACATCCCCGACTAAGGTAAGTGAATGGTAAGTGCACGTCCCAGAGCCACCGATAGTGGTGAGAAGTTATTGTGCAATTACTACAGATATCCTATCCATTACTGCACACAGTCTGTAACAAGGTGTCACCCCTCCGAAGAGCACCCGCCGTCACCCATGTTACAGATCCCCTTTCCTGAGGTTACAGCTGTGGCACACCCGCACAGGGTGATACCAGCCACGGGAAGGGACCGCTCGCTGGTGGTCAGAGCACACGTGGCAGAAGCCCTGGCCACAAGCCCGGCAGTGGTGTCTCGACATGACAGGCGTGAAGGTCTTCTTGCACCCGTGGCATTCACTGATTTCTTGGTCCGACACCCAGTAGCTGGGACGCGCTGCTTCCTTTACGAAATCTGTAAAACAGGATAAGATAAAGACATAAGACAGAGGGTTATTCATCTTTACGTGGCCCCTGTGGAAAGTGGCTGAAGTCTTAAAATCACAGGATATAGCCGGGAGCCATCACGGTACGGTCTTCATTATGATATCTCAGCTATAGACGGAGAACCCTTGTCATCTCCCAATATGCTATTAAAGGGAACCTGTCATCAGATTTTACCATATTAAACTACCAGCCCCCTCAAGTGGGGTAACTAAAAGTCCTTTCCAATTCTTCATTTTATGTGAAATCTTGCCTGTTTCTACTCCAAAGTTGTGTGAAAATGGGCAAAGAAGAGTCATATTTTGCCTGGAATGAGTCAAGTTTAGAAGCTGCACAGAAGAGTCACTTCAGACGCACCAGTCTTCTGTCCTATAGCACCTAGAAACAGGATGCAGGTGTCCTATTAAAGATAAGAATCTCATCTTTCAGTCTGCATCTTCAGGCTTGTGAGCTACAGAACCAGAGTTAAATACACAGTTATATATATACATACATATAGATACACATATATATATGCACTGTTGATACAAATCCATTCCCACATATCTGTTTAACTGTTTGTATCTCCAGCTCTGTAGATCACAGATCCACCAGCCTGTTGTGTTCTAAAAGATGTTCTTCTTATCTTTAACATGACACCAAAGACATGTTTTTTGGTGCTACAGACGTCTGAATTGATACTTTTCCTGCAGTTTTGAAACGCGACTCGATTTTTTTTTTTTTATCGGTAAACGGGTACAATTTTACAAAAAAAGAGGGAATTCTAGGGAAAAAAAACAAAACTTTTCATACCCTACGTAAAGGGCTCATAGTGGTAAAATCTAGTGTAAGGTTCCCCTTAAGGAGTTTACCGTTATTCACATGATAGTTAATAAGTATGATCAGTGCTGGGAACCCCACAGGTCGGTAGAGCAGGGGTCCCCTGTGTGACTGATGGACTAAAGGCCAAGGACAAGGAACTTACAGAACTGGAGGAATCAGAGATCAGTCACACAAGGGACTCGGGGACTCGTCATGATGTGGTCTGAGTGGTCGGACCCCCACTAATATATCTACTATCCCCCATGAGGAACAACAAAATATACATTCTGTCTCCAATGTTCCTTTAAAACAGAATGAAATTAGCCTTAAAGGGGTTTTCCACTTTCCACAGGATGAGGCCCAACGTGTTTCATGGGAAAACCCCTTTAGGCTGCATTCACACTACAGTATGGGGGACGTATATACGGCCGATATACGTCCCCCATACACTTCTATGGGCTCGCGGCGCCCTACGGCAGCGATACGGTGCAGCACACGTGCGGCACCGTACCGCTCCGTAGCCCGGGAAAAGATAGGACATGTCCTATCTTTTCCCGTATTATGGCGCCGCGGCCATGCATCGCTATGGAGAGGGGCGGGGGTGAGCTGCGCTCACCTCCTCCTCCTCTCCCCGCGCTGCCGTGAGCCCGCCGTACTACGGTGCGGCGGGCTCACGGCAGTGTGAATTTAGCCTTAATGTGAGAAAGGAAAAGCACATTACACAGAGGATATTCTATGGCTGAAGACACCATGTTCAGCGAGCTCTGAGCCATCTCCGTCACTTTGCGAGGTAAGACGTCGCTTCCGTCATCTGGTGCTGCCGGATGGGGACCTGTGAGGACAAACAAAAAGTTAACAAAGCAGATAAAGTTCCCGGCTATTTGTAAAACTGTCTGTATCTCTAGTTCTGTAGATCACAGAGCCACAAATCAAATGTTTAGAGCCAAAGATGGGGGCGTGTAAAGTGACACTCCCCTCCCAGTTAAAAGTGACTCATCTCAGGCAAAATATGACTCTTTTCTGCTCATTTTCACATGACTTTGGAGGCAATATTTTTTACTGGTTAACATAAGAGATTTCACATAAAAGTGAAAACTCTAGAAGCGACATTTCATACCCTACTAGGGGGGAACTTGTGGTTTAATGGGTTATGAAATGGTGACAGGTTCCTTTTCAAATGAGCCTCTTCAAAAACCTCTAAAACCCAATTGACATTGGACAGTTATCTGGAACAATGATAGGAAACTTTCTCCTTGTGACTAGTCTACGTTATAGTGATGACACATTAAAACCTGCTGGTTTATAGCCGAATATCATCCATCCAGCATGTAAATGAGCCTCGCATTAGGACTAATCTGCAGGTGGAGGCGGCTGCACACAGCGGAGGAATGATTTGTAACTGTCACACATTTCCATGGAGGGAGTCTTCGTGTATAGTTTCCTCCTCAGTTTTCAGTATGGGGGTCACCTGTTCCTTCAATAGTTGCAGTGATCAGAATATTGACAAAAGTGGCGTAACTGCGGCTGCTATGGGGCCCATGAGGTCCAAGGGCCAGGGGATGCACGATCCCTGCAGTGCTTTGCCATGGCCCGTGGTAAGTGGTCCAGGGATGCATTGCCGGGTTCCTGCCGGATCGTGCCCCCGGCCCCTGTGTCCCAGATACCGCCCACCTCTCTCCTGGATCACCCGTGCAGCCACACGTTTATGTGAATGCAGCCTAAATATATAAGTATATATGTATATATATATTTTTTTTAAGGGGAAGGGGGGCCCCTTGAAGAAATCTGCTATGGGGCCCAGCCTTTCCTAGTTAGGCCCCTGATTGCCCTCCCTCTCCCCATCCTCCTACCCCTTACCTTTCCCGGGCCCTTTGCTGTGGCACTTCTTACAGACCCGCACAGGTGACGGACCCCATCCCCTCTCAGGAACCGGCATTTTGTGATTGGAGCAGTTCTGGCAGAAGCCTTCTCCGCACGCCCGGCAGTGGTGTTTCCTCTCGGCCGGATTGAAAACTTTCTTGCACCCGTAACATTCCTTTACAACACAGAAAGGAACAATGAAAGACGGGGAACGGAATGGAGACTGGACCAGACAGGGGCAGAACTACAGGGGCAGCAGCCATAGAGAACGCTATGGGGCCCACAGTGTCAGGGGGCCCCATCATCAGCCTGACACTGAAGAATGGAGGATGTGCTCCATTATATACATTGTACAGCATATCTGTGATGTATATATGTGTATATCTGTGATGTACAGTATATATTCTCTATATGTGTGCACATGTGAGTGCAGGTATATAAATGTATGTGAGTGAACTATGTTTATGTATATAGGTATATAAATGTATATATATATATATGTGTGTGTGTGTTTAGAAATGTGTGTGATTGTTACTCCCATGTGTGAGTATACAAAAATGTATATTTTTAAGCGGGAAGGGGGGCTCTGCTATGGGGGGCTCTGCTATAGGGCTCTGCTATGGGGGGCTCTGCTATAGGGCTCTGCTATGGGGGGCTCTGCTATGGGGGGCTCTGCTATAGGGCTCTGCTATGGGGGGCTCTGCTATGGGGGGCTCTGCTATAGGGCTCTGCTATAGGGCTCTGCTATGAGGCTCTGCTATGGGGGGCTCTGCTATGGGTGGTTCTGCTATGGGGGGCTCTGCTATGGGGTTCTGCTATGGGGAGTTCTGCTATGGGGGGCTATGCTATGAGGCTCTGCTATGGGAGGCTCTGCTATGGGGGGCTCTGCTATGGGGGGCTCTGCTATGGGGGGGCTCTGCTATGGGGGGGTTCTGCCTCTCCTAGTTACACCCCGGAGTCCAGATATCCTATAATGTCTTCTGTAGGTAACAGACCCTGACAGACTTACTGTGATCTCTGCATTGGGTCTCCAGTATGAAGGTGCCATGCGGTCAGTTACCCAGGAGGTGACGGCTCGGGTGGGAGCGGCGCTGTACTCATTCACAGACTGGATGACCAGATTCACCCCGTCCAGGACCCGCTGGGCTGCGTTGTGTTGGTCCAGGGAGCTGGATTCGCTCTGCCGCAGAATATATATATATATACACATGTAATTGAATTGATGGTGTAAACAGTGGGATCCCCAGTGATCACAGGTACAAGGGGTCCCCAAACTCTTATCTGTATATTACAAGTGCTGTACCTCTGACCAGACATGTCGCACCTCCTGCCGAACAACCGATCCATCCGGGTCTCTATTTCCATACCAATACTGCCGACTGCGGTAAATAATCCCACACACCCGGCATTCCAGGACAAACCTGCGGAGGAGAGAAAACGCTTCTCTTATTATAACGACTTGTATATAAATCACACAGCGTTATCTAGTAATATATCGGTATTAGTACAGGAGGATTATTTTGCTATTATTTATCATTTGGGAACAATATAGCAATATTATCGGGACACTTTAAAAGGGGTTTCCAGGAATATGGAGACCCCCAACATGACCCCCGACACCTCTATTTATTTACTGGTCTGAAAGTCTAGAGTACCAGATAGCGGCACCCAAAACAAGCAAGTCTGTATCCTTTTTATTTCACATCCTGGTCCCCTAGGGGATTTGGGAAAATGACTTTACGGAGTCTACATAATACTGTTACATTGAGCCCAAATACTAACAAAATGATACAATTTTGACAGTGCTGAGTATTTGGGCACAGTTTGGCGTTAGACCACCGATAAATGGTGGTAAATGTTCCCAATTTTCTATTAAACTGACCTGCACCCCATGTTCATATTAGCAATAATGTGATAGTTTAATGTACTGTGTAGTTTTTGCGCTCACCCAGACCAGGCGTACTTGGCTAGACCCATCCACGGACTGTCTGTGGACGCCACCGTCTTCGGTATGACCAGCATCTCTCGTCCTCCCTCGTAACATCGCTGCGAATAAGAGACAGAATTGAGACATTCATTATTATACTCGCCTCCATCTGCCCTATACCTTCTCCTACAAACCATCAGATCCCAATGTCGTACCCTTAGACACACACAGTGGGGCAAATTTATCAAAAGTGTCTTAGAGTAACTCAGATGTGCCCAGTGTAGTGTGAAGACATGGTCACGGTTGGCTTTGAAGGACTGACCAACACTGCCGGGGATGGGATCCTGAGCATCATAGTGATAAGTGATGCAAGGAATCCCTGCTTTCCGGTCAAACTGTTATCATGATGACAGACGGGAAGAAGGAGCTCCCAGCATCGTATATAACCATGAGGCTCCCGTCCTTGGAGATGAGGTCGGTTTGTGAGTTACGGCCACTGCACAAACCACGATTCACGTACCAACCATGATATGTGCTTCAGCCTCTATACTGCACCAAACTTATCAATGGGTTTAAAGCAGAAAGATAAATGTGTGCAGTATAAGACGTCTGCTTGTACTTTGCGCCTTCTATTAGTTGCCCTCGTTTACACCAGAAATTGTGCCCCTTTTCCCACAAATCTAGATGGATCTTCCCCTTCGCCCCCTGCACGGACCTTGCAGATCAGAACCTTGTTGTTATACTCGTGGGCGTACTGGCACAACCCATCTGCCTGGTGGGGGACGCCGTCCTTCAGATGGTTCATCCTGTTCTTGCATCGAGACCTGTTTGTTAGAAATAATTCTTATAATTAAAGTCCCAACAATGTTACAGCCTCTTTGTATCTTATTTGTACCAATGTAGAGCTGGTTAGTAGAGATGAGCGGACGCGAGGGTCCAGTTCAGCAGCCGGACATGGACATATTGCTGGGTGACGCCCCTAGGACTATCCATGGCTATGATTGGTCAGTGGGTGTCCGGCAATATCGTGTATATAGTCTACAATATACGACCCCCCTATTACATCTCCGCACCGGCCACATGTGGTGTTTGTACAGGCAGTACAAGATAGGGTCCATCGGTTTGTTCTTAAGTTGAATTTGTATGTAAGTCGAAACTGTATATTTTATAATTGTAGATCCAGACAACATTTTATTTGTCCCAGTAACAATTGGAGTTGTAATTGGACCAAGGATTATGAATAAATCTTCATTACAGACACCTTACAGCTGATCATTGCAGCCTGGGACTATAGTAACATCCAGAGAGGTCACCAGAGGTCACAGGGGGCAGAGGGCTCCGTCTGTAACTAGGGGTAGTCTGTAAGTCAGGTGTCCTTAACAGCAAATTAATGTTACTGTTTGTCTTATAAAAAGTTATACAACTTTTCAATTTACTTTCTGTATCAATCCCTCGTGGTTTTCTAGATCTCCGCTTGCTGTCCTGCTATAGAAAGCTTCTGTGTTTACTTCCAGGGAAAAGAAATCTGTCCATGGTCACATAGAATGACAGCAAGCAGAGATCTAGAAAGCAGAGAGGAATGGATACATAAAGTACAGGCAGTCCCCGGGTTACGTACAAGATAGGGTCTGTAGGTTTGTTCTGAAGTTGAATCTGTATGTAAGTCGAAACTGTATATTTTATAATTGAAGTTCTAGACACATTTTTTTTCTTTTGCCCCAGTGACAATTGGAGTTTCAAATTTTTTTGCTGTAATGGGACCAAGAATTATCCATAAAGCTTCATTACAGACACCTTACAGCTGATCATTACAGCCTGGGACTATAGTAACATCCAGAGAGGTCACCAGAGGTCACAGGGGGCAGAGGGGTCCGTCTGTTACTAGGGGTCGTCTGTAAGTCAGGTGTCCTTAAGCCTGTATTTAGTGTAACAAATTGTTTAGACACATGTGTTCTAATGGCGACGCATGCGATGAGGCTGAGCCCCGTCCCTGCGCACGTGTAACCACAAGCCGTGCGCCGCTGCTCTGAATTCCCACATTACCTGCAGCTGAGACATCGCAGAGAACAGGTGAAGTATTCGTCTGGGAAGAAGGAGGTGATATGGACCTGCTCATCCGGAATATCCCCGGAGAATCGCTCGCTCAGACTCTGCACGCAGAACACACACGGGTATAAAACATTGTCCAAAACTTAAACTTCTTATAATGGAGTCATCTGAACAATGTCCATATCTCGGATTCCACCAATCTAAACTTTTTTTTGGAACCTACCCCCATATTACCAGCAGTTTTTGGATACTTAATTTTTTGGATATCCCATAAGCTACTGAAGTGCCTCCCCTGCAGCACATGAGACACATCTGTGGCAGGGAAAGGGTTATTTATAGTATTTAATCGCATTATTAAAAGTTACGCAACTTATTATCCTCGGGGGGATATTTATCAGAAGTGTCTGAGAGCAGAAATGTCCTAGTGGTCCATGGCAGCCAATCGGAGCTCAGCTTTCATTTCCCCACAGCTGTTTATAAAATTGAAGCTGAGCTGTGATTGGTTGATATGGGCAAGACCAGTTTAACCTCAGACACTAGTGATAAATCTCCCCCTTGCGTTTCACTTTGTCAGTAGTATCTTCACGCTGTGATTGGACATATCTAGTCTATTACGGAGCCATAGACGATGTCCTTGTACTGTGCCCCTGCAGAATTTTATGTAATGTGTGAGAAATAATGGAGAACATGAAGTCTCTGAGCGCCTCAAGGTTTTGGTTTTTACTAAATGTTTATTAGCAATAAGTAGAGGAGAATGCCGGCTCCATCAGACTACACATGGTTAGTGTGTAGTCTGTAACTATGGAAACCCATAACTGTCTCCAGGAGCTGCAGCGCACTGGACACATTTTCATGGTCAGATTCGCGCGCATCATTACCTGCAAGGCTGCGAACACATGCGCCAGCGGCCGGGATGACCGAGTAGATGTGTCCAGCACCTGCTTCTTCACCGTCTCTTTTAACTGGGAGAAATCCGTGGGAGGGACCACAGTCTTTGTTCCCACGTAGTGTATGGAGCTGAAGGCCTCCGGGGGGGTCCTGAGCTCATGGAATCGCTTCAGAAGATCCGTCTCTGCCTGTCCCAGCACTTTACTTCCTATGGAGATAAGAAAACAAACACATCTAATCATATACGACTACGACAACTTTATATATAAAATCATAGCTTTTTTTTTACTATGAAAACTGTCAATCTGTGGAATAGCTGAGCTCAGGCGCTGGTCACAGCAGGGACAGCAGAGAGCTCAGGGGCTGGCCACAGCAGGGACAGAAGAGAGCTCAGGCGCAGGTCACAGCAGGGACAGCAGAGAGCTCAGGCGCAGGTCACAGCAGGGACAGCAGAGAGCTCAGGGGCTGGTCACAGCAGGGACAGCAGAGAACTCAGGCGCAGGTCACAGCAGGGACAGCAGAGAGCTCAGGCGCTGCTCACAGCAGGGACAGCAGAGAGCTCAGGCGCAGGTCACAGCAGGGACAGCAGAGAGCTCAGGCGCTGCTCACAGCAGGGACAGCAGAGAGCTCAGGCGCAGGTCACAGCAGGGACAGCAGAGAGCTCAGGCGCAGGTCACAGCAGGGACAGCAGAGAGCTCAGGCGCTGGTCACAGCAGGGACAGCAGAGAGCTCAGGAGCAGAGCACAGCAGGGACAGCAGAGAGCTCAGGCGCTGGTCACAGCAGGGACAGCAGGAAGCTCTGGCGCTGGTCACAGCAGGGACAGCAGAGAGCTCAGGCGCTGGTCACAGCAGGGACAGCAGAGAGCTCAGGCGCAGAGCACAGCAGGGACAGCAGAGAGCTCAGGTGCAGGTCACAGCAGGGACAGCAGAGAGCTCAGGCGCTGGTCACAGCAGGGGCAGCAGAGAGCTCAGGCGCTGGTCACAGCAGAGAGCTCAGGAGCAGAGCACAGCAGGGACAGCAGAGAGCTCAGGCGCTGGTCACAGCAGGGACAGCAGGGAGCTCAGGCGCTGGTCACAGCAGGGGCAGCAGAGAGCTCAGGCGCTGGTCACAGCAGAGAGCTCAGGAGCAGAGCACAGCAGGGACAGCAGAGAGCTCAGGCGCTGGTCACAGCAGGGACAGCAGACAGCTCAGGCACTGGTCACAGCAGGGACAGCGGAGAGCTCAGGCGCTGCTCACAGCAGGGACAGCAGAGAGCTCAGGCACTGGTCACAGCAGGGACAGCAGAGAGCTCAGGCACTGGTAACAGCAGGGACAGCAGAGAGCTCAGGCACTGGTAACAGCAGGGACAGCAGAGAGCTCAGGCACTGGTAACAGCAGGGACAGCAGAGAGCTCAGGGACTGGTCACAGCAGGGACAGCAGAGAGCTCAGGGACTGCTCACAGCAGGGACAGCAGAGAGCTCAGGCGCTGGTCACAGCAGGGACAGCAGACAGCTCAGGCGCTGCTCACAGCAGGGACAGCAGAGAGCTCAGGCGCAGGTCACAGCAGGGACAGCAGATAGCTCAGGCGCTGGTCACAGCAGGGACAGCAGAGAGCTCAGGCGCTGGTCACAGCAGGGACAGCAGAGAGCTCAGGCGCTGGTCATAGCAGGGACAGCAGACAGCTCAGGCGCTGCTCACAGCAGGGACAGCAGAGAGCTCAGGCGCAGGTCACAGCAGGGACAGCAGATAGCTCAGGCGCTGCTCACAGCAGGGACAGCAGAGCTCAGGCGCAGGTCACAGCAGGGACAGCAGAGAGCTCAGGCGCTGGTCACAGCAGGGACAGCAGAGAGCTCAGGAGCAGAGCACAGCAGGGACAGCAGAGAGCTCAGGCGCTGGTCACAGCAGGGACAGCAGGAAGCTCTGGCGCTGGTCACAGCAGGGACAGCAGAGAGCTCAGGCGCTGGTCACAGCAGGGACAGCAGAGAGCTCAGGCGCTGATCACAGCAGGGACAGCAGAGAGCTCAGGCGCTGGTCACAGCAGGGACAGCAGACAGCTCAGGCGCTGCTCACAGCAGGGACAGCAGAGAGCTCAGGCGCAGGTCACAGCAGGGACAGCAGATAGCTCAGGCGCTGCTCACAGCAGGGACAGCAGAGAGCTCAGGCGCAGGTCACAGCAGGGACAGCAGAGAGCTCAGGCGCTGGTCACAGCAGGGACAGCAGAGAGCTCAGGAGCAGAGCACAGCAGGGACAGCAGAGAGCTCAGGCGCTGGTCACAGCAGGGACAGCAGGAAGCTCTGGCGCTGGTCACAGCAGGGACAGCAGGGAGCTCAGGCGCTGGTCACAGCAGGGGCAGCAGAGAGCTCAGGCGCTGGTCACAGCAGGGACAGCAGAGAGCTCAGGAGCAGAGCACAGCAGGGACAGCAGAGAGCTCAGGCGCTGGTCACAGCAGGGACAGCAGATAGCTCAGGCGCTGCTCACAGCAGGGACAGCAGAGAGCTCAGGCGCTGGTCACAGCAGGGACAGCAGAGAGCTCAGGGACTGCTCACAGCAGGGACAGCAGAGAGCTCAGGGACTGGTCACAGCAGGGACAGCAGAGAGTTCAGGCGCTGCTCACAGCAGGGACAGCAGAGAGCTCAGGCACTGGTCACAGCAGGGACAGCAGAGAGCTCAGGCACTGGTAACAGCAGGGACAGCAGAGAGCTCAGGCACTGGTAACAGCAGGGACAGCAGACAGCTCAGGCACTGGTCACAGCAGGGACAGCAGAGAGCTCAGGGACTGCTCACAGCAGGGACAGCAGAGAGCTCAGGCGCTGGTCACAGCAGGGACAGCAGACAGCTCAGGCGCTGCTCACAGCAGGGACAGCAGAGAGCTCAGGCGCAGGTCACAGCAGGGACAGCAGATAGCTCAGGCGCTGCTCACAGCAGGGACAGCAGAGAGCTCAGGCGCTGGTCACAGCAGGGACAGCAGAGAGCTCAGGAGCAGAGCACAGCAGGGACAGCAGAGAGCTCAGGCGCTGGTCACAGCAGGGACAGCAGGAAGCTCTGGCGCTGGTCACAGCAGGGACAGCAGGGAGCTCAGGCGCTGGTCACAGCAGGGGCAGCAGAGAGCTCAGGCGCTGGTCACAGCAGGGACAGCAGAGAGCTCAGGAGCAGAGCACAGCAGGGACAGCAGAGAGCTCAGGCGCTGGTCACAGCAGGGACAGCAGACAGCTCAGGCACTGGTCACAGCAGGGACAGCGGAGAGCTCAGGCGCTGCTCACAGCAGGGACAGCAGAGAGCTCAGGCACTGGTCACAGCAGGGACAGCAGAGAGCTCAGGCACTGGTCACAACAGGGACAGCAGACAGCTCAGGGACTGGTCACAGCAGGGACAGCAGAGAGCTCAGGGACTGCTCACAGCAGGGACAGCAGAGAGCTCAGGCGCTGCTCACAGCAGAGACAGCAGAGAGCTCAGGCGCAGGTCACAGCAGGGACAGCAGAGAGCTCAGGAGCAGGTCACAGCAGGGACAGCAGGGAGCTCAGGCGCAGGTCACAGCAGGGACAGCAGAGAGCTCAGGGGCTGGTCACAGCAGTGGCAGCAGAGAACTCAGGCGCTGGTCACTGTAGGGACAGCAGAGAGCTCAGGCGCTGGTCACAGCAGGGACAGCAGAGAGCTCAGGCGCTGGTCACAGCAGTGGCAGCAGAGAGCTCAGGCGCTGCTCACAGCAGGGACAGCAGAGAGCTCAGGCGCAGGTCACAGCAGGGACAGCAGAGAGCTCAGGCGCTGCTCACAGCAGGGACAGCAGAGAGCTCAGGAGCAGAGCACAGCAGGGACAGCAGAGAGCTCGGGTGCTGGTCACAGCAGGGACAGCAGAGAGCTCAGGCGCTGGTCACAGCAGGGACAGGAGAGAGCTCAGGCACTGGTCACAGTAGGGACAGCAGAGAGCTCAGGCGCTGGTCACAGCAGGGACAGCAGAGAGCTCAGGCGCTGGTCACAGCAGGGACAGCAGAGAGCTCAGGCGCTGGTCACAGTAGGGACAGCAGAGAGCTCAGGCACTGGTCACAGCAGGGACAGCAGAGAGCTCAGGCGCAGGTCACAGTAGGGACAGCAGAGAGCTCAGACGCAGGTCACAGTAGGGACAGCAGAGAGCTCAGGCGCTGGTCACAGCAGGGACAGCAGACAGCTCAGGCACTGGTCACAGCAGGGACAGCGGAGAGCTCAGGCGCTGCTCACAGCAGGGACAGCAGAGAGCTCAGGCACTGGTCACAGCAGGGACAGCAGAGAGCTCAGGCACTGGTCACAGCAGGGACAGCAGAGAGCTCAGGCGCAGGTCACAGTAGAGACAGCAGAGAGCTCAGGCACAGGTCACAGTAGGGACAGCAGAGAGCTCAGGCACTGGTCACAGCAGGGACAGCGGAGAGCTCAGGCACTGCTCACAGCAGGGACAGCAGAGAGCTCAGGCGCTGGTCACAGCAGGGACAGCAGAGAGCTCAGGCGCAGGTCACAGTAGAGACAGCAGAGAGCTCAGGCGCAGGTCACAGTAGGGACAGCAGAGAGCTCAGGCACTGGTCACAGCAGGGACAGCGGAGAGCTCAGGCGCTGGTCACAGCAGGGACAGCAGAGAGCTCAGGCGCTGGTCACAGCAGGGACAGCAGAGAGCTCAGGCGCTGGTCACAGCAGGGACAGCAGAGAGCTCAGGCGCTGGTCACAGCAGGGACAGCAGAGAGCTCAGGCACTGCTCACAGCAGGGACAGCAGAGAGCTCAGGCGCTGGTCACAGCAGGGACAGCAGATAGCTCAGGCGCTGCTCACAGCAGGGACAGCAGAGAGCTCAGGCGCAGGTCACAGCAGGGACAGCAGAGAGCTCAGGAGCAGGTCACAGCAGGGACAGCAGACAGCTCAGGCGCTGGTCACAGCAGGGACAGCAGAGAGCTCAGGTGCAGAGCACAGCAGGGACAGCAGAGAGCTCAGGCGCAGAGCACAGCAGGGACAGCAGAGAGCTCAGGAGCAGAGCACAGCAGGGACAGCAGAGAGCTCAGGCGCTGGTCACAGCAGGGACAGCAGAGAGCTCAGGAGCAGAGCACAGCAGGGACAGCAGAGAGCTCAGGAGCAGAGCACAGCAGGGACAGCAGAGAGCTCAGGAGCAGAGCACAGCAGGGACAGCAGAGAGCTCAGGAGCAGAGCACAACAGTGACAGGAGAGAGCTCAGGAGCAGAGCACAGCAGGGACAGCAGAGAGCTCAGCTGCAGAGCACAGCAGGGACAGCAGAGAGCTCAGGAGCAGAGCACAGCAGGGACAGCAGAACTACGACCACTATATATATATCCGGCATCTAGGAGGCTTCTCACCATGTCCCAGCAGATTCGTCCTTGAGGTTTCATGGAAAATCAGCAGAGAAGGTCCCAGACTGGACAAAGTGACCTCCAGGCCGCAGCGGCTGGACAAAGCTTTCAGCTCCGGGGTAAAAAACTTTAGATAAGCCTTGGAAGCGTTTCCCAAAAACTGGAACATATCATTGTGCAACCTCTCGGCCCGGGTCCTGTAGATGACCAGATCGGACACGGCGAGGACCTTCAGGAGGAGACGGAGCCTCTGGTTCTGCTTATCAGTGGCCCCGAGGAGACCTTCAGTGTCCAGGACCACCAGGGACAGGTCCGGGTAGTACGCGGCCCATACACCTATAGTGCAGGAGTCCTGGGAAGGGCAGGTCCTGAAGACCTCAAGGCCACCAAAAAACATGTGGTTCAGGGTGTGGGACTTCCCATCTCCGGTGTTCCCAAAGATACTGAGAACTTTCACCGGTTCTTGTGGATCACAACCGAGTCTGGTGATGAAGTCCGAAGCATCTCTCACCTAAAACATAAAACATGGCAGGTTAACAAGAAGCCAGAAGTGCTGTTGATGGATCCAGTCCACACAATTGCTGTAAAAGGTCCCCACCATCCACGCGTTGTAGATAATATTGGGCCTGACGAGACTCTATACCTCCGGAGGGATGGAAAATTATCCCAATCTTTCCTCCTAACCCTCAAAAAAAAATCTACTCCAAAGCAAATATGATTCTTCTTACTTTATTTTCACATGAGATGAGTCAAGTTTAGAGGCTGCAGGGGGAAGCTCCTAACTTTGGTTCTAAAGCAGCTAGAAACATGCTACATATTAAAGCCCAGGATTTCATCCATCCAATCCCATCAGGCTTATGGTTACATTAACAGAGGTCCAAGGGATACCTCACAAATTACAGCTATGACAGCAGAGAACCTGTCAGCAGGTTTTACCCCATTAAACTAGCAGCCCCCCTCTGGTAGGGCATGAAACGTCCTTTCTAGAATTCCCTCTTTTATGTGAAATCTCACCCGTTTACCACTAAAATAAAAGTCACTTCAGACTATTTTCTGATCTATAGCACCAAGGAACATGGTTTTTGTGCCATATTACAGATAAGGATCTCATCTTTCAGACCACATCAGGCTTATGGCTTTGTGAGCTACAGAACTGGAGATGCAGGCAGCTAGAGACATAGTTGGAAATACAAGCTGCAGGTAAAGCTCCAGTTCCCATCTATTTTTAACTGCCCGAATGTCCAGTTCTGTAGCACCAGAACCATAAGCCTGATGGGATCTGAAAGATGAGATCCTGGGCTTTAGTATGAACACCGGTAGCACGTTTCTACGTGCTTTATAACCAAAGTTATAAGCTTCCCATGTAGCCTCTAAACTTGACTCATCTCATGTGAAAATAAAGTAAGAAGAGTCATATTTGCCCGACTTTGGAAGAGATTTTACATAAAGAGGGGATTCTAGAAAGTACATTTCCTCCCCCACCTGAGGGGGGGCTGCTAGTTTAGTGGGGTAAAAGCTGCTGACAGGTTCCTTTTAAAGTGTTTGTGCCTTATAGATACTTTTCTGTGAAATAGGGGATACGTGTCTAATTTCTAGGGGACCCACCACTGGCACTGGATATTGTAATGTATGTTTTTTTGGTAGGCAATGGGGAGGGGGCGGGGGGAGTCTGGGAACATCTGAAATTCTGCATATGGCAGGTAGGTAGTGGTAGGTCGTCCTGCGATGAAGCGGGGAGCAGGAGAGAGGTGAGTATAAAGCGATTTTTTTATACCCCCTATATGGGAAAAATCCCTGATCCCGGACCACCCCTATAACAATGGATTCTTCCATTACATCTAATGTATCTATATACTAATGTATCTATATACTAATGTATCTTTTCTTCTGGTTCTGATCCGGTTGTATTCTCATCATTGGGCCGGGACGTGCGCTGACAAATCTCCCGGTGTCGCTGTTAATCAGGACATTTACTCGTTGGGATGATACGAAGCGCAGAAGGTTCTCCCGAGGCTCAAGAATAAAAATAACCAATAACCTAATTGTAGTATAAAAGGAAAAGAACAAAGAAGTCGTCTGCCCTATTTACTTATTGCCCCACTTATAAGTCACCCACTTACAGCTCCCCCCACCCACTTACAGCTCCCCACCCCCCACTGACAGCTCCCCCCCCCCCCACTTATAGCTCCCCCCACTTACAGGTCTCCCCCACTTACAGCTCCCCCCACTTACAGGTCTCCCCCACTTACAGGTCTCCCCCACTTACAGCTCCCCCCACTTACAGGTCTCCCCCACTTACAGCTCCCCCCACTTACAGCTCCCCCCACTTACAGCTCCCCCACACTTACAGGTCTCCCCCACTTACAGGTCTCCCCCACTTACAGGTCTCCCCCACTTACAGGTCTCCCCCACTTACAGCTCCCCCCACTTACAGCTCCCCCCACTTACAGCTCCCCCCACTTACAGCTCCCCCACACTTACAGGTCTCCCCCACTTACAGGTCTCCCCCACTTACAGGTCTCCCCCACTTACAGGTCTCCCCCACTTACAGCTCCCCCCACTTACAGCTCCCCCCACTTACAGCTCCCCCCACTTACAGGTCTCCCCCACTTACAGCTCCCCCCACTTACAGGTCTCCCCCACTTACAGCTCCCCCCACTTACAGCTCCCCCCACTTACAGGTCTCCCCCACTTACAGCTCCCCCCACTTACAGCTCCCCCCACTTACAGGTCTCCCCCGCTTACAGCTCCCCCACACTTACAGGTCTCCCCCACTGATCTCTATGTATCTGCATCAGACCTATAGACCTGTCATTATGGGGGTCCCGACGCTCGGACCACCCACCAATCATATACTGTTTGTACTACTTTTAGGTGATGAATGTTTTGCTGTGGAATAGTCCCTGTACGGCGGAGCAGTCCTTACAGCTGACCTGTAGTGGGCACATGAAGTAGTAACGGTATTTTTGTATATTTTTCAGCCTTTCTGTCCCTGAGCTGAAGACCCCAGGAAGTCTCCCGTACACTGAGAGGGGAAACTCTGCTCCCGTCTGTAACTAACCCTGATGAGCGGCAGCATGGAGGACGGTATATGGGCGCTGGGGGTGGTATATGGGCGCTGGGGGCAGTATATGGGCGCTGGGGGCAGTATATGGGCGCTGGGGGTGGTATATGGGTGCTGTGGATGGTATATGGGTGCTGGGGGTGGTATATGGGCGCTGGGGGTGGTATATGGGCGCTGGGGGTGGTATATGGGCGCTGGGGGTGGTATATGGGTGCTGGGGGTGGTATATGGGCGCTGGGGGTGGTATATGGGTGCTGTGGATGGTATATGGGCGCTGTGGATGGTATATGGGCGCTGGGGGCAGTATATGGGCGCTGTGGATGGTATATGGGCGCTGGGGGTGGTATATGGGTGCTGTGGATGGTATATGGGCGCTGGGGGCAGTATATGGGCGCTGTGGGTGGTATATGGGCGCTGGGGGTGGTATATGGGCGCTGGGGGTGGTATATGAGCGCTGGGGGTGATATATGGGTGCTGGGGGTGGTATATGGGTGGTATATGGGTGCTGGGAATGGTATATGGGCGCTGGGGGTGGTATATGGGTGCTGTGGATGGTATATGGGTGCTGGGGGCAGTATATGGGTGGTGGGGGCAGTATATGGGCGCTGTGGGTGGTATATGGGTGCTGTGGGTGGTATATGGGCGCTGGGGGTGGTATATGGGTGCTGTGGATGGTATATGGGCGCTGGGGGTGGTATATGGGTGCTGTGGATGGTATATGGGTGCTGTGGTTGGTATATGGGCGCTATGGATGGTATATGGGTGCTGGGGGCAGTATATGGGCGCTGTGGATGGTATATGGGCGCTGGGGGTGGTATATGGGCGCTGGGGGTGGTATATGGGTGCTGTGGATGGTATATGGGTGCTGTGGATGGTATATGGGTGCTGGGGGTGGTATATGGGCGCTGGGGGTGGTATATGGGCGCTGGGGGTGGTATATGGGCGCTGGGGGTGGTATATGGGCGCTGGGGGTGGTATATGGGTGCTGGGGGTGGTATATGGGTGGTATATGGGTGCTGGGGATCGCATATGGGTGCTGTGGATGGTATATGGGCGCTGTGGATGGTATATGGGCGCTGGGGGTGGTATATGGGTGCTGTGGATGGTATATGGGCGCTGGGGGTGGTATATGGGTGCTGTGGATGGTATATGGGCGCTGGGGGTGGTATATGGGTGCTGTGGATGGTATATGGGCGCTGGGGGTGGTATATGGGTGCTGTGGATGGTATATGGGTGCTGTGGATGGTATATGGGCGCTGGGGGTGGTATATGGGTGCTGTGGATGGTATATGGGCGCTGGGGGTGGTATATGGGTGCTGTGGATGGTATATGGGCGCTGTGGATGGTATATGGGCGCTGTGGGTGGTATATGGCCGCTGTGGATGGTATATGGGCGCTGTGGATGGTATATGGGCGCTGTAAATGGTATATGGGTGCTGGGGGCAGTATATGGGTGCTGTCGTTGGTATATGGACACTGTGGGTAATATATGGACGCTGTGGGTAGTATATGGACGCTGTGGGAGGTATATGGGCGCTGTGGATGGTATATGGGCGCTGTGGGCGGTATATGGGCGCTGTGGGTGGTGTATGGGGGCGCTGTGGGTGGTGTATGGGGGCGCTGTGGGTGGTGTATGGGGGCGCTGTGGGCGGTATATGGGCGCTGTGGGCGGTATATGGGCGCTGTGGCTGGTATATGGGCGCTGGGGGCAGTATATGGGCGCTGGGGGCAGTATATGGGCGCTGTTGATGGTATATGGGCGCTGTGGATGGTATATGGGTGCTGTGGGTGGTATATGAGCGCTGGGGGTGGTATATGGGCGCTGGGGGTGGTATATGAGCGCTGGGGGTGGTATATGGGTGCTGGGGGTGGTATATGGGCGCTGTGGATGGTATATGGGTGCTGTGGGTGATATATGGGGCTGTAAATGGTATATGGGCGTTGTGGATGGTATATGGGTGCTGGGGGCAGTATATGGGCGCTGTGGATGGTATATGGGCACTGTGGATGGTGTATGGGTGCTGTGGATGGTATATGGGCGCTGTGGATGGTATATGGGCGCTGGGGGCAGTATATGGGCGCTGTGAATGGTGTATGGGTGCTGTGGGTGGTATATGGGTGCTGTGGGTGGTATATGGGTGCTGTGAATGGTGTATGGGTGCTATATGGGCGCTGTGGATGGTGTAAGGGTGCTGTGGGTGGTATATGGGTGCTGTGGGTGGTGTATGGGTGCTGTGGGTGGTATATGGGTGCTGTGGATGGTATATGGGTGCTGTGGGCGGTATATGGGTGCTGTGGGTGGTGTATGGGTGCTGTGGGTGGTGTATGGGTGCTGGGGGTGGTATATGGGTGCTGTGGATGGTATATGGGTGCTGTGGGTGGTATATGGGTGCTGTGGGTGGTATATGGGCGCTGTGGGTGGTATATGGGCGCTGTGGGTGGTATATGGGTGCTGTGGGCGGTATATGGGTGCTGGGGGCAGTATATGGGTGCTGTGGGTGGTATATGGGTGCTGTGGGTGGTATATTGATGCTGGGGGCAGTATATGGGTGGTGGGGGCAGTATATGGGCGCTGTGGGTGGTATATGGGCGCTGTGGGTGGTATATGGGTGCTGTGGGTGGTATATGGGTGCTGTGGGTGGTATATTGATGCTGGGGGCAGTATATGGGTGGTGGGGGCAGTATATGGGCGCTGTGGGTGGTATATGGGTGCTGTGGGTGGTATATGGGTGCTGTGGGTGGTATATGGGTGCTGTGGGTGGTATATGGGTGCTGTGGGCAGTATATGGGTGGTGGGGGCAGTATATGGGCGCTGTGGGTGGTATATGGGTGCTGTGGGCGGTATATGGGTGCTGGGGGCAGTATATGGGTGCTGTGGGTGGTATATGGGTGCTGTGGGTGGTATATTGATGCTGGGGGCAGTATATGGGTGGTGGGGGCAGTATATGGGCGCTGTGGGTGGTATATGGGCGCTGTGGGTGGTATATGGGTGCTGTGGGTGGTATATGGGTGCTGTGGGTGGTATATTGATGCTGGGGGCAGTATATGGGTGGTGGGGGCAGTATATGGGCGCTGTGGGTGGTATATGGGTGCTGTGGGTGGTATATGGGTGCTGTGGGTGGTATATGGGTGCTGTGGGTGGTATATGGGTGCTGTGGGCAGTATATGGGTGGTGGGGGCAGTATATGGGCGCTGTGGGTGGTATATGGGTGCTGTGGGTGGTATATGGGTGCTGTGGGTGGTATATGGGTGCTGTGGGTGGTATATGGGTGCTGTGGGTGGTATATGGGTGCTGTGGGCAGTATATGGGTGCTGTGTAGATGTGTATGACCCCCTGCAGTACATTATATACACTATGGCTGCTCCCTCCTCCTACCTGCAGGTCCTCATTATCGTCCACCAGCAGGAAGCTTCCCTCCTCCCCCTCCTCCATGGCCGGGACATCCTCTGGTTTCTGGGGAGGCTCCAGGAGGACGGCGGACATGGTCCAGGCCGGGGGTCGGGGCCGCGGTGACAACCTACCTGCCCCCAGCACCAGCACCTGCCCCCAGCACCAGCACCGGACTCTGTACTTTCACTTTCAGTGTTTACAAAACAAGACAGAGAACAGCGGCGCCACCTACAGGCCGAGCTGCGGTACTGCAAGACGCTATTCACATGCAGCGAAGAGGATGAGGGGGACACAAGAGCTTACAGTCTATGAGGATGAGGGGTGACACAAGAGCTTACAGTCTATGAGGATGAGGGGTGACACAAGAGCTTACAGTCTATGAGGATGAGGGGTGACACAAGAGCTTACAGTCTATGAGGATGAGGGGGTGACACAAGAGCTTACAGTCTATGAGGATGAGGGGGAGGACACAAGAGCTTCAGTCTATGAGGATCAGGGGGTGACACAAGAGCTTACAGTCTATGAGGATGAGGGGTGACACAAGAGCTTACAGTCTATGAGGATGAGGGGTGACACAAGAGCTTACAGTCTATGAGGATGAGGGGATGACACAAGAGCTTACAGTCTATGAGGATGAGGGGGTGACACAAGAGCTTACAGTCTATGAGGAGGAGGGGGTGACACAAGAGCTTACAGTCTATGAGGATGAGGGGATGACACAAGAGCTTACAGTCTATGAAGATGAGGGGGTGACACAAGAGCTTACAGTCTATGAGGATGAGGGGGGCACAAGAGCTTACAGTATATGAGGATCAGGGGGTGACACAAGAGCTTACAGTCTATGAGGATGAGGGGGTGACACAAGAACTTACAGTCTATGAGGATGACACAAGAGCTTACACTCTATGAGGATGAGGGGGGACACAAGAGCTTACACTCTATGAGGATGAGGGGGTGACACAAGAGCTTACAGTCTATGAGGATGAGGGGGGGACACAAGAGCTTACAGTCTATGAGGATGAGGAGGTGACACAAGAGCTTACAGTCTATGAGGATGAGGGGGTGACACAAGAGCTTACAGTCTATGAGGATGAGGGGGAGGACACAAGAGCTTCAGTCTATGAGGATGTGGGGGACCCAAGAGCCTACAGTCTATGAGGATGAGGGGGAGGACACAAGAGCTTCAGTCTATGAGGATGAGGGGGGGGCACAAGAGCTTACAGTCTATGAGGATGAGGGGGTGACACAAGAGCTTACAGTCTATGAGGATGAGGGGTGACACAAGAGCTTACAGTCTATGAGGATGAGGGGATGACACAAGAGCTTACAGTCTATGAGGATGAGGGGATGACACAAGAGCTTACAGTCTATGAGGATGAGGTGGGACACAAGAGCTTACAGTCTATGAGGATGAGGGGATGACACAAGAGCTTACAGTCTATGAGGATGAGGGGATGACACAAGAGCTTACAGTCTATGAGGATGAGGGGGGACACAAGAGCTTACAGTCTATGAGGATGAGGGGAGGACACAAGAGCTTACAGTGTATGAGGATGAGGGGGTGACACAAGAGCTTACAGTCTATGAGGATGAGGGGGGACACAAGAGCCTACAGTCTATGAGGATGAGGGGAGGACACAAGAGCTTACAGTCTATGAGGATGAGGGGGGGACACAAGAGCTTACAGTCTATGAGGATGAGGGGGACGCAAGAGCTTACAGTCTATGAGGATGAGGAGGTGACACAAGAGCTTACAGTCTATGAGGATGAGGGGGTGACACAAGACCTTACAGTCTATGAGGATGAGGGGGAGGACACAAGAGCTTCAGTCTATGAGGATGTGGGGGACCCAAGAGCTTACAGTCTATGAGGATGAGGGGGTGACACAAGAGCTTACAGTCTATGAGGATGAGGGGTGACACAAGAGCTTACAGTCTATGAGGATGAGGGGATGACACAAGAGCTTACAGTCTATGAGGATGAGGGGATGACACAAGAGCTTACAGTCTATGAGGATGAGGGGGGACACAAGAGCTTACAGTCTATGAGGATGAGGGGATGACACAAGAGCTTACAGTCTATGAGGATGAGGGGATGACACAAGAGCTTACAGTCTATGAGGATGAGGGGGGACACAAGAGCTTACAGTCTATGAGGATGAGGGGAGGACACAAGAGCTTACAGTGTATGAGGATGAGGGGGTGACACAAGAGCTTACAGTCTATGAGGATGAGGGGGGACACAAGAGCCTACAGTCTATGAGGATGAGGGGAGGACACAAGAGCTTACAGTCTATGAGGATGAGGGGAGGACACAAGAGCTTACAGTCTATGAGGATGAGGGGTGACACAAGAGCTTACAGTCTATGAGGATGAGGGGGGACACAAGAGCCTACAGTCTATGAGGATGAGGGGGTGACACAAGAGCTTACACTCTATGAGGATGAGGGGGTGACACAAGAGCTTACAGTCTATGAGGATGAGGGGAGGACACAAGAGCTTACAGTCTATGAGGATGAGGGGACACAAGAGCTTACAGTCTATGAGGATGAGGGGAGGACACAAGAGCTTACGGTCTATGAGGATGAGAGGGTGACACAAGAGCTTACACTCTATGAGGATGAGGAGGGGACACAAGAGCTTACAGTCTATGAGGATGAGGGGGTGACACAAGAGCTTACAATCTATGAGGATGAGGAGGTGACACAAGAGCTTACAGTCAATGAGGGGGTGACACAAGAGCTTACACTCTATGAGGATGAGGGGAGGGCACAAGAGCTTACAGTCTATGAGGATGAGGGGGTGACACATACACTCTATGAGGATGAGGAGGGGACACAAGAGCTTACAGTCTATGAGGTTGAGGGGAGGTCACAAGAGCCTACAGTCTATGAGGATGTGGGGGACACAAGAGCTTACAGTCTATGAGGATGAGGGGGTGACACAAGAGCTTACAGTCTATGAGGATGAGGGGGACACAAGAGCTTACAGTCTATGAGGATGAGGGGGGACACAAGAGCCTACAGTCTATGAGGATGAGGGGGTGACACAAGAGCTTACACTCTATGAGGATGAGGGGGTGACACAAGAGCTTACAGTCTATGAGGTTGAGGGGGTGGCACAAGAGCTTACAGTCTATGAGGATGAGGGGTGACACAAGAGCTTACAGTCTATGAGGATGAGGGGGACACAAGAGCTTACAGTCTATGAGGATGAGGGGGTGACACAAGAGCTTACAGTCTATGAGGATGAGGAGGTGACACAAGAGCTTACAGTCAATGAGGGGGTGACACAAGAGCTTACACTCTATGAGGATGAGGGGAGGACACAAGAGCTTACAGTCTATAAGGATGAGGGGATGACACAAGAGCTTACACTCTATGAGGATGAGGAGGGGACACAAGAGCTTACAGTCTATGAGGTTGAGGGGAGGTCACAAGAGCCTACAGTCTATGAGGATGAGGGGGACACAAGAGCTTACAGTCTATGAGGATGAGGGGGGACACAAGAGCTTACAGTCTATAAGGATGAGGGGAGGTCACAAGAGCTTACAGTCTATGAGGATGAGGGGGGACACAAGAGCTTACAGTCTATGAGGATGAGAGGAGACACAAGAGCTTACAGTCTATGAGGATGAGGGGGTGACACAAGAGCTTACAGTCTATGAGGATGAGGAGGTGACACAAGAGCTTACAGTCTATGAGGATGAGGGGGTGACACAAGAGCTTACAGTCTATGAGGATGAGGGGGTGACACAAGAGCTTACAGTCTATGAGGAACACTTGTATTATAAAGTAAAATTCATTCATAAGAAATAAGATGATGACACACGGAAGTCATACACCAGAGCAGATCATCTTCCAGACACCATTAGGCTCCCTATTACAGCATCTATATCATCTCTAAATTTTTAAAGAATGTGACAAAGGTTTTGTATGCTTGAATGGTTTGACCTCCATCGTGTGCAGCACTTTGTTGCTGATACAATTCCCACCTCCAGAGAGACTTGAGCAGAGAACACACATGTATCCTATACAGGTAGTGCCCACAGTAATAGTCCTATACAGATAGTGCCCACAGCAATAGTCCTATACAGGTAGTGCCCACAGTAATAGTCCTATACAGGTAGTGCCCACAGTAATAGTCCTATACAGGTAGTGCCCACAGTAATAGTCCTATACAGGTAGTGCCCACAGTAATAGTCCTATACAGGTAGTGCCCACAGTAATAGTCCTATACAGGTAGTGCCCACAGTAATAGTCCTATACAGATAGTGCCCACAGTAATAGTCCTATACAGATAGTGCCCACAGTAATAGTCCTATACAGATAGTGCCCACAGTAATAGTCCTATACAGGTAGTGCCCACAGTAATAGTCCTATACAGATAGTGCCCACAGTAATAGTCCTATACAGGTAGTGCCCACAGTAATAGTCCTATACATGTAGTGCCCACAGTAATAGTCCTATACAGACAGTGCCCACAGTAATAGTCCTATACAGACAGTGCCCACAGTAATAGTCCTATACAGATAGTGCCCACAGTAATAGTCCTATACAGGTAGTGCCCACAGTAATAGTCCTATACATGTAGTGCCCACAGTAATAGTCCTATACAGATAGTGCCCACAGTAATAGTCCTATACAGACAGTGCCCACAGTAATAGTCCTATACAGGTAGTGCCCACAGTAATAGTCCTATACAGATAGTGCCCACAGTAATAGTCCTATACAGGTAGTGCCCACAGTAATAGTCCTATACAGGTAGTGCCCACAGTAATAGTCCTATACAGATAGTGCCCACAGTAATAGTCCTATACAGGCAGTGCCCACAGTAATAGTCCTATACAGGTAGTGCCCACAGTAATAGTCCTATACAGGTAGTGCCCACAGTAATAGTCCTATACAGGTAGTGCCCACAGTAATAGTCCTATACAGGTAGTGCCCACAGTAATAGTCCTATACAGGTAGTGCCCACAGTAATAGTCCTATACAGACAGCACCCACAGTAATAGTCCTATACAGACAGCACCCACAGTAATAGTCCTATACAGGTAGTGCCCACAGTAATAGTCCTATACAGGTAGTGCCCACAGTAATAGTCCTATACAGGTAGTGCCCACAGTAATAGTCCTATACAGGTAGTGCCCACAGTAATAGTCCTATACAGGTAGTGCCCACAGTAATGGTCCTATACAGGTAGTGCCCACAGTAATAGTCCTATACAGGTAGTGCCCACAGTAATGGTCCTATACAGGTAGTGCCCACAGTAATAGTCCTATACAGGTAGTGCCCACAGTAATGGTCCTATACAGACAGTGCCCACAGTAATAGTCCTATACAGATAGTGCCCACAGTAATAGTCCTATACAGATAGTGCCCACAGTAATAGTCCTATACAGGTAGTGCCCACAGTAATGGTCCTATACAGGTAGTGCCCACAGTAATAGTCCTATACAGGTAGTGCCCACAGTAATAGTCCTATACAGACAGTGCCCACAGTAATAGTCCTATACAGATAGTGCCCACAGTAATAGTCCTATACAGGTAGTGCCCACAGTAATAGTCCTATACAGGTAGTGCCCACAGTAATAGTCCTATACAGACAGCACCCACAGTAATAGTCCTATACAGACAGCACCCACAGTAATAGTCCTATACAGGTTGTGCCCACAGTAATAGTCCGATACAGACAGTGCCCACAGTAATAGTCCTATACAGATAGTGCCCACAGTAATAGTCCTATACAGGTAGTGCCCACAGTAATAGTCCTATACAGGTAGTGCCCACAGTAATGGTCCTATACAGGTAGTGCCCACAGTAATAGTCCTATACAGGTAGTGCCCACAGTAATGGTCCTATACAGGTAGTGCCCACAGTAATAGTCCTATACAGGTAGTGCCCACAGTAATGGTCCTATACAGACAGTGCCCACAGTAATAGTCCTATACAGATAGTGCCCACAGTAATAGTCCTATACAGGTAGTGCCCACAGTAATGGTCCTATACAGGTAGTGCCCACAGTAATAGTCCTATACAGGTAGTGCCCACAGTAATAGTCCTATACAGATAGTGCCCACAGTAATAGTCCTATACAGATAGTGCCCACAGTAATGGTCCTATACAGGTAGTGCCCACAGTAATGGTCCTATACAGGTAGTGCCCACAGTAATAGTCCTATACAGGTAGTGCCCACAGTAATGGTCCTATACAGGTAGTGCCCACAGTAATAGTCCTATACAGATAGTGCCCACAGTAATAGTCCTATACAGATAGTGCCCACAGTAATAGTCCTATACAGGTAGTGCCCACAGTAATGGTCCTATACAGGTAGTGCCCACAGTAATAGTCCTATACAGGTAGTGCCCACAGTAATGGTCCTATACAGGTAGTGCCCACAGTAATAGTCCTATACAGGTAGTGCCCACAGTAATGGTCCTATACAGGTAGTGCCCACAGTAATAGTCCTATACAGACAGTGCCCACAGTAATAGTCCTATACAGACAGTGCCCACAGTAATAGTCCTATACAGGCAGTGCCCACAGTAATAGTCCTATACAGACAGTGCCCACAGTAATAGTCCTATACAGACAGTGCCCACAGTAATAGTCCTATACAGGTAGTGCCCACAGTAATAGTCCTATACAGGTAGTACCCACAGTAATAGTCCTATACAGGTAGTGCCCACAGTAATGGTCCTATACAGGTAGTGCCCACAGTAATAGTCCTATACAGGTAGTGCCCACAGTAATGGTCCTATACAGATAGTGCCCACAGTAATAGTCCTATACAGATAGTGCCCACAGTAATAGTCCTATACAGGTAGTGCCCACAGTAATAGTCCTATACAGATAGTGCCCACCGTAATAGTCCTATACAGGTAGTGCCCACAGTAATAGTCCTATACAGGTAGTGCCCACAGTAATAGTCCTATACAGACAGTGCCCACAGTAATAGTCCTATACAGACAGTGCCCACAGTAATAGTCCTATACAGGTAGTGCCCACAGTAATAGTCCTATACAGGTAGTGCCCACAGTAATAGTCCTATACAGGTAGTGCCCACAGTAATAGTCCTATACAGACAGTGCCCACAGTAATAGTCCTATACAGACAGTGCCCACAGTAATAGTCCTATACAGGTAGTGCCCACAGTAATAGTCCTATACAGGTAGTGCCCACAGTAATAGTCCTATACAGACAGTGCCCACAGTAATAGTCCTATACAGACAGTGCCCACAGTAATAGTCCTATACAGACAGTGCCCACAGTAATAGTCCTATACAGGTAGTGCCCTCAGTAATAGTCCTATACAGATAGTGCCCACAGTAATAGTCCTATACAGATAGTGCCCACAGTAATAGTCCTATACAGGTAGTGCCCACAGTAATAGTCCTATACAGACAGTGCCCACAGTAATAGTCCTATACAGGTAGTGCCCACAGTAATAGTCCTATACAGACAGTGCCCACAGTAATAGTCCTATACAGGTAGTGCCCACAGTAATAGTCCTATACAGATAGTGCCCACTGTAATAGTCCTATACAGGTAGTGCCCACAGTAATAGTCCTATACAGACAGCGCCCACAGTAATAGTCCTATACAGGTAGTGCCCACAGTAATAGTCCTATACAGATAGTGCCCACAGTAATAGTCCTATACAGACAGTGCCCACAGTAATAGTCCTATACAGGTAGTGCCCACAGTAATAGTCCTATACAGACAGTGCCCACAGTAATAGTCCTATACATGCAGTGCCCACAGTAATAGTCCTATACAGGTAGTGCCCACAGTAATAGTCTTATACAGGTAGTGCCCACAGTAATAGTCCTATACAGGTAGTACCCACAGTAATAGTCCTATACAGGGAGTGCCCACAGTAATAGTCTTATACAGGTATTGCCCACAGTAATAGTCCTATACAGACAGTGCCCACAGTAATAGTCCTATACAGACAGTGCCCACAGTAATAGTCCTATACAGACAGTGCCCACAGTAATAGTCCTATACAGGGAGTGCCCACAGTAATAGTCCTATACAGACAGTGCCCACAGTAATAGTCCTATACAGGGAGTGCCCACAGTAATAGTCCTATACAGGGAGTGCCCACAGTAATAGTCCTATACAGACAGTGCCCACAGTAATAGTCCTATACAGACAGTGCCCACAGTAATAGTCCTATACAGGTAGTGCCCACAGTAATAGTCCTATACAGGTAGTGCCCACAGTAATAGTCCTATACAGACAGTGCCCACAGTAATAGTCCTATACATGCAGTGCCCACAGTAATAGTCCTATACATGCAGTGCCCACAGTAATAGTCCTATACAGGTAGTGCCCACAGTAATAGTCCTATACAGGGAGTGCCCACAGTAATAGTCCTATACAGACAGTGCCCACAGTAATAGTCCTATACAGACAGTGCCCACAGTAATGGTCCTATACAGATAGTGCCCACAGTAATAGTCCTATACAGATAGTGCCCACAGTAATAGTCCTATACAGGTAGTGCCCACAGTAATAGTCCTATACAGGTAGTGCCCACAGTAATAGTCCTATACAGATAGTGCCCACAGTAATAGTCCTATACAGGTAGTGCCCACAGTAATAGTCCTATACAGGTAGTGCCCACAGTAATAGTCCTATACAGGTAGTGCCCACAGTAATAGTCCTATACAGACAGTGCCCACAGTAATAGTCCTATACAGACAGTGCCCACAGTAATAGTCCTATACAGGTAGTGCCCACAGTAATAGTCCTATACAGGTAGTGCCCACAGTAATAGTCCTATACAGGTAGTGCCCACAGTAATAGTCCTATACAGACAGTGCCCACAGTAATAGTCCTATACAGACAGTGCCCACAGTAATAGTCCTATACAGGTAGTGCCCACAGTAATAGTCCTATACAGGTAGTGCCCACAGTAATAGTCCTATACAGACAGTGCCCACAGTAATAGTCCTATACAGACAGTGCCCACAGTAATAGTCCTATACAGGTAGTGCCCTCAGTAATAGTCCTATACAGATAGTGCCCACAGTAATAGTCCTATACAGATAGTGCCCACAGTAATAGTCCTATACAGGTAGTGCCCACAGTAATAGTCCTATACAGACAGTGCCCACAGTAATAGTCCTATACAGGTAGTGCCCACAGTAATAGTCCTATACAGACAGTGCCCACAGTAATAGTCCTATACAGGTAGTGCCCACAGTAATAGTCCTATACAGATAGTGCCCACAGTAATAGTCCTATACAGGTAGTGCCCACAGTAATAGTCCTATACAGACAGCGCCCACAGTAATAATCCTATACAGGCAGTGCCCACAGTAATAGTCCTATACAGATAGTGCCCACAGTAATAGTCCTATACAGATAGTGCCCACAGTAATAGTCCTATACAGGTAGTGCCCACAGTAATAGTCCTATACAGACAGTCCCCACAGTAATAGTCCTATACAGGTAGTGCCCACAGTAATAATCCTATACATGCAGTGCCCACAGTAATAGTCCTATACAGGTAGTGCCCACAGTAATAGTCCTATACAGGGAGTGCCCACAGTAATAGTCTTATACAGGTAGTGCCCACAGTAATAGTCCTATACAGGTAGTACCCACAGTAATAGTCCTATACAGGTAGTGCCCACAGTAATAGTCCTATACAGATAGTGCCCACAGTAATAGTCCTATACAGGGAGTGCCCACAGTAATAGTCCTATACAGGTAGTGCCCACAGTAATAGTCCTATACAGGTAGTGCCCACAGTAATAGTCCTATACAGACAGTGCCCACAGTAATAGTCCTATACAGGTATTGCCCACAGTAATAGTCCTATACAGGTAGTGCCCACAGTAATAGTCCTATACAGGTATTGCCCACAGTAATAGTCCTATACAGGGAGTGCCCACAGTAATAGTCCTATACAGGTAGTGCCCACAGTAATAGTCCTATACAGACAGTGCCCACAGTAATAGTCCTATACAGACAGTGCCCACAGTAATAGTCCTATACAGACAGTGCCCACAGTAATAGTCCTATACAGGTAGTGCCCACAGTAATAGTCCTATACAGGTAGTGCCCTCAGTAATAGTCCTATACAGACAGTGCCCACAGTAATAGTCCTATACAGACAGTGCCCACAGTAATAGTCCTATACAGGTAGTGCCCACAGTAATAGTCCTATACAGATAGTGCCCACAGTAATAGTCCTATACAGACAGCGCCCACAGTAATAGTCCTATACAGACAGTGCCCACAGTAATAGTCCTATACAGGTAGTGCCCACAGTAATAGTCCTATACAGGTAGTGCCCACAGTAATAGTCCTATACAGACAGTGCCCACAGTAATAGTCCTATACAGACAGCGCCCACAGTAATAGTCCTATACAGGTAGTGCCCACAGTAATAGTCCTATACAGGTAGTGCCCACAGTAATAGTCCTATACAGATAGCACCCACAGTAATAGTCCTATACAGACAGTGCCCACAGTAATAGTCCTATACAGGTAGTGCCCACAGTAATAGTCCTATACAGACAGTGCCCACAGTAATAGTCCTATACAGATAGCACCCACAGTAATAGTCCTATTGGCGTCCAATAGGGACTGTAAGAGCCTGGAGGTCCCAACATTTATCTCAATAGATAAAATAAGGGGTAAGTGTAAATGAAATGTAAATGGATTGGCCAGTCCATGCGGCCAGATGGGGCACATCCACACTACATTAGTCAGGGGGGGGGGGTGGCCCCTCTTCTAGTGATCACCGGCGGTCCCAGTGTTCAGACACTTATCCACTATCCGATGACTTTAAGTCAATAGGATAAAATAATAACCAGGAGACTAATAATAAGATTATTTTTTGTCCTTTGTGTTCTTTTAATGTAGACAAAATAGCAACATTATTGCCCTCATAACATAAATCCAGCAAATCCTGAAGTCCAGCAGATTCAGGGCGCCGCCTCTATGAGGTCATGTGGTTGACTTGGCGATACGGTCTGTAAGGCGGCGCGTTGTGTGATACGCAGAACCACAGACGCTCCGGACAGTTTTCAGTGCCAGTCTTCTCCCCCTCCATGCTGTGGCAGACTCTGTCCATCGGTGGCGCTGTCCTCTGTTGTTGGGTTTCTGCCTGTAGGTAACATATTGATTGTTAATCAAATTCCTCTATAGAACGTTTCCCTTCTATCCGCAGCTTTGACTATCATAAAAATTTTAGGGCACGTTCCTTAAGGGGGAAAATCTTAAAATGCTTGTGTGAAGGAAACCGTGACCGCTGAAGGGTGCGCAAGGTCACTCAGTTATCCTCCCAGAACGCACGGGTTCTGAGAGGCGCAGGAAGGGATTTAAAGACGTCCACACAATTTCCGGAATAGGCACAACAATAAATCCCAACCCTGAATGGCTATAAGATTCCTCTCACCAGCCTCAGTGAAACAGAATCTTATCAACCCAATTAAGCTGCCACCAGTTCTGTCCGGTCTGTAACGGGATTATAATGGGTGAGGAACCAACCCGGTAGCATGTATATGAGCGAGACACGGACGTTTGGGTTCGTGGATCAAGATAAAAGAGGTTAAATTTTATATGTAATTGCTTTGAAGGAGGCAGAGATTTTAACATTGAAGTCAAGCTCTCTCTTCCTCAGAAAGCCCCCATTACTGTAATTGGTGGTCCTGCATCCAGAAACATCACTAATCACAGAGGCATTTAGAGCTTCCCGCCTTGACTTCAGTTTTAACTCTAGAAGTTGTTTGACAATATACTGGTAGTGGTTTATTTGGCTAATTACTAACAGGTCCCTTTAAAGTGAATGTGGGATGAATTGCAATACCAAGCACAACCACTGCACTATGTGAGGCGCTGTGCAGACTGTAAAGAGGCCGCAGCACTCCAGTCGCTCTGGTACATTCACCGATCCCCAATCCTAAGGGAAGATGACAATAACTCCCTGGATACACATGTAACACATCACTCAGCAGGTCACACGCACCTCTGGTTTCCTATTGGTTGTCTCCTCTGCGTTGGATTTGCTTGGAGATAGACGTGAGAACCTGGAGGACTGGGGCGGCCGATCAGCTTTCAGGTCATGATGATTATCCAGCAGGGCGGCTCCAATCTCATCCCCCGACTCTGGAAGAAGAGGATTGATGTGACCTGATGCATCATGTGGAGCGTCCCTTGTCTTCTGGTGGTAAGAAGCTTGGCCGGTCATATTGTAGAGACCTCCTTCAGCATAGTCTTCAACAAGGAGACCAGTCATCTCCTCAATCCATCTTTCTACCTCCTCTCCATCAGTAATGTCATTCATTATCTGGTCTTGGTAATAACTGGGGGAGCATAAACCACGGCAGCACCCTGGTGGTTCTGGTTGGGTGGTACCATAGCGGTTCTGCTGTGACAGCAAATAGTATCTTGTGCTCCTATAATGAGTCTTCATATGCTGGAGAGAAATGAATGGATGCTTCAGCGCTGTATCAGGACTTATCCTCTTGTTGGAGTCCCAGGTCAGCATCATCTTCATGAGCTCCACCATGTTCTTCAGGTCCGAGTGTTCAGCCAGGACTTCCGACTGTGGGTAACAGGTTCTGGTTCTGTACATTAGTTCTATCTGCTCGAGGGATCTCAACACATATTTCCGTCTTTCAATAGTTTTCACATTCTGATGTTCTCCTTCGGCTTTCATGCTCCATTGGATTTGTCTTTGGGCGTCTACCTTGTACTTGAAGAACCAGAGGGCTTTCCTTGCCGCATTCAGGAGATAGCTGTCCGGCATCCCGAGGGTATCACATATGTATCTAATCTGGTCGTATTCATTATTTCCAGGGTAAAGGGGAGAACCAAAGTGGAGCTCAGCAATAATACAACCGAGAGACCACATATCCAACTTCTCCGAGAAAGGCAAACCAAGAAGGATTTCCGGAGCTCTGTAGAAGCGCGATTGTATGTAGGGTTCCCTCACGTGTTTCACCTCAGATAAAATGCTGGCCGACCCAAAATCAATGACTTTCACTCTAAATGGATATTGTAGGTGATCTACTAGTACTATATTCTCCGGCTTCAGGTCTGAGTGGATAATGGAGAGCTCTTTTAACTTGGACAGGGCCTCTAGTACCTGAGCGGTGATGGTTCTGATGTGTCGTAAGGGAATCGGATCGAATCCAATCTCCCTCTGGTATTCGTACAAGTTCTGCTGCAGAAGCTCAAAGACCAAACAAAAATGATCCAGGACTTGGAAATGTTCATAGAAACGTACGAGATGAGAGGCGTCTGGGTCGACCTGCCGGATCACATGAAGTATCTTGAGCTCGTTGGTGATCACGCGGCTCCTCGTGACGTTATTCTTCATGATCTTGATGGCCACCAGTTCTCCTGTTTCTATTCTCTGGGCTTTTAGTACTTTTCCAAACGTCCCTTTCCCCAGTTCCTCGATGACATGGTAGCAGTCATTTCTGGAGGGGGGGGAAGCCATGCCGGATCACAACATAACAGCCCCGATCCAGGAGAAGTGGCCGACCATGATGGAGAACCTGCAAAGAGTCCTTAGAACTCGGCCGCATCATAATCAGGGGAGTTCCGGGGTTACCATAGGTGACAGGAGGGAACCCACATTTCAATCAGTCATGTGACCTCAAAATGGCAACAAAAATAATTGTACAACCTTCCTGCAACTCGCATAGAGCCACAGCAACTAATATACAGCCCCCCAGTAACTCATATATAGCCCCCCTGTAATTCATATACAGCCTCTTCTTCAACTTGTATACAGCCCCCCAGTAACTACTACATAGCTCCTAAGTAACTTATACACAGCCCCCCAGTAACTAATATATATGGTTCTGGTACCGTATAAAAACAGGAAAAGTCAATCCATTACAAAAAAATTTGTCATTTTTTTTTGGGGGGGGGACATTTCTATGTAGCCCAGGGCCCATGGGAGTCTTATTCCCCCCTGGCTATGAGGGTCTCACTGCTTGTACTGCTAGAAATCTTAGATTATTTCCCTTTCCCTCAGTTTTGGGATTTACAATATTCACGCTTATATATGGATCCGACAAAGAAAAAATTGCATTGTGCGCATTGCAGCAGCCGCACGATTGTTCCTGCAGATTTATGAAACAGACAGGTTTCCATTTCCCAGGGAGAAGGCGGCGGGAAGAGGAGGGGGATTTATTAAAACTTGTCCACAATATAAAGGTCGTTCCCGTCCACCAATCAGATTCCTGAATACAAGAAATATGACAGGTTTCTGATTGGTCGGTTCCGCACTTATCTCCGGATCCCTGGATGTATCTTGGATCATGCTGAAAGGTGTAAGACGAGCAGATGATTTACTAAACTCTGTACATTGTGCCTGCTCAGCAGATATGAGCTCCACTCACTTGTAGCAATGGTGGCAGGACTGGGTTGCGTCTGAATTTTAACTATTTTGGCGACTCGGATTATAAATGATGCATTAGATTTGGGGTCCAGATTTTACAATAGAAGCTACAAAAGACGTCTCTGATATCAGGCCCCACTTGCAAGGACGAGATTCATTACAAGACTTGTCCGACATGGGTTTATTTTTGTATAAATCTTTTTTCATTGTATTCCAGGAATGCAGACGGCTACAAAGTGTCACATTTCCAAAAACAGAGCGGATAATAAATTGTAACATTACAGCAAAGTACAGTCAGAGCTCCAGATCCGTCCTCGGCTGCCTGCATCGGGACAATGGGTAATGGGGAAGGTAATAGGGTAAGGGGGGGACAGAAGGGGTTAAGGGGGGAGGTAATAGGTTAAGAGGGGACAGAAGGGGTTAAGGGGGGAATCGCCTTCTTATATCACCTTTTTCTGAAAAATTTAAGTTTTAGGTTATTAAGTATGAAGGGTCTGGATGGGATAAGGGTGTAAAGAAGGGAGGTAGAGGAGAGGGTGGAGGGGTAGGGGGCAGGAATTTGACAGGCCTTGGTATGAGCAATAATTTGTAAAAACAGTCCATTAATATATCATTTAGGAGAGACAATTATTAGAAAGCACTAGAGCTGCTGCATATGACAATGCTACATGGTTATCATTTAGTAACACTGAATTTCTATTACAATGGGCGCTTAAAGGGAACCTGTCACCAGGGACCTCATTTTCACTAAAGACAGATTGTAAAAGGCCATGATACCTGCAGTGCACATCGGCCTCTCTGCCTTTTCTAAGCATTTGCATTACAATATAATTGTTTGTTATAACTTTTTGCAGGACAGACAGGAGCACAAAGGTGGGGGCCAAGCTCTGAGGAGTGAGTAACACAGACAAGTCACAAGTTTTTTGAAATGCATCCAAACCAAAGCCCAACCCCTGTGACATATTTGCACTGTAGGTGTGATGGGCTTCTGCAAATAAGGGGACTACAGGGGGGGGAGAGGGGGGGCCTGAGGTTACGTACAAGATAGGTTCCTTAGGTTTGTTCTTAAGTTGAATTTGTATGTAGGTCCGAACTGTATATTTTATAATTGTAGATCCAGACAAACTTTTTTTTGCCCCAGTGACAATTGTAGTTTCAAAATTTTTTATCAATTATCAATAAAACCTCATTACAGACGCCTTACAGCTGATCATTGCAGCCTGGGACTATAGTAACACCCAGAGAGGTCACCAGAGGTCACAGGGGGCAGAGGTCTGTCTGTAACTAGGGGTTGTCTGTAACTAGGTTGTCCTTAAGTAGGGGACCGCCTTTAGTAGTTTAATGGGGTAAAATCTGGTGACAGGGTCCCTTTAAAGGGGTATTTCCATCTCTGTTCTATGATTCCCATAGAGGTGAAAGGTCTCTAAAGATGCCCTGTATCATTTGACATTCCGAAATTAGCAGTAAATGGTTAAATTGGTTTATGCTTATTTTCACTCTTTGTTTTATTGCAGCCAATTGGTAAGATCAGAAAAGTTTTTTTGCTCATTAAAGGGGTATTCTCATCTGGGCACTCACATTCAGTTTCATTAATCTGCCATATGTAAACATTTCTTCAATTAGATGTTATTAAAATAAATGTTCCTGTGTGAAGATAATTTCCCATAAATGTAGTCATACTGTCCCTTAGAAACGAGATAGCTTCCTCGGATACGGCCACCTCTGATGGATTGATTGCACAAAGAAACAAAAGGTTATTGTATATAAAATGTCCGAGAGTTACTACATGTCCTACAGCTGCCCTGTGGTAATGGTTGCTGGATCCTGGTGGTCAGGCAGGACTCTATAGTGCAAGTCTGGCCACCTCTGCAAGAGTGTGACGTGGTCGTATCCGGGGAAGCTATCTATTTTCTAAGGGACGACATTACTACATTTATGAGAAATTATCTTCACACAGGAACATTTTTTTTAATAACATCTAATTGAAGAAATGTTTACATATGGCAGATTAATGAAACTGAATGTGAATGCCCAGACGAGAATACCCCTTTAATGTGCGCTCCTCATCTTGACTGAAAAAAAGTGAAATGTAAATATTTTTGCTAATTTATTAAACAAGAAAAACTGTAACATCACATAAGTATCCAGACCCTTTGTTGCGAGTCACATGCTCTCCATGTCCTTCTTCTCCTCCTTGAGATGGTTCTACACCTTCATTGGAGTCCAGCTGTGTTTAATTAAACTGGTTGGACTTGATTAGGTAAGTCTGAGGGTGCTGTCACACGTCGCGTTTACCGCATGCGTTTAAAAACGCATTGCAATAGCTGGAGAGTGATTTGCCTAATTAAACAGCTGCTAACACCTGTGTTTACAAAACGCAACCGTTAACGCATTGTTAACGCATGCGTTAACATCGCGGTTAACGCATGCGGTTGTTAACGCATGCGTTAACATCGCGGTTAACGCATGCGTTTTGTAAACACAAGTGTTAAGAGGTGTTTAATTAGGCAAATCACTCTCCAGCTATTCCAATGCGTTTTTTAACGCATGCGGTAAACGCGACGTGTGACCGCACCCTCAGGGTGCGGTCACACGTCGCGTTTACTGCATGCGTTTAAAAACGCATTGCAATAGCTGGAGAGTGATTTGCCAAATTAAACAGCTGCTAACACCTGTGTTTACAAACGCAACCGTTAACGCATTGTTAACGCATGCGTTCACAGGTTGCAGTTAAAACTGCATCGCAATCAGTTTTGAGGCGGTTTTAGGTGCAGTTTTGTCAATTGAACAGGTGAAAGACATGAACTGAACGAGTGAATTTGATTTTGAAGGGAAACCTGCTCCACAAATGTCATTCACTTGTTCAGTTCATGTCTTTCACCTGTTAAATTGACAAAACTGCACCTAAACCAATATCAAAGCTGATTGCGATGCGGTTTTAACTGCAACGTGTGAACGCACCCTCAAACCTGTCTATATAAGGCCCCTTCCACACTAGCGAGTGTGATGCGATGAACTCGCATCACACTCGCAACGCAAGCTGCCGGGAACGCACGGCCCGAACGCTGCACCGCGGGAGTGAACTCAGCATGTCAGTTCACTCCCGCGGTGCAGCGTTCGGGCCGTGCGTTCCCGGCAGCTTGCGTTGCGAGTGTGATGCGAGTTCATCGCATCACACTCGCTAGTGTGGAAGGGGCCTAAGACCTCACAGCTCCCAGTGCATGTGAGAGCACATGAGAATCATGAGGCGTAAGGAACTGCCCAAGAAGCTCAGAGACAGAATTGTGGCAAAGCACAGATCTAGTAAAGGTTATAAAAGAATTTTTGCAGCCCTCAAGGTTCCTAAGAGCACAGTTGCCTCAATAATCCTTGAAGGGGTTTGCTCATGAAAGAAAATTCTCAAATTTCAATCCCCTAGTGATGTTAACACAATAAAGTTAATTTTTAACCTTTTACTTTACAATTTTAGTTAGTGTTATTGCTGTTTTAGCTCCTTTTACTTCCTAGGCTGCTCAGTGCAAAATTCCATGGAGTGGGCAGGGACTCTCGAAGCAGACACTTCATGATGCATCTAGTTCGGTGAGCTAAAAATGTGGTTAGATATTCAGTGTACAAGGTTTATATACAGTTTCATTTACCTTCTGAACATTCACTAGTATCTGACACATAGAAAGAGAGATGAGACAGATCAGAGATGATGAGATCCATGAGATGCATATTACATACAATGACACTCTCCAGCTCTTGCTACATGTCAGCAACACACACACTATCAGAGAGGATGTTCCTGCCTCCCCCTCCCTGCATAAAGAACTTATCTGCCTGTAGCTTGTAGTTCTCCTCACACTGTGCACATGCTGGCAGGAAGTCAGTGTCTGTGTATCAGTGTGAGCTTCATCCTGGAACGCAGGGGGAGGGGCTTCAGAAATCTCAGCTCCACAGCGTCAGACAGAAAACCAAGATGGCTGCCGACCCTAAAGTCAGAAGATCCAGGGTCAGAAACCAGGGGCAAATGATATTGTGGAATTATATCTGTGAAATGCTGCATTTTTGATAATTTTTGATAATTTGATAATTTTTGTGAATTAGAGAATGTGATATTATGTTATACTGAATATATTTAAGAAACTTGTTTTCGCGGGAGGAATTCCCCTTTATATGGAAGAAGTTTTGGATGACCACAAGTCCAGCAGAATGTGCCGACAGAAGCTTCTCCTCAGTGCAGCAGTGACACATGGGGGGCAGCATCAGGCTATGGGGGGGTAATGGAAGGAAAGATGAATGCCTCCAAGTACAGAGATATCCTGGATCAGAACCCGCTTCAGATGTTCTGGACCTCAGACTGGGCCGAAGCTTCCAACAAGACAAGAGCAGATTCTACATAATGCATTGTATGTGCAACATCCCCTACCGGGGCCTTTTCTTGGGGCCCCGAATACCGGAGTGGCTGGCGGTTGCGGCCTAGGCACGCTGATGTCGCGGTGCTTGGTATGGGGAGCGGAGGGCTGTCCTACAGCCTGGCAGCTCTCCAGCAGGTGTTGTGTGCAAGAAATATGGAGGGAGAGGCTGAGGTACTGGTTCTTCCTGGGGCAACCCCTGAGTGTCTGTAGTGTGTGTCCCTGGGTGATGGATGGGGAGCCCGTGGTGGTGACAGCCATATCCAGGGATCAGATGGAGGCAACTTTGTGCAAATCAACTCAGGGTTCTTTATTGAACAACAGGCGACGGCCAAACACGATGACGCAGCAGATTCTTTATGCTGGGATGATCATGGAGAGTCGGGCCGCAGGAAAGGTGCACACAGCCTGATAGTAGGTTCAGGCTGGGCTGGTTCAGGTGGAGCTGTGTCCAAGTGGTGGAAGCTGCAGCTCTGGGCTTAAGTCTCCAGACTTGTCCTGTGTGCCAGGCAGTAGGCCTGAGGCACTAGTAGTTCCTGGGATTGATGGCTGTGGCAGTACTGAAGGTATGCTGCACACTCTCCTTAGGATAAGACCTAGACCATGTGCTCTCACCCAACAGGGGGTTTTATACTCCCCCTGGTCAGGTGGTAGCAGATCTCCAATCACATTCCAGCTGACGTAACAGCCACATCATTGGATAATTACATGCACCAGTTAACTGTTGCCTTTCCAGGCAGTATCTACCGCTGCAACTACACAATGGGGCTCATTTACTTACTCGGTCCTGTTGCGATCCAGCGGCGCGTTCTCAGACGAGGATTCGGGTCTGCCGGCGATTCGGGTCGTGCGCCCGATGTCCACCAGGTGTCGCTGCTGCGCGGAGGTCCACCACAGTTCACCAACCTATTCCTGGTGCATGTGAGTGATTGATTTTGCGACATAATTCGTTTTTTAAATTCTGCGGTTTTTTTTTAATCCGTCGGGTTTTCCGACAGCCCCAATATCTCAGTTCTAGAAACTTCCTAGAAGGTTCATGACTCCCCGTAACAGCTCCTGACCTGGAGAGGGCGCTATTCAAAACTACCAGCTTGCCTATGCATTGGCAGGGGTGTTGCAATGCAGGAATTATGTTATAAAGCAGGAAAAGCTGAGCAGGTTGTACATAGTGTCCTATCTGCAGGCAGCATGTTATAGAGCAGGAGGAGCTGAGCAGATTGTACATAGTGTCCTATCTGCAGGCAGCATGTTATAGAGCAATTGGAGCTGAGCAGATTGTAAATAGTGTCCTATCTGCAGGCAGCATGTTATAGAGCCGAAGCAGCTGAGCTGATTGTACATAGTGTCCTATCTGCAGGCAGCATGTTATAGAGCAGGAGGAGCTGAGCAGATTGTAAATAGTGTCCTATCTGCAGGCAGCATGTTATAGAGCAGGAGGAGCTGAACAGATTGTACATAGTGTCCTATCTGCAGGCAGCATGTTATAGAGCAGGAGGAGCTGAACAGATTGTACATAGTGTCCTATCTGCAGGCAGCATGTTATAGAGCAGGAGGAGCTGAGCAGATTGTACATAGTGTCCTATCTGCAGGCAGCATGTTATAGAGCAGGAGGAGCTGAGCGGGTTGTACATAGTGTCCTATCTGCAGGCAGCATGTTATAGATCATATATATACACTTTTTGTTCATGACCAGTGTTGTCAGGCAGCTATACCCTGATAGTTCCAGGTCCTTCCCCCTCGCAGCCACTAGATGTCGCTGTGGCCCCAGTGTTCGGCTCCTCCATGTGGGTCACTTTATCCTGTAAGAGGATCAGATCACATTAACCCCTAAGTTCCTGAGACATATTTGGAAATCTTATCCCCAGACATGTCCGGACAGATCTACCTGCATTTTTATGTACTTTGAATAATATTTCCTGATTCAATGCGAACGTAAAATAACATTGGAAAAACTTTGAATAAATAACCTATAGGCACTGGATGGGAACCCCGGCAACATTAGGGCCCCAGGGGGCTCCTCAGTGACTAATCTATAGGCCCCCATGTGATCAGTGACATCCATAAGGTGGTATAAGATGCTGTATATATATATATACCGTCACTGTTATATACAAGTATTGTAATGCAGAGCTGCTTCGGATCCGGGTTCACCCGTTATTCTCCCCTGACACGCGGACACCTGGATAACAAACTCCAAGACTAAAGTATTTCCAGGTGCCTCCAGCCCAGCAGGGACTAGGACTCCTGGCTGAGGGCCAAAACCATCCCCGACCCAATCACAGATGGAACCGCAATGTTTCCTTATGCTGCGAGATCCCAGAGTCAGGATCTGATCGGCAGCCGGGAATAAGAAAATCCAGGGATAGCGAATTCCATAAAATGTGTTTACAAGCAGAGCGCTCCTATATGGAAACCTATAGGTTATATGTGTATACAAGCAGAGCGCTCCTATATGGAAACCTATAGGTTATATGTGTATACAAGCAGAGCGCTCCTATATGGAAACCTATAGGTTATATGTGTATAAAGGTAGAGCACTCCTATATGGAAACCTATAGGTTATATGTGTATAAAGGTAGAGCGCTCCTATATGGAAACCTATAGGTTATATGTGTATAAAGGTAGAGCGCTCCTATATGGAAACCTATAGGTTATATGTGTATAAAGGTAGAGCGCTCCTATATGGAAACCTATAGGTTATATGTGTATAAAGGTAGAGCGCTCCTATATGGAAACCTATAGGTTATATGTGTATAAAGGTAGAGCGCTCCTATATGGAAACCTATAGGTTATATGTGTATAAAGGTAGAGCACTCCTATATGGAAACCTATAGGTTATATGTGTATAAAGGTAGAGCGCTCCTATATGGAAACCTATAGGTTATATGTGTATAAAGGTAGAGCGCTCCTATATGGAAACCTATAGGTTATATGTGTATAAAGGTAGAGCGCTCCTATATGGAAACCTATAGGTTATATGTGTATAAAGGTAGAGCGCTCCTATATGGAAACCTATAGGTTATATGTGTATAAAGGTAGAGCGCTCCTATATGGAAACCTATAGGTTATATGTGTATACAAGCAGAGCGCTCCTTTATGGAAACCTATAGGTTATATGTGTATAAAGGTAGAGCACTCCTATATGGAAACCTATAGGTTATATGTGTATAAAGGTAGAGCGCTCCTATATGGAAACCTATAGGTTATATGTGTATAAAGGTAGAGCGCTCCTATATGGAAACCTATAGGTTATATGTGTATAAAGGTAGAGCGCTACTATATGGAAACCTATAGGTTATATGTGTATAAAGGTAGAGCGCTCCTATATGGAAACCTATAGGTTATATGTGTATAAAGGTAGAGCGCTCCTATATGGAAACCTATAGGTTATATGTGTATAAAGGTAGAGCGCTCCTATATGGAAACCTATAGGTTATATGTGTATAAAGGTAGAGCGCTCCTATATGGAAACCTATAGGTTATATGTGTATAAAGGTAGAGCGCTCCTATATGGAAACCTATAGGTTATATGTGTATAAAGGTAGAGCGCTCCTATATGGAAACCTATAGGTTATATGTGTATAAAGGTAGAGCGCTCCTATATGGAAACCTATAGGTTATATGTGTATACAAGTAGAGCACTCCTATATGGAAACCTATAGGTTATATGTGTATAAAGGTAGAGCGCTCCTATATGGAAACCTATAGGTTATATGTGTATAAAGGTAGAGCGCTCCTATATGGAAACCTATAGGTTATATGTGTATAAAGGTAGAGCGCTCCTATATGGAAACCTATAGGTTATATGTGTATAAAGGTAGAGTGCTCCTATATGGAAACCTATAGGTTATATGTGTATAAAGGTAGAGCGCTCCTATATGGAAACCTATAGGTTATATGTGTATACAAGCAGAGCGCTCCTATATGGAAACCTATAGGTTATATGTGTATAAAGGTAGAGCACTCCTATATGGAAACCTATAGGTTATATGTGTATAAAGGTAGAGCGCTCCTATATGGAAACCTATAGGTTATATGTGTATAAAGGTAGAGCGCTCCTATATGGAAACCTATAGGTTATATGTGTATAAAGGTAGAGCGCTCCTATATGGAAACCTATAGGTTATATGTGTATAAAGGTAGAGCGCTCCTATATGGAAACCTATAGGTTATATGTGTATAAAGGTAGAGCACTCCTATATGGAAACCTATAGGTTATATGTGTATAAAGGTAGAGCGCTCCTATATGGAAACCTATAGGTTATATGTGTATAAAGGTAGAGCGCTCCTATATGGAAACCTATAGGTTATATGTGTATAAAGGTAGAGCGCTCCTATATGGAAACCTATAGGTTATATGTGTATAAAGGTAGAGCGCTCCTATATGGAAACCTATAGGTTATATGTGTATAAAGGTAGAGCGCTCCTATATGGAAACCTATAGGTTATATGTGTATAAAGGTAGAGCACTCCTATATGGAAACCTATAGGTTATATGTGTATAAAGGTAGAGCGCTCCTATATGGAAACCTATAGGTTATATGTGTATAAAGGTAGAGCGCTCCTATATGGAAGCCTATAGGTTATATGTGTATACAAGCAGAGCGCTCCTATATGGAAACCTATAGGTTATATGTGTATAAAGGTAGAGCACTCCTATATGGAAGCCTATAGGTTATATGTGTATACAAGCAGAGCGCTCCTATATGGAAACCTATAGGTTATATGTGTATAAAGGTAGAGCGCTCCTATATGGAAACCTATAGGTTATATGTGTATAAAGGTAGAGCGCTCCTATATGGAAACCTATAGGTTATATGTGTATAAAGGTAGAGCGCTCCTATATGGAAACCTATAGGTTATATGTGTATAAAGGTAGAGCGCTCCTATATGGAAACCTATAGGTTATATGTGTATAAAGGTAGAGCGCTCCTATGTGGAAACCTATAGGTTATATGTGTATAAAGGTAGAGCGCTCCTATATGGAAACCTATAGGTTATATGTGTATAAAGGTAGAGCGCTCCTATATGGAAACCTATAGGTTATATGTGTATACAAGTAGAGCACTCCTATATGGAAACCTATAGGTTATATGTGTATAAAGGTAGAGCGCTCCTATATGGAAACCTATAGGTTATATGTGTATAAAGGTAGAGCGCTCCTATATGGAAACCTATAGGTTATATGTGTATACAAGCAGAGCGCTCCTATATGGAAACCTATAGGTTATATGTGTATAAAGGTTGAGCGCTCCTATATGGAAACCTATAGGTTATATGTGTATAAAGGTAGAGCGCTCCTATATGGAAACCTATAGGTTATATGTGTATAAAGGTAGAGCGCTCCTATATGGAAACCTATAGGTTATATGTGTATACAAGTAGAGCGCTCCAATATGGAAACCTATAGGTTATATTTACTTATAAGCAGAGCGCTCCTATATGGAAACCTATAGGTTATATTTACTTATAAGCAGAGCGCTCCTATATAGAAACCTATAGGTTATATGTGTATACAAGTAGAGCTGTCCTATATGGAAACCTATAGATTATATTTACTTATAAGCAGAGCATTCCTATATAGAAACCTATAGGTTATATGTGTTTAAAGCTGGAGCGCTCCTACATGGAAACCTATAGGTTATATTTACTAATAAGCAGAGCACTCCTATATAGAAACCTATTGGTTATATGTGTTTAAAGCTGGAGCGCTCCTATATGGAAACCTATAGGTTATATTTACTTATAAGCAGAGCGCTCCTATATGGAAACCTATAGGTTATATGTTTTTAAAGCTGGAGAGCTCCTATATGGAAACCTATAGGTTATATGTGTTTAAAGTTGGAGCGCTCCTATATGGAACCCTATAGGTTACATTTAATTATAAGCAGAGCGCTCCTATATAAAAACCTATAGGTTGTATGTGTATACAAGTAGAGCCGTCCTATATGGAAACCTATAGGTTATATGTGTATACAAGTAGAGCCGTCCTATATGGAAACCTATAGATTATATTTACTTATAAGCAGAGCGCTCCTATATGGAAACCTATAGGTTATATGTGTATACAAGTAGAGCCGTCCTATATGGAAACATATAGGTTATATTTACTTATAAGCAGAGCACTCCTATATGGAAACCTATAGGTTATATGTGTATACAAGTAGAGCGCTCCTATATGGAAACCTATAGGTTATATTTACTTATAAGCAGAGCCGTCCTATATGGAAACCTATAGGTTATATGTGTATACAAGTAGAGCGCTCCTATATGGAAACCTATAGGTTATATGTACTTATAAGCAGAGCGCTCCTATATGGAAACCTATAGGTTATATTTACTTATAAGCAGAGCGCTCCTATATGGAAACCTATAGGTTATATGTGTATACAAGTAGAGCGCTCCTATATGGAAACCTATAGGTTATATGTACTTATAAGCAGAGCACTCCTATATGGAAACCTATAGGTTATATGTACTTATAAGCAGAGGGCTCCTATATGGAAACCTATAGGTTATATGTGTAAACAAGTAGAGCGCTCCTATATGGAAACCTATAGGGTATATTTACTTATAATCAGAGCACTCCTATATGGAAACCTATAGGTTATATTTACTTATAATCAGAGCACTCCTATATGGAAACCTATAGGTTATATTTACTTATAAGTAGAGCGCTCCTATATGGAAACCTATAGGTTATATGTGTATACAAGTAGAGCGCTCCTATATGGAAACCTATAGGTTATATTTACTTATAAGCAGAGCACTCCTATATGGAAACCTATAGGTTATATTTACTTATAATCAGAGCACTCCTATATGGAAACCTATAGGTTATATTTACTTATAAGCAGAGCGCTCCTATATGGAAACCTATAGGTTATATGTGTATACAAGTAGAGCGCTCCTATATGGAAACCTATAGGTTATATTTACTTAAAAGCAGAGCACTCCTATATGGAAACCTATAGGTTATATTTACTTATAAGCAGAGCGCTACTTTATGAAAACCTATAGGTTATATGTGTATACAAGTAGAGCGCTCCTATATGGAAACCTATAGGTTATATTTATTTACAAGCAGAGCACTTCTATAAGGAATCCTATAAGTTATATGGGCTTTCAAGTAGAGCGCTCCTACAGTATATGGAAACCTATACGCTATATTTATTTATAAGCAGAGCGCTTCTATCACAAATCCTCTAAGATTTTATGTGCATACAAGTAGAGCGCTCCTATAAGGATTCCTATAGGTTATATATGCATTCAAGTAGAGCGTGCCTATATGTAATCCTATAAGTTATATGTGCATAAAAGCAGAGCGCGCCTATATGTAATCCTATACATTCCAGCTGTTAATTGGGCTTTTTACACTATGGCCGGAGAAGGGGGCGCAGCTTCTACCTCCTACCAAGTATAACACAACAAATTATGGGGTTCCCTATGACACCCCCCCAGTTATCATCTATTAAAGTCCAATCCTATAGATCAGTCAACAATAGTCTAGTTTCAGAAACCCAAGACTTGGTCCAAACTATTCACCTTGGTACCAGCAAACCAAACAAAGTCAGACAATGGGGGTCATTTACTAAGGGCCCGATTCGCGTTTTTGCGATGGGTTAACCGAATTTTTCCGTTTTGCGACGATTTTCCCTGTATTGCCCCGGGAAATCGGGGGCGTGGCCGTAAAAAAACCCCGCCGGATTCGGATTAACCGCTGCATTAAAAAAAAAAAAAGTGTCGCTCGACACGCGCTTACCTTCACCCACGATGGCTCGGTGAACTTCAGTGCGTTCCGATGGTCTTCAGCGCAGCAGCGACACCTGGTGGACGTCGGATGAACTGCCTTAATGAATCGCCGAAAGACACGAATCCACAGCAGAGAACGCGCCGCTGGATCGTGAATGGACCAGCTAAGTAAATCTGCCCCAATGTATGTGTATGAGAGGTCAGGGGGAGCCCCCTGCTGTTACAGCGATATAGCCAAGGGAAAGCAGATGAACTGTAATACCAAACACCACCATGGGACAAAGGTGGCGCTGTTATTGTAAAAAAAAAAAAAAGTTTAGAGCTTTTGATCCCACAGCGAAAGAGAGAACTGGACCAGGAATCCCTCCATACAGGGAGATTCTCCAACCATTTATAGGGATTTGTAGGGATCTTGGGCTGATTTCACGAATGATGTGCTACCAGAGAGTCCCGATTGGGATTTACCGGGGGTCACATTTTTGCATTGTTTTACTGTCAATTTTCTGGGTTACATTTTATGTATCATTGTACAAGTTACTGCTGCAGTCACCGATATACACACATTTTTACTTTATAAGGCCACTTTATTAGGTCCACCATGCTAGTAACGGGTTGGACCCCCTTTTGCCTTCAGAACTGCCTCAATTCTTTGTGGCATAGATACAACAAGGTGCTGGAAGCTCCTCAGAGATTTTGCTCCATATTGACATGATGGCATCACACAGTTGCCGCAGATTTGTCGGCTGCACATCCATGATGCGAATCTCCCGTTCCACCACGTTTTTCCAATCTTCTACTGTCCAATTTCGATGAGCTTGTGCAAATTGTAGCCTCAGTTTCCTGTTCTTAGCTGAAAGGAGTGGCACCCGGTGTGGTCTTCTGCTGCTGTAGCCCATCTGCCTCAGAGTTGGATGTACTGTGCGTTCAGAGATGCTCTTCTGCCTAGCTTGGTTGTAACGGGAGGAGATTTGAGTCACTGTTGCCTTTCTATCAGCTCGAACCAGTCTGCCCATTCTCCTCTGACCTCTGGCATCAACAAGGCATTTCCGCCCACAGAACTGCCGCTCACTGGATGTTTTTTCTTTTTCGGACCATTATCTGTAAACCCTAGAGATGGTTGTGCGTGTTAACGAGCAGTTGGACAGGTGTACCTAATAAAGTGGCCAGTGAGTGTATATATTATATAGGATATGGATGTACATGTGTAGCTGGTGTCTTGTCTCCATTTAATCAGCATAAATGTATATATAAATATATCAATGTATGTATATTGTAATGCAAAATTTAAATGCATATGAAAATGTATATATATATATATATATATATATTTAGCAGGTGTCTTGTTCTAGTAATTAGTATGCAAAACTTTATGTATATAGGCAGTGTCATCTATTTTCTGGAAATCAGGATGTATATATGTATGGAAATCTACACTCACCGGCCACTTTATTAGGTACACCTGTCCAACTGCTCATTAACACTTAATTTCTAATCAGCCAATCACATGGCGGCAACTCAGTGCATTTAGGCATGTAGACATGGTCCAGACAATCTCCTGCAGGTCTCCCGAGCATCAGTATGGGGAAGAAAGGTGATTTGTGGCCTTTGAACGTGGCATGGTTGTTGGTGCCAGAAGGGCTGGTCTGAGTATTTCAGAAACTGCTGATCTACTGGGATTTTCACGCACAACCATCTCTAGGGTTTACTGAGAATGGTCCGAAAAAGAAAAAACATCCAGTGAGCGGCAGTTCTGTGGGCGGAAATGCCTTGTTGATGCCAGAGGTCAGAGGAGAATGGGCAGACTGGTTCGACCTGATAGAAAGGCAACAGTGACTCAAATCTCCTCCCGTTACAACCAAGGCAGGCAGAAGAGCATCTCTGAACGCACAGTACGGCGAACTTTGAGGCAGATGGGCTACAGCAGCAGAAGACCACACCGGGTGCCACTTATTTCAGCTAAGAACAGGAAACTGAGGCTACAATTTGCACAAGCTCATCGAAATTGGACAGTAGAAGATTGGAAAAACGTTGCCTGGTCTGCTGCGACATTCGGATGGTAGGGTCAGAATTTGGCGTCAACAACATGAAAGCATGGATCCATCCTGCCTTGTATCAGCGGCTCAGGCTGGTGGTGCTGGTGTCATGGATCCATCCTGCCTTGTATCAGCGGGTCAGGCTGGTGGTGCTGGTGCCATGGATCCATCCTGCCTTGTATCAGCGGCTCAGGCTGGTGGTGCTGGTGTCATGGATCCATCCTGCCTTGTATCAGCGGCTCAGGCTGGTGGTGGTGGTGTCATGGATCCATCCTGCCTTGTATCAGCGGGTCAGGCTGGTGGTGGTGGTGTCATGGTGTTGTTGCTGCCCATGTCCATCCCTTTATGAGCACAATGTACCCTGTAACATCTGATGGCTACTTTCAGCAGGATAATGCGCCATGTCATAAAGCTGGAATCATCTCAGACTGGTTTCTTGAACATGACAATGAGGTCACTGGACACAAATGGCTCCACAGTCACCAGATCTCAATCCAATAGAGCATCTTTGGGATGTGGTGGAACGGGAGATTCGCATCATGGATGTGCAGCCGACAAATCTGCGGCAACTGTGTGATGCCATCATGTCACTATGGAGCAAAATCTCTGAGGACCTTGTTGTATCTATGCCACGAAGAATTGAGGCAGTTCTGAAGGCAAAGGGGGGTCCAACCCGTTACTAGCATGGTGTACCTAATAAAGTGGCCGGTGAGTGTATATATCTCCTGGTGATCAGTGTGTGTATATGTCTCCTGGTAATGTATATGTGTGTATATGTCTCCCGGTAATGTATATGCCTCCTGGTGATCAGTGTGTGTGTATATATCTCCTGGTAATGTATATGTGTGTATATGTCTCCTGGTGATGTATATGCCTCCTGGTGATCAGTGTGTATGTATATATCTCCTGGTAATGTATATGTGTGTATATGCCTCCTGGTGATCAGTGTGTATGTATATATCTCCTGGTAATGTATATGTGTGTATATGTCTCCTGGTAATGTATATGTGTGTATATGTCTCCTGGTGATCAGTATGTATATGTCTCCTGGTGATCAGTGTGTATGTATATGTCTCCTGGTAATGTATATGTGTGTATATATCTCCAGGTAATGTATATGTGTGTATATGTCTCCTGGTAATGTATATGTGTGTATATGCCTCCTGGTGATCAGTGTGTATGTATATATCTCCTGGTAATGTATATGTGTGTATATGCCTCCTGGTGATCAGTGTGTGTGTATATATCTCCTGGTAATGTATATGTGTGTATATGTCTCCTGGTAATCAGTATGTATATGTCTCCTGGTGATCAGTGTGTATGTATATATCTCCTGGTGATGTATATGGGTGTATATGTCTCCTGGTGATCAGTGTGTGTGTATATGTCTCCTGGTAATCAGTGTGTATGTATATATCTCCTGGTAATGTATATGTATGTATCTCCTGGTGATCAGTGTGTATGTCTCCTGGTAATGTATATGTGTGTATATGCCTCCTGGTAATGTATATGTGTGTATATGTCTCCTGGTAATCAGTATGTATATGTCTCCTGGTGATCAGTGTGTATGTATATATCTCCTGGTAATGTATATGTATGTATCTCCTGGTGATCAGTGTGTATGTATATGTCTCCTGGTAATGTATATGTGTGTATATGTCTCCTGGTAATGTATATGTGTGTATATGTCTCCTGGTAATCAGTATGTATATGTCTCCTGGTGATCAGTGTGTATGTATATATCTCCTGGTAATGTATATGTATGTATCTCCTGGTGATCAGTGTGTATGTATATGTCTCCTGGTAATGTATATGTGTGTATATGCCTCCTGGTAATGTATATGTGTGTATATGTCTCCTGGTAATGTATATGTGTGTATATGCCTCCTGGTAATGTATATGTGTGTATATGTCTCCTGGTAATGTATATGTGTGTATATGCCTCCTGGTAATGTATATGTGTGTATATGTCTCCTGGTGATCATTGTGTATGTATATATCTCCTGGTAATGTATATGTATGTATCTCCTGGTGATCAGTGTGTATGTATATGTCTCCTGGTAATGTATATGTGTGTGTGTTTATGTCTCCTGGTAATGTATATGTGTGTATATGCCTCCTGGTAATCAGTGTGTATGTATATATCTCCTGGTAATGTATATGTGTGTATATGTCTCCTGGTAATCAGTATGTATATGTCTCCTGGTGATCAGTGTGTATGTATATATCTCCTGGTAATATATATGTATGTATCTCCTGGTGATCAGTGTGTGTATATGTCTCCTGGTAATGTATATGTGTGTATATGTCTCCTGGTGATCAGTGTGTATGTATATATCTCCTGGTAATCAGTGTGTGTGTATATGTCTCCTGGTGATGTATATGTGTATATGTCTCCCGGTAATGTATATGTCTCCTGGTGATCAGTGTGTATGTATATGTCTCCTGGTAATGTATATGTGTGTATATGTCTCCTGGTGATCAGTGTGTGTGTATATGTCTCATGGTAATCAGTGTGTGTATATGTCTCCTGGTGATGTATATGTGTATATGTCTCCTGGTGATCAGTGTGTGTGTATATGTCTCCTGGTAATCAGTGTGTGTGTATATGTCTCCTGGTAATCAGTGTGTATGTATATATCTCCTGGTAATGTATATGTGTGTATATGTCTCCTGGTAATGAGTATGTGTGTATATATCTCCTGGTAATGTATATGTGTGTATATGTCTCCTGGTAATGTATATGTGTGTATATGTCTCCTGGTGATGTATATGTGTATATGTCTCCTGGTAATGTATATGTGTGTATATATCTCCTGGTGATCAGTATGTATATGTCTCCTGGTGATCAGTGTGTATGTATATGTCTCCTGGTAATGAGTATGTGTGTATATGTCTCCTGGTAATGTATATGTGTATATATCTCCTGGTGATCAGTGTGTATGTATATGTCTCCTGGTAATGAGTATGTGTGTATATGTCTCCTGGTAATGTATATGTGTATATATCTCCTGGTGATCAGTGTGTATGTATATGTCTCCTGGTAATGTATATGTGTGTATATATCTCCTGGTGATCAGTGTGTATGTATATGTCTCCTGGTAATGAGTATGTGTGTATATGTCTCCTGGTAATGTATATGTGTATATGTCTCCTGGTAATGTATATGTGTATATATCTCCTGGTGATCAGTGTGTATGTATATGTCTCCTGGTAATGAGTATGTGTGTATATGTCTCCTGGTAATGTATATGTGTGTATATGCCTCCTGGTGATCAGTGTGTATGTATATATCTCCTGGTGATCAGTGTGTATGTATATGTCTCCTGGTAATGTATATGTGTGTATATGTCTCCTGGTAATGAGTATGTGTGTATATATCTCCTGGTAATGTATATGTGTATATATCTCCTGGTGATCAGTGTGTATGTATATGTCTCCTGGTAATGAGTATGTGTGTATATGTCTCCCGGTAATGTATATGTCTCCTGGTAATGTATATGTCTCATTCCTTTGCCACCTGTCTCTCTCATTCCCTCACATTTGCCTGTGTGTCTGATTGTCTACCTGTGCCCAGACACTCGCTCCCTCCTCCCTCCTCAGTCTGTTCCCGTCTCACCTCCCGCCTCGTGTGATCACTCCCCCTCCATTCCCCCCTTCTCGCCCCCCTCCTTCCTGTCTTTCCCCTCTCTTTGTCACCCGCCTCCCCCCCTCTTACAGTACCCTAACCCTCTCCACCAATCAGCGTCCCTCTCAGCCTCCCAGACCTGTCTCCCGCGCGGCACTCTGGGATGCGTAGTCCTCTCGTCTCTCCTCACTTCTCCCCCTACGTTCCCACAGAACTACATTTCCCGGCGTGCGCCGCGGCCGGCTTCCATCAGCTTGGCCTGTGATTGGCTGCTGTGTGCAGAATGAATGAAATTGTACAGTATTGTGATATTAGAGGGGCTGCAGTGTTCCTGCTTAATACCCAGCAGCACCATGAACACAGCCCTGCACAACCCCCTCAAATCGTGAGTACATTGTGTGTGTGGCATGGCTGCAGCCCCTGCTCTGCATGTGTGTGAGTGCAGGCATGCATGGCTGAGATCTGGATGTGCAGGGCAGGCTCATGCACATCTGGATAATGTATAGATGTGTGTGCACCATAATGCATGCAGAGAGATGCATGCATGCAGTCATACATGTGCATGTCACCCATGTCCAGCTGTGCCAGGTGCACATACATGTAACATGCACACCTGGCTGCCATTAGTCAGCAGTTCTGAGTACACAGCGGGGGTCTCTATAGGAAGGTCACATGTGTGAGCCCCCTATAGCCATGCATAGAGACCCTGCACATCCAGCCAGTGCATTACACACACTCCGTGCCCTTAATTCCCTGCTGCACATCTGGAGAGACTGAGCCCCATGTGACTGACCCCTTCACTGCTGGACTGCACGCAGACCCCCGGACTCATTCATCCCTGTGACATGTCGGATGACATACCATGGAGCGCTGCCCCCCGCAGAACCCCCCAGACTGTGCCAGGCTGCTATACATCGCCGGATCAAACTCTATTCCCTGTGGCGTGATTACTTTTGCCTTTATTTATTTATTTTGCCTTGTTACATTATTTTCCTTTAACACTGGATACATTGTAATTATTTGTGCATTATTTTTCATGTTGTATCTTCTATTCACTTGTCGTCTGGATTGTTTAGGATAATATTGCGCTTATATTCAGTATTGTATAGGGTTTGTCTGCGTTGGGTTATTGCGCTCTTTTGCCGCGATGCTATTATTTTATGCAGTCCATATATCTAACATAAAGCAGCGCTGTCTGTGACCTGTCTGCGACTGCACGGATAGTTGTGCTTCATGCAGTCATTGGCTTTCCATATATGTACAGGGCTGCAGTGTATATAGGAGTATAGATACTTCACGTCATGTGATTGTCTTCAGATTTTGGCTTCATGGTAACTGTGATGTACTAACTTTTAATCCGTGGCTTTTCCATAAAATCCCTAAATTTTTAAGGTTGTACGTATCTTACGTCAGTTTGTGGTACTGTGGCTTTTCTATAAAATTTCTAAATCTACGAGGTTGTACGTTACTGATATGTAGTGGAGGTAAATAGAGATTGGTAATTACTTTTTTACATAAATTATGCATCTTTGTGGAATATATAGACAGGCAGTTCCCTGGGTTACGTACAGGATCGGTTCTGTAGGTTTGTTCTTAAGTTGAATTTGTATGTAAGTCAGAACTGTATATTTTATAATTGTAGCCCCAGACAAATATTTTTTTGGTCTCTGTGACAATTGGATGTGTCCTGTTATTTATTTTTTTTTACAACCTATTGGTTTTTAGTAGATTTTCGGGCAAAAACAAAATAAAAAACTGTTGTTATAGCATAGAATTTATCCACAAGCTGCAGATGAAAGATCTGTTTCATTCTATGTCTCTAATCAGGACTTAAAGGGGAGTTATCAGCTCCCATGTGATCCAAGAAGAACAAATAATATTGTATAGGGTAGTTTGTCAGCTTTCCTGACATACCTTTCCCTCTTCCCAGCGATCCATCATTTAGAGAAAAATGTGTTTTTCATATTTATGCAAATTAGCTCCTCAGTGTAACAGTCAATCACTGTGTGTGGGCAGAGTAATCAGGACTCTCATTGTCAATCACTGTGTGTGGGCGGAATAATCAGGACTCTCACTGTCAGTCACTGTGTGTGGGAGGAGTAATCAGAACTGTCACTGTCAGTCACTGTGTGTGGGCGGAGTAATCAGGACTCTCACTGTCAATCACTGTGTGTTTGGGGGGAGTAATCAGGACTCTCACTGTCAGTCACTGTGTGTGGGAGGAGTAATCAGGACTCTCACTGTCAGTCACTGTGTGTGGGCGGAATAATCAGGACTCTCACTGTCAGTCACTGTGTGGGGGAGGAGTAATCAGAACTCTCACTGTCAGTCACTGTGTGTGGGCAGAGTAATCAGGACTCTTACTGTCAGTCACTGTGTGTGGGCGGAGTAATCAGGACTCTCACTGTCAATCACTGTGTGTGGGCACAGTAATCAGGACTCTCACTGTCAATCACTGTGTGTGGGCGCAGTAATCAGGACTCTCACTGTCAATCACTGTGTGTGGGCGGAGTAATCAGGACTCTCACTGTCAGTCACTCTGTATGGGCGAAGTAATCAGGACTCTCACTGTCAGTCACTGTGTGTGGTCAGAGTAATCAGGACTCTCACTGTCAGTCACTGTGTGTGGGAGGAGTAATCAGGACTCTCACTGTCAGTCACTGTGTGTGGGCGGAGTAATCAGGACTCTCACTGTCAATCACTGTGTGTGGGTGGAGTAATCAGGACTCTCACTGTCAATCACTGTGTGTGGGCAGAGTAATCAGGACTTTCACTGTCAATCACTGTGTGTTAATGGGGTAATCAGGACTTTCACTGTCAATTACTGTGTGTTAATGGGGTAATCATGCTGCTATCTTTCCTTTCCAAGAGTCTTGTTTCTATTCAGCATTCTTCCCACATTCATCTTTTATAAACCAAGTTCCCTAAACTACAACCAATATCCACTTATACAGGAACTGTAACTAATTACTTCCTGCTCTGTCAGACCTTTCCATCGTATTGGCATCCTAAGGGCACAAATCCAGGAGAAAGATGGAGGAGAAATTCGGATTATCATTGTAGCATCCTTCCAGGGTCTCCAGAACAGGAAAAGTTGCCCACTATCCCTCGCTCCTCCTGCAGTCCCAGACAGCCAAGGATTTGTTGCTTTAGATTACATTGAGTACATGATGTCCAGTGAGAGAGGCTCTGAGACCTGTCTGACTTACTCTGTGCTGGGGTGACGGACTGGGTGCCCACAGAGGGCTCTGAGTGCCACCCCTGGCACCCGCGCCAAAGGTTCACCACCACTGCTCCTAATCTCGTATAGCGAAGCGTAAGCCATTGGACAGGTCGGCTTCAACACCAGAACTAAACTTCAAGTTTTCGTAGTGTCACAAATTGGTTTTAACTAATGAGCTATAACTACTGTCCAGTAATATGTGATCTGTCACTCACAGTGTAGCTCCTGGCCCTATGAGCACTGAAGCATTGCTGATTTTGTTGTAGATGTATATGATAAAGCCATAATTGGAATGAAGATGGAAGTTTACTTGCCTGGATACAGAATATACATAACTACAAATAATGATAAAGAATAATAATTTTTATTAGGCTCGTATATGACTGGTATTGGCATAAATGTCATATGTAACTAATTTAATACTTAGGACTACATGATCTGATCCCCCCTCACACTGTCAGTGTACAAAAAGGTCTCATCTCCCCCCCCCCCTTCCCCTCTGTACAATACAGGATCTCATCTCCCCCCCACACTGTACAATACAGGATCTCATCTCCCTCCACACTGTACAATACAGGATCTCATCTCCCCCCACACTGTACAATACAGGATCTCATCTTCCTCCCACACTGTACAATGCAGGATCTCATCTCCCTCCACACTGTACAATACAGGATCTCATCTCCCCCCCACACTGTACAATACAGGATCTCATCTCCCTCCACACTGTACAATACAGGATCTCATCTCCCTCCACACTGTACAATACAGGATCTCATCTCCCTCCACACTGTACAATACAGGATCTCATCTTCCTCCCACACTGTACAATGCAGGATCTCATCTCCCTCCACACTGTACAATACAGGATCTCATCTCCCCCCCACACTGTACAATACAGGATCTCATTTCCCCCCCACACTGTACAGTACAGGATCTCATCTCCCCCCCACACTGTACAATACAGGATCTCATCTCCCCCCACACTGTACAATACAGGATCTCATCTCCTCCCACACTGTACAATACAGGATCTCATCTCCCCCCCACACTGTACAATACAGGATCTCATCTCCTCCCACACTGTACAATACAGGATCTCATCTCCTCCACACTGTACAATACAGGATCTCATCTCCCCCCACACTGTACAATACAGGATCTCATCTCCTCCCACACTGTACAATACAGGATCTTATCTCCTCCCACACTGTACAATACAGGATCTCATCTCCTCCCACACTGTACAATGCAGGATCTCATCTCCCCCCACACTGTACAATACAGGATCTCATCTCCCTCCACACTGTACAATACAGGATCTCATCTCCCCCCACACTGTACAATACAGGATCTCATCTTCCTCCCACACTGTACAATGCAGGATCTCATCTCCCTCCACACTGTACAATACAGGATCTCATCTCCCCCCCACACTGTACAATACAGGATCTCATCTCCCTCCACACTGTACAATACAGGATCTCATCTCCCTCCACACTGTACAATACAGGATCTCATCTCCCTCCACACTGTACAATACAGGATCTCATCTTCCTCCCACACTGTACAATGCAGGATCTCATCTCCCTCCACACTGTACAATACAGGATCTCATCTCCCCCCCACACTGTACAATACAGGATCTCATTTCCCCCCCACACTGTACAGTACAGGATCTCATCTCCCCCCCACACTGTACAATACAGGATCTCATCTCCCCCCACACTGTACAATACAGGATCTCATCTCCTCCCACACTGTACAATACAGGATCTCATCTCCCCCCCACACTGTACAATACAGGATCTCATCTCCTCCCACACTGTACAATACAGGATCTCATCTCCTCCACACTGTACAATACAGGATCTCATCTCCCCCCACACTGTACAATACAGGATCTCATCTCCTCCCACACTGTACAATACAGGATCTTATCTCCTCCCACACTGTACAATACAGGATCTCATCTCCTCCCACACTGTACAATACAGGATCTCATCTCCTCCCACACTGTACAATACAGGAGCTCATCTCCCCCCCCCACACTGTACAATACAGGATCTCATCTCCTCCCACACTGTACAATACAGGATCTCATCTCCCTCCACACTGTACAATACAGGATCTCATCTCCCCTCCACACTGTACAATACAGGATCTCATCTCCCCCCACACTGTACAATACAGGATCTCATCTCCCTCCACACTGTACAGTACAAGATCTCATCTCCCCCCACACTGTACAATACAGGATCTCATCTCCCCCCACACTGTACAGTACAGGATCTCATCTCCTCCCACACTGTACAATACAGGATCTCATCTCCCTCCACACTGTACAATACAGGATCTCATCTCCCCCCACACTGTACAATACAGGATCTCATCTTCCTCCCACACTGTACAATGCAGGATCTCATCTCCCTCCACACTGTACAATACAGGATCTCATCTCCCCCCCACACTGTACAATACAGGATCTCATCTCCCTCCACACTGTACAATACAGGATCTCATCTCCCTCCACACTGTACAATACAGGATCTCATCTCCCTCCACACTGTACAATACAGGATCTCATCTTCCTCCCACACTGTACAATGCAGGATCTCATCTACCTCCACACTGTACAATACAGGATCTCATCTCCCCCCCACACTGTACAATACAGGATCTCATTTCCCCCCCACACTGTACAGTACAGGATCTCATCTCCCCCCCACACTGTACAATACAGGATCTCATCTCCCCCCACACTGTACAATACAGGATCTCATCTCCTCCCACACTGTACAATACAGAATCTCATCTCCCCCCACACTGTACAATACAGGATCTCATCTCCGCCCCACACTGTACAATACAGGATCTCATCTCCTCCCACACTGTACAATACAGGATCTCATCTCCTCCACACTGTACAATACAGGATCTCATCTCCCCCCACACTGTACAATACAGGATCTCATCTCCTCCCACACTGTACAATACAGGATCTTATCTCCTCCCACACTGTACAATACAGGATCTCATCTCCTCCCACACTGTACAATACAGGATCTCATCTCCTCCCACACTGTACAATACAGGAGCTCATCTCCCCCCCCCCCCACACTGTACAATACAGGATCTCATCTCCTCCCACACTGTACAATACAGGATCTCATCTCCCTCCACACTGTACAATACAGGATCTCATCTCCCCTCCACACTGTACAATACAGGATCTCATCTCCCCCCACACTGTACAATACAGGATCTCATCTCCCTCCACACTGTACAGTACAAGATCTCATCTCCCCCCACACTGTACAATACAGGATCTCATCTCCCCCCACACTGTACAGTACAGGATCTCATCTCCTCCCACACTGTACAATACAGGATCTCATCTCCCTCCACACTGTACAATACAGGATCTCATCTCCCCCCACACTGTACAATACAGGATCTCATCTCCCCCCACACTGTACAATACAGGATCTCATCTCCCTCCACACTGTACAATACAGGATCTCATCTCCTCGCACACTGTACAATACAGGATCTCATCTCCTCCCACACTGTATAATACAGGATCTCATCTCCCCCCACACTGTACAATACAGGATCTCATCTCCTCCCACACTGTATAATACAGGATCTCATCTCCCCCCACACTGTACAATACAGGATCTCATCTCCTCCCACACTGTACAATACAGGATCTCATCTCCTCGCACATTGTACAATACATGATCTCATCCCTTCCCACACTGTACAATACAGGATCTCATCTCCTCCCACACTGTACAATACACGATCTTATCTCCCCCAACACTGTACAATAAAGGATCTCATCTCCTCCCACACTGTACAATACAGGATCTCATCTCCTCCCACAGTGTACAATACATGATCTCATCTCTCCCCACACTGTACAATACAGGATCTCATCTCCCCCCACACTGTACAATACAGGATCTCATCTCCCTCCACACTGTACAATACAGGATCTCATCTCCTCCCACACTGTACAATACAGGACCTCATCTCCTCCACACTGTACAATACAGGATCTCATCTCCCCCCACACTGTACAATACAGGATCTCATCTCCTCCCCACACTGTACAATACAGGATCTCATCTCCCCCTCACACTGTACAATACAGGATCTCATCTCCTCCACAATGTACAATACAGGATCTCATCTCCCCTCCACACTGTACAATACAGGATCTCATCTCCCCCCACACTGTACAATACAGGATCTCATCTCCCTCCACACTGTACAATACAGGATCTCATCTCCTCCCACACTGTACAATAAAGGATCACATCTTCTCCCACACTGTACAATACAGGATCTCATCTCCTCCCACACTGTACATTACAGGATCTCATCTCCTCCCACACTGTACAATAAAGGATCTCATCTCCTCCCACACTGTACAATACAGGATCTCATCTCCCTCATACGGTACAATACATGATCTCATCTCCTCCCACACTGTACAATACAGGATCTCATCTCCTCCCACATTGTACAATACAGGATCTCATCTCCTCCCACACTGTACAATACGGGATCTCATCTCCTCGCACATTGTATAATACAGGATCTCATCTCCCCCCCACAATGTACATTACAGGATCTCATCTCCTCCACACTGTACAATACAGGATCTAATCTCCCTCCACACAGTACAATATAGAATCTCATCTCCCTCATACGGTACAATACAGGATCTCACCCCCCCCCCCCCACTGTACAATATGGGATCTCATCTCCTCCCACATTGTACAATACAGGATCTCATCCCCCCCCCCACAATGTACATTACAGGATCTCATCTCCTACCACACTGTACAATACAGGATCTCATCTCCCCCCCACAATGTACAATACAGGATCTCATCTCCTCCACACTGTACAATACAGGATCTCATCTCCTCCCACACTGTACAATACAGGATCTCATCCCCTCCCATATTGTACAATACAGGATCTTATCTCCCCCCACACTGTACAATACAGGATCTCATCTCCTCCCACACTGCACAATACAAGATCTCATCTCCCCTCCACACTGTACAATACAGGATCTCATCTCCCCTCCACACTGTACAATACGGGATCTCATCTCCCTCTACACTGTACAATACGGGATCTCATCTCCTCCACACTGTACAATACAGGATCTCATCTCCTCCCACACTGTACATTACAGGATCTCATCTCCCTCCACACTGTACAATATAGAATCTCATCTCCCTCATACGGTACAATACAGGATCTAATTCCCCCCCCCCCCCCCACTGTACAATACAGGATCTCATCTCCTCCCACACTGTACAATACAGGATCTCATCTCCATCCACACTGTACAATACAGGAGCTCATCTCCATCCACACTGTACAATACAATATATCATCTCCTTCCACACTGTACAGTACAGGATTTCATCTCCTCCCACACTGTACAATACAGGATCTCATCTCCTCCCACACTGTACAATACAGGATCTCATCTCCCCCCACACTGTACAATACAGGATCTCATCTCCTCCCACACTGTACAATACAGGATCGCATCTCCCCCCACACTGTACAATACAGGATCTCATCTCCTCCCACACTGTACAATACAGGATCTCATCTCCCCCCACACTGTACAATACAGGATCTCATCTCCCCCCACACTGTACAATACAGGATCTCATCTCCTCCCACACTGTACAATACAGGATCTCATCTCCCCCCACACTGTACAATACAGGATCTCATCTCCTCCCACACTGTACAATACAGGATCTCATCTCCCCCCACACTGTACAATACAGGATCTCATCTCCTCGCACACTGTACAATACAGGATCTCATCTCCTCCCACACTGTACAATACAGGATCTCATCTCCTCCACACTGTACAATACAGGATCTCATCTCCTCGCACACTGTACAATACAGGATCTCATCTCCTCCCACACTGTACAATACAGGATCTCATCTCCTCCACACTGTACAATACAGGATCTCATCTCCTCCCACACTGTACAATACAGGATCTCATCTCCTCTACACTGTACAATACAGGATCTCATCTCCTCCACAATGTACAATACAGGATCTCATCTCCTCTACACTGTACAATACAGGTTATCATTTCTTCTCCATACTTTATAATACAGGATGTCATCTCCTCCCTTACTTTACAATACAGTATCTCATCTCCTCCATAATTTACAATACAGGATCTCATCTCCTCTACACTGTACAATACAGGATCTCATCTCCTTCCATACTTTACAATACCGGATCTCATCTCCTTCCATACTTTACAATGCAGGATCTCATCTCCTGCCATACTTTACAATACAGTATCTCCTCTCTTTCATAATTTACAATACAGGATCTCATCTCACCCCACACTGTACAATACAGGATCTCATCTCCCCCCCATACTTTACAATACAGGATCTCATCTCCTTCCACACTGTACAATACTGGATCTCAATTTCCTTCTACACTGTACAATACAGGATCTCATCTCCCCCACACTTTACAATACAGGATCTCATCTCCTTCCATACTCTTCAATACCAGATCTCATCTCTTTCCACACTGTACAATACAGGATCTCATCTCCTTCCACACTGTACAATACTGGATCTCATTTCCTTCTACACTGTACAATACAGGATCTCATCTACTTCCACACTGTACAATGCAGGATCTCATCGTCCCCACACTTTACAATACAGGTTATCATCTGCCCTCCATACTTTACAATACAGGATCACATCTCCTCTACACTGTACAATACAGGATCTCATCTCCTTCCATACTTTACAATACAGGATCACATCTCCTCTACACTGTACAATACAGGATCTCATCTCCTTCCATACTTTACAATGCCGTATCTCATCTCCTCCCATACTTTACAATACAGTATCTCATCTCCTCCATAATTTACAATATCGGTTCTCATTTCCTCTACACTGTACAATACAGGATCTCATCTCCTTCCATACTCTACAATACCGGATCTCATCTCCTTCCACACTGTAAAATACATGATCTCATCTCCCCCCCCCCCCCATACTTTACAATACAGGATCTCATCTCCTTCCACACTGTACAATACTGGATCTCAATTTCCTTCTACACTGTACAATACAGGATCTCATCTCCCCCACACTTTACAATACAGGATCTCATCTACTTCCGTACTCTTCAATACCAGATCTCATCTCTTTCCACACTGTACAATACAGGATCTCATCTCTCCCCATACTTTACAATACAGGATCTCATCTCCTTCCACACTGTACAATACTGGATCTCATTTCCTTCTACACTGTACAATACAGTATCTCCTCCATAATTTACAATATCGGTTCTCATTTCCTCTACACTGTACAATACAGGATCTCATCTCCTTCCATACTTTACAATGCCGTATCTCATCTCCTCCCATACTTTACAATACAGTATCTCCTCCATAATTTACAATATCGGTTCTCATTTCCTCTACACTGTACAATACAGGATCTCATCTCCTTCCATACTCTACAATACCGGATCTCATCTCCTTCCACACTGTAAAATACATGATCTCATCTCCCCCCCCCCCCCCCATACTTTACAATACAGGATCTCATCTCCTCCCACACTGTACAATACAGGATTGCATCTCCTCACACACTGTACAATACAGGATCACATCTCCCCCCCCCACACACTGTACAATACAGGATCTCATCTCCCCCCCATACTTTACAATACAGGATCTCATCTCCTTTCACACTGCACAATACAGGATCTCATCTATCCCCATACTGTAGCATAAAGGATTTCATCTCCCTGGGTTTCTTTAATTCTGTATGGTCCTGGATAATATATAATCCACTGGCAGTCAGTAGAAGAAATGGATCACGAAATGGATGTACAAAAAAATTAATTACATTAATTACATTAATTACATTACATTGTCTATATATTATATGGATGTGAGAAGTATTTGCTCCCAACCCCCACCTCTATACTACACAACATGATCCTCTGACTGTATCTTCAACACATAGAACCCCTGGTGAATAAGAGCAGTAGGCTAGTGGATAGAAACATGCGGAGGATTCATCCCATATAATACAGAATCCTAATCTCTCCAGACCCTGTACAGCCTCCTGCCTCCACCCTGCACAGATTAAAGCTTTAGATCTGAGTCCCCTTATATATTTAACTCTTTCTTGTCTTCGCAAATGTGTCAAACCCTACAACCCATAATACAAATTAATGATGTCTGTATGATTCTATATGAAATCCCACAAACAGTTCCTGTTACTATTAAAATATTGAATGCACCCACTGAATTTACCCCATTAAATTACCAGCCCCCGCAGGTAGTACGATAAGGTATGAAATGTCCTTTCTAGAATTCCTTCTCTATATGCAATGTCGCCGTTGAGCTAAAAAGAAAAATCGCCTCAAAAGTCATGTGAAAATAAGCAGAGAAGAGTTATTTTCACCAGAGATGAGTCACTTTTAGAGGCTGGAGGGAAATTGTTATTTTAGATCGTGCTTTTGGTATCATATTAAAGAATTTTTCATATCTTTCATATTGCATCAGATTTGTGGTTCTGTGAGCTACAGAACCAGAGATAAAGGCCGTTAAAGAGAAAGGTTGGACCTGGATCTTTAATTCTAACTATATTTAACTGCCTGTATATTCATTTTTGTTACTCTCAGAACCACAAGCCTGAAATATGTGATTCTTATCTTTAATATGACATCAAAATCATAGTCCTAACTAGTATAGAACCCAATATATGAGCATCTGAAATTATATACCCCCTGCAACCTCTAAAAGTTACTCATATCAGACAAAATATGACTCTTCTCGGCTCATTTGCATATGACTTTGAAGGTGATTTCTTTTTTTTATATATAGATAAACGTAAAATAGGCAACGCTATAAAGAATCTTGTAGTTTAGTGGGTTACAATTTGTGATAATGTCCCTTGATTTTCAACATTTCAAGCAAGTCTTTGAGTGTCTGTCCTGCTACTGTGACTCTGTGGGTTTGAGGGACATTTGCAGGACCTTTTAGGTGTCGTAATTGTATATATGGAACATGAACCCAATATTTTTTGGGGTTTCTGTAATGCCAATTGGGAATTTGCCTATATCCTATAAAGTCTATTCCTTCAAGAGATTTTTTGGATCTGGAACTGAATTTGTGGATTTTGGTGCATTTGCCTTTATCATATTCTGCTTTGTGATGTTAATTGCTGCATTTTGTGATAGCTGTCACCAGGGTAGCGATGCTCAATGAGATCTTTAAAGCTTTCATCCAGTTAAGTGGATCCTGTAGTAACTCTTATCACAGAGCTCCCTCTAGTGGTGGCCAGAGGCAGACAGGTTTATCACTCAGCACTTTATATGGGAGAAAGCAGTTTCTGGGATACATTCAATGAAAAATCTGTAGTTTAATAAGGCATCTAGGTAAGGGGAAGCTTGGGGTCTTTATTTTAAGAAAATAATAATTATAATAATGAGGTTAATAATGGGAAGGCTACAACATTTTATCATGGGGCCCCATGACATCTGTGTATTCTAGTAGCTCACTTCATTATCTCTACAACATAGTACAGAACTTGGGCCCCCCCTAGAGGCCTTGTGCCCTGGGCTGCCACCCAAATTACCCTTATTAAATTGTTTGGGGATGAAGTATGGAGAGATGTCATCAACTATGAGCTGTCAAACATCTATTGTGTATGGGTACCTTTACATTAGGTTATCATATTGGTGGGGGTCACTATCAGATTGGTGGGGCTCCCACAAACACCACTCCTACCAATCAGCAGACCTTGGAAGCCGTGGTCATGGGACAGCTCCTTACACCGTGTTGTGGCCATGGGACAGCTCTTTACACTGTGCTGTGGCCATAGGACAGCTCCTTACACTGTGCTGTGGCCATGGGGCAGCTCCTTACACTGTGCTGTGGCCATGGGGCAGCTCCTTACATTGTGCTGTGGTCATGGGACAGCTCCTTACACTGTGCTGTGGCCATGGGACAGCTCCTTACACTGTGCTGTGGCCATGGGACAGCTCCTTACACTGTGCTGTGGCCATGGGACAGCTCCTTACACTGTGCTGTGGTCATGGGGCAGCTCCTTACATTGTGCTGTGGCCATGGGACAGCTCCTTACACTGTGCTGTGGTCATGGGGCAGCTTCTTACACTGTGCTGTGGTCATGGGACAGCTCCTTACATCGTGTTGCGGCCGTGTCAGGTTATGGCATCTTAGCTTCCATTTACATGATCTTGGGGTGCCTCTTATCCTAACTATACATCATTTAATATCTGAATTCCAGAAAATGTTGTTAATTGACCTTGCAACATAAATATGAATATTTGCCACACTAGAGTCTTCTCCTAAGGTGAGCACTTTTTTGGGTCCCTCGGCGGTGCCTGTAGGCTCGGTGACAGGCCTCTCATGTAAGTCTTGGTGGTTATCATCTCTCCTTGTGGAGACGTCCTCCTGGATGAGTTCTTACTAAATCAGATCCGTTCTCCATTTGTTGGTCTCTACAATCAGACCTTGGTAGACGTCTGAGCTGCTTCTTGTTCCTCCGGGGGGCGTTATTATTTCCTCAGTATAATAATAAATTTTCGTCCTTTATAACCCTATTTTGTCACCTTTAATTTTGTAAAATCCATCTCCATGACTAGATAACACTAACCCTTGTTATACCCTATATCCTACCCTTTAATTTCCATTTATGTCTCCCAAATTAACTCTTTAAATTATATATAACCCCCATCATCCGTTCTATATATATTCTTCATATTCTTCCGCACTCTCCACCCTATCATTTCTAAGCTCCTCTGTCTGTGACCTCTCCTTGTAATTTCTCTTATTGTCTCCCAATATTCCTTGGAGGGGCTCTTCTCGCCAGCCCCTTATTATACACCTGTCCCCACATTTATCTCTGCTGCAAATAATTGTATTTTTGGTTAGGTGTCAATCTGCGGCTTCTCCTCCTGAAGCCGGGGCCTTTGAAATGTTAATGCACTTGTACTGCTGAATATATACATATATATTGGGATTTGATGCAGCAGGGTGTGCAAGTATTAATGTGTCAGCGCCCTGCCCCCCGCACACCCACACAGCCGTACAGCGCCAGAGTCTTCTGTCTGTTCTGCAGGTCTGGGGGGATACGTGGGTGGGGGAGCATAAAGAAAGGGGAGTAAGTGTGTGCCGGAGTGGGGTGGGGGGGAGATAAGGCTCAGACTTCACGGCTGGATGAATATTTGCTATTTATTTTGCCATTTTGGTAGATTTTAGCAATTTCGGTTAATGCACTGCAGAACCTCAAACCTTCTCCTCAGTCATAACATTGCGAGAGGAATTTCAACATCAATTTTTGACTTTTAATGATTTCACTAAACAAATTTTATTTATTGGTGATCCTTCATGTTATTTTGCTGCTAGTATTTGGTGTCATCCCCCCTAATTAAATGGATTGATGGTCCAGGGGTTGCAGAGGACAATGGGGGCAATTTATCAAAGAGCTGGCACTTTGTGCGCTAGTCTTGATTGAGCCCCACTAGCGCACGACGCACCCAGATACACTTAAGAGGCCCCGGTCAGTCCCAAGTCCAGATAACTTCAAGGTCCTGTCTGGGATAGAGATCCAATATAACCGGCACATGTTATAGGAAATTTGCGGCATGTAGGGAATCCCCACCACACCCTGCCCCACCCGTTCCAGCCCAATGCCTTGCTCCTTCTTGCCCCATTCCCCACCCCATCCTGCCCCACCCCATTCAGCCCAATGCCTTGCTCCTTCCTGCCCCACCCCATCGTGCTCCATGCCTCGCCTTGCCCCTTCCTGTCCCATGCCCCACCCCATGCAGCCCCATGCCTTGCCCCATGCCCCACCCCATCCTGCCCAATGCCTCGCCCCAACCGGTCCCACCCCATCCAGCCCCATGCCTCGCCCCATCCTGACCCATGCCCCACCCCATCATGCCCCATGCCTCACCCCATCCTACCGCACCCCATCCAGCCCAATGCTTTTCCCCTTCCTGCCCCATGCCTAGCCCCATCCTGCCGCACCAGATCCAGCCAAACGCCTCGCCCCATCCAGCCCAATGCCTTGCCCCTTCCTGCGCCATGCCTCGCCCCATCCTGCCGCACCAGATCCAGCCAAACGCCCCACCCCATCCTGCCCCATGCCTTGCCCCATCCTACCGCACCCCATCCAGCCCAATGCCTTGCCCCTTCCTGCCCCATGCCTCGCCCCATCCTGCCGCACCAGATCCAGCCAAACGCCCCACCCCATCCTGCCCCATGCCCCACCCCATCCAGCCCCATGCCTTGCCCCTTCCTGCCCCATGCCCCGCTCCATGATGCCCACCTGGCATGAGGGAGGACATTAGACGCAATTCCGGTGCCAGCAGTTGCAACTTTCCAAAGTTGCAACCCAATGGTTCTTAACCCTTTCATTTATGGGCTAAGGACTATTTACTCCCTATAAATCAATGTACGACTTCTGAGAAGCCTGGTTACATGATTCAGCCTTTATGACTTGGTACCTGTAAAAAGGAGACACATTAATCTTCCTGGCCCACATATGGGCTGAAAATTAAAATTTCAGATCATTGTAGAGACCCCTTGAGGAAGCGTACGTCAGGGTGCTGTGGTGGTGGTCCGGGAGTCAAATCATTGTGGTAGGCATTTCATGCATAGAACGCCCGGATGGGCAAAAATACTGTTTATATTGGTGTATACATCTCTCCCTGGATTTACTCTTTTGCCTATTATGGCGGATACTTGTATTTTGAACTGACCACCACCACTTTTGTTTGTCTTTTTGGGTTTTATGTGATGATTTTAATGTTCTGTTGGTTGCCATGTCTTGTACAAATATAAATAAAGATTGAAAGACTTTTATTGATATCTGATGAATTCAGTATTGTATTGTGGTCCTGTATACTGGTACAGGCGTTCCCCTACTTAAGAACACCTGACTTACATACGACCCATAGTTACAAACGGACCTCTGGATATTGGTAATTTATTGTACTTTAGTCCTAGGCTACAATGATCAGCTATAACAGTTATCAGGCGTCTGTAATGAAGCTTTAGTGTTACTCCTGGTTCTTATGACAACCCAACATTTTAAAAATCCAATTGTCACAGAGAACTAAAAAGTTCTGTCAGGAGTTACAATGATAAAATATACAGTTCCGACTTACATACAAATTCAACTTAAGAACAAACCTACAGACCCTATCTTGTATGTAACCCGGGGACGGCCTGTATTTGGTATTAACATTGTAAAGAACTGTCATCCACAATCAATATGTAAGCGCCCCCACCACCCTCCTTGGGTGTCAAGGCCCCATGGACACAAACGCATGAGGGAACGAGATCCGGACGCACAATTTGTGGACAAATCACGGCCCCCATAGAAGTCTATGGCACCCAGTCACAGTGTGGTGAGCACCCGTTGTCTCACCGCACCATGGCCAAGCAGCTTGATTATCACTGGACAGCGGAGGGCTGAGGACCCGGCTGTACGTTGCTAAGGCCCGGGTGTTCATACGTTTGTTTGCATTAGGACTATGTTTACACACTGGTTCTGTGTAGTTAATCCAGTGCAAAATCTCTGTCAAATTTCATGTCAACATACAAACAGGCCCAAATTTATCAAAACCAGTGAGGTCTGTACTAGGTGCAGTTTGTCTGTGGAGTGTGCAGGGGGCGCCAGATTCATGAATTGTGGTTCTTCAGTAATCTGGCGCCTCCTGCACTGCCCCGAAAAAAATTTTTTGGTGCAGTTTGTACATGCTGCAGAATTGTGACGCACGGTCCGACTAAGCAGTAACAGCCCCAGCCAGATAAAAATGCTGACCTAATTCAGGCGGTCCCCTACTTAAGGACACCCGACTTACAGACAACCCATAGTTACAGACGGATCCCTCTGCCCCCTGTGACCTCTGGTGAGCCCTCTGGATGTTACTATAGTCCCCGGCTGCAATGATCAGCTGTAAGGTGTCTGTAATGAAGCTTTATTCATAATTCTTGGTCCAATTACAGCAAAAAATTTTGAAACTCCAATTGTCACTGGGGCAAAAGAAAAAAAATTGTCTAGAACTTCAATTATAAAATATACAGTTTCGACTTACATACAAATTCAACTTAAGAACAAACCTCCGGACCCTATCTTGTATGTAACCCGGGGACTGCCTGTATACTACCCCTAAGTTACATAATTATAAAGCTCGGCGAGTAGGATTCAGGATCAGACTACACCGAGCTTGTTTGTTGTCTGTTACCATGGAGATGCAATTTGTCTAAACATTGAAACTTATTGGGGCACATTTACTAAGGGTTGTGCGCCAGTTTTATGTTTGACTTTGCCCATTCCTTCCACAAATTTCTGCACTGAAGGGGGCGCTCCGGTGCTCAGTCGGATTGTGCGCCAGATTTTACATGCAAAGTCTGACCGAATTGTGTTGCACGCCCCATGTTAAAGGAGCACCAAAGTGGTGCACTCTGTTGGGGCGGTGCAGGGAGCAAGAGAAGCTAGAACCAGGCTTTTGGTATCATATTAAAGCTGAGAATTTCATCAAGTTTGTAATTATATGGATACAACGATGATACAAGCAGTTATATACAGATCTCTGGTTCTGTAGCACACAGAACTATAAAACTGATGCAATTCGGAAGAGGAGATTCTCATCTTTAAAATGATATCAGAAGCATGGTTCTGGATAGCGGCGTTTGAAGTGACACTCTCACCTCATCCTAGACAAAAATTGACTCGTCTAGTTTCAGATTAAATCCTCGATATTTTTTTTTAATTTACCGTATATACTCGAGTATAAGCCGACCCGAGTATAAGCCAAGGCCAAGCTATTGACTCAAGTATAAGCCGGGGGTGGGAAATGCATTGGTCACAGCCTCCCCGGTATATAGCCTGCCAGCCCCTGCCCCAGTGTATATAACCTGCCAGCCCCTGCCCCCAGTGTATATAGCCTCATAGGCCCTGCCCCAGTGTATACAACACTCCCCCCCCCCGTTGTGCAGCACAACAATACCATTGCAGCGGATGGATCGTACAGAAGATCTAAGGGGGCCACCGGAAAGGTGAGTTTTGATTTATTTTTTTGACTCGAGTATAAGCCGAGTTTGGGGTTTTCAGCACATTTTTTGTGCTGAAAAACTAGGCTTATACTCAAGTATATAAGGTAACATAATTTTTTTTGAGTAGGCGTACTGTGTTTCGAAATAATGAGAAACCTTGCTTAAGAGAACAAATTTTACAGCAATTTTGAGTATTAATATCAAAGAGGTTCAGGCATTTACTATTCTTAGGGCGTCAATATTTCCTTTTCTGGTTACTTTTTCAAGATATTTTAAATGTTTCATTGTTAGAAGGCGATTTTATTCTAAGTATAATATCACATCAACTCAAATTTACTAAGAAGTATATTATTTGATGTGTATTCGAGTCCAGTATTGTAATATCCCAGCATGAGAGGTGAGGCCTAGTAGACGGGGGCTCAGGGCGCAAAGACGGAGAACGCAGGTCAAGAACGCAGGAAGGATGTGAAGAAAGAGACATATGTGGAATAGAAAATTCAGCCCTGGGAAGGAAGGGTGAGATGGGGTGAGGGGGAGGAGTGGGCTTTAATACCATCGAAATCCTGACACATACCACCCCCCTCCCCCTCCCCCCCCCGTACACCTAGTCTTATACAGTATTATTTGGATACTACAACTGTTCTCCATGGTGACGGATCACTGGATGGTGGCGGGCTCAGAGATTGGGGAATTACAGCCACCCCAGGCTTCAGGCCTGGCCGCTCAGGAGGGAGGGAGCGAAGGGGGGGGGGGGATCCAGGGTCCTGATTGATAAGGGGGGAAAGAATGGGGGGAAACTGAGCTTGCTGGATGTTTGCTATGAAACCTATAGAAGTGGAGGCTCAGACATTTTTTGGGTGGGGATTAAAAAAAGGAATAGTAACCCATCAAAGAGATAAGGGATGGCAGAATAATGAAGTATTTATTGGATGCAAGTAAAGACTGGTTAATAAAAAAAAATTGGTGTGTAATAAATTTTGGCAAGATTTTATTTAAAATCTTAAAATGTCATCAGTTCTAATTCTAATTATCCCCTATTATTCTGACTACTATACATGAATCTATACAGCATCTGAAATTAGTATTTGCTAAAAAAAAAAAAAAGTTCCTAATTATTGAATTCCAATATATAAAATTAAAAGGGACGATCGTTAATGATCAACTCTGTTTACAGGCGGTCCCCTACTTAAGAGCACCCGACTTACAGACGACCCCTAGTTACAAACGGACCTCTGGATGATGATAATTTACTGTACTTTAGCCTTAGGCTACAATAAATATCTATAAGTTATTACAGGCGTCTGTAATGAAGCTTTATTGTTATTCCTGGTTCTTATGACAAGCCAACATTTTCAAAATCCAATTGTCAGGGAGACCAAAAAAAAAAAATTGTCTGGAGCTACAATGATAAAATATACAGTTTCGACTTGCATACGAATTCAACTTAAGAACCAACCTACAGAACCTCCCTTGTATGAAACCCGTGGACTGCCTGTATATATATAGACAGTCCCCGGGTTACGTACAAGATGGGTTCCATAGGTTTGTTCTTAAGTTGAATTTGTATGTAAGTCGAAACTGTATATTTTATCATTGTAGATCCAGACCAAAAAATTTTTTTGTCCCAGTGACAATTGGAGTTTCAAAATTTTTTGCTATAATGGGACCAAGGATTATGAATAAAGCTTCATTACAGACGCCTTACAGCTGATCATTGCAGCCGGGGACTATAGTAACATCTAGAGACTTCACCAGAGGTCACAGGGGGCAGGGGGGGGGTCCGGCTGTAACTAGGGGTCGCCTGTAAGTCGGGTGTCCTTAAGTAGCGGACTGCCTGTATTCATACATACATAAAAAGGCTGCACTCCCAATTAGTGAAAAAAATTAAAAATTGAGGTTTTATTTCACCTCATGTGCCCTCCCTGACATGGGTTATGGCATTATCACTTTTGCCATGATATATCCTGTTTGTACGCCATGTTTTTGTGCTTGAGAAAGGCTTGTATAGCTAAATTGTTGCACATGAAGTGAAATAAATCACTTTCACTAATTGGGAGTTCTGCCTTTCTTTGTATTTCTACGTGAGCGCTGGTTTTTGGACTTATCATAGGCCTCTTAGAGCAGGACTGTTCTAGTTACCCATGGCAACCAATCAGGGCTCAGCTTTCATTTTCCCACAGCTGTTTGTAAAATGACAGCTGATCTCTGATTGGTTTCCATGGGCAACGAGAACAGTTTTACCTAATATTACATCTTTGTCTCTTTGGATTCTGCTGCTGCTTTTTCCATGTTTATGTAGACATTATATATATAGATATTTTATAGGAATAACATCAAAGTAAAAAAAATATGTAAACAAGTAAAAACTACTGAAGGTGACCTAAAAGATGTGGATAGAAGATGTAAACACAACATGATGTGCGTCCATATTAACCTTGAGAGGCAATCATTTGGCCCGGGGGCGAGATATTTTGACTGTAGATTTAACTCTCCGGTGTCCTGGGTGCATTTCTTCCCCGGATAGGAGAAGGAGCAGTTAATAGTCATTTTTCAGGCTTTACCAGCTGAATAATTCATTTCATACCTGAATCTCTTTATGCAGCAAATGCAATTTTATGTTCCCTCAAAGCTCCAATCAGTTCTCCCAGAGGAATTCATTGAGAACGCAAAACGCACGCTCATATAGGAGAGGTAAAATCTGCATACATATGTGTGTGTACATATAAATGTATAGGACACTACGCTCATCCCTCACGTCGCCTGCATGGGGTGGCAGAAGTGATTTTAAGATGGTCTCAGGTTCCCCCGGTTCTGATTTCATAGATTCGTCCTTGCAAATCTCTGGGACTTTGTGGACTAGAAGGAATAAAAATGTAACGTTACTGCCCTTGGAGAAATGTCTGGATACTATTAAGGTATTGGAGAACACCAGGAAAATAAAGGAAGAAAAGAAGGAGTTTCATGGGAGGGCAGAATACGCCTGGGAAATAAGAGGTGCAGGAATGACACCAATATTATACAAGATGCAGGGGTCACTATAGGGGGTGACCCATGTACAATAGGAGATGCAGGGGTCACCCTAGTACAATTGGGGGTGACCCATGTACAATAGGAGATGCATGGGTGACACTAGTACAATAGGGAGTGACCCATGTACAATAGGAGATGCATGGGTGACACTAGTACAATAGGGGGTGACCCATGTACAATAGGAGATGCATGGGTGACACTAGTACAATAGGGGGTGACCCAGGTACAATAGGAGATGCAGGGGTCACACTAGTACAATAGGGGGTGACCCAGGTACAATAGGAGTTGCAGGGGTCACACTAGTACAATAGGGGGTGACCCAGGTACAATAGGAGTTGCAGGGGTCACACAAGTACAATAGGGGGTGATCCAGGTACAATAGGAGATGCAGGGGTCACACTAGTACAATAGGGGGTGACCCAGGTACAATAGGAGTTGCAGGGGTCACACTAGTACAATAGGGGGTGACCCAGGTACAATAGGAGTTGCAGGGGTCACACAAGTACAATAGGGGGTGATCCAGGTACAATAGGAGATGCAGGGGTCACACTACCACAACAGGAGATGTAGGGGTCACACTAGTACAATAGGGGGTGACCCAGGTACAATAGGAGATGCAGGGGTCACACTAGTACAATAGGGGGTGACCCAGGTACAATAGGAGATGCAGGGGTCACACTACCACAACAGGAGATGCAGGGGTGATATTCCCACAACAGGAGATGCAGGGGTCACACTAGTAAAATAGGGGGTGACCAATGTACAATAGGAGATGCAGGGTTGATACTACTGCGATACAAGATGCGGGGGTGACACTAGTACAATAATAGATAAAGGGGGGACACTAGTATAATAAGAGTTGCAGGGGTGACAGCTATAATAAGGGGTGACTCTAGCCCTGCAGAAAGGAACTAGTGGGGGATGAAGTGCTGTTGCAGAGATAAGTAGATAATGGGGATGGTCTAGGGGAGACAAAGTAACTTTGGATATTTAAAGGTGAATAATGAAGTGAAATAAAGTGATGGTAATAATGAACTGTTGGTTTACAAATGATGAATAGGTGACACCACTAGTCTAGTAGAGATGAGTAGGTGACACCACTAGTCTAGTAGAGATGAGTAGGTGACTCCAATAGTCTAGTAGAGATGAGTAGGTGACTCCAATAGTCTAGTAGAGATGAGTAGGTAACTCCAGTAGTCTAGTAGAGATGAGTAGGTGGCCCCAGTAGTCTAGTAGTGATGAGTAGGTGACCCCAGTAGTCTAGTAGAGATGAGTAGGTGACCCCACTAGCCTAGTAGAGATGAGTAGGTGACCCCAGTAGTCTAGTAGAGATGAGTAGGTAACTCCAGTAGTCTAGTAGAGATGAGTAGGTGACCCCAGTAGTCTAGTAGAGATGAGTAGGTGACCCCAGTAGTCTAGTAGAGATGAGTAGGTGACCCCAGTAGTCTAGTAGAGATGAGTAGGTGACCCCAGTAGCCTAGTAGAGATGAGAAGGTGACCCCAGTGTTCTAGTAGAGAGGAGTAGATGACCCCTGTAGTCTAGTAGAGATGAGTAGGTGACCCCAGTAGTCTAGTAGAGATGAATAGGTGACCCCAATAGTCTAGTAGAGATGAGTAGGTGACCCCAGTAGCCTAGTAGAGATGAGTAGGTGACCCACGTAGTCTAGTAGAGATGAGTAGGTGACCCCAGTGGTTTAGTAGAGAGGAGTAGGTGACCCCAGTGGTGTAGTAGAGATGAGTAGGTGGCCCCACTAGTCTAGTAGAGATGAGTAGGTGGCCCCACTAGTCTAGTAGAGATGAGTAGGTGACACCAGTAGTCTAGTAGAGATGAGTAGGTGACCCCAGTAGTGTAGTAGAGATGAGTAGGTGACCCCAGTAGTCTACTAGAGATGAGTAGGTGACACCACTAGTCTAGTAGAGATGAGTAGGTGACCCCAGTAGTCTAGTAGAGATGAGTAGGTGACCCCAGTAGTCTAGTAGAGATGAGTAGGTGACCCCAGTAGCCTAGTAGAGATGAGTAGGTGACCCCAGAAGTCTAGTAGAGATGAGTAGGTGACACCACTAGTCTAGTAAAGATGAGTAGGTGACACCACTAGTCTAGTAGAGATGAGTAGGTGGCCCCAGTAGTCTAGTAGAGATGAGTAGGTGACCCCAGTAGTCTAGTAGAGATGAGTAGGTGATTCCACTAGTCTAGTAGAGATGAGTAGGTGGCCCCAGTAGTCTAGTAGAGATGAGTAGGTGACACCACTAGTCTAGTAAAGATGAGTAGGTGATTCCAGTAGTCTAGTAAAGATGAGTAGGTGATTCCACTAGTCTAGTAGAGATGAGTAGGTGGCCCCAGTAGTCTAGTAGAGATGAGTAGGTGACCCCAGTAGCCTAGTAGAGATGAGTAGGAGACCCCAGTAGTTTAGTAGAGATGAGTAGGTGACCCCACTAGTCTATTAGAGATGAGTAGGTGACTCCAGTAGTCTAGTAGAGATGAGTAGGTGAGGTCTAGGAGGGAGAGAAAGGTGATGCCACTACCACTGGTCTTCAGGAGATGGATAAGTCTAAGATGGATGAATTGGTGACACTAGTGGTCATGGAGGGATGAATTGGTCAGTCCTGAGTGGAGTGGTCTAGGGAGGGATCATTAGGTGACCATTGTACATTGGGCAAGGAGAAATAGTGAAAACTAACATCATTTCTTTAGGACAAAAAGAGCCCAAGGAGGGAATGACAGGAGCGATTTATACATGCAGTAACATGAGGATTCACTTTTTAAACAAGTAACAATTATGTGTATGGGGACACCAGGTGTAAAGCAGCCAAAATTTCGGGGATCTGAAAGCATAATCTAGATTGTGCTGGTAATAGTGCTCCCGGTCTCCGGAGATATGTGATACAGTGTCCGTGCTCAAAGGGCTCATGGAAAGTCAGTTCTTTTCCCGCTTAGAAGCGTTAATTACCACGATAATTATTCAGGAAATTTTTCACACCCGAATATTTTATCACTCCATAATCTGCACCTGGACTGGGTAAACCGAAATCTTCGCACCAGCTGATGTGACAAGAGCCCTGTAGTAGAGGCTTTACGATTGTACTCTAGATAAAGACTTCAGATTATAAGCAGAGGACAATAATCCGGTCTTGTCCTCAGCGGCATAAATCAAGGCCGGGCAACACGAGAAATGCTCAAAAATAACAAAACTGAGAAATCAATGGTGAAATATCTATAGGGAAACTCAGGAATCAGGTTCAAGCTTTTCGAAGGTTGAATTCTACGTTTGGAATCCGCAGTAATAATTGATTTTTTCCCCAGTATATGGAATTTGTAGGAATCCCTTCCAATACTTCTAATGCTGAGGGTTATCCATCAGTGCTTCTGCCATGGCTACAGATTGGTGTAAATGGACTCATGTATTATATAACCAATAAAGATTATAGGATTTCTACCTGAAATTTGGGTTTTGTGTACAGGCAGTCCCCGGGTTACGTACAAGATAGGTTCCATAGGTTTGTTCTTAAGTTGAATTTGTATGTAAGTCGGAACTGTATATTTTGTAATTGTAGATCCAACAAAAAAATTTTTTGCCCCATTGACAATTGGAGTTTCAAAGATTTTTGCTCTACTGGGACCAAGGATTATGAATAAAGCTTCATTACAGACACCTTACAGCTGATCATTACAGCCTGGGACTATAGTAACATCCAGAGAGGTCACCAGAGGTCACAGGGGTCTGTCTGTAACTATGGGTTGTCTGTAAGTCGGGTGTCCTTAAGTAGGGGACCGCCTGTAAAGCTTCATTACAGACACCTTACAGCTGATCACTGCAGTCTGGGACTATAGTAACATCCAGAGAGGTCACCAGAGGTCACAGGGGGCAGAGGGGTCGTCTGTAACTAGGGGTTCGTATGTAAGTTGGGTGTCCTTAAGTAGGGGACTGCCTGTAAATTTCTAAGAAGGCACTTGGATGACAGACTGAGCCTAGACTGATGTGAAGCGTCTTTTCTCCCCGCAGGCTGGGAGAGGACTTCTACCGGGAGGCCATAGAACATTGTCGCAGCTATAATGCCCGGCTGTGCGCGGAGAGAAGTATGAGGCTGCCATTCCTGGACTCCCAGACTGGTGTGGCTCAGAACAATTGCTATATCTGGATGGAGAAGACGCACAGAGGACCAGGTACAAACAATACTCCACATATTCATACACTGAAAGTTCTGTTGTGGTTTATGAGGGTCGCCATTTACATCACGATTTATGTCCGATTAGCCTCTATACTTGTATGGTCAAATAAGACTAGAGTCCTCTTGAGTCCACTGTAATCATGAGCAAGTGGCCCCTCCCACAATCGTAGTTATTAGCAAAGAAAAGTCAAATCTTTCTCCCAGTTACATTACCACTATATTAACACCCTAAACTTCTCCTGTCTCATATATAGGCTTGTCTCCGGGACAGATCTATACGTATCCTGCTCGCTGCTGGAGAAAGAAGAGGCGGCTGGACATACTAGAGGATCCTCGTCTGAGGCCCTGTGAGTTTAAGCTTGGTAAGAAGTTAGTTTGGGGGGCCCAGGTGTTATCATGTTCTGCCATCGCGGGACCTGAAACACTTTGGCCATCAGGTATGAGGAGAGAATTAAAACAAAGGAAACACCAAGGAAATCCCCGAATTTTTATTAAAAGCCTGCAAATATCATGTACTATATCCTTGTCACCAAACAACTAGACAATATAGAAACCCTACTTAAGTTCATGAAAGGTCCAGCGTTTCTCTATACACTTAAGGAGATCTCTTTTCCAGGCGTAGAGAGGCTTAATGACCACGTTTGCTCAGCTTAGAATTCTGGGTAAGGAATAGGATTAATACGTTTTCTGGGATATGAAAAACTTTGTCTCTAGTGCTACCTTATATATCAATTTCTGGCTTGCAGGATGTCTTGCGACTTGACCTGGAATAAGAGCGAAACCAGAAACTCTTCCAAAAGGAAAAGACTCCTAAGTGTAGACATTTGGTGAGAGGCCATAGTTGTGGGTCAGGAAGGGGATTAAACCCCTTATGGAGATTTCCTTTGGAAATTCTGGGTAAGAAACTTGTCTTTTACCAAGCCAAACCCGTTTCCTGATGCAATTAACGGCGCTGTCTACAGTTGGGTGTATTTTCCTTTTGGAAGAGATGTAATGGTTTGGCTAATATCCATAGGCATGGCACAAGGCTTCTTGTAATTCAAGAATTGATGTATATGGAGCTTGAGGTGTGGTTTTTTCTTCTCCTAATTTTCATATTCCTTACCTAGTACATATCAGGAGACAGAACAGTGGGTCATATACGCTCTGTGTTTGTCAGTGTCAGTCTGGAGATAAGTCAACAAATGTGCATGCATGAAGGATAGTCACTGTATGGAGGTTTGTTGGGGGAATTGCCAGCCGGGGTGAAGCCAATTTTCGATCCAAAGTGAAGACCGAGATGCTACAAGTGTGCGCTGGTTACAGCTGTTGTCAATGAGGAATCATAAGCAGAAAATGTATCTATTACTTGTTATTTTATAGTTTTCAGATTAAGGTCTCACATTTCATGTCTTATTAATGCACTTAGTTAATACAATTAATAATACAATTCATTAATACAATGCACTTATATTGTTACATTTTTTTTTATTACACAGGCAGTCCCTGGGTTACGTACAGGATAGGTTCAATAGGTTTGTTCTTAAGTTGATTTGTACGTAAGTCAGAACTGTATATTGTATAATTGCAGATCCAGACAAAAAAAACAATTTTGCCCCAGTGACAATTGGAGTTTCACATTTTTTTTGCTGTAATGGGACCAAGGATTATCAATGAAACTTCATTCCAGACACCTTACAGCTGATCAGTGCAGCCTGGGACTATGGTAACATCCAGAGAGGTCACCAGAGGTCACAGGGGGCAGAGGGGTCCGTCTGTAACTAGGGGTCGTCTGTAAGTCAGGTGTCCTTAAGTAAGGGACCGCCTGTATTGTCTAATTTAGAAAATCTATTTAAAATATGGAATAAGTAGAGGATAGCTCCCTCCCATATGGCGTCAATAGAGGATAGCCCCTCTCATATGGCGTCAATAGAGGATAGCCCCTTTCAGGATCCTTATTTATTGGAGAACAGCTAAAAAGATCCTCTCTGTATCTCTCTCATTTTCCCTGGAGGACCATGCAGGTCCATTGATTCCAGTGGACACGGTGTAATACTTAAGTTGTCCTCTGGGAGTGCTGCAGGGAAATGAGCACATATACATATTCTTTTTTTTCTTATTAATTACAGTTTTTGATGTCTTTAACTTTAGATGACTTATTATAATGCAGTAAAGGGGTTTTCTATGAATCTGACATTAATGACCTATCTGTCACTATAGCATTGGTGAGAGTCTAACACGCAGGGTAATGACTGATCGCCTGTTCTTATAGTATGCGGCCAGAAGCTGATCACTCTGTACTGTGTGTTGTGGCCGTACTGGGTTACTGCAGCTAAAATGCCATTCACTGTAACAGGAGTTGAGCTGCAGTACCCCTGCATGGCCACTATACAGGATGCGGAGTACAAATCCTGTGTAGCCCCACATATCACTTATTTTTACATGTACATATGGTGCCTTCATGCTCTGCAGCACCGTACACATGAATTCTTGCCTTTTTTTAGATAAAATTTTTTTATTTATTTTGTTTATCACGGAATTATACAATGTAGAACAGAAAAGGTAAAATTACTAAGGAGATGTATACATTTGTATCACGGCCTGAGTCCATATTACTGGCAGTGAACATTGCTGGTGTAGACACTAAGATGGAACTAGAAATTCCCTTAAAGGGGCGTTCAGTATAGAAAGTCTATGCATATACATTTATATTATTCCATGGGATAACATGCTCCTAATAGAACCAAAATATAAGATTTGTACATTCTTTATTGTCAACTCAAGGGGTCACTTGACATTGTTGTATTTGACCCGGATTTTTCCGCCTGTAAAGACTGTAAAATATTGTTATGATCCTGGTCTCCTTATCTGCTCCACTGAGATATATATCTACAGGCGGTCCCCTACTTAAGGACACCCGACTTACAGACGACCCCTAGTTACAGACGGACCCCCTGTGACCTCTCTGGATGTTACTATAGTCCCCGGCTGCAATGATCAGCTGTAAGGTGTCTGTAATGAAGATTTATTCATAATCCTTGGTCCCTTTACAGCAAAAAGTTTTGAAAATTCAAATGTCACTGGGGCAAAAAAAAATTTTGTCTGGATCTAGAATGATGCAATATACAGTTTCGACTTAAATACAGATACGACTTAAGAACAAACATATAAAATCTTGTATGTAACCTGGGGACTGCCTGCAGGCAGTCCCCAGGTTACGTACAGGATAGGGTCCGGAGGTTTGTTCTTAAGTTGAATTTGTATGTAAGTTGAAACTGTATATTTTATAATTGTAGATCCAGACAAAAAAAAATTTGCCCCAGTGACAATTGGAGTTTAAACATTTTTTGCTGTAATGGGACCAAGGATTATCAATAAAGCTTCATTACAGACACCATACAGCTGATCATTGCAGCCTGGGATTATAGTAACATCCAGAGAGGTCACCAGAGGTCAGAGGGGTCCATCTGTAACTATGGGTTGTCTGTAAGTCGGGTGTCCTTAAGTAGGGGACCGCCTGTATGTTATGCCGCAGATTATTAGAGCCGGCTCATTGGGGCCTGTCCAGATATTCTCGCTTCCTCCTCAGTAGACGTGACATTATAGTGTTAAGTCTTAGGGTTGACACCCGGGTAATGCTAAATATCCTCTGCTAGAATATCACTAGACGTTCCCTGCAGGGTCTCACTCCAGCGGCTGTAAGACATCGCATCCAGATGCCGGGAGTGTATTCCCTTTGTGTCTATCCGGGAAGACTCGGAGATTATTTTTGTCGCTGTTGTCAGAGAAAAACTATTTTTAGAAGCAGAAGAGTATTGAGCAATAATTGACATTTTCAATAACGACCAATCATTCGGGTAATAATATCGATGTAACTATCTGGGATCCTGCTCGGATTGGCCGGGGTGTAGTTTGTGATACTTAGGTCTAATCAGGTGTAATATACAATATATACAGGGTTACGTACAAGATCGGTTCTGTAGGTTTGTTCTTAAGTTGAATTTGTATGTAAGTCGGAACTGTATACCTTATAATTGTAACCCCAGCCAAATTTTTTTGGTCTCTGTGACAATTGGATTGTAAAAATGTTACATTGTCAGAACTGTTACAGCTGATTATTGTAGCCTAAGGATAGAGTACAGTAAATTACCAACATCCAGAGGTCCGTTTGTAACTAGGGGTCGTCTGTAAGTCGGGGACCGCCTGATATATATATGTGATAATGAACCCATGTACATTCCTCTCTCCCTTAGAATATTCCCCGCAGACATGACTTTGCCTAATTTATTTTCCCAGTCCCCGTGCCCCCCCACCCACCCCTAGACCCCCCACCCGTCTCCCGTTTCTCCGTCTCCCTCCATTGCTCATTACGCATTTCTTCCTCTATTTTCTCTTGATATCCCCTCTCCTCCTCTTATTTCTTCCCTTTCCTCTTCCCTCCTCCCTTTCTCTTCCTCCCTTCCCCCGTTTTTTTTTTTTTTTTTTTTCCCTCTCACATTTTTCTTCAGTTTTTTTTTTTTTTTAATTCAGCTATTCGGTAAATGAAAAAAGCAGTTGCCATGGAAACTATCAAACCACATGACCAGACGTATTAATGCTCTTTTTTTTTGTATACTTGTCTGGAAAGAAAATGCAATTTCACTTCTCCTAATAAAAAATCCAGTTCTACTGAAAAAATATATAGAAATATAAATCATAATAATAAAATAATAAAATGATACATGCACATTTATTTCTCCAAAATTATTCCTACTATAGAGAAATATTTTTTTTTTGTTTTTTGTTACACTGTATCCTAGGAATGAATAGTTCAGGCAGCTATAGCTGAACAATCACAGTGCAGACATCTACAGACTTATGGCTGATCTACACTAGTGATTTTCAACCTGTGTGCCGCGGGGAAAGTTCCCCCAACTATGGTGCCCCGGTGTAGTGCTGCCGCCGCGCCCCCGTGTTTCTGCCCCATACTTACCTCCGAACCCCGCGTCGGCAATCCGCCCATCTTCTGTAGCTCCTGTACCGCGCGGCCCATGTCACGTGACTGACGCGACCTGACGTCAGGTCGTGTAAGTCACGTGACCAGAGGCGCGCGGTGCAGGAGCTACAGAAGGTGAGCGGATCGCCATTAGGAGTGAAGGTACGCGGAAGAAGACATCAAGGGTAAGTATATAGGGTTATTGTTTGTATAGGGAAGGCAGCTAGGGTCTTTTTTTTTATTAGTAAAGGGAGGCCGCTAGGGGCTCTTAATTAGTAAAGGGAGGCCGCTAGGGGCTCTTAATTAGTAAAGGGAGGCCGCTAGGGTCTTTTAATTAGTAAAGGGAGGCCGCTAGGGGCTCTTAATTAGTAAAGGGAGGCCGCTAGGGGCTCTTAATTAGTAAAGGGAGGCCGCTAGGGGCTCTTAATTGGTAAAGGGAGGCCGCTAGGGGCTCTTAATTAGTAAAGGGAGGCCGCTAGGGGCTCTTAATTAGTAAAGGGAGGCCGCTAGGGGCTCTTAATTAGTAAAAGGAGGCCGCTAGGGGCTCTTAATTAGTAAAGGGAGGCCGCTAGGGGCTCTAAATTAGTAAAGGGAGGCCGCTAGGGGCTCTTAATTAGTAAAGGGAGGCCGCTAGGGGCTTTTAATTAGTAAAGGGAGGCCGCTAGGGGCTCTTAATTAGTAAAGGGAGGCCGCTAGGGGCTCTTAATTAGTAAAGGGAGGCCGCTAGGGGCTCTTAATTAGTAAAGGGAGGCCGCTAGGGGCTCTTAATTAGTAAAGGGAGGCCGCTAGGGGCTCTTAATTAGTAAAGGGAGGCCGCTAGGGGCTCTTAATTAGTAAAGGGAGGCCGCTAGGGGCTCTTAATTAGTAAAGGGAGGCCGCTAGGGGCTTTTAATTAGTAAAGGGAGGCCGCTAGGGTCTTTTAATTAGTAAAGGGAGGCCACTAGGGGCTCTTAATTAGTAAAAGGAGGCCGCTAGGGGCTCTTAATTAGTAAAGGGAGGCCGCTAGGGTCTTTTAATTAGTAAAGGGAGGCCGCTAGGGGCTCTTAATTAGTAAAGGGAGGCCGCTAGGGGCTCTTAATTGGTAAAGGGAGGCCGCTAGGGGCTCTTAATTAGTAAAGGGAGGCCGCTAGGGTCTTTTAATTAGTAAAGGGAGGCCGCTAGGGGCTCTTAATTAGTAAAGGGAGGCCGCTAGGGTCTTTTAATTAGTAAAGGGAGGCCTCTAGGGGCTCTTAATTGGTAAAGGGAGGCCGCTAGGGGCTCTTAATTGGTAAAGGGAGGCCGCTAGGGGCTCTTAATTAGTAAAGGGAGGCCGCTAGGGGCTTTTGATTAGTAAAGGGAGGCCGCTAGGGGCTCTTAATTAGTAAAGGGAGGCCGCTAGGGGCTCTTAATTAGTAAAGGGAGGCCGCTAGGGGCTCTTAATTAGTAAAGGGAGGCCGCTAGGGGCTTTTGATTAGTAAAGGGAGGCCGCTAGGGGCTCTTAATTAGTAAAGGGAGGCCGCTAGGGGCTTTTGATTAGTAAAGCGAGGCCGCTAGGGGCTCTTAATTAGTAAAGCGAGGCCGCTAGGGGCTCTTAATTAGTAAAGGGAGGCCGCTAGGGTCTTTTAATTAGTAAAGGGAGGCCGCTAGGGGTTTTTTATTAGTAAAGGGAGGCCGCTAGGGTCTTTTAATTAGTAAAGGGAGGCCGCTAGGGGTTTTTTATTAGTAAAGGGAGGCCTTTTATGACTGTTTTAGTGTCATTTTGTGCTATTTTGATTGGTGGTGTGCCCCAGGATTTTCTAAGTATAAAAAGTGTGCCGCGGCTCAAAAAAGGTTGAAAATCACTGCTCTAAAGTGAAGACTAATATCCAATATTCAGGCAAAGTATTCTTTCTGGGTCATATTTTATATCCCTATGTATATATCCAAGGGATCTGTTGCCGTGTTGTCAGCGAAAGGAAATGTGACTGCAATATGCGACTACACAAGGTTTGTTTGTAGTCTGTTACCACGGAGACATTTGGGACGTCTTTTCAAACTCACTACTTCACATACATATTTTTTTTTACCTTATTCACAAATTCCACTTATTTGTTTAATCCTTCTTATAACCTATTGAATGTAGGTAAGTAGAATTGAAAAATGGAAAGAGATCCGTCTGCAGCTGGTTCACGTGAATTTTTGTTACCTTTTCATGTGTATCAGGAAATTTCCATACTTTTTTTTTTAAAACTTCTGAAAATTCCACATTTTGCAAGTAAACCTACCACTACGGATCTACCTGTTAAGGTAGGTCCGATGGTAGGTGCATCTAACGTATGTAAGGATAACCCTTTAGAGCTTTTTAGGGCTAGTCTTTTACACCCCTCTATATTTTCTCATCTTTAATCAGGGTAATATGCAAATTTTCTGAATAGGCTACTGGGGCGTGGAGTAGGCGGAGCTGAGGCTACACGGCGCGGCTACTCAACACCCCAGCGGCCTCTTTGATCCTCTCATCCATGAAGCCGGAGTTCTGCGCACAGCACTTTGGAGCTGAGATCGTGCAGCCACTGGCCTGTGTTCTGCGCATGCGCAGAACTCCGGCTTCTCGGACCAGGGCGCGCAGCTCCTTGTAGTTGCGCGCTGAAGATGTTTGGGTGGGAGGATCAAAGAGGCTACCTAGGACTCAGAGTAGCCGCACTGTGTAGCCTCAGCACCGGCTACTCCACACCCCAGTAGCCGCTTTAGAAAATTTGCATATTACCCTGATTAAAGATTAGAAAAGACAGAGGGGAGTAAAGGATTAGCCCTAAAAAGCTCTAAAGGACTATCCTTAAATACGTGAGATGCACCTACCTCCGGACCTACCTTAATAGGGTGGTAGGTTTCCTTTAATGCTTTACTTCTGAATGTATGTTCCTAAAAGAGTTGCTGGACATGGAAGGAAATGTGACTGCAGTATCAGACTACACGAGGTTTGCTTGTAGTCTGTTACCACGGAGACATGCAGCTCTTCTTCACATTTTTGCTTATCAAATTCACTAGTTCACCTAGATTTTTTAACCTTTTACATGTTTATCTGGGAATTTCCAAATTTTGCTTCATCTGCCGAATGTATGTCGGCAAGTTGTTGGAAACCTATAGTAGGAGATCTATAGTAGGAGACCTATAGTAGGAGACCTATAGTAGGAGACCTATAGTAGGAGACCTATAGTAGGAGATCAATAGTAGGAGATCTATAATAGACACTGAAAATGCATTTTGGAAAGTGCAATTTTAATCAGTGCAAAATTTTGGATAGGAAAACATGAAATTATGCACAAGGTGCACCATATAGGGGGTCATTTACTAAGGGCCCGATTCGCGTTTTCCCGCCGTGTTTCCCGAATATTTCCGATTTGCGCCGATTTCCCCTGAAATGCCCCGGGGCTTTGGCGCACGCGATCGGATTGTGGCGCATCGGCACCGGCATGCACGCGACGGAAATAGGGGGCGTGGCTGAACGAAAACAAGAATGGAATGGGAAAAACCGTTGCATTTTTTAAAAAAAAGTGTCGCGGGACTCGTGCTTACCTTCACTCGGTCCGCCTTGGTGAAGATCAGTGCATTCCTGGTGGACGTCAGAGGAACTGCCTTAGTGAATCCCGGCCGGACCCGAATCCACCGCAGAGAACGCGCCGCTGGATCGCGAATGGACTGGGTAAGTAAATGTGCCCCATAGAGTCCTGAGAAATGGGGGTGAGCAAAAGGAGAAAATTTAATTTATCAGGTTTCACACTATAAATGATGAAAAAGCAAAATAAGGCTACTGTGACCCCTGGATGTTGGTGAGGGTAATAATTGAAAGGAGAATGGACACATAGGAGCCAAAACACCATGTAACATGGCTGCCGTACTACCCAGACAGTAGTCCATTAGGATGTGCATTTATTCATAGACTACGCATTTCGGGAATGGACCGTCCCATTCCTAAGGTCCACTCGCTCCTATAGAGACCTCCTAATGCGTTGACTAAATTGGACCTTTAAGGAATCGAATGGACTGTTCCCTTCCTCAGGTCTACTCATTCCTATATAGATCTGCTTGCATGTTGGCAAAATTGGACCTAAGGAAGGGCATGGTCTGGTTCTGAAACACGTAGTTCTTGTAACCTATCTACTAATAAATGTTCTAGTTTACTGTCCGGGAATGTAGACATTCTCATGATAGGCCATCTATATGTTACCGGTGGGGGGTTAGCAACCTGTAGCTGCCTCTTGGCCACTGAAATCAAAGAAGAAGAGTCCTCCATCCCTCGTATACCGTCAGAGCTAAAGTTCCCGGATCAGTGTGTATGTTCGGTAAAGTTAACATCTCTACATGGGGCAGGGATTAATGTGGATTTACTGATTTCTATCAACAATGTGATTCTTCATAGGAAATGGGAAATTTTGTTTGTCCCTCGGCTTTTGCGCCGGTGAGGTTCTCAGTTGTCTACTTGTTACCATTGTCTTATCTTGAGACAGATTAAGGTTACCCTTAACTTATTTATGACTCTGAACCGACTCAAATCTCCCCACTGTGGCGCTCAATCATCTTTCATCTTTGTCTTAGACTATGAGATTCCTATGAAGAAGGAGAGCAGTCTACCAGAGGGCCCCGTCCTAGAAGCCTTACTGTGTGCAGAGACCGTGGACAAAAAGCTGGAACTCAAAGAAGAGGAGATCATTAGTGACTGTCAGGTGAGATCCGCCCGTTGGATTTCCATTGTTCAGACGGAGGTTTTCCATCATCCAATCCATCTCGTGCATCGTATCGTCATTAGTCGTCCTTTGTTCAATGTCCATTTATCGACCCGTTCTACAGAACTATCGGCAGGGTGTCTCTTTTCTGTCTTTCATCAGTTCTGATATCAGTCATTTGTATGTTGGCACCAATGTGTAAAGCAATGACCTATAGAAGTATGGAAGTAATTATTCCAGGTAGACGTGTGGTATACGGCATCTAAACTCTCCTCAATCTTGGTTCTTTTTCCATCCACTTGTCCAACACCAATCTTTCTCCGTCTAAGGACATGTACAGTCAATTGTAGGGGAGGGAAATTTTAAGTTTGGTTCCCATGTTTCCAGAAGACACAGGTGGGAGATGTCCCACATGAACTGGAGGGTGAAGACCTGGAAGACGACACTCCAAAACGCAAGAACAGAGCAAAAGGAAAGGTAAGACAACCGGGAAGAGTTACCATACTTTCCTTAAAGCAGAGGGTGGAAGAAATATCATGAATCTTGGAGGCCGTGGTTGGGTGACTGGTAGTAAGAAAGGAGGAAATAAATTGTAGACTTTCAGTAGTACAAAGGAGCTCACCCACAATCTACTGATATCAAGATGACTCTACTAACCCGGTCCCAATCTAAATACCTTTGTGTGCGTTGTAAGTAGAAGCAGGACATTTTCTAAGTGCACTGGGGTTATATCCTCACACTGCGGTGCTTTTCACTCTCTACAGTGAACTTCTGCACAGCTCCCTCCCCTCCGGTCTGAGCGATTGCTGTTATATCCAACCAGAAGCCTGCTTCAGCTTTTACTCAGAGCAGATCAGCTTTGCTATTCTAGCTCAATCTTTTTATGTTGTTAATCTGTTTTAACTAAAATTCTGAGCCGTGTTGGATCAGTTTTAATTGGTTTATCAGGAAAGAGACAATTAAAAATGATATGTTATCTAACAGCTATTTCTTCCTTAGGCCTGTGGGATTGGGGGTATGAAAAAGAGACAGGATCCCTTAACATTAGAAGACCGAGACAAACCCTACGTGTGTGATAGTAAGTGGCATCGCAATCTAAAGATCTATAGATTTGAGATGCAGTTCCCTGGTGTGACCACTATACAGTGGACAGAACCTTCTGCTTTCACCTACATTCATTGTACAGGCTTCAGCCCCTGGAGGCAAACAAAACAGCCAATAATCGTGGGGTCCAGGTGTCGGAGAGAGATCATCAGTATGAAAATTGATGGATGTGGGCCCACAAAACCCCTTTAGGTGTATTAAGTGGTTGTCGTTAAGTGAACGGTGCCGGACCACCATTAATCATCTGTTGTGGCTTTCCCTGAGATTAGACCATCAGTTATTTATCCTTGATAAGGCCTCCTGAATGTTGTAGTCAGGTGAAGAGTAAGGGTAGGTGACCCTGGATACTGTCTTATTGATGACCCCCCTAGACGATGGCCGCCAACCAGATGATGTTCTATACAGTGTATAAGCAATCCTAATCAATGCCAAGAGGATTCATCAGAACCAAAATGGAACCAGAAAAGTAGAATCTCAACTAGATGGCAATGCAGTACAAAATAAGCAGGCAAGGGATGGTCAGAAAGCAAAGCAGAAGGTAGACATATCCAATCAATCAATTCATTGGTCTGGCAGAATTAATATTTTGGTAAACCAAATCACTGGCAGAGAAGTCCAGCCCAGAGGAAGCTTTATAGCTGCCTAATGAGATGATCGAGAAGCAGCTGCACTCAGCAATGCCACAGGAGACACCACAGTTGGTTGTTGTGATCCACGAGGGGGTCAGGATATTAAAGTTTCTTTATTAGGACATGTTGCTGGTTTAGGGTCCACAAACCTTCGGTGACAGGCACCCTTTAAGCTTCTACAGAGCTGTAGCAACCTCTTTTATGTGTAAATCCTCCAATACCCACCTCCCAGAGGACTTAGTCCCTCTAAACCTACAACCAATTTCACCACATACCACGATACTTTTGGCTATGGACCGTGTTTTTCATGCATTTTATCCATTTGTCGCTTGAATAAGGATAAGGACGTCCATTGTCACATTGGATAATTGTATTTTAGCTCTTTAGTTTTTTCGTTACAGTCTGCGGGAAGAGATATAAGAACCGTCCAGGCCTCAGCTACCACTACACTCATACTCACCTGGCCGAGGAAGAGGGAGAAGAGAATGCCGAGCGATATCTAATCCCTTTCCATAGAAAAAATAACCACAAACGTAAGAGCAATGGAAAGTTATTAACATATAACTGCAGAAGAATATTATGAATTATACTAGGAGGTCATAATAGTAAAAATGTACTGGACTCACAGCGCCCCCTGGTGTGTAAACAGCCATGAAGTTGAAAAGTATTATTGTTTGTCTGAACATTGTCTGACGTTTACTCCAACCTGGGATACTAGAAAGTGCTATTTTAACATATGGTAAAACATATGGCTTTTATGGTAAATTAAAATAGTTTTTTTACTATTTTTGATGATTGTCATAAATGTACAATATTTGGCTATTTTGACTATTTTTGACCACAAGGCCTAATATTTGAGTGACGCATCCTAATTCTGTTTTCATTGTAGCAGCCGCTTTATTAACACCACTATAGAAAAGACAATGATTACATCACTACTGACAATAGATGATGTCACAGCTTATCACCTCCCCCTCCCTGTATAATGACCTCTATATAGATAAGACTGACCCATCATTACATCACTACTGACAATAGATGATGTCACAGCTTATCACCTCCCCCTCCCTGTACAATGACCTCTATATAGATAACACTGACCCATCATTACATCACTACTGCCAATAGATGATGTCACAGCTTATCACCTCCCCCTCCCTGTACAATGACCTCTATATAGATAACACTGACCCATCATTACATCACTACTGCCAATAGATGATGTCACAGCTTATCTCCTCCCCCTCCCTGTACAATGACCTCTATATAGATAACACTGACCTATCACTACATCACTACTGACAATAGATGATGTCACAGCTTATCTCCTCCCCCTCCCTTTACAATGACCTCTATATAGATAACACTGACCCATCATTACATCACTACTGACAATAGATGATGTCACAGCTTATCTCCTCCCCCTCCCTGTACAATGATCTCTATATAGATAACACTGACCCATCATTACATCACTACTGACAATAGATGATGTCACAGCTTATCTCCTCCCCCTCCCTGTACAATGACCTCTATATAGATAACACTGACCCATCATTACATCACTACTGACAATAGATGATGTCACAGCTTATCTCCTCACCTCCCTGTACAATGACCTTTATATAGATAACACTGACCCATCATTACATCACTACTGACAATAGATGATGTCACAGCTTATCTCCTCCCCCTCCCTGTACAATGACCTCTATATAGATAACTCTGACCCATCATTACATCACTACTGACAATAGATGATGTCACAGCTTATCTCCTCCCCCTCCCTGTACAATGACCTCTATATAGATAACTCTGACCCATCATTACATCACTACTGACAATAGATGATGTCACAGCTTATCTCCTCCCCCTCCTGTACAATGACCTCTATATAGATAACACTGACCCATCATTACATCACTACTGACAATAGATGATGTCACAGCTTATCTCCTCCCCCTCCCTGTACAATGACCTCTATATAGATAACTCTGACCCATCATTACATCACTACTGACAATAGATGATGTCACAGCTTATCTCCTCCCCCTCCTGTACAATGACCTCTATATAGATAACACTGACCCATCATTACATCACTACTGACAATAGATGATGTCACAGCTTATCTCCTCCCCCTCCCTGTACAATGACCTCTATATAGATAACACTGACCCATCATTACATCATTACTGACAATAGATGATGTCACAGCTTATCTCCTCCCCCTCCTGTACAATGACCTCTATATAGATAACACTGACCCATCATTACATCACTACTGACAATAGATGATGTCACAGCTTATCTCTTCCCCTCCCTGTACAATTACCTCTATATAGATAACACTGACCCATCATTCCATCACTACTGACAATAGATGATGTCACAGCTTATCTCCTCCCCCTCCTGTACAATGACCTCTATATAGATAACACTGACCCATCATTACATCACTACTGACAATAGATGATGTCACAGCTTATCTCCTCCCCCTCCTGTACAATGACCTCTATATAGATAACACTGACCCATCATTACATCACTACTGACAATAGATGATGTCACAGCTTATCTCCTCCCCCTCCTGTACAATGACCTCTATATAGATATATATTATACTTCAGCGCTGTATTTATAATGCAACTAGTTGTTATTTAAAATGGTCAACAAACGCAATCTCTTGATGCATTAGACCTGTTTTAAACTTCCTTCATTAGATGACAACAAAACTATGAGGCCACAGCGCCATCCATATGAATGTGGCAGAATATTGCAGCTCATAACTTTTGTGTTAATCTCTAAAGGAAACCTACCATGAGGACTCTAGTATCAGAAGTCGATCTTATTTTAGATTCCTCCTTCCTTCCTCTGCCTTAATCTGTAATTTCATAATCCTGGAACATAACTTTATTTTAATAATATGTAAATTAACTGCAGAGGCTACTGGGGGCGTGTCCTGGCTAAGGCTAAACCACGCCCCAGTAGCCTCTGCAGTTACATTTCATATTATTAAAATAACGTTTTTAACAAGTTGGGTTCCAGGATTATGAAATGACAGATTAGGGCTGAGGCCGGAGGAGGAATCTACCATCACATCTACTACTAGATTCCTGGTGGTAGGTTCCCTTTAAGGCATAGTCGCTCTGTACAGCAATGCGACGCCATGAACAATGATGGGGCTCTTCATTTTGCTAAACGGTGGGGGTTGTAGTTTGCAATCTATTCGTTAAAGATCCACAATCTGATCGGATTAGTTGACGGTTACATATTGTTACATGTTGTTTATGCTTTTATATACATATGATTTTGGGTAGAGACATTGTTACGGCTGCGTCTCGGAGGCTCTTATAGACGTCTGCAGAATACGCAGCGCCTGGCTTTGCTCTAGAAGTTTCCGTCGTGTTGCAGGGATGGTTTCTAGCTTTCTATAAGCTCAGACTCTTCCATCCCCCATTTCTATGTCTGTTTCTCTAATTGAAACAATAAATCAGAGAGAGAGATGTATTAAATCCATGCTGCATGTTTTTGGCGGTCCCTCGAATGCAGACAGTTGCTATGGAAACAGAGGAGTGACAGGGGTAGGTTATCAGTTTGGGTGATGGCAGTGCCCCCCCCCCTCCTCCCTTTCTTTCCCTAAAATAGTCATACCACCCACTTAACCCCTTCGGCGCTTGACTCTGTAACAGCTGTGGCGTTTCTGCACGGTTCTGATCTCAGTCTTTTCCCTCTCAGACTTCTACAAAGAGCTGAACTGGGTACCAGAGATGCAGCCGCGACATACAGGTGAGATCTCGGCTCCTCGGACGGATCATACGGAAAGTTTTACTAACATCATCCCTTCTGGTATGGAGTAGCATGGCCGTTACCATTCTGTAAAGAACACACAATGCGGAAAGTTCTAGAGTTCTCAGGAAAGGCAAAGAAGCCCAGGCCTGGGTAAAATGGAGAGTTTTCTAGATGTTACGTTTCTCTAAATTTGTAACCAAAAAAGAAAAGACAGAGTGAGGGATACGGGCACTAAACTCAAAATGCAAATATTATCCCCGATTCAAATAATAACCTACCAAAAAAAGAGATTCCATATTGTGTCAATGAAAAAGTCATACATGTTATTATTCAGCATACTGGTAGAGTAGTCAAACATTGGAAACATACCGTATATACTCGAGTATAAGCCAACCCGAGTATAAGCCGAGACCCCTAATTTTACCACCAAAAACTGGGAAAACCTATTGACTTGAATATAAGCCGAGGGTGTAGCATACCAACAGCCCCAAGTAGTCTACAGCCAGCCCCCATGTAGTATACAGCCAGCCCCAAGTAGTATAAAGCCAGCCCCATGTAGTATACAGCCAGCCCCCATGTAGTATACAGCCAGCCCCAAGTAGTATAAAGCCAGCCCCATGTAGTATACAGCCAGCCCCATGTAGTGTACAGCCAGCCCCTAGTAGTATACAGCCAGCCCCCATGTAGTATACAGCCAGCCCTCATGTAGTATACAGCCAGCCCCCATGTAGTATACAGCCAGCCTCCATGTAGTATACAGCCAGCCCCAAGTAGTATACAGCCAGCCCCAAGTAGTCTACAGCCAGCCCCCATGTAGTATACAGCCAGCCCCAAGTAGTATAAAGCCAGCCCCATGTAGTATACAGCCAGCCCCCATGTAGTATACAGCCAGCCCCAAGTAGTATAAAGCCAGCCCCATGTAGTATACAGCCAGCCCCATGTAGTGTACAGCCAGCCCCTAGTAGTATACAGCCAGCCCCCATGTAGTATACAGCCAGCCCTCATGTAGTATACAGCCAGCCCCCATGTAGTATACAGCCAGCCCCCATGTAGTATACAGCCAGCCCCAAGTAGTATACAGCCAGCCCCAAGTAGTCTACAGCCAGCCCCCATGTAGTATACAGCCAGCCCTCATGTAGTATACAGCCAGTCCCAAGTAGTATACAGCCAGCCCCCATGTAGTATACAGCCAGCCCTCATGTAGTATACAGCCAGCCCCCATGTAGTATACAGCCAGCCCCATGTAGTATACAGCCAGCCCTCATGTAGTATACAGCCAGCCCCCATGTAGTATACAGCCAGTCCCAAGTAGTATACGGCCAGCCCTCATGTAGTATACAGCCAGCCCTCATGTAGTATACAGCCAGCCCCCATGTAGTATACAGCCAGCCCTCATGTAGTATACAGCCAGCCCCCATGTAGTATACAGCCAGCCCCAAGTAGTATACAGCCAGCCCCAAGTAGTATACAGCCAGCCCTCATGTAGTATACAGCCAGCCCCCATGTAGTATACAGCCAGCCCTCATGTAGTATACAGCCAGCCCCCATGTAGTATACAGCCAGCCCCAAGTAGTATACAGCCAGCCCCCATGTAGTATACAGCCAGCCCTCATGTAGTATACAGCCATCCCCCATGTAGTATACAGCCAGCCCCTAGTAGTATACAGCCAGCCCCCATGTAGTATACAGCCAGCCCTCATGTAGTATACAGCCATCCCCCATGTAGTATACAGCCAGCCCCCATGTAGTATACAGCCAGCCCCCATGTAGTATACAGCCAGCCCCAAGTAATATACAGCCAGCCCCAAGTAGTCTACAGCCAGCCCCCATGTAGTATACAGCCAGCCCTCATGTAGTATACAGCCAGTCCCAAGTAGTATACAGCCAGCCCCCATGTAGTATACAGCCAGCCCTCATGTAGTATACAGCCAGCCCCCATGTAGTATACAGCCAGCCCCATGTAGTATACAGCCAGCCCTCATGTAGTATACAGCCAGCCCCCATGTAGTATACAGCCAGTCCCAAGTAGTATACAGCCAGCCCTCATGTAGTATACAGCCAGCCCTCATGTAGTATACAGCCAGCCCCCATGTAGTATACAGCCAGCCCTCATGTAGTATACAGCCAGCCCCCATGTAGTATACAGCCAGCCCCAAGTAGTATACAGCCAGCCCCAAGTAGTATACAGCCAGCCCTCATGTAGTATACAGCCAGCCCCCATGTAGTATACAGCCAGCCCCAAGTAGTATACAGCCAGCCCCAAGTAGTCTACAGCCAGCCCCCATGTAGTATACAGCCAGCCCTCATGTAGTATACAGCCAGTCCCAAGTAGTATACAGCCAGCCCCCATGTAGTATACAGCCAGCCCCCATGTTGTATACAGCCAGTCCCAAGTAGTATACAGCCAGCCCCAAGTAGTATACAGCCAGCCCCAAGTAGCATACAGCCAGCCCTCATGTAGTATACAGCCAGCCCCCATGTAGTATACAGCCAGCCCTCATGTAGTATACAGCCAACCCCCATGTAGTATACAGCCAGCCCCAAGTAGTATACAGCCAGCCCCAAGTAGTATACAGCCAGCCCCCATGTAGTATACAGCCAGCCCTCATGTAGTATACAGCCAGCCCCCATGTAGTATACAGCCAGCCCCCATGTAGTATACAGCCAGCCCCAAGTAGTATACAGCCAGCCCCAAGTAGTATACAGCCAGCCCTCATGTAGTATACAGCCAGCCCCCATGTAGTATACAGCCAGCCCTCATGTAGTATACAGCCAGCCCCCATGTAGTATACAGCCAGCCCCAAGTAGTATACAGCCAGCCCTCATGTAGTATACAGCCAGCCCTCATGTAGTATACAGCCAGCCCCATGTAGTATTCAGCCAGCCCCCATGTAGCATACAGCCAGCCCCAAGTAGTATACAGCCAGCCCCATGTAGTATACAGCCAGCCCCCAAGTAGTATACAGCCAGCCCTCATGTAGTATACAGCCAGCCCCAAGTAGTATACAGCCAGCCCCATGTAGTATACAGCCAGCCCCAAGTAGTATACAGCCAGCCCTCATGTAGTATACAGCCAGCCCCCACGTAATATACAGCCAGCCCCCATGTAGTATACAGCCAGCCCCCATGTAGTATACAGCCAGCCCTCATGTAGTATACAGCCAGCCCCATGTAGTATACAGCCAGCCCCATGTAGTGTACAGCCAGCCCCCATGTAGAATACAGCCAGCCCCAAGTAGAATACAGCCAGTCCCATGTAGTATATAGCCAGCCCCATGTAGTATACCGCCAGCCCCATGTAGTGTACAGCCAGCCCCCATGTAGAATACAGCCAGCCCTCATGTTGTATACAGCCAGCCCTCATGTAGTATACAGCCAGCCCCATGTAGTATTCAGCCAGCCCTCATGTAGTATGCAGCCAGCCCCATGTAGTATACAGCCAGCCCCAAGTAGAATACAGCCAGTCCCATGTAGTATGCAGCCAGCCCCATGTAGTATACAGCCAGCCCCATGTAGTGTACAGCCAGCCCCCATGTAGTATACAGCCAGCCCCCATGTAGTATACAGCTAGCCCCCATGTAGTATACAGACAGCCCTCATGTAGTATACAGCCAGCCCCATGTAGTGTACAGCCAGCCCCCATGTAGTATACAGCCAGCCCCCATGTAGTATGCAGCCAGCCCCAAGTAGTATACAGCCAGCCTCCAGTAGAATACAGCCAGTCCCATGTAGTATACAGCCTGCTCTCATGTAGTATACAGCCTGCCCCCATGTAGTGTACAGCTAGCCCCCATGTAGTATACAGCCAGCCCCCATGTAGTATACAGACAGCCCTCATGTAGTATACAGCCAGCCCCATGTAGTGTACAGCCAGCCCCCATGTAGTATACAGCCAGCCCCCATGTAGTATGCAGCCAGCCCCATGTAGTGTACAGCCAGCCCCCATGTAGTATGCAGCCAGTCCCATGTAGTATACAGCCAGCCCCAAGTAGTATACAGCCAGCCCCAAGTAGTCTACAGCCAGCCCCCATGTAGTATACAGCCAGCCCTCATGTAGTATACAGCCAGTCCCAAGTAGTATACAGCCAGCCCCCATGTAGTATACAGCCAGCCCCCATGTAGTATGCAGCCAGCCCCATGTAGTATACAGCCAGCCCTTGCCAAAAAAAAAATCAAAAACTTAATACTCAAGCCTCTGGTGTCCGGATTGTTGGCGCGGGTCCCGGCGGCTCCTCTTCTCTCTTCTATCTTCTTTTGACTCTCACCGGCAGAGTCGCGTCCATGCGATCTGCTGGCGGGTGTCTCCGCTGAGGACGTCATCATAGTGTGTGCCTGCTGGCAGATCGCATGGACGCAACTCTGCCGGCGAGAGAAGAAAGGAAAAAGAAGTGGAGCCGTCAGGACCCGCGCCGAAGATTGGGAGCCTCGCGCTGAAGAACGGGACCTGCGCCAACTGTACACCGGTGGGTGAGTATTACGTTTTTTATTTTTTACTTGACTCGTGTATAAGCCGAGGGGAGTTTTTTCAGCACATTTTTTGTGCCGAAAAACTCGGCTTATACACAAGTATATACGGTACATCGGCTTATATTTGAGTATATATACGGTATATTAAAAGCAGTGCACGTCATCTAATGTTATAGTTGAAATGTCATCAGAGAACATACAAAATCTGAGGAATGGAAAAAGTAAAGCATAGGATCCAAATATAATGACAAAGTAACAGCATAAATGGCATCAATAACCCATAATAAAGGCATTATCACCATACCAAACAGACAGACACAAACTGCACAGCCCCGACGCTCGTTTCGCTGAATAGCTTTCTCAAGGGGAGTGGCTAAAATGGAGAGTTTTCTAGATGTTACCTTTCTCTAAATTTACCTGGAATACAAAAAGTTTTGTCATATGAAATAGTATTTCTTCTATTTTTGAAAGATTTTTTGGTACGGAATGAAGGCTAAGACTAGATTGTAGGCAAAATATACCGAAATATCAACATAATTTAGTACAGTGGTTGAACACACACCGAAATTGCTAGGACATCTCTGCTGAATTCCCTCTTGCTGGCTGCTGTCTGATTACATAGAAGTTCTATGCGATGATGGAGGAGGAGCAGTGAGTCACAGCAGCTACATCTCCAGCCAGCGGCTCTGACTACAGGAGAAAACTAATGCAACATTAAAGATACAAATCACATAATTACCAAATATATTGGTCATCCACTAACACTGGATTCCTGATTTCTGAAAAGATAATTAGTATACGCTATAAGGTTCCTCATGTGGTTGGTAAAGGGCACAGAGACCCGATATATGGCTGGGGGACTCCCCTCTATCCCCCCTCCTGTTAAAGGGATGTTCTCATTTCGGCATTAACATTTAATTTATGTTATTAAAAGAAATTACCAATGTGAAGAAAATTTCCCATAAATGTTGCCTTTTAGAAATGAGATGGCTATCCTTTGATACGACCATCACCGCAGTCTTTCAGCAGTGGCCAGACATGATCTATTGAGTCCTGCCGGACCACCCGGATTCAGCGTTCATTACCACAGGACAGCAGTGGGACATACAGTAACTCCTGGACATATGTGCAATCACTCCAGCAGCAGTGGTCGTATCCAAGGACAGCTGTCCTCGGTTTCTAACGACCATATGGCTACATTTATTAAATTTTTTTATTAACATCCACTTGAAGAAATGTAGGTAGATGGAAAATGAATTAAATTAAATGTCAATAAGTCTCCTCCATAGACCAGGCTGAAATCTCATGATGTATCTCTATAATGTGGCTTCAGCGCTGGACCCAACCTTGTTGTAGATGTTCTTTTAGCCACGATCCTGCTCCATTATCACCTGATAAGTGATGGATAATGAGCCCTAGAAGCTCCAGACGCTGGTTCTGGACATTGTCAGGGTAGTTGTCCCGTCTGTCTAAGTCATTTCTTTCTTTCATTTCTCACCCCTGTGGACCACAAACGTCTTTTTGGTACATTGAAGGGCAAATAAGAATATGAGTGGGACATCTTTATTATTGAGGACCTAAATTCTGTGCTCGTTCATTTTATGCTACATATTTATGGCAGTCTGAGTTTTATTTTTCTGCTTCAAATCTTCTGCATGGGCATCAATTAAAACTATAACATGCTGGCAACCACCACTAGAGGGAGCATTGGAGGCAACAGTGATAGTGGCAGAGAGAGCTCCCTCTAGTGGTGGCTGTAGGTAACCTGATTTTTATATTTTTATAAGGAGTTTTTGGGATTGTAAGATTGATGACCTATCTTTACTATAGGTCAATAATATTAGATCAGTGAGGGCCTTTACCTGGCACCGCCACCAATCAGCTGCTGCAAAGTGCAGCGCTACTATCATGTCACGTTTATAAGTCGCAGTCTCAGTCCTATTAAAGGCTGAGCCGCAATGCCACTAACATCCACTATACAAGGTGTGATGCTGTTTTTGGTAGGATATGACGTGACTTGTCGTCTGAATGACGCAGGCTCATCTGTAAGGTTGGAGAGTGTCGGAGTAACTAATAAAAAAATTGATGAAAGTAATGAAATACATGCAGTGTCTATGTGCATCGGTTTCTATGGTGATACATATATAACACCCCATGTGTCTGACCCACACATTACAGTGAGTAACATTTTCTATTATACCTCCACCTGTGTCCCACCTCACAGCCCGGGGGAGGCTCGAATGATGAAATCCTGTGGCCGCAGCCGTCACAGGCATCAGTAATGACAACTGAGGCCAAAATCCAGGACGGCAGCCGGAATAAAACCAAACAGACATAATACAAGGGATCTCCAGGCTGCGAGCACTGCCAGGGGGCACCGAGAAATAATGCTGAGGTTTATACCAGAAAATAGTGCTCTGGAGGAAGCCACTGAGGCCTCGTTGCGATATGTAACTGATATCGTTGTGTTGTCTGAATGTGGAAAAATCTTCCAGGCCGTAAAACTCCACCTCTCTTTACTGTATTGCAGTAAAGAAAGCTCCTGATGGCTCCGTCATTGCCAATGGCTACTGTGACTTCTGTCTAGGAGGAGCCAAGAAGACCGGGTGTCCAGAGGACCTGATCTCCTGCGCTGACTGTGGTCGTTCCGGTAAGACGACTCCTCCTCTCGGGGGATATTTGGGTTTTAGGTTTGAGTTGGGTGGACAACCCTTGTGGCCTGGGTTTAGATGGTGGTCACCACGCATGAAGATTCTGGTCACTGTCGCGAGCATCACACAGGTTGCTGACCCAATCATCAATCGGTTAAAGAAAAGGGGGTCCTTTGTACCCCCAAAAGTAAAGCCTCAACGCCTCCCAGACGATGGTCCGATCCCTATTTCATCCCTATCCTCCTCTTGCAGGTCATCCTTCTTGTCTACAGTTCACGGTCAACATGACGGCCGCTGTTAGGACCTACCGCTGGCAGTGCATCGAGTGCAAGTCCTGTATCCTGTGCGGGACCTCGGAAAACGATGTGAGTGCCTTATAGGATATTGCGCCCTTTTATTCACGTTGCGTTTTTGTTGTGTTTTATGTTTTTCGGTATCATTGACTGTAAGTCCTAACGCTTCTGTCACCGCAGGACCAGCTTCTGTTCTGTGATGACTGTGACCGGGGTTATCATATGTATTGTCTGAGCCCACCCATGTCTGAGCCCCCCGAAGGTGAGTTCAATTTCCTACTGGAGACATACACAGTCTATAGGAGCCTATAGGATAAAGATACGGACAATCCTTTACATATGTATGTAGTCAATGTGAAGAGATTTAGATTTTAGTCTTTTTGACTATTTTTGGATGTTTTTTTTAGCTTGATATTATATCCATTCCTGCAAAGTCTTCTCTCGTGCTGCACCTGTTTGTAGACGCTCTCACAGACACCTACACCAGTCAGGATAGGCTTGTAATGGAAAGATGATTGGACCCAAACTTTAAAGGAAATCTACCACCAGGATGCAGGATTGTAAACCAAGCACACTGACATACTGGTGTGTTCTGCCTCTGGCAGGATCTGCTCTTAGTTTATCTTCACAATGCCCTTGTTTGTTTGTTTTTTTTTAAAGCCTTTAAAAATTATGCAAATTAGCCCGTGGGGCTTCAAACTCCATAGCTGTTAATTGAGCCTGGAGCCCTTCAGGTTCATTTGCATAATTTAAAGCCTTTTTTTTGTAAAAACAAGGGCATAAGAACCTAAACAAAGAGCAGATCCTGACAGAGGGGGCACACACCTGCATGTAGGTGCACTTGGTTTACAAACCTTCATCCTGGTGGTAGATTCCCTTTAAGTTCCGGTTTGGGGTTCGGGCGCAGACACAGAAATGACAAGTAGGAGGGGCTTCAATTTTCCGGATTGGCTGCACGATCCAGCAATATGTCATCTCTCATCTCTATTGCCAAGCGATTTACTCAATTTTGACTGATGGACCTCAATAACTTATAACCGGATCCATTCAAGGTTCGGTAATTTGGCTTTGTGTTGTATTTTGTAGGCAGCTGGAGTTGTCACTTGTGCCTGAGACAACTGAAGGAGAAAGCATCGGCCTACATCACGTTGACCTAGAGCCGCGGGCTCCCCGAGGACAAAGCTCACGATGGCGATGCCCTCGGACTGGTCTTGCTTATTCCCAGAATCCTCTGCTTCTCTCATCTCAGCACTATGGCCCCGCCCCTGCTCAGCGCCTTGAGCGGTGTAAAGTAGTTTTATTGGTTGGGCTGTGTATTAATACTATGAAGTACTTACCTTCTGCTCCTATTTATTTCTCTGCTACTTCTAAATCACGGATAATTGTCCGCCCCCCTTCCCGTCCGCCTCAGGCTGCGGCCCATTATGTTGTCCTGCCGCATCACTTTATGATATCTATAGATTTATTGTGTTCTTTACGTTACAGATCGGCTCATTTCCGATGAGATTTAACTTTCCTGGTGTGATTTTTGGTTTACCTGTTTGCACCTGGCTACCATTATTAGTGGTGTCCCATTCATTCATATCTTGTGTATTAGCTTTCAGGATTCTGAATATCAATTCTAATGAGAGTGCGACATATTTATGTTTCAAGTGATATAAAGCGCTGTGCAAAACCTTTTAGACAGGCATGACAAAATGGTGAAAAGTTAGAATGCTTTAAAGATATAGAAGTGTTAATATTTTATGCTTATCAATTACAATGTGAATGAATAAAATATCGAAGTGAAGGATCTCAACAGGGAGGTTGTTCCAGACCTTAAAAAAGAGGGAGGTTGGTGCACACCTCAGTAGGGATGTTATTCCACATTTCAACTCAGCAGGAAGGTTGTTCCACACATCAACTGATTAGGGAAGTTGTTCCACACCTCATTTCAGTATGGAGGTTGTTCCATATATCAACTGAGCAGGAGACTGGTTCCACATGTCAACTGAGCAGGGAGATTGTTCCACACCTCAACACAGCAGGAGACTGGTTCCACACCTCAACTCCGTAGGGATGTTATTCCACATTTCAACTCTGCAGGAAGGTTGTTCCACACATCAACTGATTGGGGAGGTTGTTTTGCACCTCATCTCGGTATGGAGGTTGTTCCACACATCATCTCAGCAGGGAGATTGTTCCACACCACAACTTGGTAGGGATGTTATTCTACCTTTCAACTCAGCGGAAGGTTGTTCCACACATCAACTGATTAGGGAGATTGTTCCACATATCAACTGATTGGGGAGGTTGTTCCACACATCAACTCAGAAGTGATGTTATTTCACATATAAACTCAGCAGGAAGGTTGTTCCACACCTCAACACAACAAGGAAATTGTTCCACACTTCAACTTAACAACTTTTCCACTACGCAGCTCGGCAGGGAAGTTGTTCTACATCACAATTCAGCAGGGGAGGGGGTTGTTCCACATATCAGCTCAACAGAGAAGTTGTTCCCCACATCTAACCACAGATTGTCTTTTGATATAATCCCAGACAGAATCGATGTTGTTGAGATGCAGATTCTTATTTTTCTTCTATGGGCTGTACGGTTGTGGCCATTGTCCTGCTGTGGATATTTTTTATCAAAGCATTCTAACTTTACAGCGTTTTATTACGTCCTGCCTAAAACTTTTGCACAGCACCCTACGTCTTTTTACAATGTACAATATCTCGTCTGCCATGGCGGTCCTGGTATTACTGCAGATGCATTTGTTGGTGAAAGCTGCCGTGATGGCACGTGAAATCATGTTAAACATGGTGTGCCTAGTTCTAAACATGGCGCACTTTTTCCGTATGCCGCCATGTTTAAAGTGTTATTTAGTGGGAGATCACATGGACCTGTAATCCTGCGTCTTCTGGAAGCTCGCTATATCCTTCTAGACATATGCCAGTAATAGTCAGAAGGGGACCGTGGCCTGGGTGTGACTGCTAGTAGTGCGCCCCCTATGGTTACCAGGCTGGTGGTGAATTTCCTTTGTCATCCTTCCCCTATGGACGGGTCTATATTGGACCGTAGACCTGACAATGCTCGGATATCAGTATATATCACATGTATCAGTCCGTTATCAGTCTTCTATCAAATATCTGTACATTGATATACATTGTATTCTGCAGACGACCTTGGACTTCATCGGGTCTGTCGCCCGTCCCCCTCTTTATATAAGTTTCCCTTCCCCCGTCTGGTCCCCGACCATTGACATATTGTTGTAGAGAGGGAGAGAGACGCAGCCTGGAATATAGGACATTAGTCGTCCTTGGATATCACAGATTTTCCAGTCCCATTGTTTCTATTGAAGAAGAGTCGACGTCGTCTGCAAAGCTCGGAACGCGAATGTTTTCCATTAGCCGGTGAAAGGTATCACTTGAAATCCGCCTCTACAATGGCTGCTTGTAACTTAATGATCCAGTATTCCTGGCATGAGCGTCCCTCCATTACCGCTTATGTAACGCACAAAGCTTCTTTCAGCCGCGGACCCCCGATTTGCACATGACTAGGAACTTTATTTGGGGGGGGGGCGGTCTACGGTAATTTTTGACTCACCGGAGACCTTGCCGTGTAAATTCCAGGTCTTAGTTTTGGGGTGAGCATGTGTGTGCCGCTATGTACTACCGAAACTCAAAGCACTTAGCTGACTGAGAGCCCGAAGGGGGAACGTGGGTGTCTGTCATGATAAAGTTTGTGCCCCTCTTTCCTTTAATAATAATTGCTTTATTACACAGATGCCGCAGCGCTGCACAGAACTTGCCAAATCAGTCCCTGTCCCCAATGGGGCTCAAAATCTAATCACCTACCAGTATGTTTTGGAGTGTGGGAGGAAACCGGAGGACCCGGAGGAAACCCATGCAAACACAGAGAGAACATACAAACTCTTTGCAGATGTTGAACCCAGGTCCCCAGCTCTGCAAGGCTATAATGTTAACCACTGAGCCACTGTGATGCCCCATGAGATGTGTTATATCTAATAAGTGTAAAAATTCATTGCATGGATGAGTATGCGCCGCTGCGTATCTGTAACAGCCCCGAACAATCATAATTCCCATGGGGCTCACAATCTAATGTGGGAGGAAACCCACGCAAACACGGAGAGAACATACAAACTCTTTGCAGATGTTTACCTGGATGGGATTTGAACCCAGGACCCCAACACTGCAAGGCTGTAGTCCTAACCACTGAGCCACCGTGTCGCCCCACTAATGATATACAATATGCGGCCGCAGCTGCTATTGTTCTCTCCTGTCAGCCATTCCAGACTTTGAGGAGCCCATTGCATGTGCCATTTACTAAGTGTAGAAGAGAAATTTAATTTATGCCGTTTTCTGCAATATTCCCAGTTTAATCCGTATGCTAATTAGGTAGTTGGTGCACCTCAGCTCTGCTATTCCCAATAAAACCACTTTCATCTTCTCCAGGTGTTACCCCAAAAGACAAATCTTCTCCCTACCTGATGGAGAGGGGCTGGTGCAGACAGGAATGGCAGTGCTCCAGGTGCTGAGGACACACCCTGAGTGCACCAACTACCTAATTAGCATACTTATTAAAATGGGAATTTCTCAGAAATTACATGATGGACAGAAATATTTACAGCCATTTTTGAAATCACAGTGCACTTCTCTACAACAGATTCTAAGTCCTGGGGTAAGTGAAAGACCCCTTTAAGTGCTATCAATGGGGAAGTTACTTTAAAGCTGTAAGGTTTTTGGGCTCTCGGATGTCAAAGCGATTTGGGGAAACTCCTTTAAATCCAAAAATCTTCAACTTTTTACATCTCCAAAATTTGGTATCAGGAGCAATCAGGAGTTTGCACTTATTTAGGAAACATTACATGCTGATTGGCTGCTATTATGTGCGGGGATAGTAAATCCGTCATCCTCTATTGTGCCCTTGACCTTCTTTTATTCTCCATTACTCTTGCACGTCTCAGGTGACTGTAGTATTAGGAGGATGTTTGGAACCTGTTCCTCTATAGAGATCTCACTTTTTTTATTTTTTTGGGAGGCTGTAACTAATCTCCATAAATTGCATCTGATTTTATGGGAATATTAAATATTTCACATAAAATTTTATATATTTTAGATTGTTTTCATGTAACATATCATCATCATCATTGGCTCCTGGGCTCTGCTGTAACAGCTGTATAATCTTTGTGGGCTGAAGCCTAAGGCCACACCCCCGAGGAGCGGAAAAGAAATCACAGTAACCAATGAGATTTAGTTTCCTTGTAGTCACCTGATTGGCTGCTCTGCACTTCTTCATTTGCACTTATTTTTTTCACGCATTTAGTCTTGGATTTAGAAATCTTTTATGCGGTGAGTAATCGGACGCCATTACACCGTGGTTCTGTGCAGAAGGGATGGAGAGCACAATAGAAACTGTATGGGTCGGTACTACAGATCGGTACTGCCCGGTTCCAAGGTTCGGGGGCTTGTATTAGGCAGAACTATTACAGTAGACTTGCCACCATAAACAGTATTACATTTTTGGATCGATTGAATTTTCAGATTCAGAGATCCAAACCCCCTGCATGGACATAATAATAATAATTCCTTTATGTATGTAGCGCACACAGATTCCGCAGCGCTGCACAGAACTTGCCAAATCAGTCCGTGTCCCCAATAAGGCTCACAATCTAATCAGTATGTTTTGGAGTGTGGGAGGAAACTGGAGGACCCGGAGGAAACCCACCCAAACACGGAGAGAACATGCAAACTCTTTGCAGATGTTGACCCTGGGACTTGAACCCAGGACCCCAGCACTGCAAGGCTGTAATGCTAACCACTGAGCCACCATGCTGCAAGGCTGTAGTGCTAACCACTGAGCCACCGTGCTGCAAGGCTGTAGTGCTAACCACTGAGCCACCGTGCTACAAGGCTGTAGTGCTAACCACTGAGCCCCCATGCTGCAAGGCTGTAATACTAACCACTGAGCCACCATGCTGCCCATTAGAGTTAAAGGGGTTGTCTGACTTAAATTTTCTCAAGTTTATCCTTAATTCTTAGTTTCCCTTTAAGGCTTTGGCACATGTGACTGAAAATTAACTTTTTAGTTTCCTTGTTGTATTGTAAATATATCTTTGAGTTGCCATATTGGGTGCATGACCAGAGGTAAACTTAACCCACGACCTTTCACCCCTGTGACCCTCAGCTCTGCTGCTGTCGATGGCTAATAATGAAATCACCGGGGTCTCGCTTTACTTCTGCTGCAAATTACGATTTCTGTGCAGTCATATCCCTGGGGGCTATTTTGTATGATGACCAAAGGGGAGGAAAGGGTGCGCTCAGCACTTTGTAGAGCCAATAGGAGGGATCCATTTGGAAGCCGCTCCTTCATATTTAAAAATGGCTTCCTTGACGAGCAATCAGAACCTTTCTTTCCAGTTAGTGATAAACTTTTGCCAAAATGTCTCTTTTTTTGCAGGGAAGAGCTTTCTTTATTCTACCGGAGGAGTTCAAATCCTATTTTTTCGCTTCTGCCTCTTACAATCGTCACTTGTGTTTGTGTTTCTGTAAAAAAAATTTCAAAAATTTAAGACGGCGGACGAGAACTTTGCACAGATGTTTGTGTTACTTCAAAGGTGCTGCAAAACCTGATGTAAAAAAAAAACTTTAAAAATAAAAAAAATATGATAAAAAATGTAATTAAAAAAAAAGGAACGTTTGGGGGCGGAGTTTGAGCCGCCGAGGATTTGATATTTTGCCGCTCTCCGGCTGTTTGTAACGTTGTTGTTGTGGTTTCTTTCTGTCGCTTGCAGTAGTTACAGTCGTTATTGTGTGTTAATAAACCAATGGATTGAAATTTGGGATGTGGAGTCTTTATTTCAAAGGTTTTTATGCGGGAGAAGCAAAAGGCGACTATAAACACAGTGGACCTTAAGTCTGAGGCGGGGAGGTCCTTGGAGCAAAGGTCAGAATGGAGCCATTACTTCACTGAGTCACTGATGTCACAGCTTATCCCCTCCCCCTCCTGTACAATGACCTCTATATAGATAACACTGACCCATCATTACATCACTACTGACAATAGATGATGTCACAGCTTATCTCCTCCCCCTCCCTGTACAATGACCTCTATATAGATAACACTGACCCATCATTACATCACTACTGACAATAGATGATGTCACAGCTTATCTCCTCCCCCTGTACAATGACCTCTATATAGATAACACTGACCTATCATAACATCACTACTGACAATAGATGATGTCACAGCTTATCTCCTCCCCCTCCCTGTACAATGACCTCTATATAGATAACACTGACCCATCATTACATCACTACTGACAATAGATGACGTCACAGCTTATCTCCTCCCCCTCCCTGTACAATGACCTCTATATAGATAACACTGACCCATCATTACATCACTACTGACAATAGATGATGTCACAGCTTATCTCCTCCCCCTCCCTGTACAATGTCCTCTATATAGATAACACTGACCCATCATTACATCACTACTGACAATAGATGATGTCACAGCTTATCTCCTCCCCCTCCCTGTACAATGACCTCTATATAGATAACACTGACCCATCATTACATCACTACTGACAATAGATGATGTCACAGCTCATCTCCTTTTCTCCCAGTTGTCAGACCCCTGCCATTCTGATCTGTCCTTAGGGTAGGTAATAAAAAAATGTGACTACCCCTTTAAGTTGAACCATCTACAAACCATGCACAGATGTTGTGACTGGAATAAGAGCAGTACTTCATTATATAACCTGACATTAATATGACTGAGCAGCCAGGACCGGTGACCCCTTTCATTTCTTTTTTACTTGATTATAGATTATTTAGTATTTTACACCAATATTTCTCATTTCCAGTTGCCTCCATTGTAATGGCTTCTCCAGGCCACAAACCTGCGGCCTTATTCTGTCTGCACAATGCGAGCAGCTCCCTCCCTTTCTGCCCAGCAACATGGCCTCAAATTGCAAATTTCAGGAACCCAGTGAAGGGAGGGAAGGTAGATTTGATGGATAAAAAATCCCATTAAATATTCATTGGTATTTTTGCTGATATTTGTTGAAATTCAGTGTTGGTCTGAAGCGCGAGTTACACTTAATGAGCAGAAAGTGTCAGAGGGAGATGGGTGAATGGAGAGAGGGGTGCGGGAGGGGGTGCGGGTGCGGGAGGGGGGGGGAGGTGAGGGAATTGATTTGAGATTTAACTCTTTCCTAGCCAGAAGAGCAGATTTTTATGAAACACAAATCCCCAGGATTAGAGATAATGCTATTAAAATGAATATGGATAAAAGGTGAAATTCGTGACATTTTTACGGACATGTAGAATGAGTATTTTTATTGTCCTTGATACGAGGCGCAGGAAAAAACTCATTTTCTTCCGACGTTTCTCTCAATGACTTTCTTGATAAACCCGCTGGAAGGAATGGTCTCTTCCGCCTCCACAAAAAAAAATTGGATTTCATAGATTTTTTTTTACAGTATTCTGTATATCACAAACGCCTCATGACTGACAGGAACAGATCCATAAGATGGGGGGTATCTGCCATTCACAGTCCCTTTGTGGAACCCCCCAATGTGAGAAAGAGCACCCTAACATTTGTCACAGTCTGGTTTTATATTTGTGATGTCGGTTTAGTGTTTACATCAGTAATAAATCCCGGCCTACAAGTGAGCAGAAGCCTGCACAAGATTTGTGCTCTAGTTGCTCATGGCAACCAATCAGAGCTCAGCTTTGATTTTCCCATGGCAGTTTATAAAATAAAAGCTGCGCTCTGATTGGTTTATATGAACAAATAGATCAGTTTTGATAAATGAAGGCCTAGTAGAGTCAATCTGACATTTATCAAGTGTAAATACACCCAGTGGTCCCAGCAGCTCACCCCTGTCACATGTCCTAGGCCCTCAGAAAATTTTCTTGTGGTGTCAGTGGTCAACCCATTAGGTTTATGTAACTGAATATGAAAAAATCTGGAGTTGTAATTACTTTCATTGATGTGATATGACGAAGTGACCCTTAGGTCACATTCACACAATCGCAACGGGGGGGCCGTGATTTTGCCTAACAATTTGCGACCAGATCACGGCCCCCTTTGTGGTCTATGGCACCCGCTTGCGGTGCAGTGAGCACACTGCAGCACATTTAAGGACCGTGCGCCAGTTTTCTGTCGGACTTTGCACGTTCTTTCATGTGCAAACTGCTTGTACGGGTATTTAAGAAGCGTCTACACGAAATATGTGTCGGACAAGACCCTTTTGTAGCACGGCTGCACTATTCTTCAGGCGACGCAGATTTTGTCAAGGACCATGCACCACATTTAACATGCAAAGTCCGCCGGAAGTCTGTCGCACGGCCCATGTTAAAGGTGCACCAAAAAAAGTTGGTGCACTCTGTTGGGGCAGTTCAGGGGGCGCCAGATTCATACAGAACGGGCGTCACAATTCAAAAATCTGTCACCCCATGCACACTACACAAACTGCACATAGTTGCACTGTTTTTAGTTCATGTGCCCCACCGCACCACAACCGAGCAGGCGATTTCAATGGAAAGAGAGTGGTGAGGAGAGCTCACTCCTCCTCTCCTCCACCCGGCCCATTGTTCCCTTGGGATCCGGTCAGTGTAAATGCCCCATAGGATGTTTCTACTAAGGTGATACATCATATACTGGCGCCTCGTATGATTAAAAACCCTGCCCCTCAGGATGGGCCCAAAATATAAAAAAAGTGAGCATTTACTTACCTATCACCCATTACTGCTGGGTCTCTGTATACAGTGGTGAGCGGTGCCATCCCAACCACTGCCACGGGCCTACAACATTGGTTTCAGGCAACGGCAGGTGCACAGCTGTGGTCAGGACGGCATCACTGGCCTCAGTATACAAGCAAGGGAAGCATGGTGGCTCAGTGGTTAGAACTACAGCCTTGCAGCACAGTCGCTGAGTGGTTAGCACTACAGCCACACAGCACTGGGGTCCTGGGTTCAAGTACCAGGGTCAACATCTGCAAAGAGTTTGTATGTTCTCTCTGTGTTTGCGTGGGTTTCCTCCCACACTCCAAAACATACTGGTAGGTGGATTAGATTGTGAGCCCCATTGGGGACAGGGACTGATTTGGCAAACTCTGTGCAGCGCTTCGTAATCTGTGAGCGCTATATACATAAATAATTATTATTATTAAGCAGGGACCAGGCAGTTATGGGTGATGCTGAGACTGAACAGGATTGGGAAGAGGGGTAGGTATAATTTTTTTTAAGCACCCCGGCCATATATAAAGAAATCATCTAAAATGATTAAAGGTGATGTCTGCTCTTGACAATCCTTTATGATAGATGGGAATATGTTGATCATGGGGGTCAGTGAGGCTTAAGCTGCCAACAATCAGCAGATGGTAAAGAAAATCATCTACCACCAGGACCAAGGATTATAACCACTTACCTGCTGGTGCAAACTTCAGCTATATAACAGTCCCCAGGTTACATACAGGAGAGGTTCTGTAGGTTTGTTCTTAACTTGAATTTGTATGTAAGTCGAACTGTATATTTTATAATTGTAGATCCAGCCAAATATTTTTTGGTCTCTGTGACAATTGGGTTTTAAAAATGTTGGATTGTCATAAGAACCAGGATTTACAATAAAGCTTCATTACAGACGCCTGTGATAACTGTTACAGCTCATTGTAGGCCGACAAATTAAAGTACAGTAAATTACCAACATCCAGAGGTCCGTTTGTAGCTAGGAGTCGTCTGTAAGTCGGGTAGCAGGGGACCGCCTGTATATGTGTATGCATTTATTATTTTTTGGTCAGGTCACATATGCAGCAGAACATTTTGGCACCAGAATTCCCCGCATGCACAAAAACAAAGCAGCAAAATCCACAAGATCTATGAAATCCATAATCAAAGTCAACAGAACCCATCAGAATCAGATCAGGACTACAGGGACCAGATTTGAGCACCGACCCCCCCAGCGTCGGGGCAAGCGCTAGGAAGAAGAGCTAATTATGAATGTGCTGCTAGAAATAGATGAGACGCAGAGATTGCTGGGAACAATGGCCATAACATTCATTATTCTTCTCCAAGATCTCGGCTTTTCTTCCCTTAGGGAAATCTCCCGGCAGTGGACAGTCAGTGGGGGGAGACACTCAGGCCTCTGTCCAGTCCAATTATAAATGTAAGAGCCCCCAGAATGGGGTATTGTCAGGATTATCCACCCCCAATGATGGGGGGGGGGTACGTATTATCCTGTGGTTGAATATTTCAGTAATAAGGGCACAGCTGAGACGGTCCAACTTTGTGTCATTCATCATATGAATGGAGAAATACATTATTTATGTGGATCATAATGACCGGTTACTCTCCCGCTATTGCACCGCACAATAAATGGCGTCAGCGTTTTTTTTTTGTGTCGTTACATTGTGAAATGATGTGCAGTATAGCGGATCACGCCTGTGGTTTATCCACACAACAGAGCTGGATACTCAAGGATATCGCGCCCAGGAGATGTTGCGGTCAGGTATTTTCGTGGTTAGGTTTTATTTCTATGATCTGTATTTGTGTACGGCTGGGGATGTCCTGTGATAGAGATCGGTATATCAGAGGCTGGGGTCACAGGCAGCCAGAAATGCGATGCCTCTACCCCATAACAATGGCCTCGCTCCTAGCAGCCCAGGAGCTCAGGTCCTGCTGCTCAGATAAGACATAGATCCCTATAGGCAGAGAATGAATTACAGGAGTCATTTAAGGTGAGTGCTCCTAATAGAAATCCTGCAGAGTCCGCCACCCTGTGGCCAAGAATGTGAACTGCGGCTACTGGAATATTCATGGCAGGTGAGTGAGTTATTGGGAAGGTTGGTGAGAATAAGTAGCAAAAATGATAAAAGTGTTAAGGAAAGTGTAAAGGAAATAAATGATCTGATAAGGGTTCAGGTTTTGCTGTTTTTTTCCCCCCATTTACAGTTAATAATTATAACTTCCAAAAAAAAAAAAATTTTTTCCCAAAGATTTAGTATACATTTGGATACAACTCCAGTAATAACGACGTATAGCGATGCTGAAAATAAGGTTAAAGTTAGGCCACAGCCTGAGGGCATGAAATCTAATGCACGGATGTGTCCACACTTACATCTACTTCCTGCAGAACACGTGGGGAATGAGGGTATAAGGCAATAACATCTGTCCTCACCTATCCTGTATGTGCAGTATGAAAACAGCACAGTACGAAAACAGCACAGTACTACTACTACTCCCATCCTTTATAGGTGGGCACAGCAGAGTACTACTACTACTACTATGCTGTATATATGGGCACAGCACAGTACTACTACTCCTATCCTGTATATATGAGCACAGTACTACTAACTCCTATCCTTTATAGGTGGGCACAGTACTACTACTGCTATACTGTATATATGGGCACATCACAGTACTACTACTACTATCCTGTATATATGGGCACAGCACAGTACTACTACTCCTATCCTGTATCTATGGGCACAGCACAGTACTACTACTACTATCCTGTATCTATGGGCACAGCACAGTACTACTACTCCTATCCTGTATATTTGGGCACAGCACAGTACTACTGCTCCTATCCTGTATATATGGGTACAGCACAGTACTACTGCTCCAATCCTGTATCTATGGGCACAGTACTACTACTCCTATCCTTTATAGGTGGGCACAGCAGAGTACTACTACTACTCCTATTCTGTATATATGGGCACAGCACAGTACTACTACTCCTATCCTGTATCTATGGGCACAGCACAGTACTACTACTATCCTGTATCTATGGGCACAGCACAGTACTACTACTCCTATCCTGTATATTTGGGCACAGCACAGTACTACTGCTCCTATCCTGTATATATGGGTACAGCACAGTACTACTGCTCCAATCCTGTATCTATGGGCACAGTACTACTACTCCTATCCTTTATAGGTGGGCACAGCAGAGTACTACTACTACTCCTATCCTGTATATATGGGCACAGCACAGTACTACTGCTCCTATCCTGTATATTTGGGCACAGCACAGTACTACTGCTCCTATTCTGTATATTTGGGCACAGCACAGTACTACTGCTCCTATCCTGTATATACGGGCACTGCACAGTACTACTACTCCTATCCTGTATATACGGGCACTGTTTAGTACTACTGCTCCTATCCTGTATATACGGGCACTGCACAGTACTACTGCTCCTATCCTGTATATACGGGCACTGCACAGTACTACTGCTCCTATCCTGTATATACAGGCACTGCACAGTACTACTACTCCTATCCTGTATATACGGGCACTGTTTAGTACTACTGCTCCTATCCTGTATATACGGGCACTGTTTAGTACTACTGCTCCTATCCTGTATATACGGGCACTGCACAGTACTACTGCTCCTATCCTGTATATATGGGCACAGCACAGTACTGCTACTCCTATCCTGTATATACGGGCACTGCTCAGTACTACTACTCCTATCCTGTATATACGGGCACAGCACAGTACTACTACTCCTATCCTGTATATATGGGCACAGCACAGTACTACTACTCCTATCCTGTATATACGGGCACTGCTCAGTACTACTGCTCCTATCCTGTATATACGGGCACAGCACAGTACTACTACTCCTATCCTGTATATATGAGCACCGCACAGTACTACTACTCCTATCCTGTATACATGGTTTCTCTCAGGGGGGGAAGGGCAGACCACTACTATATTTAAATGGTGATGATTCTACATAGTGGAAAAAAATCTCTTGAATTCCATGAAATTAGTGTCTGAGAAGCTGCGGAAAGACTGTTCTCCCTCCAAATCCCCCAATAATTCTCTGATGTCACAGGCAGAGGTGCAACTTAATTCTGTACACCCCGACCTCCATAATGTAATGTGTATGTGTCTTGTATAGAGATTTCCTGGGATCTCCCGGGTCACATGAAGGAGCCGCTGCTCGGAGAACATGGAGGGTCCGTCTTTTGTCCCCATTCACTGTATATAACAAGACCCTTCCCCAGGATTTTAGTACAGGCAGTTTCATTGGTTGGGATCTATGTGATTGTCACCATAGAAGACGCTCAATGTCCGTGATAGCGGCCGGACGCCCTGAGGATGAGTGTGAGCAATGTCTGGCAGCCCAGGCTGGGGGATGGGGAGATGAGGGATCCCAGAGGAGAAGACGGGGACCGTACAATGGGATCTCACTGGTTACAATACGATGTGTAAGTGGAGATATAACTGCACATAAAATCCTGAGCTCCCAACATATAATGTAACAGCAGCTGGTGACATATAGTAGGGATCAGGCCAGTCCTGGAGGTAGAGGACTGTGGATATAGAATAAGTGTCTTTAAAGGTAAAACCCATTCCCAGAGCAAATTCTGAGAATTCCTCGTCTCATAGTTTCCTTATAGAATGTTTATGTCTTTGTTTGTTCTAATACAAAGTATCACATCCCTGTTTCATGGTCAATGGAATGAAAACTGATTGTCGGCTGCCACCACCAGGGGGAGATCTAATGAGACTGAGGCTGTGATTGACCATTGAGGAGCTCCCCCTAGTGGCAGATTAATGTAGCCACAGCTACAAACACATTGGCAATTAGGCAAGTCAAGTATCCACCATGTGTGACACCTCGGGAGAGGCCAAACCAGGACAGAAGTCAAGAACGACACCATGGAAAGTGTAGATCAGTTTATACAAATAAAACCGTATACAACTATCAGTCTGCAGCCCTCGTATACAAAAGAATTAGTTGTTCCGTCCCGTCATCATGCGTTTTACACGACATTACGGCATATCGTACAATGTGCATGGCGAGAAGGCATGGAGGTCGCTGAGGTCCAGTAGCGGAAGCTCATCCATCGGCTTCAGTGCGGCAGCTCCCCTATGGCTGCCTGAGGAACACAGTGAGACCTGATTGCTGGGGATGGCTGGTGATGGAGGAGACTATCTACAGGGTTTCGGGTCGATGAAACATTTAAGAAAGTTCAAGACGACTGGAAGGAGAAAGTGCATTGTATTCCAGGCCGAGAGGCGGCTCCGTATAGAGATTTATTAAATTCACCGCTTAAAAATAGAATGTGTTTAGGCTTCCTGTGATCTCACACGTAGAAAAATCAATGGCAAAAGCAAATCCCAAAAGTTCAAGTATAAATAATGTCCTTTACTCTTACATGAAGCATCCAGGGTATCGGCTTGTAAACTTGCAGATCTCCCGTCATGGGACATGGGCCCTATAGAAAGCTGCCATTTCGATGTAGTGGCCAGCAGGGCGGCGCTATGTGAGGGAAAGGTAACAGCCGCCCTGCTGCCCGGTGCAGCCGGATGACCATAGACGCCCCTGTGCCAGGCCGGGCTCACATTAATATACAACAATATGATGGAACTCAAGAATCCAAAGAAGAGATGATTTATATACACGACATATTAACAAAATATACACGGAAATCTCCTGCATCCAGCGAGACCGGCGTCATATTAAAATAAATTTGTATGAAACTTTAACATCACTTGAAGGGTTCACCCAAAAGACCTGTGCGCCCCCATATACAACTTTGTGTTTTTTCCTATACAATTTAAATAGATTTCTATTTATATATATAACATTACGTTCCAGTATTTGGCGCGGCGCCTGCAGAGTCCATTTTGCATAATTCCTTGACGGAAACTTGTGCAGACAGTTTAGCCAAAAATCCATCCGTCCTCCCTCCTCAACTTTCTAATTTATACAAAATCTACAAAGGAGGAAAATGGTTCTGTACAGGAAGGGAAAATAATTATTAATGTGGGGGGAAAAAAACAACAGAAAAACGTGCAGCGATCATGAGATAATAAGAACAAAAGTAACTTCCAGTCCAATAGTGCAGGGCACATTAAGAGAAGAGGCTTCTCCAGCAGTGGGGTGTACCATAGTGAGCTCCTCATGGGCGTCACCTCCCGCAGTGGAATGTACCATAGTGAGCTCCTCATGGGCGTCACCTCCTGCAGTGGGATGTACCATAGTGAGCTCCCCATGGGCGTCACCTCCTGCAGTGGGATGTACCATAGTGTGAGCTCCTCATGGGTGTCACCTCCTGCAGTGGGATGTACCATAGTGAGCTACCCATGGGCGTCACCTCCTGCAGTGGGGCGAACCATAGTGTGAGCTATGATGGTTGCTGCCTCCTGCAGTGGGTTGTACCATACTGTAAGGTCCTGATGGTTGTCATCTCCTGCGGTGGGTTGTACCATAGCTGAGCTCCACATGGGCGTCACCTTCTGCAGTGGGATGTACCACAGTGTGAGCTCCTCATGGCCGTCACCTCCCGCATGGGATGTACCATAGTGTCAGCTCCTTAAAGGCGTCACCTCCTGCAGTGGGGTGAACCATAGTGTCAGCTCCCTATGGGCGTCACCTCCTGCGGTGGGTTGTACCATAATGTGAGCTCCCTATGGGCGTCACCTCCTGCGGTTGGTTGTACCATAGTGTCAGCTCCTCATGGGTGTCACCTCCTGCAGTGGGATGTACCATAGTGTGAGCTCCTCCTCATGGGCGTCACCTCCTGCGGTGGGTTGTACCATAGTGTCAGCTCCGGAGGGTCGTCACCTCCTGGGACCTCAGTGATTTTTTTTCTCCACCGTATGAATGATCTCTGCAAATTTCCTCAGCTGTTCGCTGGCCGAGTGCGATTCCGCCTGAAGTCGCTGATTGTTCTGTCGGAGATTGGCCACTTCTGCCTGCAGCGCCTCTTTGTCTAGTTTTTCCTGCAGCAACAGGAAACAGAAGAAGGGGTCACACAGAGGTAATACAGGAACCTTTGTAGTGCATGTACTGAGATCCCCCTCCATTATACACAGGCGTCAGCGCTGTGTTCTGCGTATGTCAGGAAGGTCTCTATACGGATTACAACCATCTCACCTGCCCTTGGAAAGGCCTAGTCTGTGCGACCCTGGAGGTGGAGCAGCCGCCCGCCTGCTCTAATGTGTTTCTGTACCTCTGATCTACCTGTATCCCCGGAGAATGAGCCCCCATTTCCCATGGACGCTCAGCACTCCGCCAAGTCATTGAGATATGAGACCTCGTGCGTCTCCCTCAAGAACTCAGATTGTTCTCAGATGCTTCTTAACGAGCAGTAATGAGGAAATTATAAATCCAAGGCCATAGTCAGATAATGACTGCGCCGCCCGACATTAGCGGATCCCATCATTACAGTGCAGCGGCCGCCTCCCGCCTCGTCATTACCTTTTGAAGATCAGTGTGGAGCTGTTTCAGCATGACCTCGAGCTGGAGGACCTTCCCGGTGAGGTCAGGAGCCACTTCATCACTAGAAAGAGCACAAATAACGGGAAATTAACACAAAGCCACCGAGGGAAGGCCAAAGCGCTGGGTGAAGTGATCCAGATATGGAGAGGAAAGTGAGTAAGACAGTAGGGGGGTCCGGCAATATGTTGTGTATAGCGCCATCCCCTCTACAATCACAGCTGCATATAAGTAACTCCTGTTCTGTATATTACAACAATGGCTGCCATGTAATACTAAATAATGACTGACGGCGCGGGAAGGGGGAATGGGCCCTGGAGTCATGAGCTTATATCTTAGGGGTCCACATGGATAGGGAATATGTTTCAGATGTTTGGGTGTCTAACCACTAGGACCACAAGTGATCAGGAGGCCGAGCCCCTAAACTAAATCGCACATCCATGTTGCCCGCTCCATTCACTAATGATCGGCCCCTGATCCGAGACTAAAAATTGTGCGTCTTGTCTTGTCTCTATAAACCCGAACCATAGGAATGTAGAGAGTCTCCGTACCCTGAGGTGGGGGTGGTCCGTGGCGTGTGCGGCCTCTCCAGGCTCAGGTGCGCCGTCCCACCGCTCTGCACAGGACTCAGCGCAACTTCATTCAGAGAGAAGAGGGAGGCAGCTCTCTGCACTGTGGAGGAAGAGAAGGTTATTACTACAGATCCGGCACCTCTGCACCAGGACACAAAGCGCACATTCCCTATATTAGCAGAGCTGGGAGTATCCCCTTATCTGAGCCAAAGTCATGTGAAAACGAGCAGAGAAGAGTCAAGTTTAGAGATTGCAGGAAGTGGTCACTTCAGATGTCCCTATATTCAGTTCTTTAAAAACTAGAAATGTTACATTAAGAATAATCTAAAAAATAATAAGAATAAAGATAATAAGAGAATCTCACGTTTTAGCTCACATTTCTAACTATGTTCTTATTTACCTGTATCTCTGGCTCTGCAGATCACAGAACCACAACCCTGATGTGATCTGAAAGATGAGATTCTCATCATCAAAGTATATCTACAACCAGGATGAAGGGTTGTAAACCAAGCACTGACATACTGTTGTGCGCCCCCTCTGGCAGGATCTGCTCTTCTTTCATTTCTTAAACTGTTTTTTGTTTTTTTTTTTACAAAAAAAGGCTTAGAAAATTATGTAAATGAGCCAGAGGGGCTCCAGGCACCATAGGAGTTAATGCAACCTGGACATTTCATACCCTTCCTTTGGGGGCTGGTAGTTTATTGGGTAAAATCTGCTGACAGGTTCCCTTTAAGGAGTCCTACCTTCGTAAGCTTTGGCCACACTGACCAGACTGGACCACTCCAGGCCGGACGCAGTGTCTGGCAGCGGCATCATCCCGCTGTTAGCATCCCGAATCTCTGTCAGTGACAGCTCCGAAGACGAGATAGCGGCTGCGGAAAGAACAGAATTATTAGAAACAAAAATGCTGCAGGTAAGACCTCTGCTACATGTGACGCACACAGAACAGAATCCTTTGATCCCAGCACAAGACATTATTCACGTGTATACAGGAAATTCTTCCTACCGGATTTCTCTGGCATTCCCGGCTGGTGCTGGCGGCGCACAGGGAGGGTGCTGGATGGGTACGGGTTGGCATAGAAAACATCGGTGCCCCGAGAAGAGTCCACAGACGGGGAACAGGCGAATCCTGCGTCTCGGCGTCCGCTGCACAGACTCTCATCAGACAACGTCCTCTGCAGGGTCTTCTGAGGCGACTGAAGGAGCAACGTAAAAGCATTAGAGAGCGGTTATAAGACTTGTGGATCCGATACTCCCCAGCATTAGCCCCCACACAACACCACAGGGAACCCCCTAATTCCACAATCCACGGCTCTGCAGACTCAGGGCTGCAGATACACAGACTCAGGGCTGGCGGATCAACTCCAGATATAGCAGGAGAGGGTAAAGGTAATATTTTCTACCTTTTCAAGTCTTATAAAAGGTTAATGTGTCTGAAAGGGGTTAAAATATTATTGACCTCATTCTAAGAAATGATCAATAAAGGATCAATGAGGGTCCAGCAGCATCAGGGACTAACATCGATCGGATCTGTGACGTCATGTGGCCTGGATTCAGCTCCGGCCCATAACAGTGGATGAGGCCGAGCTGTGCCATGTATAGCACTGAGCACTGAGGGGGTGCGGGTGTCAGAGCCCCACAAATTGGATATTTATGAGGTTATTAGTATCTGGAGATCCACACCTGATACCAGCCATGATCATCTCTGTTACACTATGGTCAGAGTAAAGGGGGGCGATTGCAGGTGCAATGTTCCTCCTGCTCTTATCGTATAAAGCGATTTAGGTGGGGGGAGATAACTGGCACTACCACGGGCAGAGCAGACGGTCCCGGGCATCTGGCGTCTCACCATGCAGTCCTGCTCCTGCTCCGGCCCCAGATTGTCCATAATAATCAGTCTCTTCAGATCATCCTCGATGGTTGACTTGTAATTCTTGCGGGGAGATCGGAGGTCCCGCAGCGAGGCCCGGAGCCGGGGCTGACCAAACACATTCTTTGTGTTCACATCTATCTCTCTGCAGGAAGGAAGAAGACAGAGAAGGGGTTAATATTCCCAGTAAACAGTATACGGTATATACACAGGCCGCTGCATACATAACAGATGTCCATGTAATCCTCCTCTCTTACCGCTGACCTAAATACTGCAGACAATGGGCAGGACCCCGGGACGTCTCATCACGTGACGCTACATCTTGGGGTAACATCTAATGCACCGGTGCAAAGCAGGAAACTAACGTATCGTTATGTCAGGACTTTATTACTGGGCACAGTGTGACCCATCTAGTAACCCATTGGGCCTGTTGTAGCCCTTGCGGATATGACAGCTTGGTGCTGTCGCCTTGGATAAGATGGAGGGTTTACTACCTCGCCCCGGAGACGCTCAGATATAGCATCAGGAGTAATGTGACACAAGAAAGGAAAACACTAGAATAATTTGTGATGAGACGACTCTCGCCTCTGGGCATCGTCCTGCTGATGCTCTGCCTGAGGGGGGATAGACGCCACGAAAAGAAGACCCTGGATGTACAGAGAACCATCCGCAGGCATCACCTTTACTCCGGGCCGGACCTTAGAGATGGACGGCTCTCGCCGTCCACCAATTCTGACCCTTCCAATAACATGGAGCAATCAGCCTCCCATCGGATCACTGCATCGCAACATGGATTTATACTGAAGCTTGTATGCGCCAAATAATAATTGGCTTCTATAGCGCCATCATATACCGCAGCGCTGTACAGACTATGTAGCTGGGAGGTTCTAGTTTCCATACAGAAAGTAGCGAATGTGTCCCCAATAAAGTGGCCACTCTGTGCACTCAAAGAACAGACCCCCCAAAAATCTGATGGAAAGTACAAGTATACATGGAATAACTTGGCAACTTTGACTCCCAAGTCTAAACTTTTAGGAGTCAACAGAGAGTAGCAAGAACAGGAAACATTAGGAAGGAACATAAGAGGAAGGAGATCTGAATTTGTGGGTAGATGTTCCCCTACAATGAGCAGCAGGTACATGGCAGGACCTCAGATGAGATTAGAGCCTCAGGCACCGGCGATTACTTGTATGATCATGACTTGAGACCCAGATATACATGCACCCTCAGCTAATCAGAGTGTGCATGTGGTCTCACACACAGGGTGCTGCAAACGTCAGGCGGCAATAGGACGCTCATATGTGGCTGAAAGCAGAAAGTAAATGGCAAAGCGTGGAAAAGGTTATTCTATAGGAATGAGGACTCGCTGGGACTAATAGGGGGGGAGTTATAGAGACCCCTGGACCTAATAGGGGCCCCCTGTCCTGACATGATACCAGAACTATAACTGGGAATGGAGGTGGATATGGTGGGAGTCCCGATCGCCGGGGTGCACTTACTTTTTGGGCTCTGTGAATGTGCTCGGCCTTTGTGGTGTCTCCTCTGGCTTTTTCCAGCCAGCTGGGATCTTATTCCTCACGTTCTGACGAGAGAAAAAAGATTTGGGCACCGAGCTGGACAGCTGGAAGGAGCTCGACTGGGACATCTGCTGGTTCCTGGAACCGTCGGGGGATTTATACGCATTGGATCTGCTTGCGCAAAGAACAGAGATGTCAGGATTATTCGCTCCGAGTCTGGTTCCCTACAACGTGTTATGTCTGGAGAACTTGAATTTCTATATTTTGATGCTAAATGTATAGAAATACAAAGTATCAGAAGATGCCACTAAGACCTCATATGACGTGATGTAATAAGATATGAATGCATGGTCAATAGTATCATCTGATATGTAGTATAGTATGAGATCCCCCCCCCCCCCACACTGTACAATACAGGATCTCATCCCCCCCCCCCCACTGTACAATACAGGATCTCACCCCCCCCCCCACACTGCACAATACAGGATCTCACCCCCCCCCCCCCCACACTGTACAATACAGGATCTCATCCCCCCCCACACTGTACAATACAGGATCTCATCCCCCCCCCCACACTGTACAATACAGGATCTCATCCCCCCCCCCCACACTGTACAATACAGGATCTCATCCCCCCCCCCCACACTGTACAATACAGGATCTCATCCCCCCCCCCCACACTGTACAATACAGGATCTCATCCCCCCCCACACTGTACAATACAGGATCTCATCCCCCCCCCCACACTGTACAATACAGGATCTCATCCCCCCCCCCACACTGTACAATACAGGATCTCATCCCCCCCCCCACACTGTACAATACAGGATCTCATCCCCCCCCCCACACTGTACAATACAGGATCTCATCCCCCCCCCCACACTGTACAATACAGGATCTCATCCCCCCCCCCCCACACTGTACAATACAGGATCTCATCCCCCCCCCCCACACTGTACAATACAGGATCTCATCCCCCCCCCCCACACTGTACAATACAGGATCTCATCCCCCCCCCCCCACACTGTACAATACAGGATCTCATCCCCCCCCCCCACACTGTACAATACAGGATCTCATCCCCCCCCCCACACTGTACAATACAGGATCTCATCCCCCCCCCCCACACTGTACAATACAGGATCTCATCCCCCCCCACACTGTACAATACAGGATCTCAACCCCCCCCCCCCCCCCCAAACACTGTACAATACGGGATCTCATCTCCCTCCACACTGTACAATACAGGATCTCATCTCCCTCCACACTGTACAATACAGGATCTCATCTCCCTCCACACTGTACAATACAGGATCTCATCTCCCCCCACACTGTACAATACAGGATCTCATCTCCCCCCACACTGTACAATACAGGATCTCATCTCCCCCCACACTGTACAATACAGGATCTCATCTCCCCCCACACTGTACAATACAGGATCTCATCTCCTCCCACACTGTACAATACAGGATCTCATCTCCACCCACACTGTACAATACAGGATCTCATCTCCCCCCCACACTGTACAATACAGGATCTCATCTCCCCCCACACTGTACAATACAGGATCTCATCTCCCCCCCCACACTGTACAATACAGGATCTCATCTCCTCCCACACTGTACAATACAGGATCTCATCTCCTCCCACACTGTACAATACAGGATCTCATCCCCCCCCCCACACTGTACAATACAGGATCTCAACCCCCCCCCCCCCCAAACACTGTACAATACGGGATCTCATCTCCCTCCACACTGTACAATACAGGATTTCATCTCCCTCCACACTGTACAATACAGGATCTCATCTCCTCCCACACTGTACAATACAGGATCTCATCTCCCCCCACACTGTACAATACAGGATCTCATCTCCCCCCACACTGTACAATACAGGATCTCATCTCCTCCCACACTGTACAATACAGGATCTCATCTCCCTCCACACTGTACAATACAGGATCTCATCTCCCCCACACTGTACAATACAGGATCTCATCTCCTCCCACACTGTACAATACAGGATCGCATCTCCTCCCACACTGTACAATACAGGATCTCATCTCCCCCCACACTGTACAATACAGGATCTCATCTCCCCCCACACTGTACAATACAGGATCTCATCTCCTCCCACACTGTACAATACAGGATCTCATCTCCCCTCCACACTGTACAATACAGGATCTCATCTCCTCCCACACTGTACAATACAGGATCTCATCTCCCTCCACACTGTACAATACAGGATCTCATCTCCCTCCACACTGTACAATACAGGATCTCATCTCCTCCCACACTGTACAATACAGGATCTCATCTCCTCCCACACTGTACAATACAGGATATTATCTCCTCCCACACTGTACAATACAGGATCTCATCTCCTCCCACACTGTACAATACAGGATCTCATCTCCCCCCACACTGTACAATACAGGATCTCATCTCCTCCCACACTGTACAATACAGGATCTCATCCCCTCCCACACTGTACAATACAGGATCTAATCTCCCCCCACACTGTACAATACAGGATCTCATCTCCTCCCACACTGTACAATACAGGATCTCATCTCCTCCACACTGTACAATACAGGATCTCATCTCCTCCCACACTGTACAATACAGGATCTCATCTCCTCCCACACTGTACAATACAGGATCTCATCTCCCCCCCACACTGTACAATACAGGATCTCATCTCCTCCCACACTGTACAATACAGGATCTCATCTCCTCCCACACTGTACTATACAAGATCTCATCTCCTCCCACACTGTACAATACAGGATCTCATCTCCCTCCACACTGTACAATACAGGATCTCATCTCCCCCCACACTGTACAATACAGGATCTCATCTCCTCCCACACTGTACAATACAAGATCTCATCTCCTCCCACACTGTACAATACAGGATCTCATCTCCCTCCACACTGTACAATACAGGATCTCATCTCCCCCCACACTGTACAATACAGGATCTCATCTCCTCCCACACTGTACAATACAAGATCTCATCTCCTCCCACACTGTACAATACAGGATCTCATCTCCCTCCACACTGTACAATACAGGATCTCATCTCCCCCCACACTGTACAATACAGGATCTCATGTCCTCCCACACTGTACAATACAAGATCTCATCTCCTCCCACACTGTACAATACAGGATCTCATCTCCTCCCACACTGTACAATACAGGATCTCATCTCCTCCCACACTGTACAATACAGGATCTCATCTCCCTCCACACTGTACAATACAGGATCTCATCTCCCCCCACACTGTACAATACAGGATCTCATCTCCTCCCACACTGTACAATACAGGATCTCATCTCCCTCCACACTGTACAATACAGGATCTCATGTCCTCCCACACTGTACAATACAAGATCTCATCTCCTCCCACACTGTACAATACAGGATCTCATCTCCTCCCACACTGTACAATACATGATCTCATCTCCTCCCACACTGTACAATACAGGATGTAATGTAATACAATGTAATGACTGTTCAGATTGTGACAACACAAAACAATGGCTATAGTGACCCATATGACTAGTGATGTATTGTGTAATGGACTTCAGCTCAGTCTGCTCTTTACCTTACGTCATTGAAGGCTTCTGCTGCACCATTGCCAGTCGGATACATTTTGGGTCTGTAGCCTTTTCCAGAGGACATCTGATCTTTCCTCTTGTCCCTGGAGCCACTTTCGTGCATGCCGGGGTAGGTGGAGCAGGCCATGGGTTTCTGCACCTTCTCTCGGCGAGGAGCGGGCCTGGCCGGCTTAGAAAGTGCAAAATTGGGCAGGGAGGTATCGATGCCGCTGTCGTTGGATGTGCCCTTACAGAGCGGCTCCAGGTCTACATCCGGCTGCTCCTGAGGATCAAACCAGCGCTCGTCACTCTGGTTACTGGAGGCCGTGCTGGACAACGTGTTACTGCTGGAGTGACTGGAATACTGGGCCTCCCCCTACAAACACATCGACGAAACCAGTGACATACAGGACAACGCTGTCAGGACGTGTGACGGCCATCACCTACCCGGGCACTTACCCTGGAATGACGGTGAGGAGAACTCTTGCCAGCCAGCTCCTGTCTGTTCGGTCTCTTGTTCACACTGACTCGGGGCTGCGATGGGATGTGCCACAGAGGTTCTGCAAAGACAAATAATGGCGTCACATGCACCTTGCAGCATTAACGTCAGCGAATAATTACAAGCTGAGTGTTAATTAAAGAGGATGGTGCTGCTGGGGGCTGGGTGGCGGATCTCAGAGACTGTGATATCGTGACACGACTTATACCGAGGCTCCACACAGCAGACAGTCCTCCATAGGGACATGACACATGAACTCGTGTCCTACTCCAGCAGGAAAAGATGCAGAAATAACAAAATGTCAGGACTGCCAATGATGCGCTCATTACATTACACCTTCATCTTCATGCACAGGATTTTCTTATCATAAAATCATAAATCCAAAATGAACTGGATACATTGTATCTGGCGAGAAGTATCTGGTTTTTATTTACCTGTTGGCACATAACTAACAGCAAGCAGAGATACAATGTAGTCTTTATACATTATTCCAATGATAAAATGATGCAGCTAATATATTCCCCTCAATTCTGTGGGGGGCCAAATGTGGTACCCCAACAATCCTCAGATTGAAGGCTAAAGCACCTACTACCTCCACAGTGACCCAGAGTCATCTGCTACAAGGGGAGGACACAGCAAAGACCAATTTAGGAGACATGGGCAGCTGCAGTTCCCTGTACAGCCACAAGGTTAGATGCAGCAGTATAAAAGTTTATGTGGCCCAAGTACTCTGCACCTGTTACCTGTAGGGTCCCCACAAATCTGTACAGTAAGGTACTAGTTAAAGAGGTAATTCCAGTATATGAGACAAGAAAATAAAGAGTCACATTCAGATTGTTGGGGTCCGATCATGGAGAGCGTCACCCATCAGTACAATAATGCACACGGAATATGGCAGGGGGTGATGCCGGGGGGTGGACCAATGCCCAATAATTCATCCTGAAGAATAAATAATACAGGATCTCCCCCCCCCCCTATATACTATAACTTATATAATACAGGATCTCATCTCCCCCCCCCCTATATACCATAACTTATATAATACAGGATCTCATCTCCTCCCCCTATATACCATAACTTATATAATACAGGATCTCATCTCCTCCCCCTATATACTATAACTTATATAATACAGGATCTCACCCTCCCTTATATACCATAACTTATATAATACAGGATCTCACCCTCCCCTATATACCATAACTTATATAATACAGGATCTCACCCTCCCCTATATACCATAACTTATATAATACAGGATCTCACCCTCCCCTATATACCACAAATGATATAATACAGGATCTCATCTTCTCCCCCTATATACCATAATTTATATCATACAGGATCTCATCTCCTCCCCTCCCATATACCATAACTTATAAAAAACAGGATCTCCTCCCCCCTATATACCATAACTTATATAATACAGAATCACATCTCCTCCCCCCCTATATACCATAACTTATATAATACAGGATCACATCTCCTCCCCTATATACCATAACTTATATAATACAGGATCTCATCTCCCCCCCCTATATAATATACCATAACCTGTCCTGAATGACTTTGAATTGTACCCAACAAACACTAGACCAGCACATGAGTAACGCTATTTCTGCCTGTTATACCTTTGTATTCTCGATTCTGTAGCAGATTTCCCTCATCTCTTCTCCATCTTATTCTCCCAGGTGAGTGGGAACCACATGCCGAGAGGTCTCCTATACACGGCACATAGTGAGGAGAGGAGAATCTGCACCACTAGTGGTGGCATGGGATTTTCAGGGGTGAGACATATTACACAATTTCTTCTATTCTCCTGAACTTCTGGGTAATTCAGAAAATGATTTATACACTCACCGGCCACTTTATTAGGTCCACCATGCTAGTAACGGGTTGGACCACCTTTTGCCTTCAGAACTGCCTCAATTCTTGGTGGCATAGATACAACAAGGTGCTGGAAGCTCCTCAGAGATTTTGCTCCATAGTGACATGATGGCATCACACAGTTGCCGCAGATTTGTCGGCTGCACATCCATGATGCGAATCTCCCGTTCCACCACATCCCAAAGATGCTCTATTGGATTGAGATCTGGTGACTGTGGAGCCATTTGTGTCCAGTGACCTCATTGTCATGTTCAAGAAACCAGTCTGAGATGATTCCAGCTTTATGACATGGCGCATTATCCTGCTGAAAGTAGCCATCAGATGTTACAGGGGACATTGTGCTCATAAAGGGATGGACATGGGCAGCAACAACACCATGACACCAGCACCACCAGCCTGAGCCGCTGATACAAGGCAGGATGGATCCATGACACCACCAGCACCAGCCTGACCCGCTGATACAAGGCAGGATGGATCCATGACACCACCACCACCAGCCTGAGCCGCTGATACAAGGCAGGATGGATCCATGACACCAGCACCACCAGCCTGACCCGCTGATACAAGGCAGGATGGATCCATGACACCACCACCACCAGCCTGACCCGCTGATACAAGGCAGGATGGATCCATGCTTTCATGTTGTTGAAGCCAAATTCTGACCCTACCATCTGAATGTCGCAGCAGAAATCGAGACTCATCAGACCAGGCAACGTTTTTCCAATCTTCTACTGTCCAATTCTATGAGCTTGTGCAAACTGTAGCCTCAGTTTCCTGTTCTTAGCTGAAAGGAGTGGCACCCGGTGTGGTCTTCTGCTGCTGTAGCCCATCTGCCTCAGAGTTGGATGTACTGTGCGTTCAGAGATGCTCTTCTGCCTGCCTTGGTTGTAACGGGTGGCGATTTGTGTCACTGTTGCCTTTCTATCAGCTCGAACCAGTCTGCCCATTCTCCTCTGACCTCTGGCATCAACAAGGCATTTCCGCCCACAGAACTGCCGCTCACTGGATGTTTTTTCTTTTTCGGACCATTCTCTGTAAACCCTAGAGATGGTTGTGCGTGAAAATCCCAGTAGATCAGCAGTTTCTGAAATACTCAGACCAGCCCTTCTGGCACCAACAACCATGCCACGTTCAAAGGCCTCAAATCACCTTTCTTCCCCCATACTGATGCTCGGGAGAACTGCAGGAGATTGTCTTGACCAGGTCTACATGCCTAAATGCACTGAGTTGCCGCCATGTGATTGGCTGATTAGAAATTAAGTGTTAACGAGCAGTTGGACAGGTGTACCTAATAAAGTGGCCGGTGAGTGCATATACATACATACATACACACACACAGGGTAATAATATATATAATATATACACACAGGGTAATAATATATATAATATACACACACAGGGTAATAATATATATAATATATACACACACAGGGTAATAATATATATAATATATACACACACAGGGTAATAATATATATAATATACACACACAGGGTAATAATATGTATAATATATACACACGGGGTAATAATATATATAATATATACACACGGGGTAATAATATATATAATATATACACACGGGGTAATAATATATATAATATATACACACAGGGTACATGCCATAAAGGGACATGGATAATTCCTTCTTAATGAATTTGGAATATTTTACAGAGTTTCTAATTTGCAATACATTTGGTCCTTGTCTTCTATTCTATATCCACATCCACCATACACGACCACAGACGGGTGATTCTCCTATATAATCCCCCATCTTCTTACCTTCCAGCTGTACATGTTCCTTCTTCTACTGGTGGTAAATGCCGCGTCCTACAGGAAGCAGCCAGACCCCCCCCCCCATCACATGCTCCAGACAAGACGACTCACATGACGCAGGACCTTACCCTCATGATCTGCTAAAGAATCACTTTCTCACATCTAAATCTTCCCTAATGTTACAGAAGCGCTTAAAGGTACATGCAGCATTGGGCAGAATATTAGACCTTATCTACGGTAACTAAGAATAATTGTTTTATAAAAATTTAAGTCCAGTGTAATTTCCTTCTGATCAAGATTTCAAAATTCTGACACAAATCCTAAGATTCAATACGGGTAACACATGGACCGAGTATCGGGATGTAATGAGGCCTTATACTGCACTTCCTTAAAGTATCACTAGATGGCGCTGCAAATACAATATTCTGCTGTGATATCTCATGGCCTGATGCAATAACCTGCAGGACATGTGGAATACGAGCAAAGGGGATGGATACAAGAAGGAAACCCAAACGCAAGTTCTGCATCTCTGACCAAGTGCATAGGTATGAAAGGAGAATACTCTCATCATCTCCACTATCTCACCTGGCTTGTGTCTGTCTGCGCTCATCTCCTGGTTAGACCCATCCTGTGCACCATGAGATTCTGCTTGCAGAGCGGTGCGCTGCGGCGTCCCAAACCTGTAACATAAAACTGGTGAGACCTTAAAAGACGTAGACGTTTGGACGAGATCAAAGATGAATTATTATGGGCCTACACAAGTGCGGGAGAATTTGCTTTTACTGACACTGGAGATCAGAGGTGTCAAACGGATATTGGGCTGAATGTCATTTCATTACGGCAGCTGTTTAGCAGTTACATTTATACATTGTTACAATTACAATTAGCCATTAGAGGGCAACTAAGTTGAACCTATTGTTAAACCACATCAACATGTGAAGTATGCGTGGCGACAATAGTCACAGCGCTCACAAAGAGTAGCAAATAGTCACAGCGCTCACAAAGAGTAGCAAATAGTCACAGCGCTCACAAAGAGTAGCAAATAGTCACAGCGCTCACAAAGAGTAGCAAATAGTCACAGCGCTCACAAAGAGTAGCAAATAGTCACAGCGCTCACAAAGAGTAGCAAATAGTCACAGCGCTCACAAAGAGTAGCAAATAGTCACAGCGCTCACAAAGAGTAGCAAATAGTCACAGCGCTCACAAAGAGTAGCAAATAGTCACAGCGCTCACAAAGAGTAGCAAATAGTCACAGCGCTCACAAAGAGTAGCAAATAGTCACAGCGCTCACAAAGAGTAGCAAATAGTCACAGCGCTCACAAAGAGTAGCAAATAGTCATAGTATCCCAACATAGTAGCAGATAGTTTGATTGTCCCCACAGGAGTCAGTAGTGTCAGTGCCCCCAATAGTCATAGTTCTTCTAAAGAAACCAATAGTTACAGCCACAGCAAGTCACCCTTATTAGAGTGCCTTTACTCTTGCCCATTCATATATAATGGCCCCGTGTCGGTAGAAACCCTGCTCCCATTTTATGTACCAATGGCAGTTTTGCAGTGTAAAAAACATTAACTCACCTTTCCCCAGTACCCCACAGCAGAAACACTCCTCTTCTCCACTGTGCAGCGGCTGTATGCGGCTCTGATGCTGGCAGACGCAATGTGATGAAATCATCCCATCTGCTGACTTCAAAGCCGGTGTGTACAGCCATCGCAGACAGGAGTGTAGCTTACAGCTGCAGCATTGGGGGAGCAGGGAAAGGTGAGTATCTGAGTACCCTGCCCTGCTCTCCTGACTAGTGCAGTATAGGGGCAGGGAGACTGATTACACAAGGCCACAGGATGGATTTGGCCAGCAGGACTTGTGATTGACACCTGTGCCGTAGATATATCAGACTTCATTTATTTAAGAGGTTTTCCTTTAAAACTGATGGTACATCATCCATCCATTTTTGATCAGCCGTATTACTTGTAGGACGTGCTACTCGCGCTCACTGTACTATAATCAGCAGCAGGTGTAGGAGCTATAGCAACGTACTATAACCATCACTGCAATACCTAAAAGTGCCACTATAAAGAGTTTCTCTCCCCCCCCCCATAAACTTAATATTCACTCAGTTCATTATTTCATTGAACATTTGTCTCCTTTCACCCCTATAATCTCATTCTAAGCTACACTGCCACAATATCACAGATGCCGTGCTCCTGTCCTGACTAGCAGGGCAAAAACCTATTGCCATTGTTTGCTCTACATTGAAAAGATTATCACTATGGGTGTGAGGAGAGACTTGTCATGTATGTCCCTCATCTCTTATTAGTTGGACGTGCACAGTGATATACAATCCGACCACAAGGTGGTGCCGGACCATGTAAGTGACTGCCATTGCTCTCCATTTTGGCAAGCATGCAAATTAAATACACTTTAATGGTCCGTACAATTAATATGTTTAATGGTGGGACAAGCGTTTACTGTATATGTTAATGTATAAGCATGACCCGACTTATGGCATTCACATAAATTTACATAAATCCAGCCCCTGCAGTGAGGAGTTTATACTGATCCTACCGGCTGCAGGGCTCCGCTCATCACTAACATGACAGATTGAGGTGTGTACAGAGGACTCACCTGTCCGGGGTGGGCTTGTAGCGGCTGTATCCGGTAGACGTAGGTGTGGAGAAGCTCCCGGAGGGGTGTCTGTAAGGCTGCACTTTGTCGATGGCTGTCGGGGACGTGGCGACATACGGCGTCTCCGGATAACTTACTGGCCTGTAAGCATAAAATTACACGGCATGAGAAACTGCCAGCACAGGTGAAAGTCTCCCAGCGCCCGGGGGCATCTCCTCCCTCGTCACACCTGCCCCAGCTGACTCCCTGGCACACGCTATGCCAGCTTTTCAAGGCGTAGCTCATCGGGTGTAAGGAATATTTCCTCGCTTATTGATTTGTGATGAAAGAGTAAACTTTACATTGTGCGCGGGGGCACAACGAGAGGTAAGGAGTGATCCAATGTTTACATGCTCCAGGGTTCAGGGCCACATATCGGTGCCGTGACCTCATCCCGCTGCCAGGTATAACGGATCAAAGGCACAACGTGTAACAGAAGAAACTGATACAAAAGGTGCCATAAATCCATATGAATTATACCCCAAATTAATGGTGCTGGTGAATGGCCTCAGCGGTCCCATATATGGTGCCCATATGTGTATTGCAGGTCACCGATGCAGGAAAATACGCAAAAAGTTATGGGCAGCACTCGCAAAGTTCCCCCTTTTTGTCCGTGCCTTTGGATTTGCTCCCTAAAGGAAACTTTTGCAAACAATTGTGTTTTTTTTCTTATGTTCTGATGAATCGTTAGAGGGGACACCTATCCCTGGCTATTGAAGATCAATCAATGACGGATTCCGAGTCCTGTGCCAGTGTAAGGAAGGGTCTAACCCTGAGGCCGCGGTCACACGTACCGCTAGACGTCCGTTCATAACGCGATGCTAGCGCACAGGGGGAGGTCCTCGGCCCAAACGTACATGCGTTTCCAGAGAACCGCATGCGATCGGCTTAACAATCGCATGCGTTTCCCTGGAAACACATGTGCGTTCGGGACGAGGACCTCCCCCTGTGCGCTAGCATCGCATTATGAACGGACGTCTAGCGGTACGTGTGACCACGGCCTAAAGGACAACACTGGTAACGAAGAAGGAAAAGAAGTTACAGGGATTGTCCTGCAATCACTGGCCTCATCAGTGAGTGTCTACATCTGAGTCTTGTTAAACAGATCATAAAATATATGCAGCAGAAACGTAGTAGATTGAGAACTAAACCACCTGAACTTGTTCCACAATCTTGGAGTGTCGCCTTTTCCTATGATTTATTATAGGACCCGGTCCTTGGTGCTGGCACCCACAAATATCACCATAGCAGCGCTGTTAGAAAATTTTCGTTTATATATGTATATATATCACCTCTATATGCACCTCTAACTTACAGAACATCTGCCTGATCGTCGTAACTTGTAAAACATTCATTTAAATTCCTCTACTTTGTTTGGGAAGTGATTTAGAGTTTAGGGGTCTGATCAATGGGGATCTATCTACTTGGACCTCTATTCAACAGGGGTCCCCATCTCACTAATGAATGGAGCAGAAGGTCGAGCATGTGTCCTGCTGCTGCGTCCAATACTATGGGAGCATCAGAAATCGCTGAGCACAGCGCTCTGTTATTTCCAGTACTCTCAAAAGACCGTGAATGGGAATGCTGGAGATACCTGAGCGCTGTACTCAGCAGTTTTGACTTTCCCGAAGTATTGAATGGAGCGGCAGGATGCAGGATCGACGCTTCATTCAACTTCTGATTGTTATTGGTAGCAGTCAGGCCCCCAGCGATCAGATGGTTACAGAATAGTGGATAACAATGATAATTGGTGAAGCCTGTTAACGACCATTTTACCTCCTTGTAAAGACTCCATTGGACTCCATAAAATTAGACTGAAGTGTCAATATGACAAAACGCAGATTATAAAACAATACATTGAGAAAATCTCTATAATGAATCTAAATATGATACAGTATATAGAAGGTCTGGCAGTGAGACCCTCTTGTTATCATTATTGACCCCCATAGTCAGGGAGCATTACAGGATATATACAGGCAGTCCCCGGGTTACATACAAGATAGGGACTGTAGGTTTGTTCTTAAGTTGAATTTGTATGTAAGTCGAAACTGTATATTTTATCATTGTAGTTCCCGACAATTTTTTTTTTTTTTGCCCCAGTGACAATTGGAGTTTCATTGCAGACAATTTTAAGCTGATTATTGCAATCTGGGACTATTTTAAAGCATCCAGAGAGCTTCACCAGAGGTCACAGTGGGCAGAGGGGTCCGTCTGTAACTATGGGTTGTCTGTAAGTCGGGTGTCCTTAAGTAGGGGACCGCCTGTAGTCACAAACAATACTGTAAAGCAGTGGTGGCGAACCTATGGCATGGGTGCCAAAGGTGGGACTCGGAGCACTCTCTGTGGGAACTCAATCCATCACCCCAGCCATGACTCAAAACCTCCTCCTGCAGTCCCTGCCACCCAGGATGTGCTGTGATCAGGGCTATTTCGAAGCTACACATCCTTAGCTGCCCGGGACTACAGGAGAAGCAAGGAGGTGCAGACAAGGCTGCGTTTTCATTGGAGCTCCTGCTCTGGGCCCCACAGTTCTTCCTGTTCAGGGGACCCTGATAGGAAGCTACAATGATAATCTGAATTTCTGCTCTTTCTTTCAACTGTAATGGTGTCCCCAGGACCAAGATACAATTAAAAGCAGTGACAAAACAGGTAGCAACATGTTCCTGCTTAAATTGCCCTGTTGGCACTTTGCATTTAAATAAGTGGGTTTGGTTGTAGTTTGGGCACTCAGTCTCTGAGAGGTTTGCCATCACCTATCAGAGGCTGCTCCACCACAAGGGGCTCACACTCACCTTCTGTTGTTGTGTAGGGGCTGGGGCTCCCGGACGGGCACCCCCGCTCCCTGTTTGGTGGGGCGGTTCAGTGACAGTGCATAGCTCGGGGTCACCCATTTCTGAGAAGGGCTGGCCCCATGATGGGTGGCGGATCCGCTCCACTGCCAGGCTGTGTTACTCCGGTACGGAGGCCGGGAACTGGACGAGGCGTTTTCGGAATCCTTGTGCTCCATAGAGCTGAGCTCATAGGACTCGGACCATCCTCTGTGTATAGAGAAAAAACACAAAGAATGTAAAATGTGGAGAGGTCTCTTACACATGTACAGGCAGAAGGGAAGCACAACCCCCCCGGCGGATGGAGAACGTTGCAGGAACATGTCCTGCCAGGCAATAAACGGGTGCGGTTTACTCCGCAGATTAGCAATAATTTCCTCTGAATCTGCAGAGTTTCAAACAAATTTCAACAGGACATAATATATCAATATTATTAGTTATTAGTAAAGTATAAGTATGGAACGCAACAAGGATTTTAGCACTTATTCTGCAAAATCTAGGTGTGAAATTTTGGCTGTATTTTTTGCTAGGACAACATGGAATGGCTATATAACCTGAGGACAGAGGAGGCGCTGAGCTGCAATACACTACACAACCTGAGGACAGAGGAGGCGCTGAGCTGCAATACAATATACAACCTGAGGACAGGGGAGGCGCTGAGCTGCAATACAATATATAACCTGAGGACAGAGGAGGCGCTGAGCTGCAATACAATATACAACCTGAGGACAGAGGAGGCGCTGAGCTGCAATACAATATACAACCTGAGGACAGAGGAGGCGCTGAGCTGCAATACACTACACAACCTGAGGACAGAGGAGGCGCTGAGCTGCAATACAATATACAACCTGAGGACAGAGGAGGCGCTGAGCTGCAATACAATATATAACCTGAGGACAGAGGAGGCGCTGAGCTGCAATACAATATATAACCTGAGGATAGGGGAGGCGCTCAGCTGCAATACAATACATAACCTGAGGACAGAGGAGGCGCTGAGCTGCAATACAATATACAACCTGAGGACAGAGGAGGCGCTGAGCTGCAATACAATATACAACCTGAGGACAGAGGAGGCGCTGAGCTGCAATACAATGTACAACCTGAGGACAGAGGAGGCGCTGAGCTGCAATACAATGTACAACCTGAGGACAGAGGAGGCGCTGAGCTGCAATACAATATACAACCTGAGGACAGAGGAGGCGCTGAGCTGCAATACAATGTACAACCTGAGGACAGAGGAGGCGCTGAGCTGCAATACAATATACAACCTGAGGACAGGGGAGGCGCTGAGCTGCAATACAATATACAACCTGAGGACAGAGGAGGCGCTGATGCTTTGCAGAAAGGGGAGGGAAGATTGTCATCATATCTTTGTCTAGATACATTAGCAGAGAGCAGCTGCACATGTTCCTGTGACGCCCCCGTTGCTCCAGGGAGTGATAACCTCTATGTACATAGCAAGTAGCTTTCGGAACATTTGCACAGTATTTACATTGGTGATGTGCAAACAAACAGCGTGAGAGAATCCAGTCTTCTGACCCAGGGCTTTCCATCCATCACGATAACCCAGGGGTTATACTCATAGATCCAGGCAGCGTCACTGTGCTAATCCACTGCCTCCTTCCTTCTACAATCAACTTTTAAAATTATACTAGTGAATCAGAGGGGTGTTACCGGAGCCTCTCCCTGCTTTAGCTGCACAGGCTATCACGCTGTCTTCCCCTTCCTCTGCCTGATGTAATCACATAGTAAAGCTGCTCTGGTTAAACCCTCCAGAGCCCTTTGGCACATTAGCATAATTTTAAAAATTGATTCTAGAAGCCATAAGTGACAAATATAAGAAGATACCGCATTCATGGTGCCGGGATCTATGAGTAATATCCCTGGTTTATCCCCGTTTGATTTTGATGGTAGATTTCCTTCTTGCTGTATACAACACTGCTGCAAGGCTCTGTCCACACAGAGTCTCCTCATACCTCCTGCAATGGTGCCTGATGGTGCGGAGGTGCATGCCCCTGCGTGTGCTGGTGACACCATACAGGTGTATACTGGGACCAAGGACCACTCTAGGTATAAGTAGGGTTTATGGATATGTATCAGACATACATTAGAAATGTATGCAGGACGTTCCATGTGGAAGAGCAGCTATTGTTTCCAGGAGGAATAACAGAGGAACTGTAAAAAAACAGCTCAAAAATAAGGGCCCGGCCATTTTTATTTGATGGGGACTGAAAACTTTTCATCACAGAGAAGGTGATGGACTAACAGATGCCTCGAGATCACTACTTTCTCCCCTAAACTGGCTGATAACATCAAACAATAGCAGATATTAGACGAAAATGTGAATGGAAAGGCAACATTTTTAGCATAGAGAATCTTCCTACCTTCGAGGGACTCCGTCCTCATGCGGGGGTATAATCACCACCTTCACGGTGACTGACGTGCGGAGGAGGTCAATCATCTGGTCGTGGGTCAGGGTCACCACCGCGACCTTACAGATCTCGACAAGTCGACTGCCCTGCCGCAGGCCGGCCTGCCACGCGAACCCGTAGTCCTCCACTTCTGCCACCGTACCGTCATACTTGACGTGAAAACCCAACTGGCCCAGTCCGTTCCGGCGTAAGGTCATGTCCACCGTCTCGCATCCCGTAGTCATGATCTGATGAGGAGACACATGGAGTTAGTCTTATAACTGGGATTATACTCTACAACCAGCCCCCCCGGAGCTTATACACTACACTATACATAGTATATAATGTACAGGACACCATTATATCATATAAATGTATATAGCCTTCAGTAGTGTGATACATACAGTAAATAATGTACCCGCCACCAGATCCCCAAAGCCCCGAGCCAAGAAAACACATACAGACAATACACTCATTTTTATTCATCTTTATTATTACAATCCATTACCTTGAAAAAACATAATATACAACATAAAAGTCACAATCATATAAATCCTCCATACAGGACGTCATCATGCACAGACAGACCTGAAGCGCATGTCGGGTTACAGAGCGGTTACAGGACGAGGCTGTTAGTACATAGAGAAGTATCAGACCCAGAGAGCACATAGAAAGCAGCACAAATCATCAAAACCCAGAGATACAGTAAAGCATAAGACACAGAGAGAGAGCGCGGGCACACGCCACCCCGACACGGGTTACACACATCACTTAGGTCAGGGGCGAAGTGTCTGGATATTGTAAGGAGGTTTTAGATTTGTCCCAGCCATTGCAAATAGTTACAGGGGTTCCCATAAGGATAAACCTTGTCCCAAAACCTGGTGGGGCATATGGATGGCATGAAGCGGGCGCCCATCTATAAAAGTTATTATCCATGCCATGCCACAGTCTCCAGGAGGTGTAGAGATCTCCCGGGACACAGCGCAGGGGGAGACACGATGACGCCACTTTTATTAGTGCCTCCATTTCTGTGGATCCTACTTTTGTGGTTTATGTTGCATATCATATTTTTATACTAATGGATTCATAAATAAATTGTACATTACGACAAAAAAAAACTTTATTCTGACCTCATGTTGATGTGCCAGGTGCTGCAATAAAAAGGGGCAGCGTTGGCACCAGCAGGGGCTGCTATCGCTCCATATTGCTGCACCCCATTAAAATTGCAGAAGGTCCCTTTAAATGGCTCCGGTGAGTTAAAGTAACCCACACTAAACACATCTTTCAACTTTCTTTCAACTATCCCTATATTGTTCCTTCCCATGCCGGTAACGTTCCACTGTCCGTTTATAAAGTTGTCTCACCACCTTTGCAAGAGTCTGATTGTCGCTTTCCCTCTGAGCCGAGTCCAGCATATTCATGTCCTTCCTGCTCCGCTGTGCCTCCAGCGTCCCTCCCTCAGGATTGAGCGAGATGCTGGCTGTGTTGTGTGTGACTGAATCAAGAACTCGAGGAATGGGGGAATGCGGGAGCAGATTTTTCTTCTGGGTGTCAGTAACACACATACAGCGTCTGTATACATGGTATAGATGGCGTATCTATAGATGGTGAGTCAGCTTTCTGAATGGATTGTGGAACTTTACAGGCATGGAGAGGAACAATATATGGATAGTTATACTGCACTTTTAAAAGATATGTTTAGATAGTTTATCTGAAAGTTTCTCTTTAAACTATAAATAATTTATATTAATGTTCTTCAGCACAGAATTTGGACAGTTGGGGGCGCTATGAAGAGCACATATGTAATATATACATTACAGATCCATACAATCCCACTTTTCATGAAAGCAGACACTGCAGACAAGCAAGGGGAGGATTTGACAGATTCCGAAACCTTGAGGGTCACTGATGGATCGTGCGCCGAATCCAAAAATTACTGCAGAGCATCTAGAGCGTCTGCTATTCCTCCATCAGTCTCTGCAATCTATTATTACAGTCTCTGCTCTAATGTAACATCTGGGACAGTCCTTGCTGAACAGGACATGAATAATGTGAGGTAAAAGTACCCCGGGGAATATACCTTTAATACAACGCCCCTAAGGATATATTCACATACAGCTGATTTATTGCAGGGCCTTCGCCTGTATTGCTATTCAGATGGAAGCAGAGACTTCTGCAACACATCTGTCATGTGAATATACCCGTAGCGATTGCTCAGCTGTATCAGTGTGACGTGAGAGTTAACGCTCAAGTAGAAATGCTTCTGCAATCTTACATTTAGATGGGGGGCAGGGGGATTTTGATTTCTCGTTTTTAGGATATTCCAGAATAAAGGTTAATTTGAGACCCTAAACCAACTACTTGTCCGCATGGATCTTATGGTTTAAGGTCTTGAATCAACCTGAATTGACAATTGTCTGGGGACACAACGTAACAAATCAAACATCTAAACTCCCCTAGAGATTTCAGATGTGGGTCTGATGTGCCACATTGGACTCATATCTGAAGATTTCGGTGCTGGCGTGTTGCTTCAATGAAGCGGAGATAATACCTCGGCTTCATTGTGCATGCACCGGGGTGGACTACGCCGGCTTCACCTGCCACAATGCAAACAAGCTCAGGAACGGGGTAAGTTGGAGAGAAAACACATACAGGACAATTTGAGACCCAAACCACCGGTCCACAGTGACCTGTGGATGGATTAGTGTCTCAAATCCCTCTGACAAGTTCCCTTTAAAGGAAGAGATGAACATATGCATTATCTTCTCCAATTTGCTTAGCTGTAAGGGGCTCAAACAGATGACCATGGCCGGCCTGTGAATCACAGGCCTGTAGTGGCCTGGATTTTACAGAACAAACAACAGTGCAGAGTACAGGACTCAGAGCATTGTAGTGATATATGATACAAGGAGTCCCTTCCAATCCCATGAAACAGCTGAGCCAAACTTTTACAGCATCTGCTAGATTATGGCAACCCGATTCCGTCTTCTGTAGGCAGAATAACAAACGTGCCCCTTTACTGACATCTTTTGAGTTGGCTGTCCCAAGTTTAGTTTGCATCACCCCATATCCACAGGATACCAATATGACAGCTGGGACCTCCGCCGATCACAAGATCTAAATAGACAGCTGCCCCATTGCACTCATTGGGGTGGACGGGAGCCCTGTACTTTTCATCAGTGTGGTCCTAGTGTTCATACTCCCACTGAACACTAGGGTTATAACCAAGTATCCACTCATTTGCCGTCTATAGGAGTTGCGGATAGCGGAGCGCTGTGCTCTGCAATTTCCGTCCTTTCCCACAGCACTGAATAGAGCGGTAGCATCGACGCTTGTGCCACCGCTCCCCCCATTACTTAGAATGTGACTCTGTGCTCTGTATTGCTTGGGGTCCCTGCAGTCAGACTCCATTATCATAAATAGTTATTCCCTTAAACTCTGCTGTAATTCCAGACACAGCATGAGAACAAAGTGGCACCAATTCAGGGAGGAATAAAAACAGTATAAACGTGAAGAGATTCATTTAATACCTTTGCTTATATATTCACATTTCATAAAGTGCAGCATAGAGCCAAGATCCCCTAATAGCGACCGATTTATCCATAGGATTCAGTAGATGGTAGCGGAGAGGGTTATACATGACTGGGGCAGAGGATACTCAGACATGGAACATTTTCTTGATTTACAGACTTAGAAGAGGATGTTTGGACCTGGACTGGCACCACACGCTGGGTTGTGTCTATAAGAACCCTCTATTTCATACTCAGATTATGGATTTCTTTATTGATGGAAGTTACAGCTCTGTGATAGAGTCTGATTTATCGTACGCTCCGACTGCATTTCAATGAATTAATGATCCATCAAATAAAGCAAACCCAGCATTTATACAACACTGCTGCCTTAGGGAAGACTTACTGACCTTGAGCCTCTGCACAATCTCCCGGATATCTTCTGCATTGCCGTCAATTGCCCGTATTAATATATGATCACCTCGGCCATAAAAGATCTTCAGGGACAATGGCTCTGGGGTCCACCCAATGACATCGGCACAGTAACAGTTAAAGACCACTTCCTTTGTGGTGGTCTCAATCAGGACCATAAACTCGTTGGAGATGCCCAATGCGCACTCCGTCTCTGCCGCCTGAGAAAAGTCTTGAGCCATCACTCTCCAGCACAAGGCGCCGGAGCTCTGCAGCTCCGCACCCATTCGCGCCCTGGTCTTTTCCTTCTTCTTTGAAGTCAGAGAGATCAGGTTGAATTTACCCGTTGTGTCAATGGGGGTATTGGTCACATAGTTCTCTGCCAGGTCCTTCAAGTATTCCTGTCTCGTACGAGTTGCCATCGTGTGAAACTTGTCTGACTTGTGAGCCGCGTTCTCGGCATTGATCACTTTGGCCAGGAGAAAATCGCGAAACACATCGGATTTACGGAATGTAACACCATTAGGAATTGGAGGACCGAAGGGAGGGACGTCTTTGGATCTGGTCACTGCCACCCTGTGAGACACGAATCAAACAGAATTAGCATGGGGGCAACAATATAACCAGGAAGGCAGAGGGATGTAGAATATGCAGCCACCTGTAGCAGACGTTCTCCGTGCACGGCTCATGTGCCCGGACAATGATGAAGACGTGCTGGAAGTGTGAGCGAATATTCTGGGGAGTAAAAGGCAAAGCTCCGGGCTCCTGGAAGATGATGGTCACTATATCATTCCCAATGTGTCTCTTCCGAAGAAGCTGAAAAGAGAAGGTATACTATTCAGATACAACACTTCATTATGAATGGCTGGACACCAAGAGGCCAAGTCCGGGTCTGCGCCCTCATGTACACGACCGTATATGGGGCCGTGCAAATTGCAGCTAGCTCACAGACCCTATAGAGGTCTATTGTATATGGTCACTATTGTCTAGTGTGCAGCACTCACCATCCCATCTCCTTCTGGCAGAAATGTGCCGCAACTTTCCCCCATTTGCAGCTTATTTTTGCACACAAGAAGCCTTAGGCTGTATTCACATTGCCGATTAAGGGATGTATATACGGCATATATATACGTCCACCATAGACGGCAATGGGTACACAGCGTTCTACGGGAGCAGTACGGTGCAGCACAAGTGCGGCACCGTACCCCGTGAAAAGATAGGACATGTGCCCCATGTTTCTCTATGGAGAGGGGTGGGGGTGAGTAGCTCCACTCACCGGCGCACCGTGTGCCCACCGTGCTACGGTACAGCGGGCACACGTCAGTGTGAATGTAGCCTTAGGGAGAAGGAAACCAGACGGTCCAGACTTGGAGGCCATACAAATGAGGAAGACTAAGATAAGGGAGACAAAGTCCTACACCTGCTTTGAGGCCCCTTTGTTCTTTAGATGAGCAGAAGACCCACCAGCTAGACCCCACAATCAGTGATGGCTTTACAGTATGGGAATGTGACTTTGAGAAATTGTCACCATCAGTATAACCATAGACAATGTATAGCCTCAAACATGTAGCAGTGCAAGTCCCGTGCTACACAGTCATAGCTGCTATGCCTGATTATATATGGAGTCAAGGAAGAGCATAACTCTTGTAATAAAGCTTCCAGTATCCATACATGTACCTACACAGAATCAGAGCACCACCACATTACAAAATCTGACATACACTGTAGTTATTTTTTACAGAAGAAAGATTGTTTCTCAATAACAGGCTCCCCCTGAGGCCATGGCTTGGTATACACTCCATATGAATCATGGCTTGATTCATCCTTATATCGAGTCTAATCTCCCTAATTACCTGTTGCCGGTTGTTTGGGGTGTACGGCAGCAATGTTGATACATGGAACATGATCTCGTAGTCCTGGTAGTTGGTATACAGAGAGTGGGTCCCGGTTGAGTCCGCTGGAAGAATGCAAGAGGCTGGTCACATCATACTAATATTTAATCTGTATGACCCTACAGATGACAGTGATCACATACACATCATATTCTGTATGTGCAGGACATGTTCTGGTGCTGCTCCAGTTATTACTCACTTTTCGTGTCCAGCTGAGCTGCGTACTTGCCAAAGCCTCTTAGACAGACCTTCTCTCCTAGTAAAGACAAGAATTCCTCGAAGGCCGATCCTGCGCTTTCATTGTTGTACATCTCCTCCTCCGAGCTCTGACCCGCCTTACAGTACAGGATCCCCACCTTGTGTTTTCTGCAGAGCTACAAAGAGAAGGGACTTTTGTTATAATTCAAATAAATCCCTCATATTGGGATCTGCCATGTTCCTGCTCCACCGCCCAGTTGTCCTGCCTCGAGGTGTACAAGAACTGGCTGGAGCAGGCGTCTCGCCCCCTCTGCAGTAAAATGAACAGATCTGCAGCAGATTATTCCCTGGATACTTTGATTACTAAAAACTAAATCTGGAAAGATCATTTCAGGTTACTCGCTATAAATTATTGCTGAGTTTAGTGTTCCTGTAACTACATAAATAAGACATAGCCTGGTTTTTATTTGTGCTGATTAATTATTAGTGTTGTCCTTGTTATGCAGCAGCTTTTCATCTTTTCTATCAGCTATGCCACAATAGATATGTAGTCTCATCAGGGTAACCTCTTCTCATACACCCCATCAAGACTTATGAATGTCATAATGTTGGGGTGCAGAACCATCCTCTCTGTGTATAGTGACTGGGTAATGTTAACTTATGCCCGATATGCCATAGGGACCTGTGGTGTATTGTTATCATTAGATCTCTTTTATACATCGCACTCCGCATCAAAGCCACCTAATTGAGTGAAATCATTCCATTATCCTAATTAGGTCATACCATAAAATCTCAGCAACGAGGACGGAAAATTACAGTCTCATCTATTTTCCGAGCCCTTTACTAGGATCAAACACCAACGCTACGCCCTAATAATATCGATCGAGAAAACTCCCCTTTATCTGGTTCTTTTACATGTTATATGGTCACAGGACATGGACATCTCACCCCTTGTTCATCCAGCTTGAGGAGCTGCTCCGTGACTTTTGAGGAATTCATGGAGAGCCGCAGGCAGTGGATATTCAGCTCGGGGATGACAGCCTCAAGGACGTCCTTAAGGGGTAGTCCCCGTACCGTTCCATGCTTTGCAGTAGATGGCACCGCATCCTCGTGGATCATCCCTCTCAGGGTTACAAGCTGTAAGTGAGAAGTCGGAGAGAGAGATGGTAAATCTCACAGTGGAAACTGAACCTCAGGCCATAACAGCGCGGAATTACATAGATTTTTACTAACTGCATTACAGGCTGAGATGGAGGATGATGCAGTCTGGGGATTGGTTTGGTGAACATGATCTACATAAGAGATGACAGTACAGTGAATATATCCAAACAACACCGTGCACTAACATCTCTGCTGATACAGACTTAGGCTATATTCACACTGCTGTTGCCAGCCATACCGTAGCACGGCGGCGCCCGGGAGAGGAGGATGGGGTGAGTACCGCTCACCCCAGCCCCTCTCCATAGCAATACATTGTGCATGGCACCATATGCCGAGAAAGGGTAGGACATGTCCTATCTTTTCACAGCTACAGAAAGGTGCCGCACGTGTGCTGCACCTTACCGCTCCCGTACAGCACCGTGCGCTCATTGCGGGGGACGTATATGCAACGTTTATAAGTCCCCCATACGGCCGTGTGAATGAGGCCTAAGAGTACATGCACACGTCACCACACTGGAGAGGAGGAGGAATGAGCGCTGCTCACCCCTCCCCTCTCCATAGAGCAGCGCAGGGCCGGTGCCATAATACGGCGGAGTATAGGACATGTCCTATATCTCACCGTGCATGGTCAACGTAATGGGAACCGTCTCACCGCACCGTGACCAGGTGCCATAGACGTCAATGGGCACCGATATGCGTCTGCAAATGGTTTCGGCCGCATATAGGTTCCCCGTGTGCAGGAATGAGCCCTAAGGCTACATGCACATGGACGTGTGCTCGTCCAGGTGTAGCCTGGAGAGGAAAGGGGTGCTGCCCAGCCGTACATATGGGGAAAGAGAGCATGCTCTATCTTTTCCCTGTGCACAGAACAGTGCCATCTATGGGGCGCAAGTTTGCAGCTGAATATATGTCCCCACATATAGCCTTGGGCTACATTCACACAACCATGTGCTCGCCTGGACCAGATCCCTTGCAAGCACAGGGCCGGGTGGAGAAGGGAGGGGGAGCGAGTGCTGGAAAGACCGGGAGCCGCATTGCAAATCTCTCCAAATATAGGATGACACGCGATCAGGTGCCATAGATCTCAATGATGGCCGTGATGTGCCCGCAAATTATGCAGCCACATCACAGTCCCCCCTACAGTCCTGTAAAGGAGGTCTAAACCCATTCCCATCTTACCTCGCTGGTCCTGAGGATGATCCGGTACTGGTACTGTGGACCATGCTCTTTGCTTTCATCCAGTTTGTCCCTTTTCAGACTCACAGCGACCGGTCCCAATTTCTCATCTATTCCAAAATAGTTATAGTGCTCTAAAAAGAATAAAAAGAGAGAAAATCAGCAGCTAAGTAATAATCAATGTGTAAAATACGCGGCATCCTCCACCGCGCCGGAGCATCTGCCGCGCTATCGATATAACATTAGGAAGAAACGAGTCTCCACAATTCTTTACTTCGACGTAAAACTGACGGAGCAATAAATCTACAGGTACACAGAGAAAACGAGCAGCATTCATAGTGTTAATGGAGATTAAAATGAAAGCATTGATCACCGAGCATAATACAAAATCACTAGAATCGCCGCAACGGAGAGAAATATTGGGACGGCAGCGAAATCTCCAATGAGGGAACTAAAAATCCACAATGTATCAGGTTTATAAAATCATCATATTCCAAAGGGGAACAATGGTGGTGGATAGGGGAGAACTGACCCGAGGGGGGCACCCACTGGGACCCACTACAATCACCAGAGGGAGAGCTTTCTTTAGGACTAAGCAGTCCTGTATCGGGCCAGTTTTGGGAGGTGCTGCCACCCCTGGGTGGATAATAAGGGCACCATTGTGACCCGATCATCATCCTGGGGTAACAAGATGCATCCTAGGGTCGCAGTTGTGCAGAGAGGTTGTTAAATTACGTCCTCCCATCAGCATCCATGATGATAAACCAGGCACATTACTCCTAGATCCAGGCGCCGTGACTGTCGAATCTTCTTATATTTGTCATCCATGGTCTCCTCCCTTCTAAAATCAACTTTGAAAAATTATTCTAGAAAGGCTATGGGTGTGTTAAAAGAGCCCCTCCGTGCTGCAGATTCACAGGCTGTTATACTGTGCAGAAGCTCTTCTCCCTCTGACTGTGTGAGAGTACAGCATGCAAAGGGGTGGAAAGTGTAACCGCCTGTGAAGCTACATCACAGAGGGGCTCTGGTAACAACCCGCAGAATCAGACTCATTAGCATAATTTACAAAGTTGAATTTAGAAGGAAGGAGACTGTGGATAACAAAGATTCACACAGCGAAGGTACCCGGATGTACAAGTAAGTGTCCCTGGTTTATCACACTTAATTTGAGGTAGATTTGCGCAAATTCCAGCTCCCAGTCAGAGTGACTTGGCCATTGTGTGTTCAATCAGTGGCTTCATCGGGCCACGGTGATGTCACACGTTTCACGTCACCAGGACCCACTGACCGCAGGGGATATTGTGACTGCGGACACCTTCAATTGGGAGCGTTGATGAAGTGTCTGAGGTAAAATTGTTCTAGTTGCCCATGGAAACCAATCGGAGATCAGCTTTCATTTTACAAACAGCTGTGGGAAGATGAAAGCTGAGCTCTGATTGGTGGAACAATTCTACCTCAGACACTTGTGATAAATCTCCGCCATTTTTATATAGTCCTTACTACGCTGGACCCAGTATTCGGGGCAGGGAGTCCTCAGAGATTCTCAGAAAACCCCTTTCTATAGCAGAGTCCCGTCTGGCGGAGGGGAAGCCTCCAGTAATGATATTTTCTTGGAGGATCTGCTAATAACATACGAGGTAAGTGAAGATGACGCCATCACCTCAGCCCCAGGGTCCTCTACACTGAAGGCTCTTAGTATAAGGAGCGCTCAGGCGAATGTCAACAAGTCCTCGAGTCTCTACAAGGAGCCTTGGATTCACAGCTAGAGACGCCATCGTCCTGACAGAAAAGCCCGCAGCGCCGGCGTCTAAGACGCCTCAGGGAGAGGAGACGCTCCGAGCCTCCAGGGAATCCAGGAAAACACGGCAAAATCCGGAATATTCCCAGGTCTCATCACATGGGATGTTATTGGCCGGCGAATGAATAGACTAATGCTGCCCCCAGACATAAGATAAAGCTAAAAGCCGTTCAGTCGGCAGCTGTCGCTTCATCCCCCGGTAATATACACGATAATCTCAGCTACAATCTGCATTAATGGAAGGCGGAAAACATTTGGTGTCATTTATATGGGTTTTCTAGGAAAACAAGATATGGGGGGGTGCGCTTTTTTGTTTCTGGCAAGTGCGCCACTCTGGTCTATAGGCCGCAGCTGGTATTGCAGCCAAAAATCACTGTACGCCAGGTGACTGGGGCCCTAAGGGGCGAGCGAATGTAGAGAGTAGTCTCCATGGATGTCTGCGGCGTTCACGCTCCGCCATGACAGGTGTCATCTCCCTCCGGGGACACTACAGTCATAAATGGAAACAATCCCTGGCGTCTCTCCTGGAAGCAGGTCGGGTGATAAAATGACATGATCTTAATTAGGACGAGACAGACGCATTACACATCTTCGTTAGGCATTACTCTAATGAGTCCCAAATAGCTGAGGCTTGTTACAGCAAAGCGTTACCCGGGAGAGACGTCACATATGGAGACCTCTGGGGGGCTACGGATACTTTCAGGTATCACCCCGGCCCTGCACACCGTGGGGGAGATTTATCATAAAGTTTCTGAAGCAAAACTGTTCTGGTTTCCCATGGAAACCAATCAGAGCTCAGCTTTAATTTTATAAACAGCTGTGGGAAAATGAAAGCTGAGCTCTGATTGGTTGCCATAGGCAACTAGAACAGTTTTACCTCAGAAACTTGTGAAATCTCCCCCTATGTTCCTACACCTAGGACTAGAAATCCTTATACATTATAAGGAAAGGAGGCATTTGGTGAATGAGACATTTGTATAAATGTAGCAATGCTCGCACTGCGCTCCATTCATACTATACAGGATGTCCTGCTGTCCCCATGGAAGTAAATGGAATGGAGCGCAGTGCGAGCAGTGCTCCGTATATACCAGGTCTCTGTTGAAGGCTTGGACCCACAGAGATAATAAGAGCATCTGAAGAATTTGTATAAATCTATCAATGCTCGCACCACGCTCCATTCACTTTCCATGGGACAACCATGTCCTGCATTCCCATTGAAATAGTCGGCATGGAGCGCAATGGGAGCAGTGCTCCATATATACCAGGTCTCTGATGAAGGCTTGGACCCACAGGGCATCTGAAGAATTTGTATAACCTAGCAATGCTCGCACCACGCTCCATTCACTTTCCATGGGACAACCATGTCCTGCATTCCCATTGAAATAGTCGGCATGGAGCGCAGTGGGAGCAGTGCTCCATATATACCAGGTCTCAGAGGCACTTGTAAGCCCCAGTTCTCATTAACCCTGTGGGTCCAACTATCCATGAGACAAAGGGGTGTAACTAGAAGCTCCCTTGTGGCCCCATTCTCATCAAAATAATATACACTCACAAGTTTATACAATCACACACTTAGAGGACAGGAAGTAGAGATGGAAGATCCCCCGTCCTTTTTGTCCTGCTGTCCCCTCCCCCTCCATTTCTTATCTGAGGACCTATCTCAGGTTTTTACTGTGGAAGACGTGCACTGTTATATACATATTATGTTACACAATGTGCAGTATAATATTTATATAATGGTGCACATCCTCCATTCTTCCGTGTGTCATGTGGGATGGCCGGGCCCCAGACACACCAGGCCCCTTAGCAGCTGCTGTCCCTGTAGTTACGCCCCTGGTCAGACACATCGGCACACTTAGAATTTTGTAGCACTCAAAGCAAAAGCCATTGTTGTGATCACTGGGATACCAGCAATCAGATCCCGATCCCCGGTCCATATGGAATAGTATATGTTTATTTGTATTGTAACCGTATCCAAAAAGTGATGTGAACAGAGGTCAAATCTTCCACAATTTTGCGATTTAAAGAATGAAAGGGATCTACTATTTTCTTTGGACTATAAGACACAATTTATAGCAAGAAAGAATCTTATAATCATGAGGTGATGAGGATCCTTCACTACCAGACCCTCCTGATCAATGTCCAAGAGATCGGGCGAAGCGCTGACAATGCATTTCGCCCAATATCTGAGACAGAAGTTGGGACAGAGCCACATGGGGGGAAATAGGTATGCATAAGGCCACATTTACACAAACGTATGTCCGCCAGGCCACGTGGCACCGTATCACTCTGTGTGGCCATTGCCGTCTATGGGGGACGTATGTACAGCTGCAAGCGGTATGTGTGTATATGAGAGAGGATGAATGTAGCAGCGCTGTGTGTGTGTGTGTGAGTGAGAGGGTAGATATAGCAATGAACAGATGCACCATTACTGTGCTTGAGTGCATGTGACCACTAGGACATTTTGAATTGGTTTCAATATATATATTTTTTGATGACTAAATATTCGTTGTGCCCCAAAGCTACGATATAGTCCGTGAGATTACAACCAAAGAGCTATGCACAAGGGTGGCCAAGGGTGGCGCTGTTTATGGAAGCAAAACTGAACCCTTTATTTTTATCATCCTGGACATCAAAAAAAAATAAAAAAAAAGGAAAACAATCCTACCTTTCCCATGGAAGTAATCTTGGAAATACCGGGCTCCCAGATCCACATGTTCTATACTGTAGTGTTTTAATCTCCCTTGTGTCTTCTGCATCTCCTTGGAAATTTCCAATACAGAGATACTGGCATTGGTACAGTACAGGGAAAGCGAGGGCTCCAGAACCCCCCCTTCAGTTCCATTCGGGGAGCCAGCAGAAGCCTTGGAAAAGCTCACGTTCCGTTCAGACATCCCACCCGTTTCATTTCGGAAATGTGGACAGCTGAGAAGAAGGTCGTTACTGTTATTGTCCCCCATGTCATGCTCCAAGTTCTCCTTAAAGTTTAGGTCTTCCGTGCTGGTGAAACTAGGGTCCATGTTGCCAAGACTAAAAGCCTTAGAGACTGCCAAGGAGACAGCAGATGCGGCAGAGGCGCCAGTCGTAGTGTTACGCCTTTGGGCGACATAATTTCGGTTGGCGGCTACTTCATTGAGGTCAAAGAGCATGCTCTGCACATCATAGTGGGCAAACGATTTGGGGCAGATCCATGGTTTATGACTTTCATCTTGGTCGACGAATGACTTCCCAATTTCGTTCTCACTTTTGTTGCTCCTCAACTTGCGAAAGATGGAGGAGTCATTGGACTCCCCCTTGGGGGCTCGTTTTCTCTGCTTATCCTTTAACGTACCGTCGTCTCTCTGATATTGTCCGTTACGTAGATCCGTCCTGGAGCTTGCTGCCAAGTGGAGATTGGAGGCGATGCTTGAATCCTCATGAAGAAGACCACTACCCCTCAAAGGCGACTCGCTTCCTTTGTCCTGCTGTTCATTTCTTAAGTCTTTCAGCATATCATACAAGCTCTGGTCCGAAACGCCTTGCACATTGATAGAGGACGTGCTCCCATATTCTCTAAAGAGAGGCATCCCATTGCTGAGCTTTGAAGCTCTGGGCTCCAGAGACACATCCACATCACATTCACTTAGTGTCGTCTCGCTATTACTCCTATTCCGAAGGGTGATAAAGGTCCGACCCGGAGACCTCGGCCAACCATCTAAGAACTCAACGTCTTTAGAACGTTTCCTCGACAATCTATGAAAGCCTCGATATGCTGGAGAACCCCCATTGCTCTGAAAATGTTGTCCATTCGGAAAGCTCCTCTGCAGGTAGAACTCTTTAGGCCCTTCCATCTCCCTCGATGGGCTGGGGGTCATAGTCTCTTTTTGAGTTTCTTTTTTTGGAGGCCAGTCAGCGATCCTGGCGCGCACCCCCATTTTCGGCATTGCCGGAGTGATGGAACTAAATTTTGAGGCATCTGAAGAGTGTTGCATACCATTGCTGTTCTGTCCCCACGGTCCCTGTGGATAATAATCCACTCCTCGGACAACATCATTGGCTCTCATGGATGTCCCACTGGCCTCCACTCCATCGTTTTGGTAGGGTCTGTAGCTTGTCATGCTCCAATACAGATATAAATATCCGTATCGAGCAAAATCGTATTATAGTTCTTGGTTGAGGCGCAGTGCAGAACCATCATTGGGACGTTGTCTGTGCAAATTTACATCAAGTGATGGGTCTCAGAGGAGCGGCGCTCGTGTGCATGTCCCTAGAGGGGCCGGAGGACTTCAGATGCATCTGCAAAAGATAATGCAAACATTAGATTTTTTTAAACATATTTTACAATTCCAGTCCAGAAACACAAAAGTGAAATTACTGAGAGTTGGAGATTAAGAAAAAAAATTATAGGGATTATATAGGAGTGGCAGAGAGGAACGTGAAATTATATAGCAATACGGGCGACATTAATGGGGTTTGTCCGAGTACACAGGGAAATAAACGAGCAGACGGGAATCTCTTATTACTCACTTGTTAAAGGGGTTCTCCAGGATTTCTATACTGACAATGTGACCTTAAAAGGGAACCTGTCAGCAGTTTTGACCATACAAAGCAGCAGACAGTGTTTAGTATTGTCCCTGGATAGATCTGTGTACCAAAAACTTTGTGTTAGTAGCAGCAGTACTTTGAAAACATTAATTAATATATCCCAGGATTGTAGCTTTACATGTTAACTCTGGTGCACTGTTGTGCGATCTCTCTTCCCTGAGTACAGCACCTCCCTCCCGAGTAACCGTAGCTGGCTTCCGTTTGAATACTACAGCAGTGAAAAAGGAGAGAGGAGAAGAGGAGTTTTGATGTCTTCAGTGAAGAGATCTCACACACCAGTGCACCAGAGAGTTCAAAGTCCAGCTACAATCCTGGAATATGAATGCATATTTCCCAGTCCTCCTTCTACACAGGTCTCCAGAGCTCCTACCCAACATTGTCTGCAGCTTTGTATGAAAATCGACAATAGATTCCCTTTAAGGTTTTTTTTCGGGCTCCTATACACCTAATGACTTATCCAGAGTGTGCGGCTGGACAGTGCCATCTTCTTCTTCCTTTGGCTGAAGTGTATACCAGCTGCAGGGGGTGCAGGGTGTCGCACCCCCACCCATCAACTATATACAGGTCATTATTAGCATAGAAGCCATGGAAACCCTTTTTATGGGCAGGTCATCAATATTAGATCAATGAGGTTTTGTGAACTCTGAGTTATTTTTCCCTAGGCGCTGTTCACACTAGTGTAATGGCTTCCACTGGACTACAATGCGACCCGTTGATTTTTATGAAGTCATCAGTATTTTCCTAGTATACATCACATACGTATCACTGCATTCTTGCCATGGAAGGATTGACATAGACTCTTACCGCTCTCATCTGAACAATAATAAGTATACACAGCACTGGCTGTATGGAGATTACTATATACTGCAGGTGCCATGATGAGAAGTGATGGCTCAGCAGTCAGGTGTGGACAGGAGCCAGAGACTGGTACATGACAGAGCCGGATCATCACACGTACCAGCCGAAACCCTAAATTAGACTGGGACGGCTCAGTAATTGTGACTGGGATGGGGCTCTATAACAATCGGATAAGCTTTCGTGACTCACGAGGAAGAGACATACTGGGCCGGGTAAAGTTTAGCTCCCCTGGAGATATGCGCTTCGCCATGTGTGACAATCCGCTCATCTACCTTAACACGTTTCATCGGTTTTATGATGAAGAGAGATGTAGGGCCACTTATACAATACGTATGGATCAGCCTTTATCTCTAGACGCGCCCTGACTGATATGGAAAAGCCCTTTAAATTTAAAGGGCCGCACACACAACAGTTAACCAATAATATAAACATTTACACTTGGAACAGCTGAGCATGCATGTCTTTCCTTCCACACTCCCCTGGCAGCACCTACTCCCAGATTACTACATCATATGTGTCAGGAGAGGAGAATGTAACACAACAGACCACCAAGGAGTGGCGAGTCACTTACCTGTAGGTCATCTTGCTTCTGTACAATTGTGACATCCAAAAGAGGGCCGGGACGTCAAGGATTCTTCGGAATGATAAAAGCCCTTGTTTTCTGCAGAAAAAAAGAGAGAGAGGAGTCAAAAAGTTAAGAAAATCGATAAGAACAAGTTGTAGGCTCTATGCTGGATCACAGTAACACAGATGTTGTGGATGATGGTACCAGGACTTCTACTTTTCAGGCCACACATTTCTTTCTGGGCCAGCCCGGAAAATAGTGAATCCGCCCATGAATGTACATGCACCCTCAGTAAGGAGAGTTCACATGGATTTAAGGACCTCATTTACAGCAGAAGGCTGGAGAATACATCTTAATATCAGCAACGGAAACCATAACTTCCCAGTCATTATTATCCAATCTTTAATACAACCCGAGGGACGGATGTCGGCCGCGCAGGATCTCACTTTACACGCGCTAGCAGCAAAATGTATTCACCTTCACAAACCTACGCTTAACCCTTAACTTCTTGCATGAATAACATCCTACATATTGACACAGTCTCCAATGTCCGATGCTGCGCCCAAGTTATATGGAACTTATTACAGCTGCAAAACTCATCGGCAAGCCAAAAAACAAAACAAAAAGCAGCTTCATAGGTAACTACTTTGATTCATAACACCCGTGGTTGGTGACCGTAGTACAACATATAGGTTTTATGCTAGAAACTTCTTTCCACACTACGCACCTAAAACGTCTATATATTTGTAAGGAATTCAGATCCTCACGTACACATCACACAAAATGAAGTGCTCAGCTGTGCTGCGATGCATCCTGGTAACAATGTAACGTCCTCCTGTAAAGCAGGTGTTAATCTCTTCGTTTTTTCCACTATGGCGCTGGTCACCAAATGCCGGGAAACACATCAGCGTCTATAAAAATCAGAAACTATTCACAAGCCTCTTCATCTCCATCTGCCAACGCAGTTCAGGGTTTGGTGACATGAAAGCTGAAGGCCATTAATTAACCTAAAAAAGACAATTATGGACTGTAGATGACGAGGGGGCGGTGGGGGTGATGTTATGATGAGATATTACTAGGCACGGTGCCCTTGTTAAGCCGGGATGATAAGCAAAGCTGGCATACAGGAGAGAGAAGGTCCGAGACACAAGAACGAACCCACCGCAGGGGGAACGACTCCCAAACTTCATTGTTGTCCACACGTTCATCATCATGTACTTCTGGTAACTATGTACATGGAGGTCTTACAGATCTATGTAAGAAATCAATGGCCCCACGCCACCCCTCAGCACGACAGATGAAGGGCCATCTGTAGACTTGCCAAGTCAAGGGAGGCATCCGGTGCCTCGAAGAGGCTACTCAAACTTAGAAACTGTAGGTCCAACACTACAAGGTTTTAGGTTTATGGAATTGGTGAACACCACCGTAAAAAAATAAAAGGTGTCTTGAGTGACCCCTTGACTACATGGAAGCTGCATGTCTTCTAAAAATGGCGGCTACTTCCCAAAATAGTCAGGGCTAAAACTCGCTGAAGAGAAGTAGAAGCGCCCACTGCACAGCTCAACGCGAACGAACGAGACTTTCCAACAAAGTCGATGAACATAATGAACTTTCCTTTGCAGTCCTGGCCCCTTCCACCTGCTCTCCGTGGCCCCTCCCACCTGCTCCCCGTGGCCCCTCCCACCTGCTCCCCGTGGCCCATTCCACCTTCTCCCCGTGGCCCCTCCCACCTTCTCCCCGTGCTTCTACTTGATTGCTAGCTCTTCAGGACGCAGCGTTAATTGCCGCCGCCCCTAATGTTATAGTTATGTCACGGCTATTAGTGTTACTTCCAGCATTCACCGTATTTGAAGCTTAAAAGATCGATATCCACACGAGCATGAAAGCTGCAAAGTCAATAGCAATAATAGATACAAAACGTTTCCTACTCGGCTACGAGGATAGAACGTCCCATCCATCATCCGCTCTTCATATCCTTATCATTTATATTAATATGCTATCACGCATTTATTGAATTCTACCTTATCTGCTGCCAATGTGATCTACCTACCGGCGGCGAGGACTCCTGAGACGGGGACAACGAATAGACCAGAGATGTTGCGCAATGTAGTTTTACCAAATTTTGCACAGATCACTATTACAGAGTAATGTACACAATAAGTAATAGTATTTCAGGCCATTAATGGATTTGCAGGAGACTGGCTGCTACCAGGTCTCCCCTACACTGTAAGTAGAGGCGAATCCGCTCCATCATTCAGCAGCTGGATTATATAGGACAGTATGTACAAGTTCTGACCCAAACTGCTGTGAATAGTCACTTGGTAGGAGGCATTAAGTGTGTGCAGGAAGACTGTGTCTCTCTGAAACCCACTGTGCGTGACTGAACATAGAAGCCTTATGGGACATTTATCCAAACCACTAGTGGCCAAGTAGGCACGGAGGGATATGAAGGCGGGATGTGAAGGCGGGACCATATCTGGTGGCGGAGTTGGGCATCCCCGGCCGTATATCATCAGATCATCGGCAATAACGCAATTCTATGGCAGACAAAGCGGATGCCTCGTAAACTATCTGGTGGCACCAGACGGGCGGGGCTTAATACGCAGGAGCAGAAAGCCCCTCCCTTCAACTGAACCGAACGCTCATGCAGAGTTCAGTTCAGCGATTCTAAATATGAGAACGAGTTTGTCTCACTTGTGGGCAACAAGTTTACAAACCCCTTGACCCATCTCTTCTCCAAAAACTTCCCGAAACCTCTGTAAGCTGCAGTCTTGTCCTTCTCAAACAACACATATTTGGGAGCTAAAAGTAGATCAAAAAGCAATGTTACGGGTACTTACCCATGTATTATTCATTTATAGTAACATTGCAATGGATCACTTTAACACAAGGTTCTTGTGACAAGTTGCAATGATCTTACCCGGAGCAATCAATGTTTTTGCCAACTTTTGCGAAACATTCAATAGTAGCGATAACAACCAGCAGCGGGAAGCACAAAAAAACAACAAAAAACAACAAAAATTGGCAAGTCTCAGCACAGTAATGACCGATTTTGCTCTTCTGGCTTTCCCGACACATTATAAAGGAATATCACAGTGACCCAATTTTCTGTCCTTTTTCCCACATAGTTCATCTAACGGAGTAATGACAATGTGCAATCTGTTCCTGGCATGAAAGCAGAAAGGAGCAGGTGGGCGGCAGGTGGACGCCAGGGGGTGGGGGACGGTAGGTAGCTGGTGGGTGGGCGGCCGCGCCTGCCAGTAGTGTGTAAACAAACTCATGGTCAAAGGTTTTCCCGGTTACTTCCGGGCACGTAGCACATCATATCACAGCGAAGGAAGGGGAATAAACAGTGATGTCACGGGGGTGTTAGGTCACCGTGCACACAGCAACATCAATGTGTCATAAAAACAAACAAATGTCTCATAATATAGATATAGAGTGATGCACAACCAGCTCCGGCTTATCTATCGGCAAACACCTGATAGGGCACTTGGGTTACAGCCGAGTTTGACCATTTTATTTACCCTCATATGAGACATAGAAAGAAAAATATGAAAAAAAGGTCAAGGTCCAAAAGGTCACAGTCTGATATGTAGAAGGCTAGTCTGTGACTCAGTGGCCGCGTTTTCTGTTTTTGCTACTATTTACTAGTCTGTGACTAAGCCTCCTGTATCGGGAAGGTGCGACTGTGCCCTCTGGACTAGATCGCATTATCGAAAGAAAAGTGTGATTGTTAGTCCTCTTCTGGGACTCAGAATTAAAAACATTATTTTTGTCATTTCCAAGATACTCCCAGTTTAATCTATATGCTAATATGGCGTTTGGGGCACCCGGAGCACTGCAATTCCTAAATCACTTCTCACTGCCTCCAAGCTTCTCACAAGAGATATGTCCCCACTTATCTATTGGACAGGGTAGAGGTTAAAGGGAACCTACCACCCCGATTGTACCTATAAAGGTAGAATGGGTGGTAGGTGGATGAATGGGCCGTGAGGAGAGACCTTTTTTTGGCTAATCCTCACGTCCCAGCTATATTTTAGAAAACTTAAATGAAGGCATATGTAAATTTTTTTTATGCGGCTACTCCACGCCCTAGTAGCCACGTTACTCCACTTACCATTTAATCTTCGGCGCGCAGCTCCTCGTAGCTGCGCGCCCTCGTCCGAGTCCCCGTCGTTCTGCGCATGCGCAGGCCTTCGGCTGCGGCTCTGAGGCCGGAGCTACTGGGCATGCGCAGAAGGCCGAAGAGGCCGGGGGACTCGGACGCGGGCGCACAGCTTCGAGGAGCTGCGCGCCGAAGACTAAATGGTAAGCGGAGTAACGTGGCTACTGGGGCGTGGAGTAGCCACGACTAGTAGCCTCATGTCCGGCTACTCCACGCCCCAGTAGCCGCATAAAAATTTTTTACATATGCCTTCATTTAAGTTTTCTAAAATATAGCTGGGACGTGAGGATTAGCCCCAAAAAGGTCTCTCCTCACGTCCCATTCATCCACCTACCACCCGATCTACCTTTATAGGTAGAATCGGGGTGGTAGGTGCCCTTTAAGGTAAGAAGTGACAACACCAAAGAAAGGAAGCCAAACTTATTCCAAACTGTATCGCTACAGCTCTCAAACAAAGAATACAATACACAACTCAAACAAAGAGAGCTATAAAAAGCCATCCATAAAAATGCATTATATATTTTATTAAAGTAATAATGTAAACAATACAAAATATATATCACGTGATAGGGAGGAAAAAGGGGAGGACAAATGGCCCCTGGGGCAACCATAGGAAACACAAGCACCCTCAAAAGACCCCCCAGACCATTGGTAAGATGCAGACAGGAATGTAAACAAATAGGTGACCTATATCGGTCCTATGTAAAGTGGAGACCGGAGGTACATATATATATATAATTAGTGCTTACCCGAAAGCACAGTGACAGACTCAGTGGGGAGTCCTAAGTAAACAACAGTGTAAGGTAAGAAGTGCACTGGGTGTTGGGGTGCACCAAATGCCTCATTAGCATACAGATTACTATGGGAATTTCTTAGAAACAGTATAAAAGTATGTTGGAAACCACATGACATGCTGCCAGCAGATTGTACCGCTTGAGGTAGGTAGTAGACTCCCTTTAAGCTCGGTGACCTCCGTCCTACCTGTAGCAGAGCATCCGGAGACCTTAAACCTCGCCTGCTTGTTGACATAACTACCCGCTGTGATCACACAGGTTACTGTACACACGTGGCATCACCGTACAAGCACCGTCTTGTTGGGTGTTTTAATAGTGCGACGCCCACACTGATTGATTAATGCATTTTTACTATGGAAACCAAGTTAACATTTAATATAGTAAAATGCAGACGATGCTTTACGTCACCCATCAATCATGAGGATGACCCGAAAATCATAGACAGCACAGAATACGGGACCGGGCAGAGCAATGTGCTGCTATAGACTGAGCAAGGCACATGGATAAGATTCTATAAATCTGTGGGTGACTATCCCAACTGTTTTGGTGCAGAACGTTGCCCTTTTTTGGGAACTGCACTAGAAGCGGTTGTGTTCTCTGTGTTAGTGCGGGTGCTAGGTGCATGACCCCCTGACCCTGATTAATCTGCAATTATTAAAAGAGCTACAACCAGGAATACTCCTGAAAAGTCTGAACATGTACAGTATTGACCGTCAGATCCCCCGACCTTGTGCTCATGGACCGACATCTGCATTAATGGCCCCTAATATTAACTCCACCCTTTTCGCGCCTGGCTGCCGGCCCATACTACCAGCTGCTCCCATTACATCAAAAGGGAAGTTTTATAACCAGCTGTAATAAGGGAGGGGGACGTGTAATCCTAGACTCTGCTCCACAAGGAGGGACTAACTCTTTAAGCGCCAGCTGTGCAGAACCCCCCCCCCCCCCCCCTCCTTATGAATAAGAGGTGGATGAGACCTGGCTAGACATGTTTATAGCCGCACATTGTATGGGTTGGGCGCAATGAGCTAATAACCCTCCATCCAGGAAATAAGCCGTGGGGATGGTTGGACACTTTAAGATGATTATCTGTGGTTCAAAAGAGAAAACAACATCCCATCCCGCAGAATTTCTGGAACAAGCTTCCACCTTCTTCCCAGAGCTCTACGTGTAGTGTCACCTTACAGAGGCAAACACGGCAGCTGCCAGACTCTTGGAAGTCTCGTTTCTTTGTTACGCGCCTCATTACTCGCCCCGCCGTGCGTCCCGCGTGTATTTAGTCTCTGTTATTGCTGCATGAAATGTCCATCTTGACCGTACCCAACGACGTTCAATTATGTCCAATGTGGTCTCCTCCTCCTTCTCGAGGTGCTTCTGCTCCAGCCGCTGGAGATGACCTTCCCTCCACTTCATACTCGTCCTCCATATCTTGTCTCCTCTGTACCATATGGTCAGACCCATTGCCCTGCGGCGCTGCATCTGCTCCGAAGTTCTTCCCAATGTCCGACCAGGCTTTGGTAAACAAATAGGCCCTAAAGTAGCGTTTTCTAACCTCTGGCTACACAGCCGTTCCAAAATTACAAGCCACAGCTTGAGGACAACTTTGCTGCCGCTGTAGCAAGTTTTCGCCAACCACATTTGAAGCGATGTAACCGATATTTGCCAAATTGTAGGACTGTGGCCACACTACCACCAAGCGTTGCACATTCCCTACGCCTGCGTCCGTAATGTTTCATTACAAATTCTGTTATTAAAAGGAAATCTACCATCAAAACCCGACATGATCGATCAGGTACAGTAACTCAGATCCGGGTTAGGGGTGTCTGTGTTATAGCTTCGCAGGCTGTTACACTGTGCAGGAGCCCTTCACCCCTCCCACTGTGTGCTGAAATTTCCTCTGCTGCAGTGAGGTTACATCAGGCAGAGGGGATACAATGTAACAGTCTGTGAAGCTACAGTACGGAGGGGCTCTGGTACTGCCCCTCAGAGCCCTTCTGCATCATTGGCACAATTTTAAAAGTTGATTTTAGAAGGAAGGAGGCCATGGATAACAAATATAAGAAGATCTCCAGAGTCGCAGAGCGGGGATCTATGAGCGTCAATGGTGGTTGATTTGATAGTAGATTTCCTTTGATGATGCTCAATGGAAATTCTATTAAAGTCAATGGGGAACAGAAGGAGGAACTTCTGGTTTTAGTTTCCATAAACAGGGTGTAATGGAAAGTCCAGATGCAGGTGTGAACTGGGCCCAAGATGTGTGTGGCAGCTGCTCTCTCTCTATACACCATGTAAATGTCTGGGGTGAAGGGGGGGGGGGGGGTGGTTTTACAATTGTTACCTATTTTTTAATAGTAGGGGGAAAGCACATGACACGGGTTCTCATTGTCATGCATATCCATCGCTAATGTATGTAATATGCCCCAGGCCTGGATATTATAAGGTTATGGAAAACTCCTGTCATCACATATTAATATTAAAACGAGGGGGGTAAGTGCGCGGCCGGCACGGTACAGGACGCTCGCCGCGTTATTGAAAGATTAAAACACAGATCTGAATTATTTATCTCTCTACCCAATCAAACGGAGTGTTTACCTCCCCCGGGGGCCCCGGCTTTAATCTACTTTCATCTAATGAAAGGAGCCCCTGACTCTGTGACTCTTGCATCTTGTAATGACAGACGCACAATGCAGGGGGGCTATTCATTCACGGCCCCTTAGAATGACCCCATTTAGCAGCACTATGACCTCCATTCACGCTCCGCTCCTGCAGGAGCCCCATGAATTATTCGGTGCTTCTGTGCAGTCGCTGCAGTGCAGAGGCCGTGTGGTGCGCTTGGATCGGTCCGTCAGGGTTAGCGATGGGGGGGGACTGAGCCCTCGTAGAGGTAATTAGTTATGACATACTTCCAGCCACATCAGCTCACGCAGCTATGACCTATTTGTAAAGTCCGAGACTTCTAAGTGGCTGTGTCAGCTTTAATTTAGACTTGTCGATCAGAAGGGTTAAAGACGAGGCTATATCACCCCCACCCACCGGATAAGATTTCCTTCCCCGATACAGGCTACGCAAAGACAAAGCTCGTCCTGCAAGACAATCATGTGCATTCAGTACTGGTGATGATCAGCAGGACTCCAGCGGCAGGACAGGATTCAGTGACGCAGGCTAATAATAACATTTTTTTATTTATATAGCGCACACATATTCCGCAGCGCTGCACAGAACCTTCCAAATCAGTCCCAGTCCCCATGGGGCTCACAATCCAATCAACCTCCCAGTATGTTTTGGAGTGTGGGAGGAAACCGGAGGACCAGGAGGAAACTCACGCAAACTCGGAGAGAACATATAAAGTCTTTTGTTGACCCTGGGACTTGAACCCAGGACCCCAGCGCTGCAAGGCTGTAATTCTAACCGCCGAGCCACCGTGCTGCAAGGCTGTAATGCTAACCACTGAGCCACCATGCTGTTGGATACACAATGGATCCCACGGGACAGGGTGATGCTGTAAATCTCTTATTCTTGTAGTACTGCTCCCATGGTAGCGATCCGTCCTTGAAATACAGCAATACAGTCCGGATAAGTGAGCGTGAATGGGCCCCAAGATAAGATCCATCTCAACGCCAAGAATTTCCAATTGGTGCTTGCACAAGATACATATCCTGTTCCCCAACTTGCATACATTAAAAACAAAAAACGGATTTCAGCGTCAGACTACGCAGTGTTTGTTTGTAGTCTGTTACCATAGAGATCTCTATAGGAGATGAAGAATAGGAGATTTTAAGAGAACATAAAACAGAACTGCCAATTTTGGGAAGATTCTCGTCAAGGCTGACACAACGGCGCTGAGTGCGAAACAACCCACGACGTGGAACGTGACAACCACTCAAGGCGGAAATTACAGACTGCGTATTGCAAAGGATCGGCATAGTTACGCACGAGCCTCGCTACGATGTATTGTTGGGCAGTTTAGGTTCGTCCTAAACTAGGAAGACTTTCTCGTTAATAAGCCACGGAGTCATTGCAGATGGAATATATGGGGGTCCTATCATTCTCGCATATGAACATCGTTGCATTTCGGTTACACGAGGGGATGTGTTGCCGACAAGAATGCAAGCGGTCACTTGTCCAAATACACAAAGGTAGCCCCGAGACCAAAAACACAAAAGTCCTGAAAAACACATAAAAAAACGTGTGAATTGACGTGTCCTTCAGCAAGAGGGAACGTGACCCTTTATCTATAGAGAATCCAGACGAGCGGCTCGGCCCCATTCCGCCGCTTTAACATGTCACCGTCACGGAATGCGAAGAGGAACACTGACTGCAAGGGACACGATGTGTTCCAGCCTAAGGACCCCGTCATATGCCATAAAGCGCTGAACGCCTCCGTGCCGGGAGAAGAGATGACAAGGCGGATGAAGGTGACAACGAGCAGAACATTTTACAAATCATTTCCCTTCTGTCCTCCAAAGAGAAAATAGACGTCCTCCTAACGAGAGGAACAACCCCACAAGGTTCTCCTGCCGAGCCACTGCAGCTAATGAACGCACTCTACAACGAAACCTGACATTTTATGGAAATTTTAGGAATGAGACGACTTGCAATAGTATTTAATGTATGCAGCCAATTTGCTGTAAACTCCAGAGGATAAATCCAACCTACATGTCCTATTAGAGGAAACATAGCAGAGGCACAAGTAGAGCGTCGCTTGCCCACACATTGCCATATTGTAGCTGAAAAAGGGCCAAACGAATAAACTGCTCAAATCGGGGTTTCGGCTAATGGATCCCAAAAAGATAAAGATCTTTCCAAAAAAGCAAAAACTGCATTAAATGGGGTTTTCCAATACATGACATATATCCTTGATGGAGGAGCAACTGCTGAGACCATCAACAAAACAGAGAATCGTAAGAGCCCCTTAGCTGCCGACTTCTGGCAACAACTTATCAGAGACCCTTCCCACAGGACAAAAACATTCCCCCGTTCTGCCGAGAGGGGGATAGAGGCCACTTATGGGAAAATCACAGGGTATTTTGGTTTTGGAGAGAACAGACCTGGGCTTCCGGCTCTGGAGACGATCGGTGGGGGGTGCCCGGTTGTTAGACTCCTAACAATCGGATGTTGATAGCCTCTCTCAATCGTCATTGCACACCGAAAAATGGGTCTTTATTATCTATATCCCCGAAATCTTCATCAATGTTTGTGAAAGAAGATAAATTACTCATCCAGGGGGCAAATATACATCATCCGTCAGGAGACAGTGGGGCAGATTTACTTACCCGGTCCGTTCGCGATCCAGCGGCGCGTTCTCTGCGCTGGATTCGGGTCCGGCCGGGATTCATCAAGGTAGTTCCTCTGCCGTCCACCAGGTGGCGCTGCTGCGCTGAAAAGCATCTGAACGCGCTGGGAGTTCACCGGGACGGACCAAGTGAAGGTAAGTGCGTCCCAAGCGACACATTTCTTTTTTAAATGCAGCGGTTTTTCCGAATCCGTCGGGTTTTCGCTCTGCCACGCCCCCCGATTTCCGTTGCGTGCATGCCGGCGCCGATGCGCCACAATCCGATCGCGTGCACCAAAATCCTGGGGCAATACAGGGGAAATCGGCAATATTTGGGTAACACAATATTTGGGAAAACGCGAATCGGGCCCTTAGTAAATGACCCCCAGTATCTCCAAGAAGCATCAACCTCCTAACAGGTCATTATAGAGCACACGTTTATATCTTGGTACTCGCATAGATCAGTCTTCTAAAGGGTCTCGTAATTAAAGAAGTTTTCCTTTCATTTATAAATTCTATTTTAACTGGATAAAAGGATCTTTATCTGGACACCAACTTCAAAAGAGCAGGAAATTGCGGTTTTAGGAACAAGCCAATGGATGAGTAAGAGGAATATCCAGCAGGTCTCCTGACATCAGAGCCTTTCACTAGTTTTGCATAACTTTGAATGAGACCACACGTTCAGAACGGTCACACAGGACAACTTTTGCAAATGATCGCAGAAGAGCAAATAATTAATAATAATATTAATAAGGAAAACGAGTAGATGACCCATGAACCTGCTCCAGGATGACCCATGAACCTGCTCCAGGATGACCCATGAACCTGCTCCAGGATGACCCATGAACCTGCTCCAGGATGACCCATGAACCTGCTCCAGGATGAGCCGTCATAGTCTAGATACAGGAGGTTCTTCTAAGTTTCGGTTAAGTTGTGGGTATGGTTGTTAATAATGTCGGGGTAGTGGCTGGTGCACACCCCTCTCCACGCCTCAGTCGTTCTCTATCCATTTCCAAAGTTCTCCAGAATAATATGAAGAGCTCTTCTCTCGTTTTCAGGAGGTTCTAGCTCGTCCTCGTCGCATCTCCACAAAGGCACTCACTCCAAAACCATATAATTTTCCAAAATGTCTAAATTATATCCTTGAAGAGCCGGCAGTTCTCTCCTCAACCTGTGATTTCTGCTATAAGTGAATAATTCCTCAGTGAGAGATCAGCCCTTCCTGCTGCGGTAGAGAGTTTCTCATCCTTGAGGTCCACAGGGAACGAGGAGACCGATGTAGTGAGGAGCGTTACTCACTGCTGAGCCGCATTGTGACCGGACTTCCATGTGAATCAGAAGAGAGGACGGTGCGATCACATCCTGCCCCGCTCACCAAGCAGATGCTATGGAAAGGAAAGTAACCGCAGGACGCAGATCATAGTGTACAGAGGGGTCCTTCCGAAAAAAAAAAGCTTTAATAGCTAAAAATAGCCAATAGTCACATACTCACCACCGTCCACTGCTTCCCCTTGGATAATGGCTATCATAAGGCCGAGAGATGTGGTCTTAATCATAATCTTTATTTATATAGCGCCATCATATACCATACAAACAATCATATGGAACAAAAGGAATGAGGACCCTGCTCACAAGAGTCCAAGAGGATGGGGGGTGACACAAGAGGTATAAAATTTTAGGGCGAGGGGCTGAACTGGGCAACATATTCCACTTTATAAGAACACAAGATACAGAAAAGCCCTCGGTTATACCTGGAAACATCCCAACATATCATTCTATTTAGTCATCTTCGTTCCTGTGCTGTATCTATGTAGTAGACCTGGTTCTGGTCCTGCATATTCAGTATGTAGTAATCTTAGTTCCTGTGCTGTATCTATGTAATAGACCTGGTTCTGGTCCTGCATATTCAGTATGTAGTGATCTTAGTTCCTGTGCTGTATCTATGTAGTAGACCTGGTTCTGGTCCTGCATATTCAGTATGTAGTGATCTTAGTTCCTGTGCTGTATCTATGTAATAGACCTGGTTCTGGTCCTGCATATTCAGTATGTAGTGATCTTAGTTCCTGTGCCTTATCTATGTAGTAGACCTGATTCTGGTCCTGCATCTACAGTATGTAGTAATCTTAGTTCCTGTGCCGTATCTATGTAGTAGACCTGGTTCTGGTCCTGTATCTACAGTATGTAGTAATCTTAGTTCCTGTGCCGTATCTATGTAGTAGACCTGGTTCTGGTCCTGTATCTACAGTATGTAGTAATCTTAGTTCCTGTGCCGTATCTATGTAGTAGACCTGGTTCTGGTCCTGTATCTACAGTACGTAGTAATCTTAGTTCCTGTGCCGTATCTATGTAGTAGACCTGGTTCTGGTCCTGTATCTACAGTATGTAGTAATCTTAATTTTGATGCCTTTTGCATGTTCTAAATCTTGAGAAGAAGGTTTAATGTTTTGTTTAGTTTTAGAAAAGGCGATTGATTTGAGATTGTCGGTGGGTCGTCTTTGCCCGTGTGAGGGGTGCAGTCTCTTAAGCCTCTAAAAGACCCATGAACGCCGAAATCAACATCTCCTCAATGTGTATGATGGTGAACGACAGAAAGATTGGGCTTGATGGATTTCATCATGTCCCATTGTTAAGCCCATCAATGACAACGAAGAACTTGCATGCATAGACTGAGCGTGCATGTGGAACAACGTATGGATTGTACGACCGCTATCCACAGAAGCTGCCACCTTCAGGAGCTTCCATCTCCTCCTCCTTTTTGACACTTGACAACATTTCGATTGATCAGACTTAATGAAATCACAAAAAATGTTGTATTATTATGTATCTTCCTATTTTCTCCGTACGGCAAAGTCACAAAAACATTCCTCAAAAACCTAAAAACGAACAAACTGATATCAGCCATCTCCAGCATCGCCGACAGTAATGGACAAGATGAAGGAGAAATGACTCCTTGCTGGCAGATCATGAAGCGTGACGAGCGGACGGGCGAGACACCGGTAATCTATTAGCGGCAGGGAGAGACGCCGGATCATTCCCCCGCCGTGTGCAAGGGACAAGATGATAAATTTACCGCTGATAATCCCCCTCCCCATAATCAGACTCTGAATCTAGTCATTACGCCGGGCATCCGCGGCGGTAGAAGCTTTTTTGAGATGCCGGTAGCTTCTTCCAGCCGACGAGGATTTCTCTCCAGTCTAATAACAAAGCGTCCATTAGATGAGGCGCGAGCGGAGATGATGAATGATCTGTATGGAGCTCGGTGTCTGACCGCCGAGTGTTGTCAGGGCATAAAATAAACTGCGAGCACAACTAGATATGAAGACGCTTATTCCCTAGCGCCGCACTGCCGCAGAGACTACTTAGACGTGCCGGCACTTAGGATTGTGCCCCACTGGGCCACTTTATTACCCCCACACCCCGGGGCTCTAACAGGTGCCAAATGCCAATTTCCCGAAAATACCTTCCATTCAGCTTCGAGGAGTATAACACGTAACCACGAACAGCGATTTTACATCTGGTGATGGAGGTTTTACTTAATATGATAGAAAAACTACAGCGTTCACTCCCGCTTTCTCGGAGCCGGGTATAGATCAGCCTCGGATTTATAAACATACATAAATTAGGATCTTTTCATCATTATTGGGGGCCGAGAAGGATAAAGGTTTTTTGGATTTGCTGAACATCGTGCAGACTGATCCAGCCAGAGATGTTGGGAGAGTTCTGCTCTGAAGCCAATAGAATTGTGAATGAAGCCCAGGCTGTTATCCAGATACTCCTCATGGCTCCTGGTGACATGTACGCATGGCTGGACTGAGCATGGATTATCATTGATTAGAGGCAAATAACGTTGGTCGACTGCCATCACTTCCAAATCCTCCACATACATGAGATCTCTTGTTTCTTTACCACTAGAAAACCTCAGACTACTGTAGCCAGAGGAGGTCACCTCCCTTAGGCTGCGTTCACACACCTCTTGAATCGAGTGCAGTTGCCCTGGGGAAGGGCACTCAATGAGTTTTTCCATCGGGAAAGAGTTCAGCTCTTAACAAGTCCACGAGATGACAAGCTCCTGCACTTGAAACGTGTCAATGTAGCCATAAAGGGAACCTGTAACCAAGCATTTCCACCTATAAACTACCACCACCCTCAACGAAGGAATCAACGAAGAGCCACAAAAATGATAAGGGGTACGGAGGGTCTCAGTTATGAGAAAAGATTAAAACAACTAGATTTATTTAGTCTGGAAAAGAGACGACTACGAGGGGACATGATTAATTTATTTAAATATATGAATGGTCCATTTAAAAAAATATGGTGGAAAGTTGTTTCAGATTAAATCAAATCAAAAGACGAGGGGGCACTGTCTCCGTCTGGAGAAAACAAGGTTTAATCACCAGAGACGACAGGGCTTTTTTACTATGAGAACTGTCAATCTGTGGAATGGCCGAGCTCAGGAGCAGAGCACAGCAGGGACAGCAGAGAGCTTCAAGAAGGGTCTAGATGCCTTTTTACACCTAAACATTATTGATGGTTATGTTTGTTTCTCATAAATGTCTTCCTCATCCAGTCCCTTCCCTTCCTTGGTTGAACTTGATGGACTGGATAGTTGAAAAAAGTAAACCCAAGTTACCGTGTCAAAAGAATTGGGCATGTTGAACTCCAACAGCTCCTTCTCTCCTCGATGAGATAGAGAGACGTTGTGAGGTTTGGTAGATCTTCACAGAAGGTTTGTGGGCGTCTTGAGGGATCGGCCATGTTCAGATCCAATGGCCTGATCCTTCTTTGGCATTTGTCCTAACCCCCCATACATAGGATGTGCCAATTAATGTGAATTGTTTATGATCTTATCTTCTATGTCTACAGTAGGACAGTGTAAGGACATCCACTCCATGCCGATGCACTCCTACACTCGTCGGAGAGCGCTACGTATCTCGAGAGGAAGGTTACCATCACATTCAGTGAGAGAAGCAGAGGAAACGCAACGATCTTAATCATTTCATCTCCATTTGATGTGAATAATTGCTCGGCAATGAGTGGGCGACAAATGACTTCTCCAGCAATCCTCTCCTGTGCAGAGCTCCAGAGCGCGAAACACAATCGCTTCATTCTTCTGCAGGAAGCGAGTGCAGGACGGGCTCTCGGGGAGGTCAAGAGGACAGGGAGTGGGAACCGACACATCATACGGTTACATTACTAAACAATGACGCCACAGTGACCCGAACCAGGAATGTCGTATTCTCCAGTGCGGTCCACACCTTCCCACCGACTGGAGGGACCGTGCAGGCGGACACACATCCCCATACTGTGGTTTCCTATCTGCATTTTCATCTTAACTCAATTTCTACCCAAGATTCCTTCGACAGAGCGGACAGTGTGTGTACAGTCACAGGATACAAAATCTGCACAAATTACTGATGACAGATTGGTCCCTAACAAGCAAGAAAACCATTTGCCTACATTCAAGATCACCAAATAATACACAAAAGTAAACATTTACCTTCACAAATATTGTGCCCAAATGTAACAGAAGAAAAATTCAGCAAATTGTTCCCATTGTTTTGTACTTGCAGCTCCTCTGCAGGCCAGTGCATTTACATCCCGTCTCATGTGCCCATCCCTACCATTTCTTTTTAAAGGGATCTTTTAAAGGCGTCAATGTCTACAAACCTCATTTCACCGAATACTATGATTGGTGGGGTTGAAATGCGCTCAGGTCATTGGGCCACATCCCCTTTCGGTTAATTCCAAAACTTGGAGACCACGAAGGGTGGATAATGAAGGGTTGAGACCCTAAAATCACAGCTGCATAAAGGCTGTAATCCAAACCAACTAACCAGTTTACCTTTAAGGCTGAGAGTCTAACTACAAGTTGGCTACTTAACCCAATTCTCCACACTCAAACACCTTGGCTTGGCCAATAATAATAAATTATTCCTTTCTGTACACAGAACTTGCCAAATCAGTCCCTGTTCCCAGGGCTCACAATCTCATCAACCTACCAGTATGTTTTTTGTAGTGTGGGAGTAAACCGGAAGACACAGAGAGAACATACAAACTCTTTGCAGATGTTGACCTGGATGGCACTTGAACCCAGGACGCTGCAAGGCTGTAATGCTAACCACTGAGCCACCGTGCTGCCGCCCATAAGTATAAATGTGCTCTCAAGTAGGGAAAGAAAAAGAAGCTGCTCCCAAATATCTCTGGTGGCATTGCTTGCTTGAGAATTATGGTGAGACATGCTGTAATCCAACCTGCCCCGACTCCCCTCAGCAGCAAATATCATGAGATATACAGTTTATACGGTTGAAAAAAGACACTTGTCCATCAAGTTCAACCAAGGAAGGGAAGGGATTGCATGAGGAAGGGATTTAGGGGAAACAATTCTATATAACATAACTATCAATATTATTCTTGAAGCTCTCTGCTGTCCCTGCTGTGACCAGCGCCCGAGCTCTCTGCTGTCCCTCCTGTGACCAGCGCCCGAGCTCTCTGCTGTCCCTGCTGTGACCTGCGCCCGAGCTCTCTGCTGTCCCTGCTGTGACCAGCGCCCGAGCTCTCTGCTGTCCCTGCTGTGACCTGCGCCTGAGCTCTTTGCTGTCCCTTCCGTGACCAGCGCCTGAGCTCTCTGCTGTCCCTGCTGTGACCAGCGCCTGAGCTCTCTGCTGTCCCTGCTGTGACCAGCGCCTGAGCTCTCTGCTGTCCCTGCTGTGATCTGTTCCTGAGCCCTCTGCTGTCCCTGCTGTGACCAGCGCCTGAGCCCTCTGCTGTCCCTGCTGTGACCAGCGCCTGAGCTCTCTGCTGTCCCTGCTGTGACCAGCGTCTGAGCTCTCTGCTGTCCCTGCTGTGACCAGCGTCTGAGCTCTCTGCTGTCCCTGCTGTGACCAGCGCCTGAGCTCTCTGCTGTCCCTGCTGTGACCAGCGCCTGAGCTCTCTGCTGTCCCTGCTGTGACCAGCACCTGAGCTCTCTGCTGTCCCTGCTGTGACCAGCACCTGAGCTCTTTGCTGTCCCTGCTGTGACCAGCGCCTGAGCTCTCTGCTGTCCCTGCTGTGCTCTGTGCCTGAGCTCTCTGCTGTTCCTGCTGTGACCAGCGCCTGAGCTCTCTGCTGTCCCTGCTGTGACCAGCGCCTGAGCTCTCTGCTGTCCCTTCCGTGACCAGCGCCTGAGCTCTCTGCTGTCCCTGCTGTGACCAGCGCCTGAGCTCTCTGCTGTCCCTACTATGACCAACACCTGAGCTCTCTGCTGTCCCTGCTGTGACCAGCGCCCGAGCTCTCTGCTGTCCCTGCTGTGACCTGCGCCTGAGCTCTTTGCTGTCCCTTCCGTGACCAGCGCCTGAGCTCTCTGCTGTCCCTGCTGTGACCAGCGCCTGAGCTCTCTGCTGTCCCTGCTGTGACCAGCGCCTGAGCTCTCTGCTGTCCCTGCTGTGACCAGCGCCTGAGCTCGGCTATTCCACAGATTGACAGTTCTCATAGAAAAGAAGCCTCTGTCATATTTTTTGTATGGACCATTCATATATTTATATAAATTAATCATGTCCCCTCGTAGTCGTTTCTTTTCCAGACTAAATAAGTCTCCATGCCCCTTATTTTTGTGGCTCTTCGTTGAACCCTCTCCAGCTCCAGGGCCTTCTTTTTATGGTCCGTTGCCCAAAACTGGCCGGCATATTCCAGGTGAGGCGGAACCAATGCCTTGGTACAGTGCAATATTACATCACTATCCCCAGAGTCTAGACCTCTGATACATGACAAGATCTTGCTGGCTTTAGAGGCAGCTGATTGACATTGTGCTGTTATATAATTTATGATCTAGTAGTCACCCAGGTCCTTCTCAACGAGGGGCTCTCCGAGATTTACTCCCCCAAGGACATATGTTGCCTGTGGATTATTAGCCCCCAGATGCATAACCTTACATTTACCCACATCAAACCTCATTTGCCAAATGTTTTATCTTTAAACATTGCTTTCATATGTCACTTTGTCTCCTGCCGCCAAAATATGGATGTATAAGTAGATGTAGATCCGTCCATCAACATGTAATGTGCAAAATAAGTCAATCCAGAAACGTACAGAAGAGCGACGAACTGTGGGGGGTCATTTGTTGGGCGTCGCAAATTGAGTTTTCGGATTATTTTACATCATGTTAAGAGGAGTTTGATAAGATGTAGAGTTATTACTACGACCTTCATGATGTGTGAGCACATAGATGAGCCCTCGATGGGGTGGCCTACGCTCTGTCATTACACTAGACTCAGTGATGGAGGGGACGGCTTCAGGGGAAATTCACAGACTAAGTAGCCGCTCCCAGCAGGGAAGAGACAGCCGATCGATTACTGAAGCCTCGGCCCGTTTTAAGAGCTCTATCATGCGGCGATAAATGGTCTCCATGGGCTGCGGCTTCCTCCAATATGGGAAGGAGCGGACGCTAATGTAACAGGACAGACGATCGAGTAAGTAAAGAGAGGTTTGTAATTAAACACAACGACCCAAAATCCAGCCTAATATTTTATACATTTCGGATAAGGGTTTGGGCTGAGTGCCCGCTCTGACGAGTCCATCGCCACCTCCGCAGGGATCCGCTATAATCCGCATTCAACAGTGAAAGAATTTCCAAAACTCTGCCGAGAGCTTATGTCCGGGCAAATTCTAGGACACCAAATACTAAGGCGATGTTCACACATGGCAAATACCACGGCAGGAAACCTGCTCAGTATAAGGTCAGCTTTATAAGAGCTCCTACTTGTTCTGGCTTATATGGCTATTACACTGTCTCCTCCTCCCCTGCTCTCTCAGCACTTACCCCTTCCCTCTGCCCAGTATAATCTCAAAGTGTACGAAGGGGAAGTGCTTCTGCACAGTGTATAACAAATATAACCTTATTACGCTTGATTTTGATCTGATTTTGATACCCCTAAATGGCATTTTTCTTCCTTTGCAAACAAGTCTGTGGGAGCCCCTCCCGCTGCAGCCAGTTATCTCGCCGCCCCTCCCGCTGCAGCCAGTTATCTCGCCGCCGCTCCCGCTGCAGCCAGTTATCTCGCCGCCGCTCCCGCTGCAGCCAGTTATCTCGCCGCCCCTCCCGCTGCAGCCAGTTATCTCGCCGCCGCTCCCGCTGCAGCCAGTTATCTCGCCGCCGCTCCCGCTGCAGCCAGTTATCTCGCCGCCGCTCCCGCTGCAGCCAGTTATCTCGCCGCCGCTCCCGCTGCAGCCAGTTATCTCGCCGCCGCTCCCGCTGCAGCCAGTTATCTCGCCGCCGCTCCCGCTGCAGCCAGTTATCTCGCCGCCGCTCCCGCTGCAGCCAGTTATCTCGCCGCCGCTCCCGCTGCAGCCAGTTATCTCGCCGCCGCTCCCGCTGCAGCCAGTTATCTCGCCGCCGCTCCCGCTGCAGCCAGTTATCTCGCCGCCGCTCCCGCTGCAGCCAGTTATCTCGCCGCCGCTCCCGCTGCAGCCAGTTATCTCGCCGCCGCTCCCGCTGCAGCCAGTTATCTCGCCGCCGCTCCCGCTGCAGCCAGTTATCTCGCCGCCGCTCCCGCTGCAGCCAGTTATCTCACAGCCCCTCCCGCTGCAGCCAGTTATCTCACAGCCGCTCCTGCTGCAGCCAGTTATCTCACAGCCCCTCCTGCTGCAGCCAGTTATCTCGCCGCCCCTCCTGCTGCAGCCAGTTATCTCGCCGCCCCTCCTGCTGCAGCCAGTTATCTCACAGCCGCTCCTGCTGCAGCCAGTTATCTCACAGCCCCTCCTGCTACAGCCAGTTATCTCACAGCAAAACACTTTCAGTAGCAGAGAAAGAATATTCACTTACCTATTAAACAAGTGATACTGTAGCAGATCCCTTACATGCTCCAAAACTGCAAAGAGCACATTAATTTCCAATGTAGACCACAATTTGGCTGTTCTGACGCCTCCGGGGTGGATGTCTCCCTACAATCTGCATGGGGGCCGTCAGACATGCTCAGTGCCCGCCGTCAGGGCAAACAAGGATCCATCGGTGCCGTGTTACAACCTGTCTGGGTCTTTGTTTTGAATGGAGCCGTTCATTCCACTTCCTAATATCCAAGTGCAGATTCAGCGAGGAAGAATTAACACTTTCACAGCTGTCACAAGACTTTCTTTCTCCAACAATATACATGGGAAAACTTTGCTAAGTTTGCGTTTGGAAACTATTTCTTAAGTAAACCGAAACGTGAAAGTTCCTCTGCAAATATCCTGCTGGCACCTGGACCCGACTCCTACATCCTTTATTATTGTATCCAATGAGACGGCTGGCCGCAAGAACCAGAACGGGGCTGGGTGAAACTAGGACTCAACCCCACCTAAATAATCCACCCGTCCCCTAGTGAGAGACACAAACAGAAGTCCTCGAATTTCCTGCCATTTTTGGCTTTCCCCCCTAGTAACAACAGGCGTCTAGCAATAACTTTACAATCCATAAGTCGGTCACTTCTTGTTTCCATCCAGAATACAAAGGGTTAAGCCATTCGATCCTCCATAAAGTGAGACAATACAAAACGCTGTAACCCTAGAGGATCCGGACACATGCAGCTATAGACATTACACTGCTTGGAGATGGCGGCCCCACAAGGGGAACGAGAGTGGGAAAACCGGCTCTACCGGCGCTCCATTCAACGTAGGACACAGATGGCCATCCCAAAAGTGCCATAGAGGTGCCATAAGTGCGCCATCCAATGCTACAGGACACAGAAGGGTCACTGGAGAATGTCATAGAGGTGCCATCAGTGCACCACTGCTCCATTCCATGACATTGGAAACAGATGGGCACCCTGAAAGTGCCATAGAGGTGCCATAAGTGCTCCATTCAATGCAGGACACAGATGGCCATCCCAAAAGTGCCATAGAGGTGCCATAAGTGCACCACTGCTCCATTCCATGACATTGGAAACAGATGGGCACCCTGAAAGTGCCATAGAGGTGCCATAAGTGCTCCATTCAATGCAGGACACAGATGGCCATCCCAAAAGTGCCATAGAGGTGTTGTCAGAGCACCACTGCTCCATTCCATGACATTGGAAACAGATGCCCCCCCCTGAAAGTGCCATGGAGGTGCCAACAGTGCACCACTGCTCCATTCAATGCAGGACACAGATGGCCATCCCAAAAGTGCCATACAGGTGGTGCCATCCGTGCTCAATTCAATGCTGCGGGAGAATGATGGCTATCCCAAAAGTGCCATGGAAGTGCCATTAGTGCTCCAGGACACAGATGGGCCTCTGGAAAATACTGTAAAAGGTGCCATCAGTGCACTGCTCCTTAATTCAATGACACGGAATACAGATGGCCATCCCAAAAATGCCATAGAGGTGCCATCAGTGCTCCATTCAATGCTACGGGACACAGACATAAATATTTAACAACTGGCAAAGAGAGGGTTAAAGTTTTAAGAAGCTAAAGAAGAAGTTATAACTATGGGCTGATCTATAGTTATTGGTAATACAGGGGATCGATACACCAGGAGTCGGCTCCTCATGTACATAATGCACAGCACACGAATATCCGCCTTAGTGTAGCTTAATTCATCCGAATGTCAGATCCCTGGGAAAGCTGGGTAGTAACTCGTGCTCAGACTGTAAAGCCGACTGCATAATGCATCCAACTTTTCCTAAACTAACCGCTATGATGCGGAATATCAGAGAAGAAGAGACTGAAAAAGGGTTAAACTGCGGTAGAATCCAGGGATTCATTGGAGTTGTTTAACCCTTAATTAGCACTGGCCTGACTTCTATAGACGTGACATGTGATCACAGGTCAATGCATTTTGAGGGTACAGGAAGGGTTAACCCCAGCGCCGTCCCCGGATTGCGAGTCTCTCTGATTACATATTAAACACAGGAGCGAGAAGAGGAAAAACCAGCCGAACCTGCAGCGGCGCTCACCAAAATATCAGATACTCAGAGCAGGCGCATGGAGGAGGAACGCGGAGGTGAGGAGAAGGTTACAACAACACACACAGCCTTCCTGTCCCAAGGTCACCTGCCTGGCTTACCTGCCAAGGCTACACCACTTAACCCTAAAAAGACAATAACACCCAACTTTTCCAGAGTCCTGAACGATAATGAACTTTTGCACTAAGTTTGCGGTGCTTTATAAAAGTTCTAAGACTCTGAGAAGAGGCCGAGCAGCCTCCCCCCAAAAACTTCACAAATGCAGGTGTTTTCCAGAAACAGCGCCACACCTGTCCACAGGCTGAATGTGATATTGCAGCCCAACCTCATTCACGACAACGTACACACAGGGGAGGCGCCATTTTCCTATGAAATCCATTTATAGAAATTGTCGGGCCCTAGAAGCCAAGATTTTCGGCTATTTTTAGCTCCAGTCTATTAGGACAGATCTGTGACTGTGGAATGACTAGAGGAAGTATGAGGTAGTCAAAGACACGCCTCCTGTGACATCATTGTTTCAGACCGCTGCTCTGTGCCTCCCTCTGCAGCTCTGCCTCCTCTGATTTGCTGCCCGACACATGCCCACCACACGCTTACAGGGAAATCTACCACCAAAATCCATCATCATGAACCAGGAGCACTTACTCATAGATCCAGGCACCGGGACTGTGAATAGTTTTTGTTATCCAAGGCCTCCTTCCTTCTAAAATCAATGTTAAAAATTATGCTAATGGGACAGAAGGGCTAAAGGGGGCATCACCACAGCCCGTCCATGCTGTAGCTTCACTGGCTGTTACACTGTGCAGGAGCACTTCCTCCTCCTACTGTGTGCTGAAACTTCCTGTGCTGCAGTGAGATCAGGCAGAGGGAGGAGGAGGAGGAGGAGGAGGAGGAGGAGGAGGAGGAGGAGGAGGAGGAGGAGTGCTGAGGAAGCAGAGGGGAGGAGACAGTGTAACAGCCTCTGAATCTGGAAAATGGAAGGGCTCTGGTAAATCTTAGAGATTATAATTTTAAAAGTTGATTTTATTAGGCAGGAGGCTGTGGGAACATAAGAAGATTATCACAGTCCCGATGCCTGGCAGCAGAGGTTTTCTCTTACAGATGGAACAACAAGCAGAAAATTACATCCTTGCACATCGCCATCATCCAGCGCCGTAACTTCTACCAAAATGTATCCCATTTCCTCACCTGCAAATTCCAAAATCATCTCCACTTGGTGCTTTTTTTCCCCCAATTTTCTTTATATAACATAAAAGCTGACAATCCCCCCCCCTCTCCTGACTGATCATCACAAAGTCATAATCACAAGCAAAACTAATTCTGTGGTCCGGTATCTAAAATCAGGACCCCGCTGCGGTCCTCGGTAAATGGCTGCGGAACGGGTCCCTCTGTGGTCTCCCCTCAGCCCCCGGGGGGATCCTTGCATCTAGTCGTCACGTTCCGATCTCTTCTATTTCTTGCAATGTTGAGTAACTTCACAGAAACTCTTTGGGGGGGGGGGGGGGATGGAGTTTTGCGATGAGCCCCTAAGGGCAGAGATTTAGTAAAAACAGTGAAATACCTTAAATATTCCGGGTGTTGTGGACACATTCCACGCGCTCATCTCCATGCAGGTGGAAAGCTCTCGGAGAGACTACTATGGAGGAGACGTATAGAGGATTCTGCCTTGTGCTGTGACTGCGATCCGGCTGATATCATCTGTTTGGGCATACCCCCCCCCCCCAGCAACATGGCCGCCTTACTATCACCCGTCTTCAATCACATGCCGGCGGCCAATGCTTGCGGCAAGCAACACAGTCCAAAACAACACAGTCCAAAAATTATAATAGTTTTTTCCTCCATCCAGTATCTGAAGAGATATATATATATACACACACACACAAAGCTTATGGCTGCCGTCCCTGCACCGGGATCCAGAGTCCTCATAGAAGGGATGATCCCTGGTTTTGGCAGTAAGTCACCCCTGCGGCTTTGTGCACCCTGCATACGCCAGGCCCAGAGATTTGCTAGCACTGAAAGGGTGCCCGAGCCGCGGAGGGTGGAGGCACCGACTGACTCAGACGTACATCCTGCTGCTCACAGGGAGAACAAGGACACCATAGTGCAGCCACACGTAGTCAGGAATGTAACCAGGACACACACGGGTGCTCCACCATGTACAGAAGACAGGTAGCATCTAGTCTAGGGACGTGTTCACACTTACCTCCTGCATCTAGTCTAGGGACGTGTTCACACTTACCTCCTGCATCTAGTCTAGGGACGTGTTCACACTTACCTCCTGCATCCAGTCTAGGGACGTGTTCACACTTACCCCCTGCATCTAGTCTAGGGACGTGTTCACACTTACCTCCTGCATCTAGTCTAGGGACATGTTCACACTTACCCCCTGCATCCAGTCTAGGGACGTGTTCACACTTACATCCTGCAAGCTCCTTGCATATTCCCTATAGGAGGCACTAGAGAAATGTAACCTCTTCCAAAAATATGCAGCTGGCTGTGTCCCGAGCGAGCCTCGGATCTGGCACAGGACCTCTGTCTAGGCTAGAAGGTCTACCCGCTACCCCCTAACTATACTTTGATGATTTTGGGAAGAAGCTGAATCGGCTTAGAGTTGACCCATCGGTCCGCACTGCCCCACCAGAGCTCCAGAGGCTCCTCCCGAGGGCCCAGACTAACCCAAAAAGACCCTCACAAGTACAGAAGAAGAATCCTCCCTTTGGGAGCTACTAGGATTTCTTCCCTAGGGGTTCGAGGACCTCCGGGACATCAGTCGGACACTGGGGCCACAGGTCACTTGGATCAGGATTTCCGGCAACTCCACATAAAAGGCCACTGTACGAGGTAGAACATTTCTAGCAAAAACGTAGCCTTCCGGAATCACGTAGGAGGGGCAGTTTTTGGGGTCAAAGCCAAAACACAAAACGGATCCAGCAGAAACAAGTCACATTTTTCATCTTCTCAATCCACCTCTGACTTTGTCTCCAAAAACTGCACCTAAACCTAAACCCGTCTGTGTATTTCAAGTCTTCCATTCTACTGGCCCAAACGTTACGGTTCTGGAATATAATTTTAACGCTTGAGAATCAGCCTGGATTTTTGGGGGGGAACCTGGAGCCAGGATTCCATATTCTTGGATCTTGGACATCACACCATAAAAAAGAAAAACAAAAACTTGCTATATCCGGAACCTGTGATCCCCCCTCTTGGCCTGATGCCTTATAAATCAGATTTTTCTATACGTAGGTGGAAACTGCTACATAGTCTCCAGAACTTTAACCCTCTGTAGTTCTGCCTGGGGTCTCTGTTATGACCCCATAACAGTGTCTCCCCATGTATAATCTCCCCTATCGGTCCCCGCCACCCGGTAGGCCTCCTCCTGGACAGTCACATAGTGTAAGGAGCGCTGCACTATATAAGTCACTTCATGCGCAGCTGCCAGGGGGGGGGGGACCGCTGCGTCTCCGTGCAATAAAAACAAGCGGCTTTGAAATTCTGTCTTGAAAGAGAGACCCAGGGATTAGGGGGACAAAGAGCTATTAATGTAGCATATGACACCCGTCACCCTGATATGCACTAGAAACGCACGGGGGGAACTGGTGCCGGTCATAAAGACAAACCCCCAGCCCTCCTTTCAGACGGATCCATGTTATTTGAGGCCCTTCTTGGAAAGCCCGGAGTTGGGAACGTTGAGACAAAGCTTCATTGTGAGCAAGACGTGGGGGGAGGAAGTGGATCCGTGTCAAATAATTGACTGTTTGACAATCCCTTTTCTTGCAGTGGAAATGACTGAAGTCCTAAAGCAAACAGAGAAAAAAACCTGCAAGTCCTAAACTTATGGATTGTGACAATTGTAGTTACTGTAATTTTTCTTTTTTTTCCTCCCCCCAAACAAAACAAAACAAGTCTTTCCGGATACAAAAGTTTTGTTAACAAAGAGGCAACAACAGAGAACAGACAAATGCCATTAGGACTGCACAATCTAAGGACAGGCACCCTCCGGCAAGCCGCCCGCCCCGCGGACAGGCACCCTCCGGCAAGCCGCCCGCCCCGCGGACAGGCACCCTCCGGCAAGCCGCCCGCCCCGCGGACAGGCACCCTCCGGCAAGCCGCCCGCCCCGCGGACAGGCACCCTCCGGCAAGCCGCCCGCCCCGCGGACAGGCACCCTCCGGCAAGCCGCCCGCCCCGCGGACAGGCACCCTCCGGCAAGCCGCCCGCCCCGCGGACAGGCACCCTCCGGCAAGCCGCCCGCCCCGCGGACAGGCACCCTCCGGCAAGCCGCCCGCCCCGCGGACAGGCACCCTCCGGCAAGCCGACCGCCCCGCGGACAGGCACCCTCCGGCAAGCCGACCGCCCCGCGGACAGGCACCCTCCGGCAAGCCGACCGCCCCGCGGACAGGCACCCTCCGGCAAGCCGACCGCCCCGCGGACAGGCACCCTCCGGCAAGCCGACCGCCCCGCGGACAGGCACCCTCCGGCAAGCCGACCGCCCCGCGGACAGGCACCCTCCGGCAAGCCGACCGCCCCGCGGACAGGCACCCTCCGGCAAGCCGACCGCCCCGCGGACAGGCACCCTCCGGCAAGCCGACCGCCCCGCGGACAGGCACCCTCCGGCAAGCCGACCGCCCCGCGGACAGGCACCCTCCGGCAAGCCGACCGCCCCGCGGACAGGCACCCTCCGGCAAGCTGACCGCCCCGCGGACAGGCACCCTCCGAAAACCTTAAAGCTCTAATAACTTGCATGCTCTAGGGACACGCACAATCGAACAACCTGCATTCTCTATGGACAGGCACTCAACATTCTGCATTATCTGCGGACATGCATCCTCTGACAACCTGCACATTCTATGGACATGTGTTTTTATCCATTGACCTCTACCAGAGCACAATCACTGTTGACTGAGAATATGAAACGCACGTAATGCTCCTTATACGCCTTAGATAACCATTAGCTGACAATAACTCTTCCTATCCGCTCCCATATACATGTACACTCATCTCGGTGGAGCATGCACGCGTTTTCAATGCAGAGAATGGAGCCAGCTGGATACAAGCATCTGTAGCAGCGGATAATCTCCATGTATAGTAGGTAGGCTGCCCCTGCATTGGCCATCAGGGAGTGGAGGGCCCCTCTAAGCACCCACCTTGTGTGTCAGTCTACAGCAGCTATTGCCCTCTATTCTTGGTTTACATCACGAGTATCACATGAGTATCGAACACACGATTATCAGTGTTATTTCCACGGCTGCAGACTGTGTAATCCTCTTGGAATCGCTCCAGAGATGAAGTTTACTTCCAACCTGTGACCTCTCCAGCTTCTGTACAGCTGCGGGGACATGCTGGGACCTGTAGTTAGACCTCAGTTGGAAATCTAAAACTCGTGCCAAAAACGTCCACTGAAACACAATAAAAGGGGTCGCTCTGTTGCTGCCCCTTTAATTACACAATGTGCCAAGATGTAATTTTGCTCATAATCATCTGGAAATCGTGCGTTCGCATCATCACCCAGATGACTAAGAAACAAAAAAACACCGAATAGTGTCGGAGAAGTCGCCTCATCTTCTGCAGATTCCCAGGTTTCTATGGAGCTTTGTGCGTCTATCACTCTTTAGGATCCCATGGAACAATGTAACGACTCGTCATTCCCAGACGGAACCTTCCTGGATTCTTATAATCGGATGTTTCACTTCCTCTGAATCGAGCCCTGGGGAATGTACTGGAACTGGGTAAGTGAGAAATAAGGGTCCTTAGAGGTCAAAGAAATTGTGCCCTGGAGACCAAATAACCTCTGGAAATAAAAACCTACCAGAACAAAGCCTCTACTTATTGACAAATCCAAGAGCATTGGGGCAGATTGCATTCAGGGTCTATGGCAGCGATGGAAGTAGCCGAGCGCTGTGCTCAGCTGTCTCTGGTGGTGCCATAGGGCGCATGTGCACACAGCTGCTCTACTTACTTGTTCAGATCAAGAGAACAGGGATCCGCTGTACCCCAAATGTATAGATTTGTAGGTTGAGCATGTGAATTTCAGTTCCATTTACGGTCTATGGCACTAATGGAAGTAGCCGAGCGCTGCGCTCAGCTGTGTCTGGTGGTGCCATAGGGGGCATGTGCAACCAGCTGCTCTATTCATTTAGAAGTACTTGCTCAGACCCAGACGAGGGGTCCGCTGTCCCCGAAATTAATAGAGAATGCACGCTGCCCTTCCATTCACCGTCTATGATGGAAGTAACTGAGCGCTCAGCTGTCTCTGGCAGTGCCATAGGGGGCATGGCTACTGGAGATATCTGCACAGATGAAGACGGGGGGAGCTTGGCTCTCCACTCACTGTCTATAGTACTGCTGAAAGTAGACAAATACTGCGTCCAGCCATCTACGTAAGTGCCATAGGACGCATGTGCCACCAGGTGCTATATTCATATCCCAAATTAATCAACTGGTAGGCTGAGCATGCACGTGCCGTTCCTGTGACTGAAGGAGTAGCCCAGTACTGGGTGCAGCCATCTTCATGTGCAATCAGCTGCTCTACTCATTTAGGGTACGACCCTTCCTGCTCTCAAGACCCCACAACCGGGGACTCCCACCAATCAGTAAGTTGTCCCCTCTACATAGTATAGAAAAAATAATGAAGCAACTCATTGAGTAATTGGCGACAACTCGAGGGCCTATTTGATATTTTTGATAGAGACTTAAGTATCTGCCTACACAGAAGAAGCAAAGGCTCGACCTCTACATAAGGGACACAAGTGGAGCCTCAGGGGCTCCACAGCGCACAATAAGCCCCTATAGTAACAGAAGCGCCCACTGTCCTCTCCTCCAGCAGAGAACATTCAATCTCCTCCGCTAATGGTTTTATATTCTCTCCTCCGAGCAGCGACAATCTCGCTAAAAAAAAAAAATCCTTTAATCCAAAGTGTGGATTACTCAAACCACGTAAAGCCGGCGCCGAGCGCAGTACAGACACAACGCAGCTTTATTTATACAGACACATTATTTTCTTTTGCACGTTACAGAAATTGGCTCGTCAGTGGGAGGAAAAAAAAAAATTATATAGAAAAAAATTTAACGAGTGGAAAAATATGACGGCTCTGCATGGCTCCGCCTCCTCCGGATTAGTGAGCGTATACTCGTCTATCCAGCAGATAAATCTGCAGGTCTCGAAGAAACCTACTGCATCACCAGCTGCAGTAACCCGGCGTGGCCACTACACAGAGAATGGCGCTGCGCTAACACCTGCGTTCCCTTAGATTGGGCGCCCGTGGTTGCTGTGAAGTACTGGGGACGGGTGCTGAACCCCGACCTGTGATACCACGAGAATGAAACATAAATCTGCACTCACATTTAGGTTCCCTTAATCCTTCTTCAGGGGCGTCTCAAGCCGCCATCCACGTGTAATCCTCCGGCTCAGATCCAAGGTGGGGAAGTGCGGATAAGGCAACAATGGGATTTCTGTATCTGCAGATAGAAAGATGGATATTCACTGTACAGTACGGGAAAGACAACACAATCTCTACACATCCGACAGGGCGGCGCACCGGCCCGATTTATCATCATCCGCGTGCCCGACAACCGCGCCAACCACAGGCGCCTGCAGCCCATCTCAATTTCAACCCAGGCCATAAGTCATGGCGGCCGGTGCAAGGCGCTGCAAAGGGATGACGACCGAAACAGAGACAACGCGTCTACGAGCGTTCTGACGACATAACCTGACGAATACGTGTAACTAAGGGAAGCGGCTTCATGAAAAACCCACCTCAGTCCTCAATGATAACTTCTGCCGGCCCTACGACAACCACAAACGTCACCGGCGGTTTTTCCACTGCGGCGACACACGTTTTTCCATCACCGAGATCCCTATGATACGCTCAGTAATACATAATACACAACGTCACCCCTAGAACATAAATCTGCAGCATGTGCACCCCCTTCATAAAACCTCAACTACCAGTCATGTGATATAAAATACAGGGGTTACGAAATTATAGGTTTACATTGTGCTCCTTACAGTCCCGATCCCTGCTGCACCCTACTTCCTGCGTGACGGAGCCTCCGCTGCACCCTACTTCTTGCGTGACGGAGCCTCCGCTGCACCCTACTTCTTATGTGACGGAGTCCCCCTGCACCCTACTTCCTATGTGACGGAGTCCCCCTGCACCCTACTTCCTATGTGACGGAGTCCCCCTGCACCCTACTTCCTATGTGACGGAGTCCCCCTGCACCCTACTTCCTATGTGACGGAGTCCCCCTGCACCCTACTTCCTATGTGACGGAGTCCCCCTGCACCCTACTTCCTATGTGACGGAGTCCCCCTGCACCCTACTTCCTATGTGACGGAGTCCCCCTGCACCCTACTTCCTATGTGACGGAGTCCCCCTGCACCCTACTTCCTATGTGACGGAGTCCCCCTGCACCCTACTTCCTATGTGACGGAGTCCCCCTGCACCCTACTTCCTATGTGACGGAGTCCCCCTGCACCCTACTTCCTATGTGACGGAGTCCCCCTGCACCCTACTTCCTAAATCCAAGAACGCGGAATTTATTCATCGTTTGATTGACCTATTCATACAAACAACCAGCACAAGAAATGCTCTCATGTCCACGGACGCCCAACGATAAAACATTTATGGACTAAAAGTTAACGAAAAGCCATTAATCTTAATCCCTAATCCATTATTTACACCCGTGGTCTCCAAGCTCCCCCCCCCCCCCCAGCCTATCACACGCGTAACGCGAGGAGCGGTGGTGAAATTGTGAAGAGGACGAGTTGGGCATCTCAGCATCTAAACTACAGTACCGCACATCGCCTCAGTATAGGAGTGGCGCTGTTTTTGTAAGAATGAAGCTACGTTATTCAATATTGTACAATATATTGCAAGTGCACAAATACGTTACGGCTTCCAGTATCAACATTTCCAAAGACGTCCGATCTTCCTACATATTTGCTGCTACACAGGAACACCAGAGCTGTATCCAGGGTGACGTTCCCAGTGGGATAGGATGAGGAATCATCACACGGCGCGTCTCCAGGAGGTCAAACCATGACGTCCATTATCCCGTAGCTCCCTATTGTTACCCAGCACTGACGTATCGAATCCTTCAATGGTTACGGGAGGATTTCATTGCAGAATTCTCCTAAATTATTCAAGGCGACCGTATGAACTTTGCTGGTTGCCGTACGACATTCCCCATTGCCTGCGGTACCGCGCAGCGTCCGTCCCCTGCCCCTGTAAAATATTTATACTGCGTGCCGCTGTGCCCAGGAGATGAACATCAACTTCAGCATGACATCACTTTATGGCGGGTGATGTAATTTCATAAGCTCCGCCCCAGCAGCATGCGGAGAGACGGGAAAGAGCTGGCACAGCAGGACCTGCTCCGAAATGGCTATTAAATGCGGGCGCCATAGGATGAACGTAAAGCGGCCCCCAGGGAGCTGCAACGACGCTGCTGCTACCGCCTGTATCCCTTCACCCGCTGATTAATATATAGTGAAGCGTGGTCCAGTAATAAGCACGTCGGATGCTCCGGCCATAAATCATAGCTATCCGTAGGATATCCGAGCAAAGCAAACACAGGATTGGGGGGGGGGGGGTGCTACGGAAACTCTGCGCTGCTATAACAGGTAGTATCGCTGCTGTATAATACTCAGTGTGCTGCAGTATGGAGTAATCCTGCAGCACCATGCCCCACACATACAAGTGTCATACACACGCATCAGCCCTACCTGCCATTCCATAGGATCCGTCCTCTCCCTGGATATCCAGTCCGGTGAATGAGAGGAGGCAGCGGAGCCGTGGGCTGCCTAGTAATACTACCATCCTCGTCTGCTGAATACTAAGTGGGATCAGATCCCCCTCCCACACACACAGCAGACAATGCACGACTTCTACACGTTACAGCTGCGCCTGGAAAGCGCATGGACGGGGCTGCCCACCGCCAGGACGGCTATAATGGGCTGCCGGATAAGTCCCAGGTAAGTTTAATAGGTTCAGGGAGCGATCCGACACGGGAAGAAAGTGATCTAATGAGGGGGGGAGGGGAATTTAAAGGGGCAGGCCATGCTTAAAGGACACCGCTACAACCTTATAAGTTATGACTTAAAGGTCGTGTCCATTTTAACAACCTGTTGTTTTTTATTATTGCAACAATTCTGCAACAATTCTGCAAGATTTCATTTATTTGTAGTCTGTTACTATGGAGACGCATAACAAAATAAGTCGTCTGATATCTTCTTCTGTCTGTCCTGGCAAATGTGCATTGTACAGGACAAATGCGACACAGATAATAATAATAATAATTCTTTATATAGCGCACACAGATTACGCAGCGCTGCATGACCAATCAGTCCCTGTCTCCAATGGGGCTCACAATCTAATCAACTACCAGTCTGTTCTGGAGTGTGGGAGGAAACTGGAGGACCCAAAGGAAACTCACACAAACACAAGAACATACAAACTCTTTGCAGATGTTGACCTGAGTGGGACCCAGGACTCCAGCACTGCAAGGCAGAAGTGCTACTCACTCATCCACCGTATACTATACAAGATTCATGCGCTGTCTATAAGGTGCACCATGTGCAGGGAGTGGCTGCTGCGCATGCTCGGCCAACACTATATCCTATGGTGAGTCCCAGAATCCCAGGTCCCTTCTTATGGGTCTCGGTTCTGATGGCTGCAGGAGCCCGAGCAGTCAAATGCGCGCCCCCCCCCCCCCCCCCCCCATACTAATTCAATCCGATGGAATCTACTCTAACCAGGAGGGTGGACTTTCCATTTATTTTGCAGGTTCCCGCTGTAGATTTCACCAGCAGTATTGCATGATTCTAAAGACTTGCTCACTAAAGGGAACCTGTCATCAGTTTTGACCATGATAAAATGAAGACAGTGTTCAGTATAGGCCCTGGAGATCCATGCAGCCTCTGCGCGTGCAGTGCATAGCAACAGGACCGTAAACAATTCATTTTTATTAATTTATTTTTTTAATCCAGGTTTGCAGCTCTACAAGTGCTTTGGGCGGGTCTTCAAAGGAAATCTACCACCAGGATGCAGGATTGTAAACCAAGCACACTGACTTACTGGTGTGCGTCCCCTCTGGCAGGATCCTGTAAGTGCGCTTTTCATCCTGGTGGTAGATTTCCTTTAAAGGGAACCTGTCAGCATAGCACCACACTATAAACCCCTCACAGGACCTTCTAGATGACTGTCATTGTATTTTCATTGTTCCTTTGTGTTTTATGTCGGTCCCAAAAATACTTATTCAGCCACACGTACCTTGACACAGCCGCCTGTTCATGTCACTGCGCTCGGTGTTTGAAAACTCAGCGCATGTTTGAGCAGGATGTATGGTGCTGGGTAGGTCTGAGAGCTGGCTGGCCATGCTTCGACGTGCGCATGCGCAGAGTTTACAACATGAGCGCATTGAAGTGAACCGGGGGGCAGTGCCAAGGGACGTGTGGGGTTTTCCGGGCACAGCCGCTGTGAGGGGTCGGGAAAGGACTTGACTGGTCTCCCGCCTCCTTGACTGCATCGATCAGAGATTTACTGGGCTGAATAAAAGTGTTTTTTGGGTCGAAGCTGCAATGTACAGAATACACAAAGGAACCATGAAAATACACGGCGACAGGTTCCCTTTAAGCCAATCAAAACCAGCGCCTACTAACTGTGGGGAGGGGCTAAAGAGCAGCACAGGGCAGCACTACAGACATGGGGGAGGGGCTAAAGAGCAGCACTACAGACATGGGGGAGGGGCTAAAGAGCAGCACTACAGACATGGGGGAGGGGCTAAAGAGCAGCACTACAGACATGGGGGAGGGGCTAAAGAGCAGCACTACAGACATGGGGGAGGGGCTAAAGAGCAGCACAGGGCAGCTCTACAGACATAGGGGTTACTCATCCGCACTGTGTAAAATTGGCTTTTGTACTTGAATCCAATCTACAGGTGAAGCTCAAAATCTGAATGTAATAGACGCGGCTTCATTGCAAATTTGGGGCAGTTGTTTCTGGGGATTCACATGGGGTCTCGAGCACTCTCAGGCCGCGTTCACATGTGGCAATTTACATGGAGTTTTAAGATGCAATACATTTGCGCACATATTCTGTACATCTGTTGTATTGCGTTTGAACGCAACCCGAGGCCTCGTTCATATTTTGCCTCTAAATTGAGTTTAGAAACAATGTATTTCTTTTACAGAGCGTTTACATTCCATTTACATTGTGTTAATGAGTTTACAAACCATTTACTCAATGTTAGCACAATGTACCGGTAAATGCAATGTGTGAACAGCGCCATGACGGCAGCAGACTAGATGCTCCCATATTTGTACTGGTGTCCTGACTGAGAGTGCATGTACTTACGAGAGTGTTATCGGAGGAATAAGCTGTGGTCAAGGGATTGGGCATATTGAATAAAACATGACCGATCCAACCACATGCCACTAAAGCAGAACTGGTACACCCCCACATTACATACCATCCAGATATCCTACATACAGGAAACCCCCTAAGGCTGTATTCACACAAGGTAATAAACGTGGCTCTCATACAAATCTGTGGCACCTTTTCGTGGACCTTTGTATAGAGATTTCATACACGTCCGGCAGATGTGACCTGCCCCATCCAGTGCTCTATAGACATTGTCTCCACTTACCATGATAGATTGCAAGCTTTTTGGACAACACATGATCCCAATCCTCTACCTTCTCCCGGGATATAGAGCAGCTGGTAGATCGGAATATCAGGAAGCAGCAGAGAAGGAGCCCACGCACAGGCGGCCACAGAACAACCCCACGCTGCCAGCAAGGTAGGTGCCATGTGCACAGCAGAAGCAAGGGCCGTGCCAAGTACTAGGGGTGCTCAGGGGCGTCCAGAGACCTCCCCAACACATCCAATATTCTGCAATACACAAACTACAGCATCTCCCAACACCGGGAAACCTCAGATTCTGCCTTATCCGGAGTCTCATCTTACATCTCACGGACATCAAAGAGTCCGACACGTAATCCTACAGCAGATCGAGTGTCACTCCTTGTGTCACTCCTTGTTTTTGGAGGATAATCTGCCTAGGGAAATACTTAGAGAGGAGGTAACCCGCACCTTCCCCAAAATACAGATCAAAAGAACCCATTCCTCCTGACCCAACCATACACAGGCAGAGTAGCAGAGTGTGCATGTGCTCTACATTGGGAGAAGGGAGTGAGCCGCTGTCAGACCTTATAATGGTTCCTTATGTCGCTGGAGCGCATCAAAAATTCAACATATCCAAAATGTCCGTGCACCCAGCATTTGCCATTGAGAGAGTCAGGGGGCCCCAAACTTACTGTCCGGGTGTCCTAGGGGGGTCCGCTTAAAGGAAATCACAATCAAGCATGAATAAACCAGGAACACTTAGGCTACATTCCAGCTGTACCGTAGTCCAATCTTTTCCCCAGGTACGGAACACATGTGCCGCACCGTACCGCTCCATACTGCTCCGTGCGCCCATTGCCAGCCTATGGGGGACGTATATAGTCCCCCAGCGGCCGTGTGAATGAGGCCTTACTTGTAGCTCCAGGCACTGTGACTGTGCTTAGAATGTTATATTTCTTATCCATGGTCTCCTTCCTTCTAAAATCAACTTCAAAAGTTATGCTAATGAGCCAGAAAGGCTCTGGGGGCATTAGCAGAGCCCCTCCGTGCTGCAGATTCACAGGCTGTTACACTGTCTCCCCCTCCCTCTGCCACAGTAAGTTGCAGCACTCAGTAGGAGGAGAGAAGTGCTACTTGCATGGTGTAACAGCACAGCACAGAGGGGCTCTGAAAACCGACCAGGAGCCCTTGTTGCTCATTAGCATAATTTAAAAGTTGTTTTTAGAAGGCAGGAGGCCACGGATGACAAATATAAGATGTTTACCACAGTGGGGCTCTTAGGAGTTGTCTTAATATATGCAAGCAACTTAGGCCACACCCCTTTTCCTGAAGCTGAATAAGCTCAAAATGCTTATTTATATTGTTGCAAATTTGATTAAAGGGATTGTCCCATCTCCTCTGGGGGGGGGGGGCTCGAGATGGTCCTTTAAGCTTCCATAAGTGCTGCTGGACTTCCCTTATCTGCGATTACACCACACAAACTGTAGGTACAGAGCGTAGCGTGACCATGGATTTTCCTAATAACCAGATCTAGAAATAGATCCAAGAACTGTTCCTTTAAGCAAGCAAAAAAAAATATCTTCATGCATCCTTTGTCTAGACCCTATAAACTCGCACAAGACGTCTCTCCAAAACCAACACAGGAAAATCAAAGACATTTTTAAATGGGACAACATTTCAGTATTCGGTATCAGTTTGGCGCCTTTAAGAGTCATGGGGGCGGTGCTGCTCCCACTAGTCACCCTGCAAGACAGAACTAGACGGTCCCAGAGCTGGGAAGAAGCAGCACAAGGCGTGAATGATTTCCCTTCTCCCCCATTAATCTCCAGCACAGTCAGCCGGGTAATAGCTAACGCCGCAGGTTAATAAATGACTCGACCGAAACTACTGACCGCAGATAACCAAAAGCTTTAACCCAAACCCTGCCAAATCAACGTCTACATGAGACTCCATCGTGGGGGTCAGTCTCTAGATCCCCGAGTGCACATGTAGTGTATTCTGTGCAATCGAAAACCTGCAGTGTCCTCTACAAAAAATGGAAATTGGCATAAAGTGAAAATTTTTAAAAAAACAAAAATTGGAGCCTATAGAGCGTGCACAGCTCCCGCACCCCCCTGCGGGAAATTCACTGTGAAAATGGCAATTTATCCATGAACATTTTCCGCAGCGTGCAAATGAGATTTGTTAAACTGGAACACGCTGCAGATTCCCCATTGGTAAAACCGCGCGACAAATCTGCACGCCGTAAGGTCTGAGCGTGCATAGGCTTAAAGGAAATTACCATCGAAATCCAGCAATGATAACCTAGGGGCACTTACCCATAGATCCAGCACCGTGACTGTGCTTATCTACTTATTTGCTATCCACGGCCTCCTCCTTTCTAAAATCAACTTTTTAAAATTATGCTAATGAGCCTGAGGGACTCCATGGGGCGTTACCAGAGCCCCTCAGTGCTGTAGCTTCACAGGCTGTTACACTGCCTCTGCCTCCCAGAGAACAGATGGATTGTAAGACCCACAAAGATGCAATTTTGCAGCCAGTATTTGCACCACATGAACAATAAATTATTTATTAGATGCACTATAATGCACAGCGAGACCCCAAGGCGACATAGTAATGTTCCCTAAACGTAAATGAGTTCCAATTTTGTAATCCATGGGCCGTCAGTGTGTTGCCAAGCTGTATGGGCAGCATGGAGGCTCAGTGGTTAGCATTACAGTCTTGCAGCACGGTGGCTAAGTGGGTAGCACTACAGCCTTGTAGCGCTGGGGTCCTGGGTTTAAGTCCCACACAGGTCAACATCAGTAAAGAGTTAGTATGTTCTTTCTGTGTTTGTGCAGGTTTCCTCCGGGTCCTCCGGTTTCCTCCCACACTCCAAAACATACTGGTAGGTGATTAGATTGTGAGCCCCATTGGGGACTGGTACCGATTTGGCAAACTCTGTGCAGCGCTGAGGAATCTGTGTGCGCTATATAAAGAATTATTATTATTATTATGATGTACGCAAAATTGTAAACGTAACCTCAAAGGCAAATCCTGCACATTCCTCCGATCACCCGGCGTGTAGGCGTCTCCGAAAAAAATTAGATTTCTGAATCGTAATATGTTCAATCCTGAATGAAATGCACTCGACCTTCTTCCTGCTGCCAGCAAATATTTCACAGTGATCTCTCCCTCCACGATCAGCAACATTAACCGAGAATAGGATTCTCACACATCCAAGGTCAGGCCGCTCTCCTTGGCCGGGAAGCCGTCCGTCCTAGGATTGATGGAGGACTCAACAATGAGGAAGAATAATGAAATTACCAGTGGGCGGCCTAGTAACCCGTCCAGCAGGAGCTCCGGGCAGATTCCACCCCCGTATGTAGGGTCCGAATCTGCCAATCTCACGGGAAGGCAACAATATCCAGACCCAACGGCTGAGAGTGCAGGGGATAAGCCCCGCGCCCAAAACCCGAGGTGTTAGGCCAATTCTGTGACATGGGACTGGCGGATACAGGCGAGGGAAGAAATCGCGCCATTCAGCCTAATGAGGACGCCCCCTATGGGTCTGGGGAAGATAGCCGAGTACAGCTCCCATTAAAAGCTGACAACCCTATTCTATGGGACTGCGAATACAGGCAAGAGAAGAGATAGCGCCATTCAGCCTATAGGGCTGGCGGGGATAGCCAAGTACAGCTCCCACTGAAACAAGACAACACTGAATCTAGGGACACCCCCTTCTATGAGACCATACAGCAGAGGGGTACGGGTAGTGCCATGCAATGTAATGAGTACCCCCACCCCCCCTCTATGGTATTGGTAGCAGAGTACAGCTCCATAAAAAGGGGATATCCTCTTCTATAGGACAGAGATTACCCTCTACGGGGCTGTTGGAGCTTCTGTTGAATGGGGAGGATAGAGCGGAGAGAACGCTAGCGCCATTCGTCCTCTATGGGACTGGCAGAGACGGCCAAGTACAGCTCACGTTGAAAGAGGACAATGCTAAATCTAGGCACATGGGACTGGCGAATATAACAGAAAGCAGGGGTCCTAATGAGAACCCCCCACCCCACCCCGAGCTCTCTGGGGGACTGGCCAAGTACAGATCCCATTGGAAAGGGACAACACTAAGTCTATGGACAAGCCCTTCTATGGGACTGGAGGATATAGCAGAAAGCCGGGGTAACCCCATTCGTCCCAATGAGAATCCCCATCTAGGGGACTGGGGGAGAAAAGCCGAATACAGATCCCATTGAAAAGAGACAACACTAAGTCTAGGGGTAACCCCTTCCATGGGACTGGTGGAGAGAATGGGCACAGCATTGCACATGCACTGCCCATGCAACATGGAAATTTTTTGTCTAAAACCGACGAAATTTGCATCAGTTTTTGGTGCATTTTAGGTCATAGTTGCCCCTTCGCTCACCATGACCTTGTTGCTGTGGCAGCTGTTCCCATTATCCAGTCTAAAAGTCATTGACTGGCGCGCAGGACTTATCCCATCGCCCCCTTTAGCGCTTGTGTGTGGCCCCCACTTGCCAGCCGGGTCATTGTCATTATTAGGATGAGCCCAGACATCAATGTAGACTTTGAAGACTTGTTGTGTTAGACAGGAGCTTGTTGGGACAAGATAAGGGCCGGGCTGTGCCTGGAAGAACAAAGGAGACCTAATGGAACAAAGGCCTGGACCGGCCTGACGACAAGTCACTGTGACACTTCCTAATGCAAACACGGACACGCTCGGCTGCCCACCAAACGCGCGCCCCACCGCTGCAGCGTACCAGCCGCTGCCAGACACAATATGGACCAGGGGACGGCACGACATCTTCCTAAACCAACAATCAGAGGGAAAATATTTGCTCCGATATCTCCAGGAGCCGATCCTCGTCTTCTCCGTCTCCTGTTCGCTACGAGAGAGGGAATTTCTGTCATCTCAAAAATCCAAATCTTCTGGACGGCGGCTCTGGAATATTCCTTCCACCTTAATTCCCCCGGCTAATTAAAATTACAATCAAGATGGGATTTATTGGCCTAAAAGCTTCCAGGAGGCCAGACACGACTAATCTACTTACACAGATTTCATGTCTGCAAAGCAAAAACCCCCCAAATACCCCACGAGCCCCTCTAACCGAAGGTTAAAGATGGATTATGGGGTCAATTTCAGCTTAATCGGCCTAATAATGTTATGGACAATAATGGCGGCATATGGTCAGGGCTGAGGACACGGTGTATGGTGGAGCACCACGGTGGCTCAGTGGTTAGCATTACAGCCTTACAGCGCGGTGGCTCACTGGGTAGCATTACAGCCTTACAGCGCGGTGGCTCAGTGGGTAGCATTACAGCCTTACAGCGCGGTGGCTCAGTGGGTAGCATTACAGCCTTACAGCGCGGTGGCTCAGTGGGTAGCATTACAGCACGGTTGCTTAGTGGTTAGCACTACAGCCTTGCAGCATGCTGGCTTAGTGGGTAGCATTACAGCACTCGAAGAAGCTACAATTTCGGAATATAAATTCATCTTTCACAGTCCTGCTGCTACTAACAACAACATACACAAAAATATATTTATTCATCTCTCCAAGGACAATACCCAACACTGGCTACAGGGAGTACAGAGCACAGCAGTGTGAGGAAACACCCCCCAGTGCACTCAAAGAAGCAACAATCTTGGAATATAAAGCCATCTTTTACATTCCTGCTGCTACTAACAAACACACACAAAGGTCTGATTACACATCTCTCCAGGGACAATACCTACCCCTGGCTACAGGGAGTACAGAGCACAGCAGTGTGAGGAAACACCCTCCAGCGCACTGAGAGAAGCAACAATCTTGTGATATAAATTCAGCTTTCACAGTCCTGCTGCTACTAACAACATGCACAAAAGGTATAATTATTCATCTCTCCAAGGACAATACCAAACACTGGCTACAGGTAGCACACAGCACAGGAGTGTGAGAACAAGCCCCCAAGGCACGTGGAGAAGCTACAATCTTGGGATATAAATCCATCTTTCACAGTCCTGCTGCTACTAACAACGTACAAAAAGGTCTGATTACACATCTCTCCAGGGACAATATCTACCCCTGGCTACAGGGAGTACAGAGCACAGCAGTGTTGTTAACCATTTTGCAGCAGTTAGAGGAGACAGCACATTCATGCACATGGGGCTATGCACACACGCACAGAATCCAGAACATGCAGGACTGTACGATGCAGGTTTGGAGGTTCAGGGAATAACTTGCAGTAACACAGGCGGCGTTGGCTAATAACGAGCTCGTTGTCAGTCGCTGGGACCCCATGACCCGTCATTTCCATATCTCCGGCTCCGGGGCTGCCCTCTAGGATCCCTCTCTATACAAACAGCAGCTGTTACTCGCGTTCCCATTCCTCACCTTCAGGCCAAAACTGTTCATATCCTCCCGTCATCTGCCTTCATTCCGCTCTAATAGACTCTCCGCGCAGAGTATACGCCGTACACCCCTTCAGTGCTGCATCACAGGTCTGGTCAGTCCCAAGGTCAGCCACAACGAGGGGGGGGGGGGTGTAATGTGCAGGTCCACGGACATATAACACGATCCTACATTGTACATATGTCCCAGCAGCTGTGAAGCCACACAAATCACTGGAGATACACGGCCTGCAGCCTGCAATGTAAGGGGAGGCTCAAGGTTACATGTCAGATACTATGGGACTGATCCGATAACCCGGGACCACTGTCCGGCAGGGAATGGTATAAAATAAAGTAATATCCTACACTCGGATATGTCACTCATGTGACCATTGCTGCTGAGGTCACATGAATGAGGTCATCGCTACAGAAGCAACCACCGGCAAGGCGGCACCAGAGCACAGATCAGAGATGCCATCATAATCCGCTTTTAGCCTATGAGATCGCCTGAGAGGTAAAGAACTGGCTGCAGCAGCCACATGAATGAGGTCATCGCTGCAGCACCAGCAGCAACCACCACCGGCAAGGCGGCACCAGAGCACAGATCAGAGATGCCATCATAATCCGCTTTTAGCCTATGAGATCGCCTGAGAGGTAAAGAACTGGCTGCAGCAGCCACATGAATGAGGTCATCGCTGCAGCACCAGCAGCAACCACCGGCAAGGCGGCACCAAAGCACAGCTCAGCGAGGCGCTCTCATAACCCATTTTTAGCCTATGAGATCGCACCTTGGACTGAATGCAGAGAGGTAAGGAACTGGCTGCAGCAGTCACATGAATGAGGTCATTGCTGCAATACCAGGAGTAACCACCGGCAAGGCGGCACCAGAGCAAGGATCAGAAATGCCATCATAATCCGGCGGTACTAATCGTTTAACCTATGAGATCTCCTTGGACTGAAAGTAAAGAGATAAAGAACTGGCTGCAGCAGTCACATGAATGAGGTCATCGCTACAGTAGCAACCACCGGCAAGGCGGCACCAAAGCACAGCTCAGCGAGGCGCTCTCATAACCCGCTTTTAGCCTATGAGATCACACATTGGACTAAACGCAGATTAGGTAAGTAACTGGCTGTAGCAGTCACATGAATGAGGTCATCGCTACAGCACCAGCAGCAACCACCGGCAAGGCGGCACCAGAGCACGGATCAGAAACGCCATAGTAATCCGCTTTTAGCCTATCAGATCGCTTTGGACTGAATGCAGAGAGGTAAGGAACTGGCTGCAGCAGTCACATGAATGAGGTCATTGCTGCAATACCAGAAGCAACCACCGGCAAGGCAGCACAAAAGCACGGATCAGAAACGTCATAATAAACAGTTTTTAGCCTTTATATTAAGAAAACTCAATAAATCCAGTTTAAAAAATGCAGCTTAGGTAAGTAACTGGCTGTAGCAGTCACATGAATAAGGTCATGGCTGCAATACCAGCAGTCACCAGCAGCAAGGTGGCACCAGAGCACAGATGAGAGACGGCAGAATAAATCCCTTTTTAGCCTATGAGATCACCTTGATCGGGATGCAGTCAGGTAAGGGGCGCACTCATGGGATGTCTCTCCCCCACCCCCCCGTCACAGAGGAGACGCACATACCACAGCCCTGACACAATGGAGAATAGAGTCCTTATTCCTGCCAGAAATACAGCATTCACTGTCACTCACACTCCTGAACACGGAGGAGACTGGAGGCCTGTCACTCATACTCAGGGTGCTGCCCGGGGAGTCACAGGGGGTAGTCCTCCTCCTATACGCAAGCCTTAGGGGGTCTGTATAATTAGGGAACCTTGGTTTGAGGCTTTTTCGGGATCCGGGACAGTGACTTTGCTTCCCTGAGCATGAACCACCTGAACCCCTTGGTCTGCACTGCCTTAAAACTGCAGAACACCATCAGTTATGAACCCGGCATGAAGGCTTTCTGGTGGGTCAAGGAGGTCCCAAACCTGCTGACAGGTTCCCTATAACCACACTTCCACCGTTTACCTTCAATAACCTTCCTACCGAACATGTCGGCTGAGTAAAATAATTCCGGAGCATCTTTTCTTATGGGCCAGTGATGTGACGATGTCTAGTGGAGGATTCCTTGAAGTCCCCCCCCCCCCGGATATTTGTTTTGCACGGTCACCCTCAGGCTATGATATCGCTACCTGTATAATAATGTTTGGTTATTGTCCATGAGACGACCGAGTGTCTATATTCATCCCTCAATCCCAAAGTCACCCGTGCTTCCCACCGTATCCTGCGCAGGCCGGCACCATTATCCCGCTCAAATGTTCAGATCTCAGCGGTGCAAACAGGACGGCGGCGCCCATTCATCTATACAGGACAAATATACAGAGAAATAAGTGCACAATGACCCAAATACAACGTGGCCCCACAAAGACGCCGAGCACCGCAAGGACCTGCACGGGGGCAGTGAGGTCAAAGGGAATCACTAAGGAATCACTAAGGTTCATCCTCCGACCGGAGAAGTAACGCAGGACGTATCACCTACACGCAAAGCAGCAAACGATATGCAAATCTCATTCACAGGAGGACACTGGGTGCTGCACCCTGAGGACTACTACAAGGACACCTTTGTATCTAGCAGCAGGTGATGGTGAGATCCTGGCAGGTAGGTAGGTGGCCCCCTGAAGCCTTTGTGTTTATGCCGCACTGTGTGACAATGACGAGTGTCTAAGATGTCAGATTTGTGTAGGTGCAAAGTGACAGCGAAACATACACAGCGGAGATGGGGACAGGAGAGAAGTGACGGAGCCAAGGGAGGAGGGCGAGAGAGGAGGAGGAGGAGGAGAGGTCAGCCAGAGACACGGACATGTACAATTCCTCCTGCTCTATAACATGCTGCCTGCAGATAGGACACTATGTACAATCTGCTCAGCTCCTCCTGATCTATAACATGCTGCCTGCAGATAGGACACTATGTACAATCTACTCAGCACCTCCTGCTCTATAACATGCTGCCTGCAGATAGGACACTATGTACAATCTACTCAGCACCTCCTGCTCTATAACATGCTGCCTGCAGATAGGACACTGTGTACAATCTGCTCAGCTCCTCCTGCTCTATAACATGCTGCCTGCATATAGGACACTATGTACAATCTGCTCAGCTCCTCCTGCTCTATAACATGCTGTCTGCAAATAGGACACTATGTACAATCTGCTCAGCTCCTCCTGCTCTATAACATGCTGTCTGCAGATAGGAAACTATGTACAATCTGCTCAGCTCCTCCTGCTGTATAACATGCTGCCTGCAGATAGGACACTGTGTACAATCTGCTCAGCCCCTCCTGCTCTATAACATGCTGCCTGCAGATAGGACACTATGTACAATCTGCTCAGCCCCTCCTGCTCTATAACATGCTGCCTGCAGATAGGACACTATGTACAATCTGCTCAGCCCCTCCTGCTCTATAACATGCTGCCTGCAGATAGGACACTATGTACAATCTGCTCAGCCCCTCCTGCTCTATAACATGCTGCCTGCAGATAGGACACTATGTACAATCTGCTCAGCCCCTCCTGCTCTATAACATGCTGCCTGCAGATAGGACACTATGTACAATCTGCTCAGCTCCTCCTGCTCTATAACATGCTGCCTGCAGATAGGATACTATGTACAATCTGCTCAGCTCCTCCTGCTTTATAACATGCTGCCTGCAGATAGGACACTATGTACAATCTGCTCAGCTCCTCCTGCTCTATAACATACTGCCTGCAGATAGGACACTATGTACAATCTGCTCAGCTCCTCCTGCTGTATAACATGCTGCCTGCAGATAGGTCACTATGTACAATTCCTCCTGCTCTATAACAACATGATTCCTGCATTGCACAGTATGTGAAGAAAGCGATCAGAGAAACAAAATTAGGATTCTATGTTATTGTAGGATTTAACATGAAACTATTCATCGCCCTCTGACAATGTTGATGAAAATAGATAAAAATCTGGATGTTTAGTGACAGAAAGTGGTTTTACCAGTACAGAACGATGTGCCGGGGACTGTGTGCGATGAATTTTCCAGAGTAGAACCCAACACAGACCCACAAGTTCAGCTCCAAACCCGAAAGAGGAGAAGGGGGGGGCATATCCTTTTCATATAAACTTACAAGAAAGTCTATGGATGAACCATTCTAAATCTACAACACGGATGTCATCAGAGCTGTAACAGAGGTACCGCAGCACCGGTGCAGAACAATGCAACCCACAAATGCACTTAAGCAGAACCCCATTAACCCCTTCCCGACATTTGACGTAATAGTACTGCATCGCGGGAGGTGCGTTCCCGCAAAATGCAGTACTATTACGTCAAGCTTCTGGCGCCGGCTCCTGAACGGAGCCGGCGCCAGAAGCTGCGGGTGTCGGCTATATATTATAGCTGACATCCGCCTCTAACACCCGCGATCGGAGATTTCTCCGATCGCGGGTGTTAACCCCTAACACGCCGCGGTCGCGCTGACCGCGGCGTGTCAGAGGCATTTAAATGTCTATATTACCTGAATCGGACCCCCCCGCGGCGCGTACCGGGGGGGTCCGCTGCTCAGATCGCAGCCCCGGGACTGCCGGTGCCCGGGGCTGCAAGATCTTGATCCGGAAGCCGGGTCCGTGCCTTCTGGCAGGACCCGGCTGTAAGACACTGGGCATGCGCAGCATGCTCAGTGTCTTACATTACACAGTGCAATACATCTGTATTGCACTGTGTAATCTGTAAAAAAGCTTGAACAAGTGATCAGAAGATCACTTGTTCAAGCTTAGATGTCATTACCTGTAAAAAAAGTAAAAATAAATAAATAAAGGTTTTTTACAGTAAAAATAAATAATAAAAGAAAGTGAAAGTCCCCCCAAACACCACATTTCCCTTTACACAAGTAATAAAGTATAAAAAACACTAAATCACGAAAAAACCCCACTTATTTGGTATCGCTGCGTCCGTAACAATCTGTACAATAAATCCTAATCATAATTGGACCCGCTCGGTGAACATGGTAAAAAAAAAAAACCCAAAAACTTGCCAAAAATTAAAACTTTTTATCAAATTGCTTTACAAAAAATGTTCTAAAAAGTGATCCGAAAAAGTTACAAGCACCAAAATGATACCAATAAAAAGAGCAACTTGTCACGCAAAAAATAAGCTTACAACCAGCTCCGTAAACCAAAAAATACTATAATTATGCCGCTATAAAAATGGCAATACTAAAACAAATGCAATTTTTTCTATTCTAGTTTTCCTTCAATAAAATTGGAAAAATAAAAATAAAACTATATAAATGAGGTATCACCGTAATCGTAGTGATCCGTAGAATAAAGATAATATATTATTGTTATGCTACAGTGAACAACCCCCCAAAAAAATGCTAAAAATCCAAAACAAGAATTGATGATTTTATTTTCCTCCACACGTAAAAAGTTAATAAAATTGCTTCAATAAGCTAAAAACCCACTAAAATTAAGTTTTTTTTACAGTGCATCTCGTCTCGCAAAAAATAAGCCCTTATTTGTCTAAATTGCTTAAAAAATAAATAAAGATTGTATAGCCTATTCCCAACGAGCGTTGTTATAGAACGGTGCGGCGAGTAGTGACTTTACAACACCGGTCAGGGTAAGACGGCGGCTGTTCACTGATTGGGGTAAGACGGCAGCTGTTCCTGACAGCCATCCATCCTGCCCCATGGACCAGAAGGGTTACGTTCCCCCCACACAACCCCAGTTTATTATCGCTGCTATTGGCTCATCAATTCAGACGAGCCAATAGAAGCGAATTTACTTATGACGTCAGTAATATCGGTCACTATGTCTGTAGACACGGTGATCGGGGCAGGGTGGCGGCTGTTCCTGAAAGCCACCAATTGTGCCTTGCGGTCCAGAGGGGTTTTGTTGCCCCCCTCTGTCCATGTTTGCCGCTATTGGCTGGTCGATTTGGTCCAGCCAAAAGCAGCAATATTCGTCACAATGGGCATCGCTAAGGTGAATAAGAGCAACACTTGGCGATAATTTCCCTACTAAAACGAAGAAAAGCGCTGGCTGTGCACATTGTTCAGATGATGCTGTACAACTCTTACGAGCTGTTCCAATGTGCATGTCCTGCAGTATCATTTCTCCGTTTTCAAGAGAAAGATATTAGGAAACTAATATTGGGACAAGAAGGACGGGGCCCCAGTACCTCTGGTTTAGATGTTTCTGTGTTTTGCCAGGACAGCATTTTCCCGGTGAATTCTGCTGCTTCTAATGATAGGACTCAATAAAGAGTCTGTTCCAAAAGAGGAGTTAGGATGGACACTATATACTAAGGATGGACACTATATACTAAGGATGGACACTATATACTACTAAGAGACCTGCGACAACTCCAGAGTGACAAAAGTTTAGTTGGTCCCTTGATATATACTACCTCCTTATACACTAGACATTCACAATTCACGCCCAACCTATTGTGAATTAATTTCGGTAAAATGAATAATTGTAACAACTGTTATTTCCTGTTGCTCCCTACACCCCTCCATTATTTCATAAGGGGCGCCACATAACGGGCACTGAACTTTCCAGAAATAATTGAAATTTCCATCTTGGACTCCATTGCACATCATATTTGGAAACCACCTATATGTTCAAAATGCTCATTTCACCACGTGTATTACACTACACCACATATTACACCTTGCTAAATTCCCCAAGGGGTGTACATTCAACAATTAGGGTCACTTTTCGGGTTTTCCTCTGTTTTGGTACCACTACGGCTCTCCAAATGCATCCTGACACATGTGAAGGATTTCTTACAAATTTGGCCTCTAAAAGACAAACATCCCTCTTTTCCTCTACTGTGCGCCCATAAAGCATTTTATATGCACATGTGGGGTACTTCTACACTCGGGAGAAATAGTTTTACACCTTTTTGGGGTTATTTAATATATTATCCCTTGTGGCTTACAAAAATTAGAGGTAAAGTGACATTTATAGGAAAATTTTCACCTTTTTAATGATTAGGGCCTAATTGGATCATTCACCTGTAGGGGCAAATACATATATTACACATTGCAAAATTCTCTAAGGGGTGTGCATTCAAAGATTAGGGTCACTTTTCGGATTCTTATCTGTTTTATACCACTAGGGTTCTCCAAATGCATGTCAAACATTTCTGTCAAATCTGGCTTCTAAAAGGCAAACATTCCCCTTTCCTTTTACTGTGCGCCCATACAACATTTTATATACACATGTGGGGTACTTCTACACTTGAGAGAAATAGGTTTAGACATTTTGAGGGGTTATTACATTTTTTTATCCCTTGTGGCTATAAAAAATTAGGGGTACAACGACCTTTATAGGAAAATGTTCACCTTTTATCTATTTAAGTCCTAATTAAATCAAACACCTTTACGGACAAATACACATATTACACCTTGCTAAATTCTCTAAGGGGTGTGCTTTCCAAAATGGTGATACTTGTTGGGGTTCCGCTCTGTTTTGGTACCACTACGGCTCTCTAAATGCATGCTGACACATGTAAAGGATGTCTGTCAAATTTGGCTTCTAAAAGGCCAATGCCCCTCTTTCCCTTCTGAGCTTCACTGCGTACCCATACAACATTTTATTTGCATGTGTGGGGCAATTTTATACTCGGGAGAAATGCTAGTACACATTTTTTGGGGTTGTTTCATCTTTAATGCCTTATGGGATACAAAAATTAGCCATAAAAGTGACTTTTTTTGGAAAATGTTCACTTTTTTCCTTTTAGGGACCTTATTGAAGCAAACACCTGTAGGGGAAAAAGAGAATTATTCTCACCGTTAATTCGGTTTCCATTAGTCCACCATGACGGCCCCAACTGGAGGATGACCCTTGACCTCTGTAGGGACAGGAAGCAGAGAGGTTAAATACCCCACCCCGGCATCCGTACACCAGTGGCTACCAAATAACTACACCGGCCTTGGATGCAACCCATTTATTGTATGTTATCAATTCACACATAACAAATAGGCAATATTAACTTAATCAAAAATACAGGGTGGGAAATATATATGGGCCGTCATGGTGGACTAATGGAAACCGAATTAACGGTGAGAATAATTCTCTTTTTCCATAGCGTCCCCCATGACGGCCCCAACTGGAGATGTACCAGATTATAAAGTTAGGGGGGGACAACAGCTTGTAAGACCTTCCTTCCGAAGGTTAGATCTCTAGCACTTTGGACATCTAGCCTATAGTGTTTAGCAAAAGTCAGGTGAGTAGACCAGGTAGCTGCTCTACATATGTCCTCTAATGAGGCCCCACGTTTCTCCGCCCAAGAGGCTGCCACCCCTCTGGTCGAGTGGGCCCTAATAGTCCCTGAAATGTCCAGGTTGTTGGCATCATAAGCTTCTTTGATGACCGTTCTGATCCACCTGGCGATGGATGCTTTTGAAGCTTTCCTGCCTTTGTTTTTTCCCCTAAATTGTAGGAGAATGTTGTCGTCCTTTCTCCAGGATTTGGTCTCTTCGAGATAATGTAACAGGTATCTTCTGACATCCAGTGTATGCCACTCCCGTTCTTTGGCATGCTTTGGGTTCTGGCAGAAGGAAGGTAGAACAATCTCTTGATTACGATGAAAAGATGATGCAACTTTTGGTGTGAAGGTTTTATCTAACATTAGCACAATTTTATCCTCACACAGTCTAAGATATGGTTCTTTAATTGATAAACTCTGGATTTCCCCTACACGCCTAGCTGTTGTTATGGCTATGAGAAAGGAAATTTTCAGTGTTAATTCTCTGAGTTTAACCGTCTCGAGAGGCTCAAACGGTATCTTTGTGAGGTAGTCTAGCACTAGTGAAAGATCCCAGTTTGGGATATTTTGCTTTATATGTGGCCTTAGCCTGACAGTAGCCTTGACAAACCTTTGAATCCATCTGTTCTCTGCTAATGAGGTGTCGAAAAAGGCACTGAGGGCTGAAATCTGGACTTTTAAGGAGCTCGTCTTCAGGCCCTTGTCGAATCCTGCCTGCAGGAAGTCTAGCACCTGTGAAATATTAGGGGATAGTTGGTTAGGAGGAGTCCTGCCACAAAAGGATACAAACTTTCCCCAAATCCTTGCGTAGATTTTGTGGGTGACTGGTTTGCGGCTGGCTTTAAGTGTAGAAATTACCTTGTTTGATAGTCCTTTGGCAATCAACAACATCCTTTCAGGATCCACGCCGAGAGCTGGAGAGCCTGTGGATTTGGATGGTAAATGGGGCCCTGAAATAGGAGATTGTTTACTGGTTCCAGCATGATGGGTTCTTCTAATGCCATTTTCCCTAGCCACGGAAACCAGTTCCTCTTTGGCCACCAGGGAACAACGAGAATAACTTTCGCTTGGTCTTCTCTGATCTTTTGAACAACTCTCGCTATGAGAGGTATAGGAGGAAAAGCGTACATTAGAGGCCCCCTCCAAGTCTGACTGAATGCATCCCTCCGGCAAAACGGAGTATTTGGCTCCAGAGAGAAGAAATGGGGAACCTTTGTATTTTTGCTGGAGGCAAAGAGATCTGTCACTGGTTGTCCCCATTTTTGTGTGAGATATAGAAAGATGTTCTCGTTCAGGCACCACTCGTTGTGGTCTATAGTCTGACGACTTAGATAGTCTGCTATTAAATTCTTTTCTCCCTTTAGATGGGTGGCTGAGAGAGAGCGGATGTTGGCTTCTGCCCAAGTGAATATTTTGTCTGAGAGACTGAGGAGATCTGGGTTCCTGGTACCCCCTTGATGACGGAGATACGCCACTGTGGTGGTGTTGTCTGAGTAAATTCTTATATGACTCCCCTTCAGGTTTTGAGTGCTGGCTCTTAAAGTCTCTAGGACAGCTCTTCGTTCCCGAAAGTTTGAGGAACGGGATCTGATTGTCGATGGCCATAGCCCCTGAATGGGTCGCCCTGCTATGTCTGCTCCCCAACCTGACTGACTTGCGTCCGTCTGGATGTTTATCACTGGCCAGGGATGCCATGACACTCCTCTTCCCAGATTTGAAGTCTCTGTCCACCACTCCAAGGATTGCTTGACCGCTATCGATATCTGAACCTTCTGATTCAAGTGTTGGGGATTTTTGTCCCAGGAGGTCAAAACCCAGTTTTGAAGGGTTCTGGTGTGACTCTGACTCCACTGTACGCTTTGAATGGAGGATGTCATAAGCCCCAGTATCCTCATGGCTTCTCTTATTGTGCAATGATTCCTTTTTTGAAACGTCGTGATCTGTTGTCTCAGTCTCGCTGCCTTTTCTGGTGGTAAAAAGGACATCTGCTGGTTCGAATCCAATAGTGTTCCTAGAAATACAACTTTTGTGTTTGGGACTAGTCTGGATTTCTCCAAATTTATCATCCATCCTAACTGCTGTAGGATTGTCCTTGTAATATCTCGGTGGTGTATTAGCTCCTGTTCTGAACTGGCCACCACTAGCAGATCGTCCAGGTAGGGGATGACTAGTATCCCTTTCTGCCTCAGATAAGCTATCACCTCGACCATGATCTTTGTAAATGTCCTTGGGGCTGAAGAAATCCCAAAGGGTAGTGCCTTGTACTGGTAGTGGACCTCTTCTCCCCAAGGTGATCGAACTGCAAACCTGAGGAACTTCTGGGATTTTGGATGTATTGGCACATGGTAATATGCGTCTCTCAGGTCTATTGTACACATAACCGCTCCTTGTTGTATCAGGACGACTGCCGAACTCACGGTTTCCATCTTGAATTTTCGATAGAGTATATGGCTGTTTAGTTTTTTCAGATTGCAAATCATTCTGAATGCACCGTTTGGTTTTTTTATTAAGAAGAGGGGAGAGTAGTGTCCCTCTTTTAACTGTTTTTGAGCTACAGGGATGATGACGTCCAGTTGAACTAGTTTCTGTATCTCCAACCATAATGAGCTTGAGAGATTTTCCGAGGGCTGCTCGGTCAGAACAAATTTTCTGGGAGGAAGAGAGGTTAATTCTAACAGGTAACCTTCCCGAAGAATACTTAGTATCCAGGGGTTTGATGTTATCTGAGTCCATTGAGAGTGGAACTTCAATAGTCTTCCCCCCACCCTGGCGTCATTGTTTTCTATAAGCCGGGGCAGAGTTGCTGGCACTGAGTAGGAAGCCTCTTCCTTTTCCTCCTTTAGGGTAGCTCCATCTACCTTGCTTGCCTTTCCCTCTAAAGGGCTGTCTCCTGTCCTTAGCGTCCCGAAAGGGCTGTTTCCTGGGGATACCCCTGGACTCCGGAAACCCCTTCTTTCTATCTGCCGCCTTCTCCAAAAGCGTGTCGAGTTCCGAACCGAAAAGATATTCCCCCTCGAATGGAATTCCACATAATTTCGATTTTGACCTGAAATCACCGGTCCATTGGCGAAGCCAGAGAGACCTCCTAACCGAATTTGACAGTGCCCCTTCCTTGGCACTTATTCTAACTCCCTCCGCTGAGGCATCTGCAATGAAGGCGGCCGCTGCTTTTAAGGTGGAAAATGTGCCCAATAACATTTCTCTTGGAGTGCCGTCTCTAACATGACCTTCCAATTCTGTAATCCAATGAAACAGAGTGCGTGCCATGGATGTCGTAGTAATATTAGATTTTAGGTTCAACATGGCACACTCCCATGTCTTCTTTAGAAGGCTGTCCGCCTTCCTATCCAGAGGATCCCTCAGCTGAATTGCATCCTCGAATGGAAGATCCGTCTTTTTGGTCATCTTGGTGACCTGAATATCGACTTTGGGGGTAGAATTCCAAATTTTTGCTTCTGTTTCATCAAAGGAGAGACGGCTTTTAAACTCTCTAGAAATGGAGATTCTACTCTCCGGTTCTCTCCATTCTTCAAGTATCAGCTCCTTAAGAGTGTTATTTATGGGAAACACTCGCCTCTTCTTAACCTTAAGGAGTCCAAATAACTCATCTTGAATGGATTTAGTTTCTTCTATCTCCTCAATCTTGAGGGTATCTCTCATAGCCTTTAGAAGCGGTTCCAGATCTTCTGAAGCTAGTAAATATCTAGATTCCATTTTACATGCTGAATTGGATGGTCCTGGCTCCATATCCATAGATTCCTTGGTCCCTTCCGAGTCCGATGCGGAGTCTGACATGGATTCCATAACTCGTTGTCTTTTATGCAGAGGCTCTTGAGGTATAAGAGTTGTTATAGATGAGGCTATAGATGTTTTAACCTCATCCCTAATAAAACTGCGCATCTCATCCACGAAAGAAGACCTCTCTTCCCTGAGTAGGTTATCCACGCAGGTTTTACAGACTGTTTTTTTGTAATCTGCAGGGAGCTTTTCTGAGCACATGTTGCACTTCCTTGAAGTGGCTCTCTTCGAGCTCGACTGATCTTTAGCTCTCACTTTATCCTTCTCCTTTTCCCTGGGCTCCTACCAAGGAGAAGGAGAAGTAATTAGTCCTTAACCGGACCCTATGTGACAACACGGGGATATGTGGGTGACCCACCACCCTATCCCTAATTAACCCTACTTACAGGGTTCAAGGATAAGAGATCCAGACCTGAAGCCTCCATGCCTTGCGTCTCCATATTCCCAATTGTGGGACCACCGGTATCAGTAAACCTAAACATTTTAACAGAAGTGAGATAAATTCTGCTTTTAACCAAGTGGAATATGAATAAAGGAGTACCTGAGGTATCTTGAAATGAGGGATACGCTGCACAGGTCCCTAAGATAGATACATACATGTATATAGACCTGGGTTGGATAAGACACATATGAGGCAATCATACAGCATGTAACCGACCTTAATGGCTGGAAATGCCTAGAATAGCGTCCGATCTCAGAAATGCTTGAATCAGGGCCAAAAGAGCGTTTGTTAGACCTCAGATCAACATGACTATCTCGCTTTTTGAATCTTACCGCTCCACGTTCCTGCTTCCGGGTCGCGCCATCGTGACGTCACATCCGGTCCCGTCATTTCCGGCGGAAGTCGTCACCGGAGTCGGACGGCAGCCGGTCCACGTGACCTCTGCGATGGACACGCTCCGGGTGTCCTTAGCTGCGCAGAGCTGCGGGCAGAGCCGGAGAAAAATGGCGTCTCTGCTTGTGGCAGAGGAAAGGACCGAAGTCCGATCGAGGCCGAGACCGCCTTAGGGTAAGGGACAATTCCCTGCGCCACTTAGGTCCCCCCTCACCGTCCCAACTACTGGGGATGAGGAGAGACTTCTCTCTACTACCTGCCCTGTGTAGGGACAGGAAGCCACTGGTGTACGGATGCCGGGGTGGGGTATTTAACCTCTCTGCTTCCTGTCCCTACAGAGGTCAAGGGTCATCCTCCAGTTGGGGCCGTCATGGGGGACGCTATGGAAAATACACATATCACACCTTGCTGAATTCTCCAAAGGGTGCACTTTCCAAAATGGTGACACTTGTTGGGGTTCCCCTCTGTTTTGGTACCACTAGGGCTCTCCAAATGCATCCTGACACATGTAAAGGATGATTGTCAAATCTGGCTTCTAAAAGGCCAAAGCCCCTCTTTCCCTTCTGAGCCCTACTGTGCACCCATACAACACTTTATATGCAAAAGTGGTGCAGTTCTGTGCTTAGGAGAAATAGTTTTACACATTTATGGGGTTGTTTTATCTTTTATCCCTTGTGGCTTACAAAAATTTGGGGTAAAAGTGACTTTTTTGAGAAAATGTTCACCTTTTTTCACTTTTGGGGCCTAATTGAATCAAACACCTGTTGGGGAAAATACACAAATTACACGCTGCTAAACTCTCCAAGGGGTGTACTTTCCAAAATGGTGTCTCATGTTGGGGCTTTTCTCTGTTTTGGTACCATTATGGCTCTCCAAATGCATCCTGACACATGAAAACTTTTTCAGCCATATTTGCCCTGCAAAAACGAAACAACGCTCTTTCCCTTCCAGGTGCCCCCCTGTGCCCGTACAGCAGTGTACAGTGACAAAATGGGTATTGGCATACTCAGGAGGAATTGACCTAAACATTGTAAAATGCATTTTCCTTTTTAACCTATTGTGAAGGTGCAAATTTTAGTGTTCAATGAATCTATAGTGAGATAAAATTACATTTCTCTAATTTCACTTTCATTTATCTTTCACCCTCATGAAACGCTCAAAGGGTTAACAAAATTCCCAAAGGTTGTTTTGAATATTTTGAGGGGTGTAGTTTCTAAAATGGTGTCATTTGTGGGGGTTTTCTGTCATGTGGGCCTTATAAAGTCACTTCTAACTAAATTGACCCTCCAAAAGTAGGTTTTGATGATTTTTGTGAAAATCTGAAAAATTGCACCTAAAGTTATAAGCCTCCTAACATCCTAAATAAAGGAAAAGATGTTTGAAAAATGATGCCAAGTTAAAGCAGACATATGGAAAATGTTAGTTATCAAGTTATTTTAGTGATATGACCCACTTTCCAAAAAGTAGAAAATTTTGAATTTGGAAAACATTGTTTTTCTCAAAATTTTTGCCAAATTTCCATTTATTTCATAAAGAAATACTAAATATATTGATTACATTTCTCAACCAGCATGAAGTACAATGTGTCACGAAAAAACAATCTCAAAATCAACTGGATATGTTAAAGCGTTCCAAAGTTATAACCACTTAAATAGACACATGTCAGATTTTAAAAAATGGGCCGTGTCAGGAAGGTGAAAAGTGGCTTCAGCGTTAAGGGGTTAAACTAGCAGCCCCCCCCCCCCCCCCAGTTGGGGAATGAAATGACCTTTCTAGAATTCCCTCTTTTGTGCGGAATCTCAACCATTTACCTGTAAAAAAAATCTCTTCCAAATTAATGTGTTAATAAACAGAGAAGAGTCATATTTCACCTGAGAGGAGGTTGCAGAGGGAGGGACACTTCAGACGCCATCTTCAATTCTATGGTCCCTAGAAACATGGCGTCATATTAAAGATAAAAATCTCATCTTTCAGATCGCATCAGACATGCGGTTCTGTGAGCTACAGAACAGGAAATACAAAAGAAGGCAGATATTGGATCTTTAACAGACTCAGAACAAACCTGAAAGATGAAATGAGTATCTTTAATATGACACCAGGAGCTTGGTTCTCAGTACTATAGATCCAAAGACAGGGGCCTCTGAAGTGACACTCCGCCTGGAGCCTTCAAACTTGACTCATCTCGGGAAAATATGACTCTTCTCTGGACATTTCCACATAACTCTGGAGGAGATTTTTATAAATAAGAGGCTGAGAATAAGGAAATTCTAGAAAGTACATTTTATTTCCTGAGGGAAATATTAGGTTAATTGGGTAAAATCTGATCCACGATAATATACATAATCCAGAACCACAGCACAGAACTAACAACCCGGATCATCCGTAAATAGACTGCGCCCAAAACTGTGCAAAATAATACAGGAGAACAATAGGGAGCGGAGTGGATTAGTGACAAGGACATCTGGCAGGGAGAGATGATGGGGGGTGCAGACAAGACTACAACTCCCACAATCCCCCAGGGAAAAGCCAATTCCAGGATGAGCAGCTGTCTGGAAGGGATAAGGAGACAACTTAACCTGCAGACGCTGCTGTCCGGATCAGCGCCTCTTCCCAGATAACTTTATAAACACCCCCCCCCCCCCCCGATCAATCATTAACCGCTCGCTAATTAACCATCTGATTATCTGCCATGAAATCCATAGACACGAATGTCAGGACAGCTGTGACGTGGGAGACTCCGCCATACACCGTGTCCCGGCCTTCTGTGGGAACTGACAAAAAGCAGGAAAATGTCAGGGATTTCTGCACGGAGCCGCACACACCAAACCTACAATTAGTCAGATCCATGGACGTCACAGATCCTCACCCACACAGAGATGGCATGAGGAAGCCTTATACGGGGGGGGAGGCTGGATACATTATATACATATATATAGCTGCTACAATTGTATCCCACAGATACACGGAATACAAGGGGCTCAGTAGTAAATACCATGGACAAGCGGATAATAAGTGTGCAGAGAGCGGCAGCTGCACAAGTAATCACATTTCCCAATTCTCCGCACATTCCCCGGATTTCACGTGGAAGCACAAAGTATTGAAAAAAAAAAGTAGTAAAGGTCCGCGCTAGTCCACCAGACCGGCGCCCGCCCTCTACGTGCTAGTCCCCCGGATCATTGGCGGCCCACCTACGCGCTAGTCCTGTGGACCGGCGGCGCCTGCCTCGTACGCGCTGGTCCTGTGGACCGGCGGCGCCTGCCTCGTACGCGCTGGTCCTGTGGACCGGCGCCGCCTGCCTCGTACGCGCTGGTCCTGTGGACCGGCGCCGCCTGCCTCGTACGCGCTGGTCCTGTGGACCGGCGCCGCCTGCCTCGTACGCGCTGGTCCTGTGGACCGGCGCCGCCTGCCTCGTACGCGCTGGTCCTGTGGACCGGCGCCGCCTGCCTCGTACGCGCTGGTCCTGCGGACCGGCGCCGCCTGCCTCGTACGCGCTGGTCCTGTGGACCGGCGCCGCCTGCCTCGTACGCGCTGGTCCTGCGGACCGGCGCCGCCTGCCTCGTACGCGCTGGTCCTGTGGACCGGCGCCGCCTGCCTCGTACGCGCTGGTCCTGTGGACCGGCGCCGCCTGCCTCGTACGCGCTGGTCCTGTGGACCGGCGCCGCCTGCCTCGTACGCACCTGTCACCTCTATAATCATCTGACTTGTACAGGCCACATTAGCATGTAGAGTTACATAAACCATGTGCACAATTCCACACCTGCCCCCTATATACTCAATACCACCCTTAGGCATTCACACTGCTGTATGGGGGAAGTACATATGGCCTATATACATCCCCCATAAACGGCAATGGGCGCACGGCGCTCACCTCCTCCTCATCCTCCTCCTCCTCTCCCCGGCGCCGCCGTGTGCCCGCCATACTACGGTACTGCGGGCAAAGGCAGTGTGGATGTAGCCTTAGGCTGCGGTTACATGTTGCGTTTTGTTTGCGTTTAACGCATTTGTTTACAAACAGCTGAAGAGGAGATTTGCCTAATTACATTGTTGTCAACATTGCGTTTACAAAACGCGAGCGTTAACACAACGTGGGTGGATATATTAACAAAATGTTAACAAACACATGACATTACATTCATCTCCTAGTGTCCTGAGCACCCGGCTCCATCTACTATACAACACTCCCGGCACTACTACATCAGGAAATCCTCGTCCTCACCCTGTGCCCATCCTCTGGTCTCCTTATCTGAACTGCACTGAAGCGCTGGCCCAGGCGTGAACCCGACAGTGAGGCCGAGAGACCAGAGCTCGGACCCCACCAAATCCACGCCGCCAGGAGCCGGGGCATTACAGGGGGCGCAGCGCATGGACCTCAACTGTGTCATTTCCTGACATATCTACATAATGCGTCATTAGGATAACACAGGAGAAGTCAGTGCAAGAAGAGCGTATGCCAGGGGTACCCAGGCTGCCCCCCATGCACTGGTGCCCCATCACCCCCACATGTAACATCCATCACACATGCAGATATCATCCCCTACACAACTAGAATCTGTATGATGGGATCACAGCCCAACGTGGGGAGATCTCAGGGGTTCAATGACAAATTATAGATCAAAAATAAATATCCCGAGCCCAGATTCTGCCACCTGTAAGCACTGACCCCAAAATAACCAACATCACTAGCTGCCCCCCCTGTACCCCCTCCGCCTCCAGCTGCCCCCCCTCTATGCCTCCTCCGCCTCCAGCTGCCCCCCCTCTATGCCTCCAGCTGCCCCCCCCCTGCCTCCTCCGCCTCCAGCTGCCCCCCTCCCTACCCCCTCCAGCTGCCCCCCTCCCTACCCCCTCCAGCTGCCCCCCTCCCTACCCCCTCCGCCTCCAGCTGCCCCCCTCCCTACCCCCTCCGCCTCCAGCTGCCCCCCTCCCTACCCCCTCCGCCTCCAGCTGCCCCCCTCCCTACCGCCTCCAGCTGCCCCCCCTCTATGCCTCCAGCTGCCCCCCTCCCTGCCCCCTCCGCCTCCAGCTGCCCCCCTCCCTGCCCCCTCCGCCTCCAGCTGCCCCCCTCCCTGCCCCCTCCGCCTCCAGCTGCCCCCGTCCCTACCGCCTCCAGCTGCCCCCCTCTGTACCCCCTCCACCTCTAGCTGCCCCCCTCCGTACCCGCTCCACCTCTAGCTGCCCCCCTCCGTACCCCCTCCACCTCTAGCTGCCCCCCTCCGTACCCCCTCCACCTCTAGCTGCCCCCCTCTGTACCCCCTCCACCTCTAGCTGCCCCCCTCTGTACCCCCTCCACCTCTAGCTGCCCCCCTCTGTACCCCCTCCACCTCTAGCTGCCCCCCTCTGTACCCTCTCCACCTCTAGCTGCCCCCCTCTGTACCCCCTCCACCTCTAGCTGCCCCCCTCTGTACCCCCTCCACCTCTAGCTGCCCCCTCTGTACCCTCTCCACCTCTAGCTGCCCCTCTCTGTACCCTCTCCACCTCTAGCTGCCCCCCTCTGTACCCCCTCCACCTCTAGCTGCCCCCCTCTGTACCCCCTCCACCTCTAGCTGCCCCCCTCTGTACCCTCTCCACCTCTAGCTGCCCACCTCTGTATCTCTTCCACCTCTAGCTGCCCCCCTCTGTACCCTCTCCACCTCTAGCTGCCCCCCTCTGTACCCCCTCCACCTCTATCTGCCCCCCTCTATACCCCCTCCACCTCTAGCTGCCCCCTCTGTACCCCGCAGCGCCCCCGCATATAACGTGGTGACTCTCGGTGCGTGCTGTCAGTCAGCAGGAGCCTGCATGTATCTCCCGGTACCTCCAGTCCTCCGCCTGCTCCGGGCCGCGCTCCCCGCGCTACTTCCCCAGAGTTCCCGGCACTTACCGCAGCCGCTTCCCCGACACCAGACTCCGGCTCTCTCCTGCTCCGATCCCACAGCGACACCACAGAACACGCCCACCGCCACGCCTCCCGCCTCTGCACCGGCCGCACGAGCCCCGCCCACCAGCCAGGATGGCTGCCGCTGCCAACCAGGCGACGTCACCGCCAACCAACGCTTTTTTTTATTGGTAAAAGCTTTATTACTGCTCTGTGACCGAATAAAATCTTTTTTGCTTTGATTTTTTTTTTCCGCAGTGGAAAGCTCCCGTCTGAATGTCCGTATAACATCCAGCTTTATAGATAATGCTTTGAGAGAACAGAAACAGCAGCTCCCCCTCTTATTGTGCCCCCCACAGCAGCCCCCCCTGTTTTTGTGCCCCCACAGCAGCCCCCCCCTGTTATTCTGCCCCCCACAGCAGCTCCCCCTCTTATTGTGCCCCCCACAGCAGCCCCCCCTCTTATTGTGCCCCCCACAGCAGCCCCCCCTCTTATTGTGCCCCCCACAGCAGCTCCCCCTCTTATTGTGCCCCCCACAGCAGCTCCCCCTCTTATGGTGCCCCCCACAGCAGCTCCCCCTCTTATGGTGCCCCCCACAGCAGCTCCCCCTCTTATGGTGCCCCCCACAGCAGCTCCCCCTCTTATTGTGCCCCCCACAGCAGCCCCCCCTCTTATTGTGCCCCCCACAGCAGCTCCCCCTCTTATTGTGCCCCCCACAGCAGCCCCCCCTCTTATTGTGCCCCCCACAGCAGCTCCCCCTCTTATGGTGCCCCCCACAGCAGCTCCCCCTCTTATGGTGCCCCCCACAGCAGCTCCCCCTCTTATGGTGCCCCCCACAGCAGCTCCCCCTCTTATGGTGCCCCCCACAGCAGCTCCCCCTCTTATGGTGCCCCCCACAGCAGCTCCCCCTCTTATTGTGCCCCCCACAGCAGCTCCCCCTCTTATTGTGCCCCCCACAGCAGCCCCCCCTCTTATTGTGCCCCCCACAGCAGCTCCCCCTCTTATTGTGCCCCCCACAGCAGCTCCCCCTCTTCTTGTGCCCCCCACAGCAGCCCCCCCCTGTTATTCTGCCCCCCACAGCAGCTCCCCCTCTTATTGTGCCCCCACAGCAGCCCCCCCCTCTTATTGTGCCCCCCACAGCAGCTCCCCCTCTTATTGTGCCCCCCACAGCAGCTCCCCCTCTTCTTGTGCCCCCCACAGCAGCCCCCCCCTGTTATTCTGCCCCCCACAGCAGCTCCCCCTCTTATTGTGCCCCCACAGCAGCCCCCCCCTCTTATTGTGCCCCCCACAGCAGCTCCCCCTCTTATGGTGCCCCCCACAGCAGCTCCCCCTCTTTTTATGCCCCCCACAGCAGCTCCCCCTCTTCTTATGCCCCCCACAGCAGCTCCCCCTCTTATTGTGCCCCCACAGCAGCCCCCCCCCTGTTATTCTGCCCCCCACAGCAGCTCCCCCTCTTATTGTGCCCCCCACAGCAGCCCCCCCTGTTTTTGTGCCCCCACAGCAGCCCCCCCTGTTATTCTGCCCCCCACAGCAGCTCCCCCTCTTATTGTGCCCCCCACAGCAGCTCCCCCTCTTATTGTGCCCCCCACAGCAGCCCCCCCTCTTATTGTGCCCCCCACAGCAGCCCCCCCCCTCTTATTGTGCCCCCCACAGCAGCTCCCCCTCTTATTGTGCCCCCCACAGCAGCTCCCCCTCTTATGGTGCCCCCCACAGCAGCCCCCCCCTCTTATTGTGCCCCCCACAGCAGCTCCCCCTCTTATTGTGCCCCCCACAGCAGCTCCCCCTCTTATTGTGCCCCCCACAGCAGCTCCCCCTCTTATGGTGCCCCCCACAGCAGCTCCCCCTCTTATGGTGCCCCCCACAGCAGCTCCCCCTCTTATTGTGCCCCCCACAGCAGCCCCCCCTCTTATTGTGCCCCCCACAGCAGCTCCCCCTCTTATTGTGCCCCCCACAGCAGCTCCCCCTCTTCTTGTGCCCCCCACAGCAGCTCCCCCTCTTATTGTGCCCCCCACAGCAGCCCCCCTGTTATTCTGCCCCCCACAGCAGCTCCCCCTCTTATTGTGCCCCCCACAGCAGCTCCCCCTCTTATTGTGCCCCCCACAGCAGCTCTCCCTCTTATGGTGCCCCCCACAGCAGCTCCCCCTCTTTTTATGCCCCCCACAGCAGCTCCCCCTCTTCTTGTGCCCCCCACAGTAAAATAATAAACACATATGCTCCGTTACAGCTACTTCTGCTGTATGTAGCCCTGAAGTCAGCAGGGATGACATCATCACCTGGCGCCTACAGCTACACACAGGAGCAGAGTCACAGTGATAGTGCAGGGAGCTGCCAATTAACTCTGTCCTCCGGAGGATGCTGGCAGAGTTGATGTCATACCTCCCGCCGTATGGGATAGGGGGACAGCGCTCCAAAATCAGGACTGCCCCGCTGGATTCGGGACGGTTTGGAGTTGTAGGAAAACAATTAGCTAGGTGTAGTCCCTGAATGAAGTCACACATTGTATGGTTATAGACACACATAGTGAAGACACATTGGGGCAGATTTATCAAGCAGTCTGAAAGTCAGAATATTTCCAGTTGCCCATGGCAACCAATCACAGCTCAGCTTTCATTTCACCAGTGCTCATGAATATTTTAAAGGGGAGCTGTGATTGGTTGCCATGGGCAATTGGAAATATTCTGACTTTCAGGCTGCTTGATAAATCTGCCCCATTGTATTGTTGCAGTCTCTCTTTGAGGACACACACTGGATGGTTACATCCTCTCAAAAAGGTATACATTGGATGACTACAACCTCTCAATGAAGGCACAACTGAATGGTTACAGCCTATCAGTAGGGGTGCACATGCTATGGGCACAGTCTATCAGGGCTACACATAGTATGGGTACAGTCTATTAGTAGGGGTACACATGGTATGGGTACAGTATATCACTAGGTGTACACATGATATGGGTACAGTCTATCAGTGGGGGACACATGGTATGGATACAGTATATCAGTGGGGGACACATGGTATGGATGAGGTCTATCAGTAAGAGTACACATGGTATGGGTACAGTCTATCAGTAGGGGTACACTTGGCATGGGTACAGTCTATCAGTAGGGGTACACATGGTATGGGTACAGTATATCACTAGGTGTACACATGATATGGGTACAGTCTATCAGTGGGGGACACATGGTATGGATACAGTATATCAGTGGGGGACACATGGTATGGATGAGGTCTATCAGTAAGAGTACACATGGTATGGATACAGTCTATCAGTAGGGATACACTTGGCATGGGTGCAGTCTATCAGTAGGGGTACACATGGTATGGGTACAGTATATCACTAGGTGTACACATGATATGGGTACAGTCTATCAGTGGGGGACACATGGTATGGATACAGTATATCAGTGGGGGACACATGGTATGGATGAGGTCTATCAGTAAGAGTACACATGGTAAGGATACAGTCTATCAGTAGGGATACACTTGGCATGGGTACAGTCTATCAGTAGGGGTACACATGGTATGGGTACAGTATATCACTAGGTGTACACATGATATGGGTACAGTCTATCAGTGGGGGACACATGGTATGGGTACAGTCTATCATTGGGGGGACACATGCTATGGGCACAGTCTCAGTTCGGATTCGCAGTGTATTTTGTCTTTCAGGTCAAACAATATTACAAGACACAGAGACATCATGTGTGAATTGTATAAAGATAAAGTAACACCAGGAAACAATTCCTTATTTGTTGCTCTGAATGTTGTGACTTTCTGCTGCTGCAATGTTAATAATGAATGGAATTAGTTACAGTTTTGCTGAATTACAAGAATTCTGAGATTCTTAGGCAGCGTCTCACATGACGCGATGGCAGATTCTAGTTATTCAAGAAATGTTCTTACCATAAATTACAAGAATGAAAATACCTACAAACATTTTTGCAGAAAGCTTGTGTACACAGTGTACCAACTATTATACATATCATGGGGATTACATATAGGTCTTGGCTGCTGCTGCCCATATCTGCTGCCCTTTTGGTTAGACTTATACATTAGATGTAATATAGGAGTGAAAGTTTGCAAAACTACAAGGATAAAAAAAACTCCAATTGTTACAAAGAATGTAACCTACCATGTGATGTGATGCAGTATGAAGCAAACATACCTTGAGAATGCTGCAGCTGCACTAATGCAGGATCATATCTTGGTTAATCCCTGAGCTGAGTGGTTTTGCTGATAAAATAGATATAACATTATGATAATGAAGCGCTGTCCCTTCTATGGCTCCTCCAGCACTTGGTTCCGCGCTTCTCCCAGCCTGTGAGTTTTTCTCTGCAGGAGATGATGAGGCAATCACTTTTCTCCCTGCCAGACAGAATAATCAATTGCTCCACCATCCCCCCCAGCTGCTGTGTACGAGTGATCCAGCTCAGGTTGATTAGTCATGCTTGACTAACCTCCTTTTGTAATTCCAATATCCCTTCTGTAACGTGTTGATCGGGCAGCCAGCCTCACCCAGCTTTCCCAAGGTCCTGAATGTTTTTTTCAGAAAAACCACTCAGGGATTTGCCAAGATATGATCCTGCATCAGTGTAGCTACAGCATTCTCAAGGTATGTTTGCTTCATACTGCATCAAATCAAATGGTAGGTTTCCTTTAACCCCTTAAGGACCAGGCCCTTTTTCGTTTTTGCGTTTTTATTTTTCACTCCCCACCTTCAAAAATCTATAACTTTTTTATTTTTCCATGTACAGAGCTGTGTGATGGCTTATTTTCTGCGTAACAAATTGCACTTCGTAGTGATGGTATTAAATATTCCATGCCGTGCACTGGGAAGCGGGAAAAAAATTCTAAATGCAGTGAAAATGATGAAAAAACACATTTGCGCCATTTCTTGTGGGCTTGGTTTTTACAGCTTTCACTGTGCACCCCAAATGACATGTCTATTTCATTCATTGGGTCAATACGATCACGGGGATACCAAATTTGTATAGGTTTTATAATGTTTTCATACATTTACAAAAATTAAAACCTCCTGTACAGAAAAAAAATTCTTCATTTTGCAGTGTTCTTGCGCTAATAACTTTTTCATACTTTGGTGTATGGAGCTGTGGGTGGTGTCATTTTTTGCGACTTCTGATGACGTTTTCAATGCTTCTATTTTTAGGACTGTTCGACATTTTGATCACTTTTTATAGAATTTTTTCTATTTTTCAAAATGGCAAAAAAATGCCATTTGCGACTTTGGGCGCTATTTTCCGCTACGGGGTTTAACGCAGTGAAAAACGGTTATTATATTTTGATAGATCGGGCATTTTCGGACACGGCGATACCTAATGTGTTTATGATTTTTACTGTTTATTTATATTTATATCAGTTCTAGGGAAAGGGGGGTGATTTGAATTTTTATGTTTTTTTAATATAATTTTTTTTTTTATACTTTTTTTTATTTATTTTTTTTACTATTTTACAGACTCCCTAGGGTACTTTAACCCTAGGTTGTCTGATTGATCCTACCATATACTGCCATACTACAGTATGGCAGTATATGGGGATTTTGCATACCATCTATTATAATGTGCAGATCGCACATTATAATAGAAAGCCCCGATCATGACAGCCTGGGATCTTTGTGTGATCCCAGGCTGTCATGGCAACGGATCGCCGCTCCCCGGTGACGTCACGGGGAGTGACGATCGGAGCCAAGATGGCGGCGCCCACGCGCCGCCGGCTCTTTAATGCCGCCGGCAGCTTTGCCGGCGGCAATCAAAGGGTTAACACCCGCGATCGGTACAAGCACCGATCGCGGGTGTTAGCGACGGGCGTTTGCTTCATTATGAAGCAAACGCCCGGTGAGTATGAAGAGGGCTCAGCCTGTGAGCCCTCTTCATACTCCCCCATGCGCAGTAAGACGTAAGGGTACGTCTTATTGCGCTATGGGGTTAAAGGAAATCTCCCATCAAAATCCATCATGATAAACCAGGGACAGTTAATCATAGAACCAGGCACTGTGACTGTGGTATCTTGTTATATTTGTCGTTCATGGCCTCTTCCAGTCTAATATCAACTTTTAAGATTATGCTGATGAGCTTGATGGGCTTCCAGAGCCTCTCCATGATGCAGATTCACAGGCTGTCACATTGTCCCACTTTGTGAGATTACACCAGGATTGGTGAAGTGCTCAGGGAACAGGGGGGGTTTGTGCTCCTGTACAGTGTAACAGCCTGTGAAGCTGGTACACTGGAGCCCTTTAAAGGGAACCTACCACCACGAATCTACCTATAAAGGTAGATCGGGTGGTAGGTAGATGTAAGGGACGTGAGGATAGCTCTTTTTAGAGCTAATCCTCACGTCCCCGCTAACTTTTGGTACACTTTATTCCCCTAATATGTAAATTTTGTTATGCGGCTACTGGGGCATGGAGTAGCCGCGCTGTGTAGCCTCGTGCCGGCTACTCCACGCCCCAGTAGCCCCAGTAACGAAATTTACATATTAGGGGAATAAAGTGTACCAAAAGTTAGCGGGGACGTGAGGATTAGCTCTAAAAAGAGCTATCCTCACGTCCCTTACATCTACCTACCACCCGATCTACCTTTATAGGTACAATCGTGGTGGTAGGTTCCCTTTAATAGTTTATATCAGAAGGAAAGAGGCCATAGATAACAAATATAAGAAGATTAGCAGGTGTAGGTGTCCCTGGTTCATCATGTTTGATTTTGATGGTAGATCCCCTTTGAGTGGGCTTCTAGTGTGTGTGTTGGTGTGGGAGAATGTCTATTGCAAAACCTTTCTTTTTTCTATGTTTATACCTATAGGAAAATATCAAGTTGACTTCCGAGCTTAGTAATTCAATTTCCAGACTGACAGCTCCTCTCACCTTGAAATATTACTTGCTCCTTTCCTTGCAGCTTCTCTCCGCACATAGAGAAAGGAGGATAAATGTCAGCCATCGGCGCTTGTGCGGGGGTCACAACATGCGCTCTGCAAGACGGCATCAAAGGCCCCCTGTACAGAGGATGTAATAACACAGACAAATGATCAAGAGGAAGAAAGCCACCACCTGCCACGTCAGATGACACGGGGCGACAGACAATGCGGCGTCCATCAGAACTCTGCAAGATTAATTGCTAGTAAATTGCTGCTTCTCTAGATCTAAAACACAAAAAACTCATCAGCCCTCAATGTTAGGCTGCATTTACACGGACGTCTGCCCACCGGGTCGTAGCCCAGAGGGCATAGGTGAGCCACTCTGGTGACCCCTCCTCTCTCCATTGAAAATAATGCCGCAAGGCCATAAATACGGCCGAACATAGAACACACTCTATCTTTTTGCGGCTGCGGAACGGTACAGTGATCACACATTGCGGCTATTGCCGTCTATGGGGGACGTTAGAGTGATTGCACACGTGGTGTTTTAAACCAGTTTTTGACCCGTTTGTAAGCAGTCAGTTAAAAAACGCATCCGTTTTTGATGGGTTTAACCAATTATCTTAAATGAAACTAGTCAAAAACGCATGCGGTTTTTGACAGACTGCTTAAAAATGGGCCAAAAACGTGTTTAAAACGCCACGTGTGCAATCACCCTTATAAGGGTGAAGACACACATGGCGTTTTTGGGCCGTTTTTGGGCCGTTTTTACTAAGTGCGTTTTCAGATCGTTAAAAACGCATGCGTTAAAAAACGCATCCGTTTTTTAAAAACACATGCGTTTTTTGAAAACGCATGCGTTTTTGTCCGTTTTTCATTGCGCAATTCTGGAAAACGGACAAAAACGCATGCGTTTTCAAAAAACGCATGCGTTTTTTAACGCATGCGTTTTTAACGATCTGAAAACGCACTTAGTAAAAACGGCCCAAAAACGCCATGTGTGTCTTCACCCTTAGGCTGCAAGCTTGTCCATTTGCTAATGAGTTTGCTGAGCAGGGCAATCCCTGAGGATTGTATTGTTGAAAAACAATATAACAGAGATGTAATAGGACAATAAGTGGGGTTCCATTTTAATTTTAGGTAGGAGGCCCCTTATTATCCATAAACTACGAAATCTTACCAAAATAAGAGCAGAAGTGTCCGGCAATAGCCTGGTGGCCAGTAGGTCGTCTGGATGTGGTGTCAGTGGGTGATAAGAGATGGTCCGGTGTCTGCACTCAGCTCTGCAGATCCGATGAGGGAGGTCGTCCCGCTCCAAAATGTGCACCTGTGCGACTATGGTCAGATTTCTGTCCACTGGAAATAAACATATATAACTTCTATAGAATGACAGCAAGCAGAGATCTAGAAAACTGTGAGGAATTAATTGATACAGAAAGTATATTGGAAAATTATATAACTTTTTATAATATAAAAAATAACAATAATTTGCTGAAATGAGACCACCCCTTTAATTGCGGCTGAAGGGCCTATACAGGGGGGGTGTTACACTGTTTGATATTTTAAGCCTCCACCTAGAGGTTTGGGTGTTGATACCTTATATGCTCTACTGGACCTTAGGGGGGGGGCAACATTTTAGGTGGTTGGGTGCTATAATAGATGGTGGGAATAGAGATGACGGCCCCAACAGAAGGAATTATGATCAAGGAGATGACATGAATGAGACTGTAGGGATGATAGGAGGCGGCTCTTGGCTCTTTTGCCATTGGGATATGAGCTCCCAGTGGGAACCATGAGGGAGATTTATCATTAGGCTACATTCACGCAATATACGCCCGCCATACCGTAGAGCGTTGGGCACACATCGGCGCCGGGGTGAGGAGCAGGGGATACGCGCTGCTCACCATAGGAATACACAGTGCACTCCGCCATATTCCGTAGAAAAATAGGACATGTCCAATTAAGGAACGGTGCCGCACATGTGTTGCACCTTCCCGCTCCCGTACGGCGCCGCAAGGCCAAAGAAGTGTATGGGGGACGTATATACCTCGGCCGTATGTAAGCGCCACATACATTTGTGTGAATGTAGACAAAGGGTGATGCCACACATGGCGTTTTGAACCCGTTTTTGGTCAGTTTTTAAGCAGTCCATCCAAAAATGCATGATATTACATAGATGCACATACACGTTATTAGACAGGTGCACATACACGTTATTAGACAGGTGCACAAACACGTTATTAGAGAGGTGCACAAACACATTATTACACAGGTGCACTTACACGTTATTACACAGATGCACATACATGTTATTACATAGATGCACATACACGTTATTACACAGCTGCACAGTCATGTTATTACACAGGTGCACGTACACGTTATTACACAGGTGCACATACACGTTATTACACAGGTGCACATACACGTTATTACACAGGTACACATACATGTTATTACACAGGTGAACATACACTTTATTACACAGGTGTACAGTCATGTTATTACACAGGTGCACATACATGTTATTACACAGGTGCACATACATGTTATTACACAGTTGCACATACATGTTATTACACAGGTACACATACACGTTATTACACAGGTGAACATACACTTTATTACACAGGTGTACATACATGTTATTACACAGGTGCACATACACGTTATTACACAGGTGCACATACATGTTATTACACAGGTGCACATACACGTTATTACACAGGTGAACATACACTTTATTACACAGGTGTACAATCATGTTATTACACAGCTGCACGTACACGTTATTACACAGGTGCACATACATGTTATTACACAGCTGCACGTACACGTTATTACACAGCTGCACATACACGTTATTACACAGATGCACATACATGTTATTACATAGATGCACATACACGTTATTACACAGCTGCACAGTCATGTTATTACACAGGTGCACGTACACGTTATTACACAGGTGCACATACACGTTATTACACAGGTGCACATACACGTTATTACACAGGTACACATACATGTTATTACACAGGTGAACATACACTTTATTACACAGGTGTACAGTCATGTTATTACACAGGTGCACATACATGTTATTACACAGCTGCACATACATGTTATTACACAGGTACACATACATGTTATTACACAGGTACACATACATGTTATTACACAGGTGAACATACACTTTATTACACAGTTGCACATACATGTTATTACACAGGTGCACATACATGTTATTACACAGCTGCACATACACGTTATTACACAGATGGAGGGCTGGTGTTAGATGCGTTAATGTGGGGATCCACAGGTATGCATCAACGTGGCCAATAGGAGGGGGAGACAAAAAGCGCAAAGGATTCAAGTGTATTGTTTGATAAGGAAAATATATAATAGAATGTCTCTCTCCTGTTTCAGTGAAAGATAGAGCGTAAAATAGATGGAGGGACTGCTGCCGACGGGACTCAGGTCCGGGCAAACCAGAGTTGACGGACGTTATTACACAGGTGCACATACACGTTATTACACAGGTGCACATACACGTTATTACACAGGTGCACAGTCATGTTATTACACAGGTGCACATACACGTTATTACACAGGTGCGCATACACGTTATTACACAGCTGCACAGTCATGTTATTACACAGATGCACATACATGTTATTACACAGGTGCACATACATGTTATTACACAGGTGCACAGTCATGTTATTACACAGGTACACATACATGTTATTACACAGGTGAACATACACTTTATTACACAGGTGTACAGTCATGTTATTACACAGGTGCACATACATGTTATTACACAGGTGCACATACATGTTATTATACAGGTGCACATACACGTTATTATACAGGTGCACATACACGTTATTACACAGGTGCACATACATGTTATTACACACTGCACATACACGTTATTACACAGCTGCACGTACACGTTATTACACAGGTGCACATACACGTTATTACACAGGTGCACATACACGTTATTACACAGCTGCACATACACGTTATTACACAGGTGCACATACACGTTATTACACAGGTACACATACATGTTATTACACAGGTACACATACACGTTATTACACAGGTACACATACATGTTATTACACAGGTGCACATACACGTTATTACACAGGTACACATACATGTTATTACACAGGTACACATACATGTTATTACACAGGTACACATACATGTTATTACACAGGTGCACATACACGTTATTACACAGGTGCACATACACGTTATTACACAGCTGCACATACACGTTATTACACAGGTGCACATACACGTTATTACACAGCTGCACGTACACGTTATTACACAGGTGCACATACATGTTATTACACAGCTGCACGTACACGTTATTACACAGGTGCACATACACGTTATTACACAGGTGCACGTACACGTTATTCCACAGCTGCTGTGGGGACATCACGTGAAATAAATCCCACCAGTCACATGGCGTCTGTGCGTCGCCATAGCTACAGCCTGAGTAATTAGCCTTGTGGCATTGCCAAGGCAACCACAACAGCAACGCAGCCCACGTAATTCATAGCTGCGCTAGCCACGCCCACCTTATCTCCTCACGTAATGCCGCCCCTTTTTCCGTTAGCCAATCATGTTTCCCTACGTCACGTCGACCACACCTACATTTAGGTTTATTTTTCGAATAACTTTATTCCGCTTAAGGCATTTTGAACAATGGCCTCCAGTGCCACCTGCTGGCAGTTTATATAACAGCAGATCAGGTTCCGGGAGAAGACAGGACGTGTATGGAGTGTGGAGGCTGCAGGCTCTTCCTCAGAGCTGCTTGTCTGTACTAGAAGTGCAATGTAAGAAATGCTGCAACAAGAACCAGAGTAATAATGATATTGGGCTGCAGAAGTTCTGTGACATGGTACCAATAGCTGTGCAGCACAATTACATGGCAGACTAGAAGAGTGCACGGCCTACACTATGGCTGCAGCTGCTCTGTTCTGTTATATGCTGCTCTGTTCTGTTATATGCTGCCCTATGCTGCTGTGTGCTGCACTACTATGCTGCTGTGTGCTGCACTACTATGCTGCTGTGTGTTGCTCTATGCTGCTCTGTGCTGCACTACTATGCTGCTCTATGCTGCTCTATGCTGCTCTGTGCTGCACTGCTATGCTGCTCTGTGCTGCACTGCTATGCTGCTCTGTGCTGCACTGCTATGCTGCTCTGTGCTGCACTGCTATGCTGCTCTGTGCTGCACTGCTATGCTGCTCTGTGCTGCACTGCTATGCTGCTCTGTGCTGCACTGCTATGCTGCTCTGTGCTGCACTGCTATGCTGCTCTGTTCTGTTATATGCTGCTGTGTGCTGCCCTACTATGCTGCCCTACTATGCTGCCCTACTATGCTGCCCTACTATGCTGCCCTACTATGCTGCCCTACTATGCTGCCCTACTATGCTGCCCTACTATGCTGCCCTACTATGCTGCCCTACTATGCTGCAACATTACACAACTGACTCCTATGTGTGATTTTCAGCAGCAGCAGCAAACATTGGAATATGTCGCTCTTGTGTTTGCGGCCCGTGTGTCATTGCTGAGGGAGCTCCACTCACACTCGGGGATAGTAGATGAGTACAATTTACCGCTCCAATGACACACATAGCCGTGGAAATCTTGACCATGTTTGTGAGGCCACTGATATATATATATGACCCTGATGGAACACAGGATAACATAGGAACATTGGACGTTTATGCGCATGTAGCCTTATACCTGTTGCACATGTTGCTGCAAGCCCGGTGCCAGCCTTATGGGGCCCAGAGCTGCTGGGGGGCCCACATAAGGCTGTACATAAGGAATACATGGGGGGAGGACTGTATCTAATGAATCCATAGGGGGAGTGGGGGTCTTGTATAAAATAACCATGAGGGGAATGTTTGGGACGATAAACTAGGGAACAGGAGACTGATTTAGATTCTGAATTTTGAATGCCGCCATGTGAGTTCACTGCAAAGGGGCCCCCTGAGGCTCTGTCACCCATGGGCCTACTGAGACCTGGAGCTGACCCTGTGTTGCAGCTATTCTCTACATCAGAAATGTGTGGTGGTCGCTCCTCTCCTGGCTGCTATTCCCCCCTCCGTCATCTCAGAACTCAGGGGAGAGGAGGAAGCAGGACTGCGTGGAATGAGCAAAGGTAAGTAGCACATTTTTTTTTTGCTTAATTCCCAGGAACAGGGGAAGACATGGGGCTACACTATGAGGGGAGATACAGGACAGGAGGCCACTATATGAGGGGAGATGGAGGAGGACGGGAGGCCACTATATGAGGGAGGATGGAGGAGGACAGGAGGCCACTATATGAGAGGAGATGGAGGAGGACAGGAGGCCACTATATGAGGGGAGATGAAGGAGGACAGGAGGCCACTATATGAGGGGAGATGGAGGAGGACAGGAGGCCACTATATGAGGAGAGATGGAGGAGGACAGGAGGCCACTATATGAGGGGAGATGGAGGAGGACAGGAGGCCACTATATGAGGGGAGATGGAGGAGGACAGGAGGCCACTATATGAGGGGAGATGGAGGAGGACAGGAGGCCACTATATGAGGGGAGATGGAGGAGGACAGGAGGCCACTATATGAGAGGAGATGGAGGAGGACAGGAGGCCACTATATGAGGGGAGATGGAGGAGGACAGGAGGCCACTATATGAGGGGAGATGGAGGAGGACAGGAGGCCACTATATGAGGGGAGATGGAGGAGGACAGGAGGCCACTATATGAGAGGGGAGATGGAGGAGGACAGGAGGCCACTATATGAGAGGGGAGATGGAGGAGAACAGGAGGCCACTATATGAGGGGAGATGGAGGAGGCCACTATATGAGAGGGGAGATGGAGGAGGACAGGAGGCCACTATATGAGAGGGGAGATGGAGGAGGACAGGAGGCCACTATATGAGAGGGGAGATGGAGGAGGACAGGAGGCCACTATATGAGAGGGGAGATGGAGGAGGACAGGAGGCCACTATATGAGAGGGGAGATGGAGGAGGACAGGAGGCCACTATATGAGAGGGGAGATGGAGGAGGACAGGAGGCCACTATATGAGAGGGGAGATGGAGGAGGACAGGAGGCCACTATATGAGAGGGGAGATGGAGGAGGACAGGAGGCCACTATATGAGAGGGGAGATGGAGGAGGACAGGAGGCCACTATATGAGAGGGGAGATGGAGGAGGACAGGAGGTCACTATATGAGAGGAGATGGAGGAGGACAGGAGGCCACTGTATGAGAGGAGGTGGAGGAGGACAGGAGGGAGGGGTATTATATGTTGCATTAGGGGGTATTATATGGGTCCTCAGGAGGGGGGGTGGCTACTGAAAGGGGGCATTATACAATATGAGGGCCATTAATGTCGATATTATACCACGTAGAATTGCACCATAGCCTGTGCCCAAATGGCGTAGAGGGGGGAGAAGTCGCAATTCCAGACGAAGTTGTGATAAATCGCACATGGAGATCCGTGGATCATTTGCTTTGAGCCCTAGGACAGCACTTGTTCATCTTGTATCTAAACTGGATTTTGGCGATTTCATCACGTTTCACAATGACGGTAATCGCCCTTTTAAGATCTAATATGCTTCACATCTGTGGTTTTGTTACAGTTGTATCTAGACAAGGGAACCTTGTGTGAGCAGCAGAAATCTCCCTCCTGATAGTGTTACCCTCCAGTCACTTGTAGCATTCGCCATCGTCACACAACCCTTGTCTCATGAATAAAACAAACTGGGCTCCATTTTCCCTTTTGTGCCTCACCGGTAACATAAGAAACCAGAAGAGATCGAGTCTCCGGAGGGAGAAGAGTCTGTTGTGTCAGAGAAATAAATTCTGTCGCTGGGTCATTCCTCTCTAAACCAGAGATTGGCGCAGATTTATGCTTAAATTTACACCAATTATAGTTATAGTACCAAGTTAAGGGGCTTATTTACTAAGGTTCCCTTGGCCGCATTTTCGTCGGGTTTTTCGATTTTTTTTTGGGGGGGATCGCGCCACCAGGACAGGGATTTAGAAGGGGATTGTGTCGCACGCGATCGGATTTCGCCGCAATCGTGCCGGCTTTCACGTGACACAAATTGGGGACCGGACGTCCGACTGATTCGGACAAACCACGGAATTTAACTTTAAATTTATGTTGCAAGATCAAGCACTTATATGCACCTGGAAGAGGAAGGTGAACTCCGGGGACCTGATTGGGGAAGCGACATATGCACCATATCGGCACAGTGCATTCTCGTCGTACACTCCGGATCGGGGGCGCGCAGGACCGGTTAAGTAAATGTGCCCCAAAGTGTCCATTGTGTGAATGTAACGCTGGGTGACCTTGGCCACTGGCTCCCAGTTCGATATCTACGGGACCGGTGAAAATAGCCCAACAATTCTTCATCGCTCGCTTTCTATATGGAGTTTGAATGGAGCAGCATTCCATGACCATTTACAACAATGTAGAAGTGATACATTGTTATGTTACTACTACTTATGTTTCCTCCATACACACTGGCGGCACACTGAATAGATAGGCTGTTATTAACCCTATTTGCACCATATTTGCGTCTTTTTTTGAGACTTTCCAAAAGTGCGCATGGATTTTAGCCACTTACACCTTATTTAACTTAGTTATCCAGATGTTTTTCCTAATTTATGACATGCAATTTTTAAAAAAATGTCTCAAAATAGCTCCTCCACAGAGCAGGCGCAGATAACCAAAAAAAAAAAAAAATCAGACACATTTGATAAATCAACTTTTTTCTTTTTTTGGTTTAGGTGAAAAAACTGCCTGTGTGTTTGGCTCTGCACATGTTGTGGACTGTCATGCACTGCATCCTATATGTGCATTTTTTATATACGATTTTAATGCAGATTTTCCGCATGCGTTTTTTTTTTCCCATCCATTTTGACTGAGAAATCTGCATGGAAACTGCACATGGATGCAGATTTTCACTCTCCCATAGACTTCAATGGAGAATTATTTTTTTTTTTGTCATTTTGTAACTTCATGTTTATTTTTCACATAAATATTTTGTAATAAGCATTAGAAACAGAAAGCTGTTCTTGATGTTTTTTTAATTTTAATTAAAACAGAAAACGATGATGAGAGCTTAACAATACAAACCATCATAATATGGGGCTGTTCACATTAATAAATTAAAAACAAATAAAAAAATGCATACTCCGTATCTCCAAAAAAATGAACTTTGTAAGCCTACTTGGCACCCTCCCAGAAGGAGCAGCGAGTCACAAGGCGCCTGTATTATTCATGCTAGTCACTGTGTGACTCTGCCCCATGTCTCCAGCATCTCCCTCATTCCCCCTCCCTTCATCTGATCATCCTCTGCTCTGCTAAAGGAAGGGGGAATGAGTGACATGCCAGGGGCATGGGGTGACAGACACACTGCCGTGCACGGATAACACCCGCCACTTGTGACTCGCTGCTCCTTCTGGCAAGGTCCCTGCTAGGCTTACAAAGATAAGTTTCTGGGGATAGAAAATGTGCATTTTTTTTTAGCTAAAACAATAGTTAGCATAGTGCTAGGGGAACATGTCATTAGGTCTAGTAGTGACAATCTGGTGACAGGTTCACTTTAATGAAATACTCTGTATATCCACATGTAGCACTCGGTGGTGCTGTTGTTACAATTATGCAACCTCCTAGGTAGAAAAGCTTGTAAAAATCCACTAAAAAGTGGGATATGTGAGTTACAGAGCCCAAGAGGGTGATCAGTCCTATAGTGTCCACTACAGCAGGAACGCCAGACATCAAATATCAGATGATCTAAGTGCCCTTGATACAGAACAACCAAAAGTATTTACCTCTGATTCGCGGAGAGACATCTTGAGCAGGAGAAAGGCGAATTCCAGGAGCCCGGGATGTCCTTCTCTTTTTGGGATTTGGACATTCTGGGTAGGGTGACATGTAAGTCCTTGAGGAACTGTCATGGCGGACACAGTATGAAGCAAGGACAAAGTATAGGTAAGAAACTAGAGGGAAGAGAACAATGTGCAGTAAATATATATATTTATGAGTGATTTTTTTGATTCTAGGTGTAATACCCTCTACTTTGGAGTATTTTTATCTCCCACCTCCTGCCTCCTTCCTATTTCCCAGCGGACGGTTTGGATGGGTTTGTAGCCCCACTGTGCCGGGCAGACTCCAGCCTTCACATATAATGATTAGAGGGAAACCTTACACTGTAATTTCCTTAGAATATAAAGCGCGCTCCAGTGTAACAAGGTAAGTGGCTGTGTGATAAGTCTATGGATTCATGTAATCTGTGACCATACAGGCGGTGTGTGTGTGGGGGGGGGGGGGAGGCTTTCTGTCTCATCATAGGAGCCCAAGTCTGAAAAAAACATTTGAGACAATTAATGATCTTTAGGGTTTAGTCATTAAAGTGTAAGTTCACACGGGCAGAATTTTGGCTGTAGAACATGTGGGCTGTATACTGTACATATGAAGCTGACAGTTTTGCTTGGAGACAATGGGGCACATTTACTTACCCCATCCCCAGAGTTCACAGAAAGTGCATTATACACATTCTGTGTATAATGTGCTGTGCTGGGAGTTACGTGCAGTGTGCATGTGTCTCTTCCCCGCTCAGGTCCCCGGAGTTCACCTTCTTTTTCCTGGTGCATGTAAGTGCATTGTCCGTGTATAATGTGCTGTGCGGGTAGTCACTAAGATTGTGCCCCCGATATCCTGCATGTGTCACTTCCCCGCTCAGGTCCCCGGGGTTCACCTTCTTCTTCCTGGTGCATGTAAGTGCATTGTCCGTGTATAATGCGCTGTGCGGGGAGTCACTAAGATCGTGCCCCGATATCCTGCATGTGTCACTTCCCCGCTCAGGTCCCCGGGGTTCACCTTCTTCTTCCTGGTGCATGTAAGTGCATTGTCCGTGTATAATGCGCTGTGCGGGGAGTCACTAAGATCCTGCGTCCGATATCCTGCATGTGTCACTTCCCCGCTCAGGTCCCTGGAGTTCACCTTCTTCTTCCTGGTGCATGTAAGTGCATTGTCCGTGTATAATGCGCTGTGCGGGGAGTCACTAAGATCCTGCACCCGATATCCTGCATGTGTCGCTTCCCTGCTCAGGTCCCCGGAGTTCACCTTCTTCTTCCTGGTGCATGTAAGTGCATTGTCCGTGTATAATGCGCTGTGCGGGGAGTCACTAAGATCCTGCACCCGATATCCTGCATGTGTCGCTTCCCTGCTCAGGTCCCCGGAGTTCACCTTCTTCTTCCTGGTGCATGTAAGTGCATTGTCCGTGTATAATGCGCTGTGCGGGGAGTCACTAAGTTCGTGCACCTGATATTCTGCATGTGTCGCTTCCCCGCTCAGGTCCCCGGAGTTCACCTTCTTCTTTCTGGTGCATGTAAGTGCATTGTCCGTGTATAATGCGCTGTGCAGGGAGTCACTAAGATCCTGCGTCCGATATCCTGCATGTGTCGCTTCCCCGCTCAGGTCCCCAGAGTTCACCTTCTTCTTCCTGGCGCATGTAAGTGCATTGTCTGTGTATAATGCGCTGTGCGGGGAGTCACTAAGATCCTGCACCCGATATCCTGCATGTGTCGCTTCCCTGCTCAGGTCCCCGGAGTTCACCTTCTTCTTCCTGGTGCATGTAAGTGCATTGTCCGTGTATAATGCGCTGTGCGGGGAGTCACTAAGATCGGGCGTCCGATATCCTGTATATGTCGCTTCCCCGCTCAGGTTCCCGGAGTTCACCATCTTTTTAATGGTGCATGTTAGGGCTTGAGCTTGCGACACAATTTGAAAGTTAAATCCCGCGCTCAGTCCGAATCAGTCAGACTATCCGATGGCACGCTCCCTAAATTGTGTCGCATGGAAGCAGCGCAGCCGCTACTTGCCATAAATACAAGTGCCATTGAAGAAAGGTGCACAGGTCGAAAAAAGTCAATGGGGCAGATTTACTTACCCGGTCCATTCGCGATCCAGTGGCGCGTTCTCTGAGGTGGATTCGGGTCTTCCGGCGATTCACTAAGGTAGTTCCTCCGACGTCCACCAGGTGTCGCTGCTGCGCCGAGGTCCGCCGGAGTTCACAATCCTATACTTGGTGAAGGTAAGTGCGTGTCCCGCGACACTTTTTTTTTAAAAAAATGCGGCAGTTTCTCCGAATCCGTCGGGTTTTCGTTCGGCCATGCCCCCCCATTTCCGTAGCGTGCATGCCAGCGCCAATGCGCCACAATCCGATCGCGTGCACCAAAAACCCGGGGCAATACAGGGAAAATCGGCGCAAATCGGAAATATGTAACACGTTGGGAATGCGCGAATCGGGCCCTTAGTAAATGACCCCCAATGTGGATTATGTAATTTTCTATCCTGATTCTTCCCGCACACTTGTGCAGTAACTTTGTATTCTCATAAATTTCAAAATTGCTGTCATGTGCAGGAGACTTGGGCTGGAGCTGGATGGAATTGTCTCTATAATTTCAGCACAAAGCTGTCACATTCAGCATTGTAGGCAGGAATAGTCTTCTATAAATTATATATTGTGCAGATAATAGACTCTCTTACATTGTTGAACAATTAAGTCCACCAGATAAAATTATTCTGGGTGCCCACCCTCGATCATTTCCATGGAAATACTCACTTCTAGTTTCTGAATTGCGTTGCTTCCCATCCGGGGTCCAGTAACATGTTATCTCCTGGGTCTACTGGAGGAAACTATGGTATTATGGGGGGTCAGTCCGACTCCCTCCAAAGGCTCACAATAATCATCCATTACAGATACAATTCACATAACTAAGGCTAGCAATAGCTTGCAAAAGGAAATCTACCATCAAAATCAAGCTAATAAAACAAGCGACATTACTCCTAGATCCAGGCACTGTTACTGTGGTAATCTTCTTGTTATCCATGACTTCCCACCTAAAATCAACTTTAATAATTGTGTAAATGAGCCAGAAGGGCTCTGGGAGGTGGAGGGGTTCAAGAGCCCCTCCATGCTGCAGATTCACAGGCTGTTACACTGTCTCCCCTCCCCCCTCTGCTTGATTGCATATTATACACTGGGATCGGGGTGTGCACCTGCATAGTGTAACAGCCAGTGAAGCTGCAGCACAGAAAGGCTCTGGTAATGCCCACAGGAGCACTTCAGGCGCAATTAGCATAATTTAGCAAGTTGAATTTAGAAGCAAGGACGCAAGGGATCACAAATATAAGAAGATTACCACAGTCAGGGTGCCTGGATCTATGAGTAACTGTCCCTGGTTTATCATGATGGATTTTCATGGTTGAATTTCTTTAATTACTGTATTGCATCATTATAATGTGCAAAATCTGAAGCCCATATGGTAGATAAAATATGAGCAGTGTAGCAGCCGGAAGCTTTTAGTCACATGTTCCGTCTACACATAATTGTGAATAATGATGTCATCCCTGATACATGTTACAATGTTTCATTTCTACAGACATTTAGGATCAGCAGCTATACTGCAATATAGAAACTGAGCAGCAGGTGGCAGCATGAGACTACACAGATGAATGACAGACTGGGTGCCCTCTATTAGATGGGCATTGTGGGTGCCATGCACATGGGGGCACTAATATGGAAGGTCTTTTTTATAATACATAGAGAGACTGAGATTTCATGGCGTTGCTGATATATTATTGGGTCAGGTTATAATTTGGTCAAGTCTACAGACTACATATAATTATCTAATGGAATTTGATGCCCCATAAAGTGGTGACTGCTGTAGTGTGTAAGGGGCGACATGGTCTTCAATATGGAAAGCAAAGTCTCTGAGGCTTTTAGTTGCATTTTATCTGCTGCAGCGCCGGTCCCTTGTGGCCCCAACATTTCAACAAACAAATAGAATTGTTTGTATAATGAAAAATTATAACATTTTTCAAAATACTTTCTGTATCAATTCCTCACAGATTTCTACATCTCTGCTTGCTGTCATTCTATAGAAAGCTTGTATGTTTACTACCAGTGGACAGAAATTTGTTCCTGGTCATGTGATGTCACACAGGTGCACGGCTTGTTATGTCTCTGGCTGTGTGATGTCACACAGGTGCACGGCTTGTTATATCGCTGGCCATGTGATGTCACACAGGTGTGCGGCTTGTTATATCACATGGCCAGCGATATAACAAGCCCTGCACCTGTGTGATATCACATGACCAGGGATATAACGAGCCCTGCACCTGTGTGATATCACATGACCAGGAATATAACGAGCCGTGCGCCTGTGTGACATCACATGACCAGGGATATAATGAGCCGTGCACCTGTGTGACATCACATGACCAGGGATATAATAAGCCGTGCACCTGTGTGACATCACATGACCAGGAATATAACGAGCCGTGCACCTGTGTGATATCAAATGACCAGGGATATAACGAGCCGTGCACCTGTGTGACATCACATGACCAGGGATATAACGAGCCGTGCACCTGTGTGACATCACATGACCAGGAATATAACGAGCCGTATACCTGTGTGACATCACATGACCAAAGATATAATAAGCCGTGCACCTGTGTGACATCACATGACCAGGAATATGAACGAGCCGTGCACCTGTGTGACATCACATTACCAGGGATATAACGAGCCGTGCACCTGTGTGACATCACATGACCAGGAATATAACGAGCCGTATACCTGTGTGACATCACATGACCGGGGATATAATGAGCCGTGCACCTGTGTGACATCACATGACCAGGAATATAACGAGCCGTATACCTGTGTGACATCACATGACCGGGGATATAATGAGCCGTGCACCTGTGTGTCATCACATGACCAGGAATATAACCAGCCGTGCACCTGTGTGACATCACATGACCAGGAATATAACCAGCCGTGCACCTGTGTGACATCACATTACCGGGGATATAACGAGCTGTGCACCTGTGTGACATCACATGACCAGGAATATAACGAGCCGTATACCTGTGTGACATCACATGACCAGGGATATAACGAGCCGTATACCTGTGTGACATCACATGACCAGGGATATAATGAGCTGTGCACCTGTGTGTCATCACATGACCAGGAATCTAACAAGCTGTGCACCTGTGTGACATCACATTACCAGGGATATAACGAGCCGTGCGCCTGTGTGACATCACATGACCAGGGATATAATGAGCCGTGCGCCTGTGTGACATCACATTACCAGGGATATAACGAGCCGTGCGCCTGTGTGACATCACATGACCAGGGATAGATAACGAGCCGTTCACCTGTGTGACATCACATGACCAGGGATATAACGAGCCGTGCACCTGTGTGACATCACATGACCAGGGACAGGTTTCGGCCCACTGGAAGTAAACATAGAAGCTTTCTATAGAATGACAACAAGCAATCTAGAAAACAGTGAGGAATTGCAGAAAGTGTATTGGAAAATTGTACAACTTTTCATTACACAAACATTAATATACTGCAATAAGAACATCCCTTTAACTGCACCTTTCTGATACACTGTAACGAGGCTGGCGCCTTTGTATAGAGTAGATGGACAGATTTCTCGCTCCTATACACATTTCCACACCCTGGGACATTGCAACACTGAGTATACAAAGTAGATGAGAATGTTGCATAATATTGTATCATTACTGCTTATTTACATAGTTCCCTATAATGTACATTCATTAGTGAGTATTCAGATTATTTGGCCGCTCCTAATGACGCTGCTATTATTACATAAGACAAGGGGAGGGGCTTCCATGATACTAATTAGTGATGATCATGTCCTCCATGTATGTGACTGGTGCAAATAGTTATCCATTGGTTATTCATGTATCCGACATAAATGGACATTATAAAAAAGAAAGAAAAGCCAATAATTAAAGAGGGTTAAATGCTCCCATGAATGCTGGGGGTCCCATTGATGAAGCACTTATCTCCTATAACAGTGATGGCAAACCTTTTAGACACCGAGTGCCCAAACTACAACCAAAAAAACACATATTTTTCGCAAAGTGCCAATGCGACAATTTAAGCAGTAACTTATGACTCCCTGCTCTTTCACAGGATTAAATTGTATAGGCCCCTGAGGACACTTATACAGTAGAAAGAAGGAGAAGAAGTTTGGATTATCATTGTAGCTTTCTTCTAGGGTCCTGGGCTGTCTGGAACTGCAAGAGGCCTTGAGTCCTGTCTGGCGAAGTCTGCGATGGGGTGATGGCTCGGGTGCCCATACAGAGGGCTCTGAGTGCCACCTCTGGCACCCGTGCCATAGGTTCGCCATCACTGTCCTATGCTATAGGGGCACAACTCCTTTAAAAACACAAACTATTTTTGGCAAAAAGCTATTTTTTTAAAAAGATCTTTTCATCCGTAAATATTTACATCAAAGAAATACATTTTTGTACAATAATCTCTTTGGAACCCATCCTGATAATCCAGGGACGTTACTCATAGATCCGGACACCGGGACTGTGGGATCTTCTGATACAGTATTTCTATCCATGGCCTCCTGCCTTCTAAAATGTACATTAATGTATATTCCACAAAATAAAACTTTCCCTTTTGCACACGTCATAAAATGATTAACCGGTTAAGCACCGGGCCCTTTCCTGTTTTTTCATGTCCATTTCACTCCCCACCTTCAAAAATCTTTTTACCCGTAAAGAGCTGTGTGATGGCCTGTTTTCTGCGTAACAAATTGCACTTCTTAGTGATGGTATTGAATGTTCCCTGCCGTGTACTGGGAAGCGGGAAAAAAATTCCAAATGCAGTGAAAATGGTGAAAAAACACATTTGCACCGTTTTCTTGTGGGCTTGGATTTTACGGCTTTTACTGATCGCCCCAAATGACAGGTCTACTTTATTCTTTGGGTCAATACGATTATGCAGATACCAAATATGTATAGGTTTTATAATGTTTTCATACATTTACAAAAATGAAAACCTCCTGTACAAATTTTTTTTTTTTTTTGCCGTCTTCTTTTTGATACTTTGGTGTACGGAGCTGTGGGTGGTGTCATTTTTTGCGACTTTTTATGATGTTTTCAATTATATTATTTTTAGGCCTTTATGAACTTTTGATCACTTTTTATAAAATTTTTTATTTTTTTTTAAATGGCAAAAAAGTGCCATTTTTTACTTCTGGCGCAATTTTTTCCGTTACGGGGTTAAACGCAGTGAAAAACCGTTAGTATATTTTCATAGATCGGGCATTTTCCGACACGGCGATCCCTAATGTGTTTATGATTTTTACTGTTTATTTAGATTTATATCAGTTCTAGGGAAAGGGGGGTGATTAGAATTTTTAGGTTTTTTTATTGTAATTTTTTTTTTTAAACTTTTTTTTTAATTTTACTATTTTTCAGACTCCCTAGGGTACTTTAACTCTAGGTTGTCTGATCGATCCTACCATATACTGCCATACTACAGTATGGCAGTATATGGGGATTTTACTCCTTATTCATTACAATGTGCTAAAAAAAAACCACCCGCGATCGGTGCTGGCACCGATCGCAGGTGTTACTGATAAGCCTTAGCTGCAGTATGCAGCGAAGACTTACCGGCTATGGAGAGGGCTCAGCCCGTGAGCATTCTCCACGCATCGGGACCCGACCACCGCCGGGAATACATGGCGGGTGGTCGTGAACCTGTTAATATTAGACCACTGGGATTTGAACTTTGATTCCTCCCGATACCCCAGCAAGTAATGGGTGAGGGGCTCTATCATTTAGGCTGTGTCCAGAATACAGCCGCCATCTTGGCCGCCACCATATTGGATCAAAGGCAAGTATTTCCAGTGGGCGGGTGGTCATGTAACATATCAAAGATTGGCTCAGACTGGAATCGACTCAGAAATCAATAAAGTTCTGAACAAATCCAATCCACTCATACTGATACATCGTCTAACAGAGCTCCAATCCATGGAAGCCCATCCGCCCTATAGACTGTGGCTGCCATGTTACTGCTCCACTGTCTGAATTGGAAAATAACTTTGGTAATATAAATGTAGAAATAGTGATTATGAAATCTATAGCTAAGTATCAAGTAGGTGATAATAATTATGATGTAACTATAACATAATGCACATAATATTCCTGTGTGTCATCCACACTAAGGACAGAACAGGTGGATAGTAACCGTCTGCATGTGGAAGCTCCGATGTCTCCATTGCGTATCTCTTATTTTAGTTTTTTGTGTTTATAAAAAAAATTAATCCAATACTCACCTTCCCTGTTCCCCTGCAGCAGCCTTCTCTTCTTTCATTTCTCTCCCGCATTAGTGCATGGTTCTATTGTTGGAAGACACAATGGGGGTCATTTACTAAGGGCCCGATTCGCGTTTTCCCAACGTGTTACCCGAATATTTCCGATTTGCACCGATCTCCCCTGAATTGCCCCGGGATTTTGGCGCACGCAATCGGATTGTGGCGCATCGGCGCTGGCATGCACGCGACGGAAATCGGGGGGCGTGGCCGAACGAAAACCTGACGGATTCGGAAAAACCGCCGCATTTAAAACAAAAAATCTGTTGCGGAGCTTGCACTTACCTTCACTCAGCCCGGCTCGGTGAACTCCAGTGCGTCCCGATGCTTTTCAGCGCAGCAGCGCCACCTGGTGGACGGCGGAGGAACTACCTTAATAAATCCCGTCCGGACCCGAATCCTGTGCAGAGAACGCGCCAATGGATCGCGAATGGACCGGGTAAGTAAATCTGCCCCAATGTGATGACCTCATCACGCGCGCCTGCAATAGAGCAGTGCATTAATGTGGAATCGATTTAAAGGAAGAGAAGATTGCTGCAGGGGAACAGCGAAGGTTAGTATTGTTTTTTTTTTTTATAGAGCTCAGCTGCGGCCAGGAACACCTGGGACCGGTGGTTGGGGAACAATTTTCCTAAGGGGTCTAAAAAATAGTAAAAAAAAAAAAGGAAATAAAAGTAAAAAAAAATTCTTAATGTCCAAAATGGCACTTTTTCGCCATTTAAAAAATATCAAAAATTTCATCAAAAGTGATCAAAAGGTCGTAAAGTCCCCAGCATGGTAACAACAAAAACATCAGCTGAGCAGAAAGACGCCTCAAACAGCTCCGTGCACCGAAGTATGAAAAAGTTATTGGCACCAGAAGAAGGTGAAATGGAGAAATATTTATATGTACAAAAGGTTTTCATTTTTTGAATGTAATGAAACTGACCCAAAGAATAGAGTAGACGTCATTTGGGGCGCACAACGAAGTCCGTAAAATGAAGGACACAAGAAAATGGCACAAATTTGTTTATTTCACCAATTTCACTGCGTTCAGAATTTTTTTTTCCCAGTGCCCAGCATGGAATACAGACGGTCCCCTACCTAAAGGGAACCTACCACCACAAATCTACCTATAAAGGTAGATTGGGTGGTAGGTGGATCAATGGGACGTGAGGAGAGCCCTTTTAAGGGCTAATCCTCACGTCCCTGCACTTTTTTAATAACTTTAATTTGATATTTATTCAAATTTACTTATGCGGCTACCGGGGCGTGGAGTAGCCGCATATGAGATTACACGAGGCGGCTACTCCACGCCCCGGTAGCCACTTTACTCCTCCTACTCACCCATCTTCGGTGCGCAGCTCCGCGTAGCTGCGCGCCCTCGTCCGGCGATCCTGCCGTCTGCGCATGCGCAGAAGAGCAGGCCCGCGCCTGTTTCGGAGTTGTGACCGCGCAGGCGCGGGCCTGCTCTTCTGCGCATGCGCAGACGCAGGATCGCCGGAGATGGGTGAGTAGGAGGAGTAAAGTGGCTACCGGGGCGTGGAGTAGCCGCCTCGTGTAATCTCATATGCGGCTACTCCACGCCCCAGTAGCCGCATAAGTAAATTTGAATAAATACCAAATTAAAGTTATTAAAAAAGTGCAGGGACGTGAGGATTAGCCTTTAAAAGGGCTATCCTCACGTCCCATTGATCCACCTACCACCCAATCTACCTTTATAGGTAGATTTGTGGTGGTAGGTTCCCTTTAAGAACACCCAACTTACAGACGATCCCTAGTTACAAACAGACCTCTGGATCTGTACGTAACCTGGGGACTGCCTGTATTACATACCGTCACTATGAAGTGCAATTTGTTACACAAAAAACAAGCCCTCACACAGCTCTGAACATGGAAAAGTAAATAAAAAGTTATAGATTTTTGAAGGTGGGGAGTGAAAAATGGGGATGCAAAAATGAAAAAAGGCCTTGTAGTTAAGGGGTTAATGGGGTAAAATTTGGAGACTGGTTTTGGTGCAACCAGAACATGAATGCAGCAACAGAATCAAACTCAGTCCATTAATATGTATATGTAACATGTATGAGCTTTAGCTATTGTTCCATCAGGCTATTGTCTTACTTTGTTTGTATCACATGATCTGTAAATCGCTACAGAATATGATGGCGCTATACAAACGTTTCCTTATTTATTTCCTTTTCCAAATTCTTATAAAGGAAGCCTTCCATCCTACCTACCTACCATCACGGACCTACCTAATAATCTGAGTGCAGGTTCCTTTACTATATATAATCTTTATTTCAAAATCTTGAGTGGCCGATATCTTGATAAGAAGTTTATCTTGTATATATGCAAATTACATGGAGAGGCTACAGGGACGTGGAGTAGCCACTCCATGGAGCAGAACTCCACACCCCAGTAACCTTTTTGTAGCCCTCCTACCATATTGTCCGAGAAGCCAAAGGGTCTGCGCATGCACAGCAGCCGTGGCTTCGGAGCCGAGGCCGTACAGCCTTGAGCATTCGCTCCGCGCATGCGCAGACCCATCAGCTTCACCGACGATAGTGCAGGAGGGCGACATAGTAGCCTCTTTGTGTAATTTGCATATATACAAGATAGACTTTGTATCAAGATATCGGCCACTCAAGAAGTAGAAGTGTAGGACTTGTCCCTAGTAAAGGAACCTGCCATGGGATCTACCTTATTAAGTAGTGATTTTAGGTTTCCCCCCATGTCATACAAGTATTTGTAGGATTCTGTCGCTTTGGAATGAATGGTTTTCTGTATCGGGACCTTTGGAGCCTGTTGTTGCATCACTACCTCTGCTGTCTGTGACATGTGAGGAATGCCAGCGTGGTAGTGGCTCGTGTTATGTCAGGAAGGTGCGGTCCTTGTCATCCGGGGACAGGACAGGTATTCCGAGATTGTAGAAGATCAGGAAATGGAAGTTTCTGCTGCGGCTGTAGATACACGGATTATTATACTGTTACTATATACAAGATGGGTCCAGTGCTGACAGTGATACAGATGCGCTGGCCCGGATCCAATGCAGAGAGGACTAATACTGATGAGATAATCATCCATCCATGTGTACACTGTGACCTACTAGAGCGCGCCTCCTCTAATGACCCGTCTGTAATAGCAAATCATTATCTTATAACTCTGCAGTGTACTTTGCTGTCGTTCCTTCTAGAAACTTTTTGGGAGTTTTGCTGGGCTTTAGGTGAGCCACCAATATTAGATTGATAGTGTTCTTCTTGCACTTCAATACCACACAACACCATTCATTCCCCAGTGGCTAAGCTCGGTATTGCAGCTTAGTTGCATTGCATTTACATTTACTCATAGATCCAGGCACTGTGACTGTGATCATTTTCTTTGTTATGTATTATATATTATTATGTTACTATTACCTATTTGTTACCCAGGCCTCTTTGCCCTTTCAGACGGGCTCCTATAGAGGTTACCAGAGCCCATTTGTCATACAGCTGTTAGTCTCTGCTTCCCCAGCATTTCCCCCTCCCTCTACCTGATGTAAACTCTCTACGTTAGAGGAAGTTTCAGGACGCGGTGGGAGGTGCGAAGTGTTCCTGCACAGTGTAACAGCCTATGAATCTACAGCTCTGGTAAAGACCCCAGAACCCTTCAGACTCATTAGCATAATTTTAAATGGTGATTTTAGAAGGAAGGAGGCCATGGATAACAATTATAAGATGTTTACCACAGTCCCGGTGCCTGGATCTGGTGTCTCTAGTCTATCACATATGTATTTTCCATGGACACTCTATAAATGTCATCCCGTTTCATCATCTGATCATTCATCCCAATTCATCCAAATTCAAGTGGACCTAATAGAAGTCCATTTCTGACACGCATTAGATGTGACTGGTTTATTTATAGATGTTGTGGTTCTGGCTCTGTCCGTTCTAGTAACGCAATTATGGGCCTGACTGCTTATTCTCTTAGTAAATACAACAGACAGAGCAGCATATAATATAATCTGTCCCAGGATCTCATGTAATCTATATCCAGGGGGATAACTAGCGCCATTCCCTGGGTCACAGCGTGGTGTGATCAGGATGTGGTTAATAAGCCGAGTCTAGGTGGATCCCTGGTGACCTGGAGGAATGTGGTGGAACCTGCTCCACAAGCTCGTGATAGAGTCACTCGCGTTCCTGCTTGACCGAAACTAGGTCCCTCTAAAGTGGAACAAGGCTCGAAGAAAGTATTCAGCTACGTTGTAAACCCTCCCTCCTCTCCACCAGGGTCAGAACAGATAGAAACACGATTAGGAAACCAGAGGGCTGCAAATTTTAGAAAAGAACTGAGCAATATTGATGTGAATAAACTGGCGGCGAGATAGAAAACTTAATAATAGTTCCAGCAGAATCACTGGGATTCCCTTCAACCCTTTCTATCCGTAGGATTCTTTAGTCAGCAGTCCGTCTAGGAATACCAAGACATATTCAGCAGAGCTTTCATAGAAAATATGTTCAGTAGGGGGATGAGCCAGGTAATGGAAGAAAGAAGCCGTTTTCATTGATAATGTACAGTAAAACCACTTAAGTTCAAGCAACAATGTCTTATTTTATTTTTATTAAACTCGAGCCCTGTTACAAAAACTCTGCATGTCCCAAGAGATAATGATATTTTTTTACAGTATGGAAATGCTTTGATTTTCCCGGTTTGGTGAATGTCTTCTTGGCCTGGGGACAGTGTAACACACAATCACTGCAGACAAAGCAGACCCAATATATCATGGCTGCATCACACTCAGGTGCACACGTCTCTTATATCTGATATGACATCCACATCCTGCTCATAGGAAAGTGACTAATCAGAGGTTAAAGCCGAAGACGCAGGAGCCGGACTGTGCTGAACCGATAAGGCCTGGAACCAGAAGCTGCCCAGGATCAGGGGCAGACACTGAGAGCCCTGCTGAAAAAACGGGACCCCACATGACACATTGGGACACATTTACTTAGCAGTCCCTGGACGAACTCTGCTGTGATTCACTTACATCATGCACCCGATATCCTGCATGTGTCACTTCCCCGCTCAGGTCCCTGGAGTTCACCTTCTTCCTGGTGCATGTAAGTGCATTGTCCGTGTATAATGCGCTGTGCGGGGAGTCACTAAGATCCTGCGCCCGATATCCTGCATGTGTCACTTCCCCGCTCAGGTCCCTGGAGTTCACCTTCTTCCTCCTGGTGCATGTAAGTGCATTGTCCGTGTATAATGCGCTGTGCGGGGAGTCACTAAGATCATGCACCTGATATCCTGCATGTGTCGCTTCCCCGCTCAGGTCCCCGGAGTTCACCTTCTTCTTCCTGGTGCATGTAAGTGCATTGTCTGTGTATAATGTGCTGTGCGGGGAGTCACTAAGATCCTGCGCTGATATCCTGCATGTGTCGCTTCCCCGCTCAGGTCCCCGGAGTTCACCTTCTTCTTCCTGGTGCATGTAAGTGCATTGTCCGTGTATAATGCGCTGTGCGGGGAGTCACTAAGATCCTGCGCTGATATCCTGCATGTGTCGCTTCCCCGCTCAGGTCCCCAGAGTTCACCTTCTTCTTCCTGGTGCATGTAAGTGCATTGTCCGTGTATAATGCGCTGTGCGGGGAGTCACTAAGATCGTGCGCCTGATATCCAGCATGTGTCGCTTCCCCGCGCAGGTCCCAGGAGTTCACCTTCTTCCTGGTGCATGTAAGTGCATTGTCCGTGTATAATGCACTGTGCGGGAAGTCACTAAGATTGTGCGCCCCATATCCTGCATGTGTCGCTTCCCCGCTCAGGTCCCTGGAGTTCACCTTCTTCCTGGTGCATGTAAGTGCATTGTCCGTGTATAATGCGCTGTGCGGGGAGTCACTAAGATCCTGCGCCCGATATCCTGCATGTGTCACTTCCCCGCTCAGGTCCCTGGAGTTCACCTTCTTCCTCCTGGTGCATGTAAGTGCATTGTCCGTGTATAATGCGCTCTGCGGGGAGTCACTAAGATCGTGCACCCGATATCCTGCATGTGTCACTTCCCCGCTCAGGTCCCCGGAGTTCACCTTCTTCTTCCTGGTGCATGTAAGTGCATTGTCTGTGTATAATGTGCTGTGCGGGGAGTCACTAAGATCGTGCACCCGATATCCTGCATGTGTCGCTTCCCCGCTCAGGTCCCCGGAGTTCACCTTCTTCCTGGTGCATGTAAGTGCATTGTCCGTGTATAATGCGCTGTGCGGGCAGTGACTAAGATCGTGCGCCCGATATCCTGCATGTGTCACTTCCCTGCTCAGGTCCCCAGAGTTCACCTTCTTCCTGGTACATGTAAGTGCATTGTCCGTGTATAATGCGCTGTGCGGGGAGTCACTAAGATCCTGCACCCGATATCCTGCATGTGTCGCTTCCCCGCTCAGGTCCCCGGAGTTCTCCTTCTTCTTCCTGGTGCATGTAAGTGTAAAATGCGCTGTGCGGGGAGTCACCAAGATCCTGCACCCGATATCCTGCATATGTCGCTTCCCCACTCAGGTCCCTGGAGTTCACCTTCTTCTTCCTGGTGCATGTAAGTGCATTGCTTGCAACAGAATTTTAAAGTTAAATCCCGCGCTCAGTCCGAATCAGTTAGATCGTCCGACGGCCGGCCCCAACTTTTGGTAGCATGAAAGCCGGCGCCGATGCGCCAAAATCCAATCGCGTGCGACACAATCCCTTTCTAAATCCCTGTCCCAACGGCGCAATCCCCGAAAACGTTGGAAAACCCGATGGAAGTGCGGCCCTTAGTAAATAAGCCCCATTATGTAGACATCAGATGTGCGCAGCTCACACATGGTCACCCAAATCAGACGCATCACAAACATCATCCACATCACATACTTCCCAATCATTCCAGGATGTTTTTACATGGCTCCAACTTGAGAACTGAAATATCAGGGGTCATTTAGAAGCACGGGCTCCTTCTCACCACCAAACTCCCCCAGTACTGAAGGATTATAGGGTATTGTACACCAGACGGGCTGAAAAAAGGGAACATATAATTATAGATTTATTAAAAAGAATTAAATACTTTAAATTGTCCTCCTTTCACCACTAAAAATAAATTAAATTTTTTAAAAATTATTGTCTTGTCTAAAAGTATTTGTGATTATAAAATATTAAAGTATTTTTTTATTTTTTAATATGGTGAATGGTGTAGCAAAAAAAAAATTGCGTAATAAGATATAAACAGAATGGAAGGGGCTTTACTCAAAGGTCGGATGTTATAGGATGAAGGATAACGTGCTGATCCATGGCGGTCCAACACCGATCACACAAAAGTGGGAAGTTGATCCACCAGTGGTTCCATTAATACAGCGGAATGGGGGCCATATTTTCATAATAGTCTCAGCGATCAGACCCCCCCCCCCCCCTCCCAAATCATTTATTCTCGGGACAACCTCATTAGATACAAAGTTTAAAAATTAGGAAAAAAAAATACATTTGATATTTGTATACTCTTATTGACCTGTCAAAGTTAATTTCTCATTGTCAACACACGGTAGTCACTGCATACAAAAAATATCTGGGCAGCATAGTGGCTCAGTGGTTAGCATTACAGCCTTGTAGCACGGTGGCTCAGTGGTTAGCATTACAGCCTTGCAGCACGGTGGCTCAGTGGTTAGCATTACAGCCTTGCAGCATGTTGTCTCAGTGGTTAGCATTACAGCCTTGCAGAACGGTGGCTCAGTGGTTAGCATTACAGCCTTGCAGCACGGTGGCTCAGTGGTTAGCATTACAGCCTTGCAGCACGGTGGCTCAGTGGTTAGCATTACAGCCTTGTGGTGCTGGGGACCTGGGTTCAAATCCCATCCAGGTCAACATCTGCAACATCTGTTCTCTCTGTGTTTGTGTGGGTTTCCTGCAGGTCCGCCGGTTTCCTCCCACACTCCAAAACATACTGGTAGGATGATTAGATTGTGAGCCCCATTGGGGACAGGGACCAATTTGGCAAAACTCTATGCAGCACTGCGTAATCTGTGTGCGCTATATAAATAAAGGAATTATTATTATACATCTGTAAATTAATTGTTGAATTTCTGTTTTTATCCGTTTTTTTTTCCTGCATGGAATGTTAAATGGGGCAATTTGAAACTACAACTTGTCCCGCAAAAAAATGGAAAATGAAATGTAAACTGGGAAACATAATGTTTTATAATATTGATATTCCGCAACCATCCTGCCCCATATTACAGCCAGGAATCATTTTTGTGGTGCTCAAGTTTAGTAATTTTGTCCTCTGTAACGTCATTTTATATTTGTGTTTGTCCCCTGTGATTTGTAAAGCTGCGGAATATGATGTATAAATAATGATTATTATTAGTAATCTCTCTGGGCCGTGCTGTTGCCTCTGCCAGGTATCTGCAGTGATCTCCTGCACCACTAGATGGGGCTGTGCTGGCAGTGTGTGTGCAGAGACACCTGTGCTGCACATGGGAGGAGCACCTGCAGCCGCTGCATTGTGTCCATTCACCTGCCATAGAGAGACACAGGATAGACCTGCCCATCCCCATCACCACCCACTGTACAGATCAATCAGAGCCAAGACTACAAATCCCAGAAGCCTCTGCTCTGCCAGGGGAGGGGCCGGACGCTGCTTGTGTCTGAGCAAAGGTTGTGCAGCAGTGGAACAGGTTAACCCACCAGGTTACACATTAAAGCGTCAGGGAGGGGCCCGGACATCATGGGGCCTGGAGAGCAGAAAGTATACGCTCAGCATATGCTCATCCTTACCGAGCAAATTATATACAATAGCTAATAATAACACAATATATAAAGATGCAAGGGGTAAAAAAGCAAAACCACCATACGCAGGCGATAGAAAATGCCCTTAAAGGGGGAGAACATTCTGATCTTTGAGGGTCCAACTGCTGGGACCCCCCAACCGATCACAAGAACAAGACCCCCAGCAATCCATATGGAGGTCCTGTTCTCACTATTAGGTGATAATGTATCCTCCTGCTCCATTCAATAGTGTCAGGCCGCTGTCACGCGTTCCGCTAGCGTAGCATTCATAACGCAACGCTAATGCACAGGGGGCGGGTCTCAGCCCCAACGCATATGCGTTTTCAGAGAAACACATGCGATCAGTATATCAATCACATCTCTGGAAACGCATATGCGATCAGGGCCTCGGCCCCGCGTTATGAATGCTACACTAGCGGAACGCCTGAGGGTTTCCCCACTTTTTCTGTTTTGCAGCGAATTCCGTCGGGATTTTGGCGCATGTGATCAGATTTCGCGCCGGCTTTCATGCGACAGAAATCGGGGGGAGTGGCCGTAGGAAAAAACCAATGGATTCGGAAAAACCGCGGAATTTAAAAAACGAAGTGTGTCGCAAAATCAAGCACTCACATGCACCAGGGAGAAGAAGGTGAACTCCGGCGGACCTCGCCGCAGCAGTGACACATGCAGGAAGCTGGACGCACGATCTTAGTGAATCGCCGGAAGACCCGAAACAATGCGCCGCTGGATCGCGACAGGACCGGGTAAGTAAATGAGCCCCAATGTAACCTCAGTGTGTGATCACGCCTTTTGAATGCACCGAAAATGCAGCACCAACAAACGTGACGTGTGAACGTGGCCACAGTGATCACTGGATCGTTAGTATTATAACCCCTTCATGTCCTAAATATATCTGACACCAGCAGCTGCTGTGACACTACTACATCTCCCAGCAAATCCTTCCCTAATCTATAGCGCCATCATATTCCATAGCGCATCCCAGACCATGGGGCACATAACATGTCATGTGATACAATCCATTCAGGTTCTGCTCACAAGAGCTTACACTCTAAGAGGAGGCGCTTATAGAACTATCATCACACATTTGGGGCGTCCTGAACATATAAAATGTCTGTGCCGCTGCTCAGGAGGTCAGTGACACATCGCGATCCCCCGCTCTGAAGTGCTGGTGGGTGTTAGCGACGGAGAAAGAGGCCATTATAGCCATCGCTATAGCAACAGAGGGACTTATTTATCAAAGCAGCCTAAAAGTGAGACTATTTTTGTTGCCCATAGCAACCAGAGTTCAACCTCCCTTTTTAAGCTGAGCAGAACCCCCTTTACTAAAATGGACCATTTATGGTACCGGTCATTTTGTATAATGTTATGGCTCCCCAATATTCTGTACCCCCTCTAGTTACAGCCCGGGAACAAAAAGTGGAAGTGTTACCACTAGCAACCAATCTGATCGCCATAGGCAACACCTCTGCATCTTGTCTGTTGTAGCCATTTGTAGGTCCTGTATATCAGCTACGAGGGGAGTTACATCAAACATCCAATCTCATTCCAGTTTATGTAAAGCGAGACATTGGATCTTACAGGCTGGAAGGGGGAATTGTTCTGGGAAGCTTTCCATATATTCATTCCATGGCCATGAATAGTCCTCATCAGTGTCAGACTGGATGTCCTTAGGCCCAACAGAGAAAATCAATCTGGGGCCCCCTCTTCATTATCCCCCAGGAAATATCCTCCATCAGTCTCCAAATTGTGGTGTTTTCTGATGGACCTCGGGGGTTCAGTATTGGGTTGAGCCAGGGCCCCCCCACAGAGGATCCTCTGGGACTCTGGTGGGCCAGTCCAACTCTGACAAGTGTCTCTGTGCCGAGTTATGTCTTCCGGTATAAATTCAAGATCTATTATATCTGGGAGTTTGCCACTGGCTGAGGCCGCGTTCACACAGTGGGACACATTTACTTACCCGGTCCTGTCACGATCCCTGCTGTGCGTTGTCTGACGATAACTAAGATCGTGCGCCACATATCCTGCATGTGTCGCTTCCCCGCTCAGGTCCCCGGAGTTCATCTTCTTCCTCTTGGTGCATGTAAGTGCATTGTCTGTGTATAAGGCGCTGTGCGGGGAGTCACTAAGATCCTGCACCCGATATCCCGCATGTGTCACTTACCCGCTCAGGTCCCCGGAGTTCACCTTCTTCTTCCTGGTGCATGTAAGTGCATTGTCCGTGTATAATGCGCTGTGCGGGGAGTCACTAAGATCCTGCACCCGATATCCTGCATGTGTCGCTTCCCCGCTCAGGTCCCTGGAGTTCACCTTCTTCTTCCTGGTGCATGTAAGTGCATTGTCTGTGTATAAGGCGCTGTGCGGGGAGTCACTAAGATCCTGCACCCGATATCCTGCATGTGTCGCTTCCCCGCTCAGGTCCCCGGAGTTCACCTTCTTCTTCCTGGTGCATGTAAGTGCATTGTCCGTGTATAATGCGCTGTGCAGGGAGTCACTAAGATCCTGCGCCCGATATCCTGCATGTGTCGCTTCCCCGCTCAGGTCCCTGGAGTTCACCTTCTTCTTCCTGGTGCATGTAAGTGCATTGTCTGTGTATAAGGCGCTGTGCGGGGAGTCACTAAGATCCTGCACCCGATATCCTGCATGTGTCGCTTCCCCGCTCAGGTCCCCGGAGTTCATCTTCTTCCTCTTGGTGCATGTATGTGCATTGTCCGTGTATAATGCGCTGTGCGGGGAGTCACTAAGATCCTGCACCCGATATCCTGCATGTGTCGCTTCCCCGCTCAGGTCCCCGGAGTTCACCTTCTTCTTCCTGGTGCATGTAAGTGCATTGTCTGTGTATAAGGCGCTGTGCGGGGAGTCACTAAGATCCTGCACCCGATATCCTGCATGTGTCGCTTCCCCGCTCAGGTCCCTGGAGTTCACCTTCTTCTTCCTGGTGCATGTAAGTGCATTGTCCGTGTATAATGCGCTGTGCGGGGAGTCACTAAGATCCTGGGCCCGATATCCTGCATGTGTCGCTTCCCCGCTCAGGTCCCCGGAGTTCACCTTCTTCTTCCTGGTGCATGTAAGTGCATTGTCCGTGTATAATGCGCTGTGCGGGGAGTCACTAAGATCCTGCCCCCGATATCCTGCATGTGTCGCTTCCCCGCTCAGGTCCCCGGAGTTCACCTTCTTCTTCCTGGTGCACGTAAGTGCATTGTCTTGTGCCACAATTTTAAAGTTAAATCCTGCGCTCTGTCCGAATCTGACGGATCGTCCAACAGCCCGCCCCCGATTTCTGTCACATGAAAGTCGGTGCGATTCCGCCAAAATCCGATCATGTGCAACACAATCCCCTTCTAAAAACCTGTCCCAGCGGCGGAAATCCTGAAAATTTCTAAAAGCCGATGAAAGTGCGATCCATGGAATCCTTCGTAATGCAATCAAAACACAGCTTCAACGCAGCTTGAGGTAGGTCTCCACTCCAACCAGTGACCTGCCCCTAACTCAGCAGCAAATTACTGCAAAATATACATTTATGTTCCAGGTCTACTGCCGCCATACATACCGACCATCATGTGATGAAACTCGTGATCTCGTATTAGACCTCCTGCACGTGAATGTATTTAGCTGCAAAAATACGGCTCCATTGGCTGTTTTCATGTATCAACTGTATATTTCCCGCATCTGATTTGTATTTCCGAAAAACACAGGCCTTACTGTATGTCACAGTTGTGACACCTGTATTTGTGGATCCCCCCCAAAAAAACAGGAGGCTGCAGATGATGTGACTAACCACCTGGAGAGCCACAAATGTTGCGCAAATACTGGTCCGTAAATATATTACGGACTCCATTGTGTCTCCTATGGGAGAACAGAGCTGTACTAGACTGAGGCACCATACTGTTGTGACCTTTGAGGAACAAAAAAATAGAAAAATAAAAGTAAATAAATCATTTTTAAAAACATAAGTTAACCTTAAACACACGTGATATAGCAAAATTTGCATCATAAAGTGCCAAACACTTGTAAAATCTCTGTCATAGGGAAACGTTATATTACAGATAGACAAAAATGGCTAAAATGTAAAAAAATATAAAAATTATTCTTTTCAGCTTTTTAAATTTTACTTACCATATATACTCGAGTATAAGCCTAGTTTTTAAGCATAAAAATGTGCTGAAAACCCAAACTCGGCTTATACTCAAGTAAAAAAAATATATGAAAACTCACCTTTCTGGCTTCCCCCGCTGCTGGCTATATACTGGGGCAGGGGGCTGGCTATATACTGGGGCAGGGGGCTGGCTATATACTGGGGAAGGGGGCTGGCTATATACTGGGGGATATGGGCTGGCTATATACTGGGGGGCAGGTGCTGGCTATATACTGGGGCAGGGGGCTGGCTATATACTGGGGAAGGGGGTGGCTATATACTGGGGGATATGGGCTGGCTATATACTGGGGGGCAGGTGCTGGCTATATACTAGGGCAGGGGGCTGGCTATATACTGGGGAAGGGGGTGGCTATATACTGGGGAAGGGGGTGGCTATATACTGGGGAATATGGGCTGGCCGGCTATATACTGGGGGGGCAGGTGCTGGCTTTATGCTATGGGGCAGGGTCTGGCAGGCTATATAATGGGGAGGCTGTGACCAATGCATTTCACACCCTCGGCTTATACTCGAGTCAATAGGTTTTACGCGGTTTTTGTGGTAAAAATAGGGGTCTTGGCTTATACTTGGGTCGGCTTATAATCGAGTATATACGGTAGTTTCAAATTAAAAATTCAGACCCAAAAAACATATGAAGTAAGATCTCCATCTATGGCGGTCCCGTGAGCCCTAGCTTCCCTGTGTTTTGTGTTTTTCGGGGTATTTTTGTAATACCCTTATACCTGTTTTGCTTGTTTAAGAAAAAAAAATTTAATTTGAATAAATTCAACACAAATAAGAATTCCATATTTCTCCTGGAAGCAAAGCAGCAAAAAGCAGATCGCTAGCCGACAAAATATGGAACTGGTTAATACAATGTTACAATTTCAACAGTTTGTTGCAATGTAATGATTCTCTATATTTATATATAACGTTATATATGGTAATTCCATAGGTTCACATTGTACATGACAGGGCGTGTATTGTTCTCTCTATTACATATATATAGCAGAATAACATGTATATAGATGATATATAACCTGTATATAACCTGTAAAAAGATGATATATAACCTGTATATAGATGGTATATAACCTGTATATAGATAATATATAACCTGTATATAACCTGTAAAAAGATGGTATATAACCTGTATATATCCTATATATAACCTGTATATAGATGGTATATAACCTGTATATAGATGGTATATAGATGAAATATAACCTGTATATAACCTGTATATATCCTATATATAACCTGTATATATCCTATATATATAACCTGTATATATCCTATATATATATAACCTGTATATATCCTATATATATATAACCTGTATATATCCTATATATATATAACCTGTATATATCCTATATATATATAACCTGTATATATCCTATATATATATAACCTGTATATATCCTATATATAACCTGTATATATCCTATATATATAACCTGTATATATCATATATATATAACCTGTATATATCCTATATATATAACCTGTATATATCCTATATATAACACCTGTATATATCCTATATATAACCTGTATGTAACCTGTATATAGATGATATATAACCTGTATATAGATGATATATAACCTGTATATAACCTGTATATAGATAATATATAACCTGTATATAACCTGTATATAACCTGTATTTAACCTGTATATAACCTGTATATAACCTGTATATAGATGGTATATAACCTGTATATAGATAATATATAACCTGTATATAGATGATATATAACCTATGTATAACCTGTATATAGATGACGCTGTGACAATAGGCTCTTCCATACATTGTGACACATTTCCAGGATTGCAGGGCACAACCTGCTGGTCACACTCTGTAATTGTCTCTTTGCACCAGTGAAAGACTACAACTCCCACAATGCAATGGTGCAGGAGCAGGGAGGTGAGGGGGTGGCTGTGTATCTGCTGTGCCTGGAACAGCTGACAGCCAGTGTAAGGTGAATGGAAACCATTACCCCAGAGCGAGGGGCTGGAGCCGGATTCCTGCAGGTGATGGGAGAGAACGATCGCCTCTTCACCTTGTTATAGGGGGAAGGACACAGGATGATGGTGGTGATGATGCTGGAGATGATGTAAAGATTCTGGGAATTTGTACACGTCTATATCTACCGGCTGCTTGGGGTTCCTGCATCATCTTCCCGTGGTAAGCGCACCCCCAAACGTGGACTAGTGAGGTACGTGATCTGGGGCTTTGTATACGTGGGGATTATATTCCATAACCTTCGGGCTCCTATGAATTATATATTGCTGGAATAATATCCGAGCCGGAGAACTCTCCTGGTTATGCCTCTAATATCCCGTCAGGTGAGCCGGCACTGACTGCTCTCTATATCATAGACCACAGCTGTCTGTTCCCATAATATGATCCGGCTCCCCCCACTAATTCTACATTACATCTGGGATCCAGTTCTGATCATATCCCAATGTGATACACTGTATCCTGGTAATGTATATGATACATTGTATGTCTGTTACATGGCTTCCCTATATACACGGCTGGTATGTAACAAAATGTAACCCTAATCCCCGTGACAATGCGCTGTGACAGGTAGACGGTCAGTGTCAAACAGCAGCATCGGATTTCTATAGATCAAATAAACACAGACGCCGTTTTAACCCTTTCAGACCTCTATAAACGGGAGATCAGGGAGGATTCTAGAGAAGCAAGATGTTCCGCACCAGCTTGGAGACGTCTTTGATAGTTTAACTGAGGATTTAACCTATAACTTTTCTTAATCCCTCACAGTTCCTGTTTGAAGCTTTTCCGAGGCTTGAAGTTCCAGGATTTATAAACTCTACACAGTCCCCTAATTCACCAGAATTTTCAGATGTAGCCGAGAGATTTGCCTTGGTCTAAGCCGTTTTACTAAACCGGTTGGTCAACAGAATGTTGTCTTATGGAAGATGAATGGAGAAATGAGGAATGGAGTTCATCCCAGGTTTAGTCAAGGGCCACTTGATGGACAACTGGTCTTGGACGTCTTTAAATCTCTTTATTATGGAGATGTGCACATTGGACAAGATTAGGAAGGACTAAGATGAGAACTTCCCTATTGTGACTCAATAGGTATGGATGGTTTTCCAAAACCTGGGACCATGTTGTGGCAAAACTCTAAAAACCCCAAGGAAAATGGAATGTGGCACGATACTGAGGGTTATGGGGGCTCCAACCCTTTGTGGACTGCTGTCTTTGATTACGAGGCTACAGCAGAAGAAGAACTTACATTAAGGAAGGGTGACCTAGTGGAGATCCTCTCCAAGGACTCGACCGTCTCTGGCGATGAAGGTTGGTGGACCGGAAAAGTTAGAGACAAAGTCGGCATCTTTCCGAGCAACTATGTGGTCAGTGACCTCAAATATACCACCTGGAAGGCGGCTCCGAAAGATTTCCCTCATCCGTTGCCGATAAAGTTTGAGGAGCTGGATTTGGAGGAGATAATTGGGGTGGGAGGTTTTGGGAAGGTGTATAAAGGTGTATGGCGAGGAGAAGAGGTAGCAGTCAAGGCCGTGAGACATGACCCAGATGAAGATATCAGCGTAACATCCGAAAATGTCAGACAGGAAGCCAAACTGTTTTGCATGTTACATCACCCCAACATCATCGCCCTGAAAGGAGTATGTACGACGCCCCCGCATCTCTGCTTGGTCATGGAGTATGCAAGAGGTGGACCATTACATCGGGCCTTGGCGGGAAAGAAAGTTCCGGCTCATGTACTCGTCAACTGGGCTGTACAGATCGCACGAGGCATGAAGTATCTTCACAGCGAGGCCATCGTACCCATTATCCACCGGGACCTGAAGTCCAGCAATAGTAAGTGTAGGAGGTCGTGACCATTGCTGTATGTGGGTGGAGGATGTTGTGGGGTTCTTATCTGCCTCGCCCTTAAATGTCCTCGTAAATGTCATGATTTAAAGGTCAGGTGTAGCCTTCGGCCCACTATGTAGAACATGCTGTCATTCACTGGTAAAGAACAAGGCCACGTATTCATATCTGTCTGTATGGACACGAAGCTAAACACCTATCCCAGGCTTCCATCATGTCTAGGAGAAAATGCCACCTGAGGCTCCTGGGCCCCAATCCTAAATATGAGACAAAGCCCCCTTACCTATGGGCCACTAATAATACTGGTCATGGGGCTTGGGAGCAGCTCCACCTATACCTTGCCTACTACACCCAGAATTCCAATTTATTGAATGAATGATCACTTTAAGAAGATGAAGAGTTCATAACATTACTAAAGTGTATGAGCTGAACAGAACCAAAGCGGGTTTTTACCAATGACTTTCACCATTCAGGTATTTAAAGGGGATGCTCCATAAATGACTTGTATCCCCTAGCCACAAATTAGGGGGATACAAGTAATTTGAGTAATGTGCATGTATGATCACCACTTCATTCACTTAAAGAGGACCCGTCAGGTCGATTTGGGACACTAAACCACTCAAAGGTCCTTATGGATCGGTGGTTTAGTGTCCCAAATCACCCTTTACCAAGTCTCTAAGTGCTCGCGCTCAGAAAAAAGAACTTAATACTTACCTAGAGATGAGTTTGATGAGGTGCATCCGACCCACCTCTTGTGCACCCCGAGCCTGCGCAGTTCTTCAATGGAGCGGAGAGCTACATCCCGGCTTCATTGCACGTGCGCCATAACTAGAGTGCAGTACACCGCTTCACTGAGCAGGCGCACAGAGCAACGCACCAAGGTAAGTATAACGTTTTTTACTTTAATAGCGACCACAGAGGGACTTCATACAGGGCGATTTAGGACACTGAACCACCGGTCCATAAGAAGGTTTAACGTATCAGTGAAAAATCCCATTGACATCAATGTAAAGTCTATGTTATCCGTTATGGTCAGTTTGGCAGGAATCTGTTCTCCATGCGGTTTTTTTAAACGGAGGAAAAGTCCCGCAGCCTCCATCATTTTTTCCATACAAAAAACACATGGATAACGGATCCCTGCCTAAACGGAACATAACGGATAACAGAAAATTTGTGTCAAAGGGACTTTTAACTGATACGTTAAACCTCCATTTGTTACTTTTTAAACCCGAGGGAAGGAAACGATAGTGTGGAATAAGCCCCAGCCAAGTGGCCGTTACCAGACTGAGGACATGCAGAATCAGATACTGTATTGGATTATTCCGGGGCACCTCTCCCTGGGGGTCCCAGAGGTTAGATATCTGCCTTCATGATTGAAATGATGGGGCAGGGCCGGCGCCAGCACTGGGCATACCTGGGGGAGTGCTGGGCCCAGTGCTGCTGGGGGGCCCACATATGGCTGTATTTATGAAATCCATGGGGGTGAGGGGGGCTGTATCTAATTAATCCATAGGGGTAATATAAAATTTATAAAATGACCATGAGGGGGCGGTTTGGTTTGATAAACTAGGGAATATTTTAGGGAACCAGAGATTGTTTTAGTTTCTAAATTTTAAATGTCACCACCTGAGTTCACTGCAATAGGGGCCCACAGAGGCTCTATCACCCAGGGGCCTACTGTGACCTGGAGCCGGCCCTGCCTAGAGGTATACCATTAAATTATTGGATAAGAGCTTTACCTACTTTACATATAGGAGCCCCAGTGCCTCCATGTAGGCACTCCATGGCTAATTCCGAGGTGTAACATGAAACTTCTGACCTCCAATACAGAATCATCGGTAACGGGGCCTATACGATTTACCCTCAGGGGGCAGAAATAGCTTCTTCCTTTGTTGTACTGGATAATATTAGTTTTCTTTTCTTTGGTGAACTGTAATGAAGCAGGTACCGACCCACTGGGCTGCTGAATGGATCTGACCCAAGGAATGGTCCCAAGTAGTTCCTGGGTTCTCACCCTTTAACCCATGGTTAGAGATATAGAATTTAGTACAAGGAGGAGCTACAGAGTCGCTACCTCTAGGATCGCTGGACATTGTGTAGCAGCGGAGTAACAAGTAGAAACCGAGTCCATGGACAGGTCTGGCAGAGCATCAATGTAACAATGTATCAGGGTAGAGGTCAGAGCAGAATCTATGTGGTCATTGGCCAGAGGTCAGGACAGGCTCCACAGGGTTGGGCTGAACATAGGTATATGGACAAAATAGATGTGGACACCTTTGCCAGACACTAGAATCCTTAGGAACCTTATTGCTCAGGCACCTTCTCTTGTGGGAATGTGCACTAAATCACTCTGGGGGCAGCTATTGATAACACAATTGTATAATTGCCCTTTAAATGGCAATTGGGGCACAGGTGCTCCCCCTGCAACATTACTAGCTCTAGGACCCATCAGCCGCCAGAGGAGGAGCCACAGGGAGATAGTAATCGCCATAGACCAGTAGGTCCTGTCCTTATGTGTATGAAGTCGGATAGAAAAACATTTCCATCTGATAATTTACACAATAATTGCATTAAATCTATTTTTGAATGTACAGGACATTATGTAATGGTGTTCTCAAAAAATCTGGTTCAATAATTATCTAAAATTAAATATTAATTGGCTATGACTATACACAAAACAATCTGCCTGGAAGAACCCGGCAGCGGCCCATGTGGTGCTAAAACAATCAGTACTTGTCTTCTTTTTCACATTATTGTTTAATTTTATCAACTTTATTATTACCATATATATTCGAGTATAAGCCTAGTTTTTCAGCACAAAAAATGTGCTGAAAACCCAAACTCGGCTTATACTCGAGTAAAAAAACTATATCAAAACTCACCTTTTATGGCTTCCCCCGCTGCTGGCTATATACTGGAGCAGGGGGCTGGCTATATACTGGGGCAGGGGGCTGGCTATATACTGGGGGATATGGGCTGGGAGGCTATATACAGGGGGGGGGCAGGTGCTGGCTATATACTGGGGCAGGGGGCTGGCTATATACTGGGGGATATGGGCTGGGAGGCTATATACGTGGGGGGGGCATGTCCTGGCTATATACTATGGGGCAGGGGGCGGGCTATATACTATGGGGCAGGGGGCGGGCAACCGGCGGGCTATATACCGGGGCAGGGGGCTGGCAGGCTATATACTGGGGGGCAGGTGCTGGCTATATACTGGGGCAGGGGGCTGGCAGGCTATATACTGGGAGATATGGGCTGGCAGGCTATATACTGGGGGGCAGGTGCTGGCTATATACTGGGGCAGGGAGCTGGCAGGCTATATACTGGGGGGCAGGAGCTGGCTATATACTATGGGGCAGGGTCCGGCGGGCTATATACTGGGGCAGGGGGCTGGCAGGCTATATACTGGGGGGCAGGTGCTGGCTATATACTGGGGCAGGGAGCTGGCAGGCTATATACTGGGGGGCAGGGGCTGGTTATATACTATGGGGCAGGTTCCGGCAGGCTATATACTGGGGAGGCTGTGACCAATGCATTTCCCACCCTAGGCTTATACTCGAGTCAATAGGTTTTCGAAGGTTTTTGTGGTAAAATTGGGACCTCGGCTTATACTTGGGTCGGCTTATACTCGAGTATATATGGTGCTTTGTCGCACATCTAATGAGACTTGTGCAATTTCCTCACTTTAATAAAATCCTGCGGCTTCCACTTTGGATCCCGATGTGTAATTCTGCTTAGGAGCTTCTAGTAACTTCATTCGTTCTCATTTCTCTATGGACTCTGTATAGCAACTTCTTCTGTATTGTATGAGTCCGTAACATGACACCCATGGGTTATTATGTGATACTGTGTCTCCATACGTATTAATGTGTATAGAAAGTTACAAATTTTTTTTTAATTGCCATATAACAACGTTTAATGCGAGCAGCAGCTGAACAGCACCACATAGACCCATATGATGTAGAGTCAGGAGGGCGTTATAATAAAAACGTATCCACTTCTCACATATTACCACGAGTATAGGACCCAGGGCTCTGCTGCCTAAAAGGACATGTCTAAAATTGCAGCTTAGATACAGCAGCTATATACAGTAACTACCTCTATAATACAGTCCAGTTATATCTGGTAAGGTCTGCTTTTGTTTGTATTGGTGGAATAAAATCTACAGTATTAGGCTGCATTTACACGAATGTATAGGGGACATATATACGGCCGATATACGTCCCCCATACACTTCTATGGGCTCACGGCACCGTGCGGCACTGTACCGTTCCGTAGCCTATCCTTCTATGTGATACCGCACTGTGCGCTGTATACTCCTATGCAGAGGGGCGGGGGTGAGCTGCGCTGTGTCACCATACCGCTCCATTCACGGGGAAAAGATAGGACACGTGGTGCGTCTCTATGGGTCACCCTCCACCTCTCCAGCGCGCCGGGCGTATGACAGGCTGTACCGGGGCAGCCATACATTCGTGTTCATTCGCTCTTACTGGGCAGTTTATTCCTTCCATGTTCTAGTCATATACTACGATTTTGCTCCACAGCCTCCCTTACTTCATTATATACACGGTTAAAGGGGCTGGCCAGGAATGGCTCGGATAATGGGTTGTCCTCAGAATACTTTGCCAATTTAAAGGAACACTCCAGTCAAAGCCAAAAAAATAAAAGAATTTCTCTTCTTCGGCTGTCCATCAAAAGTAGGAGGAGGGAGCCCCCTCCCTCAGGAGGTACCTAAATCCCAGAGTCACAGCATTCACCACGGGATCAAAGGGGTTAACATTCGGGATCTGAACTGATTCCGATCCGGACTGTTAGAGCAGGGTCACTGTCCTTCCCTGTAAGGTGGACCTGTGCAGAACTTGGGCTGGGCCGGAGGAAAAACCCGTCGGCTTAGCCTAAGGCCTCTTAGTGACCGACGGAGGAAGCCGTATGGGTGGTCACTAAGGGGTTACAAAACAGCATCTATGGCGAGGAATCATGTACAGTATAATAATATATAGGTTGTCGTTTAAGCACTGAGATGCCGAAGTAGCAACCAACAAAAAAAACATTTATAGAAATTTACATTTTTGTATCTCGTTCCAATTCAAAGCAGGAAGTGTAGTCATAGGGAGACAGGAAAGGGAGGAGCTTCAGATTTGGAGCCTGGTGTCTGGAAAGAGAAAACAAAATATATAGCCCCCCCCCCTACTTACCTTTGATCTTAAAGGAACAGTCCAGTCTAAGCAGATAGTTTGAATTCTATGCATAAGATGAAATGAGTCAGACCCCGCTCCATGTATTATTCAGTGGATTAGTAGTGACTGCAGTGCAGGGGTCTGGGGATTTTCCTTTTTTTTCAGTGACACCAGAGGTGAAAGTCTGCAGCTCCTCCTCTTCCTGTATCACTATGACAACACTTCCTGCTTGGCATAGGGACGGGACGCAAAAATATAATTTCTATACATTTTTCTTATTGGTCGCTGCTTTGGCATCTTGATGCTTACATGACGTTATAACCTTTATACTATTCTACTTTAGATTATTCCCAGCCTAGTGTTGTCTCTTAACAAGATGCCGCGTCACATCCCCTTTAAGGTAGAGCAGTGGCCTAGTGCAGCGGTTCCCTAGTAGCAATATTTTTCTCTGCGTCCTTGTCATGTCATTGTGCGGTATCGGTGCCGGTGTAGTGGTGCCCATGTCACAGTGTAGTGGTGCACGGTGTAGCGGTGCCGGGTGTAGCGGTGCCGGGTGTAGTGGTGCTCGTGTCACAGTGTAGTAGTGTTACAGGGGGAGGGGTGTCCTGTGTAGTGGTGCCCAGTGTAGTGGTGCCCGTGTCACAGTGTAGTGGTGCCGGGTGTAGTGGTGCCCGTGTCACAGTGTAGTGGTGTAGTGGTGCCCGGTGTAGCGGTGCCCGTGTCACAGTGTAGTGGTGCCCGGTGTAGCGGTGCCCGTGTCACAGTGTAGTGGTGTAGTGGTGCCGGGTGTAGTGGTGCCCGTGTCTTGGTGTGGTAGTTTTACAGGCAGAGGGGTGTCCTGTGTAGTGGTGCCGGGTGCACTGGTGCCGGTGTAGTAGTGCCAGGCTTAGTGGCGCCAGGTGTAGTGGTGCCCGTGTTGTTGTAGTGTTACAAGCGGAGGGGTGTCCTGTGTAGTGGTGCCCAGTGTAGTGGTGCCCGTGTCACAGTGTAGTGGTGCCGGATGTAGTGGTGCCCGTGTCACAGTGTAGTGGTGCCCGGTGTAGCGGTGCCCGTGTCACAGTGTAGTGGTGCCGGGTGTAGTGGTGCCCGTGTCACAGTGTAGTGGTGTAGTGGTGCCCGGTGTAGCGGTGCCCGTGTCACAGTGTAGTGGTGTAGTGGTGCCCGGTGTAGCGGTGCCCGTGTCACAGTGTAGTGGTGTAGTGGTGCTGGGTGTAGTGGTGCCCGTGTCTTGGTGTGGTAGTTTTACAGGCAGAGGGGTGTCCTGTGTAGTGGTGCCGGGTGCAGTGGTGCCGGTGTAGTAGTGCCAGGCTTAGTGGCGCCAGGTGTAGTGGTGCCCGTGTTGTTGTAGTGTTACAAGCGGAGGGGTGTCCTGTGTAGTGGTGCCCAGTGTAGTGGTGCCCGTGTCACAGTGTAGTGGTGCCGGGTGTAGTGGTGCCCGTGTCACAGTGTAGTGGTGTAGTGGTGCCCGGTGTAGCGGTGCCCGTGTCACGGTGTAGTGGTGCCCGGTGTAGCGGTGCCCGTGTCACAGTGTAGTGGTGCCGGGTGTAGTGGTGCCCGTGTCTTGGTGTGGTAGTTTTACAGGCAGAGGGGTGTCCTGTGTAGTGGTGCCGGGTGCAGTGGTGCCGGTGTAGTAGTGCCAGGCTTAGTGGCGCCAGGTGTAGTGGTGCCCGTGTTGTTGTAGTGTTACAAGCGGAGGGGTGTCCTGTGTAGTGGTGCCGGGTGTAGTGGTGCCCGTGTTACAGTGTAGTGGTGCCCGGTGTAGTGGTGCCAGTGTAGTAGTGCTAGGCTTAGTGGTGCCTGGTGTAGTGGTGCCCGTGTCGTTGTAGTGGTCCCCGGTGTAGTGTTGCCGGTGTAGTGTTGCCGGGTGTAGTGTTGCCTGTGTCATGGTGTAGTGGTGCCGGTGTAGTGTTGCCTATGTCATGGTGTAGTGGTGCCGGTGTAGTGTTGCCTGTGTCATGGTGTAGTGGTGCCGGTGTAGTGGTGCCGGTGTAGTGGTGCCGGGTGTAGTGTTGCCTGTGTCATGGTGTAGTGGTGCCGGTGTAGTGGTGCCGGTGTAGTGTTGCCTGTGTCATGGTGTAGTGGTCCCCGGTGTAGTGGTGCCGGGTGTAGTGTTGCCCGTGTCACGGTGTAGTGGTGCCCGGTGTAGTGGTGCTCGGTGTAGTGGTGCCAGGCTTAGTGGTCCCCGGTGCAGTGGTCCCCAGTGTAGTGGTGCCCGTGTCGTTGTAGTGTTACAGGCGGAGGGGAGTCCTGTGTAGCGGTGCCTGGTGTAGTGGTGCCCGTGTCACAGTGTAGTGGTGCCGGTGTAGTGGTGCCCGGTGTAGTGGTGCCCGGTGTAGTGGTGCCGGTGTAGCGGTGCCCGTGTCGTTGTAGTGTTACAGGCAGAGGTGTCTCCTGTGGAGTCTCGGTATCAGTTCACACTGACCTTTCACACACTCCTCTCTCCTGAAACCTGTTTGACTTTCTCCTCTGTGTCGGGATTAACCTCTACACTGCCATAACCCCATTCCCTCGTTATTGTGTCTGCTAATGAAGCCTCTCTGGAGTGAATAGATAAATATCTTAATGCTCCATTCATTAGTGTCCGACCTCCACAGAAGTGGAATCTGTGGATGGAAAGGGTTAACTCTGCCCGGGCTTCCCGTCATTTGTATATACACATCCATTTCTTTGCATAAATGTTCTGTGCTCGACTCGGAGACTAGTGACAGAGAATTGCAGCTCGGTGCGTGTATTCCTGGTCTCTGCAGGCACCTGCGGCCACGTTACCTGCGGCCACGTTACTTGAGGCCTACAAAGAGACACAGGAAAAGTCAGGGATGACACAAGCAAAAGTGACGCTACCGCGTGTCGCCTGGCGATGTAGTTTATCATTTTACTTTTAAATGAAAAATGATAATTAAAAAAGAAAATGTAAAAAATGACACAAAGTCTCACGTTAGTTCACACTAAGGAGCAACTAACACGACTGTCATGAAGAATCCTGTGTGTTATTGGCCATAAAATGAATATTTCTGGCTGCTAATGGCAGCCACTAGAGGGGGCTAACTGGATTTTATGTTCTAATTGATATCAATGTGTAAGTGTATGCAGGCAGCTTTCGAGCCCCCTCTAGTGGTGGCTTTTGGTAGCCATTAGAAAAGCTGGATGTCCACATTATGGAAAATGGTAAAATCATTAGGAGAGAAGCAGCAATTTATTGGTTTTTAATAAAAGAAGTCATCTGTCGCCCAAACACCTGTACAACTTCCCCAGCTTTCTTTATGTCTATCTAGAAGGTCTGGCGTTCTTTAAATCCACCTTCAAAATCAAATGTAATAAACCAGTGATAGATGCAGACACCATGACTGTGGAGTCTTCTTTTTGCATTTGTTATTCATGCATCCTTCCTTCTAAAATCAGCTTTTAAAATTATCCTCTGGAGGTGTTACCAGAGTCCCTCCACGCTGCAACTTCACAGGCTGTGACACTGTCTAATCCCCCCCTGCTTTCCCAACACGTCCCCCCACGCTCTGCCTGCTGTGATCTCACACAGTGAGAGGGGGAAGTGCTCCTGCACATTGGAACAGCCTGTGATGCTACAGCACGGAGTTGCTCAGATTACGCCCCCCAGAGCCTTTCAGGCTCATTGGCATAATTTTAAAAGTTGATTTTAGAAGGAAGGAGGCCATGGATAACAGTCACAGTGCCCGGATCTATGAGTTAGAGCCGCTGGTTTAGCATGATGGATTTTTATGGTAGATTTCCTCTAAATAATTCGAACTGAATTTTTGAGTCTATATGAAGATAAACCAAGAAGATTTTACTTACGTTTTTGCTTTTAGAGCAGGAGGGAAAAAATAAAATAATAAAAAGGCAGATTATCTGGGGACATGATAAGAGCCCTGATGTGCTGCCACTTCATAGGCTGTTACACTGCAGGAGACCTTCCCTCCTCCCACTTCAGGCAGAGGAAGGGGACAGAGTAACAGGCTGTGAAGACAGAGCAGAGAGGGGATATGGTAACTCTCCCTAAAGCCATTCTTCCCTAAAGCTGATTATCAAAATTTTGATTAAAAGTTGATTTTTGAAGGAAAGAGCCCATGGATAACAAATATAAGAAGATTTCCACAGTCCCGGTGTCAGAGAGAGGAGTAAATGGGTTACAAAGGTGGACTGAACTTTTAATGATGTGCAGGGCTAAATTAAGGTTGGTGGGGGACCCGGGGCACACGCCCCGTGTGCCCCCCTATAATCCGGCCCTGAGGCATAAACAAGATGCCCTAAAACGTTTACACCGCTACAGCGCCAAAACATGCGCCGTGCGCCGCTCCGGGTGTGTGATAATAGCAGAAAATCCCGGGCCAAGAACCACCTGGAGAAGTGACAGGAGACTAGAGAAACCATCACATGTCCCTTCCTTACTGACGAGACCCCAGGGTTTAATCCGACATAGAAAACCATGTGATTTGCATATGACTACCCAGAATGCACCATGTAGGGGAAGGATTCTGTTGTCACGGATCATTTAGGATTTCACAAATAATTAACAGGAATGTTCTCCTTGTTGTTGCCACGATGTAACATGTCAGAGGAAAACGAATAAACCGCAAACGCACAAAACACTCGGCATAGACCTGGCCTTGGGTTCTCCTCAGTCTTTGGACCACCAGGGGGACGAGTCCAGGACTAGTTTCAGATGGTCTCGTGCTTTGTATGGAGTCCAAGGGCACCCAGGGTGCTGGGAAGTCACATCCATATTGTGGGGGTCATTTACTAAAGGCCCGATTCGCGTTTTCCCGACGTGTTACCCGAATATTTCTGATTTGCGCCGATTTCCCCTGAATTGCCCGGGATTTTGGCGCACGCGATCGGATTGTGGCGCATCGGCGCTGGCATGCACGTGACGGAAATCGGGGGGCGTGGCTGAACGAAAACCCGACGGATTCGGAAAAACCGCTGCATTTAAGACAAAAAATGTGTCGCGAAAATTACACTTACCTTCACCAGGTATAGGCCGGTGAATTTCAGGGCATTCCAGCGCGCCTCCGGGGAACTTCAGCGCAGCAGCGCCACCTGGTGGACGGCGGAGGAACTACCTTAGTGAATCCCGGCCGGACCCGAATCCAGCGCAGAGAACGCGCCGCTGGATCGCGAACGGACCGGGTAAGTAAATCTGCCCCTGTATGTCCCATGGACTCCACAGACCTCTATTTGTCCATCGTTGCCCGGTTTTCCAGAATTTTTTTTCCTAAAACTCAGTAGATGATGAAAAAAGTAACTTATTGCGAGTACGATATTACAGAGTTACTATTCATCCCATGATGTCTCATTTCAACTTCCGTTGTTCTTCTTCCTCCTCTATATCTATGAGTTAATCCAAAAAGTTAACCCCCGATTTCATAGGAGATTGTCTCCTTCAGGCCTTGTAGTGTCTGTTATTTAAAGGGAACCTGTCACCAGCCGCTTCCCCCACAGACCACGCACACTACCTTTAAGATGACTTTATACATGTCCCACCGATGGCTCTATCCATGGAAGTGGAGCCACATTTAGACTTTTATTTATCCATCCAGTCATGGAGGCCGGGCAGCTCCGTAATGTAGTCCTGCTACCTGATGCTGCTAACCCGTCTACCTCTCCCAGCCTTGTCGCCCTCCTATTCTCCCGAGATATCATGCATGAGCTGTGAACTAGGTGCCGGTCCTGCCCTTCCCTGCTTCACAGGCTCCCCACGCATGCGCCATTACAGTACGCTGCATGTTAAGCTAACTGAGGAGCGCCTCTGCAATGTGCATAGTAGCCTTGCTAGCATGGTGCTCCTGTGAAGCTAGCCAGGGATGCGCAGGGCTAGCATGGTGCTCCTGTGAGGCTAGCCAGGGATGTGCAGGGCCAGCACAGTGCTCCTGTGAGGCTAGCCAGGGATGCGCAGGGCCAGCACAGTGCTCCTGTGAGGCTAGCCAGGGATGTGCAGGGCCAGCACAGTGCTCCTGTGAGGCTAGCCAGGGATGTGCAGGGCCAGCACAGTGCTCCTGTGAGGCTAGCCAGGGATGCGCAGGGCCAGCAAAGTGCTCCTGTGAGGCTAGCCAGGGATGTGCAGGGCCAGCACAGTGCTCCTGTGAAGCTAGCCAGGGATGCGCAGGGCCAGCACAGTGCTCATGTGAGGCTAGCCAGGGATGCGCAGGGCCAGCACAGTGCTCCTGTGAGGCTAGCCAGGGATGCGCAGGGCCAGCACAGTGCTCCTGTGAGGCTAGCCAGGGATGCGCAGGGCCAGCACAGTGCTCCTGTGAGGCTAGCCAGGGATGTGCAGGGCCAGCACAGTGCTCCTGTGAGGCTAGCCAGGGATGCGCAGGGCCAGCACAGTGCTCATGTGAGGCTATCCAGGGATGTGCAGGGCCAGCACAGTGCTCCTGTGAAGCTAGCCAGGGATGTGCAGGGCCAGCACAGTGCTCCTGTGAGGCTAGCCAGGGATGTGCAGGGCCAGCACAGTGCTCCTGTGAGGCTAGCCAGGGATGCGCAGGGCCAGCACAGTGCTCATGTGAGGCTATCCAGGGATGTGCAGGGCCAGCACAGTGCTCCTGTGAAGCTAGCCAGGGATGCGCAGGGCCAGCACAGTGCTCCTGTGAAGCTAGCCAGGGATGTGCAGGGCCAGCACAGTGCTCCTGTGAAGCTAGCCAGGGATGCGCAGGGCCAGCACAGTGCTCCTGTGAAGCTAGCCAGGGATGCGCAGGGCCAGCACAGTGCTCCTGTGAAGCTAGCCAGGGATGTGCAGGGCCAGCACAGTGCTCCTGTGAGGCTAGCCAGGGATGAGCAGGGCCAGCACAGTGCTCCTGTGAAGCTAGCCAGGGATGCGCAGGGCCAGCACAGTGCTCCTGTGAAGCTAGCCAGGGATGCGCAGGGCCAGCACAGTGCTCCCGTGAAGCTAGCCAGGGATGTGCAGGGCCAGCACAGTGCTCCTGTGAAGCTAGCCAGGGATGCGCAGGGCCAGCACAGTGCTCCTGTGAAGCTAGCCAGGGATGTGCAGGGCCAGCACAGTGCTCCTGTGAAGCTAGCCAGGGATGCGCAGGGCCAGCACAGTACTCCTGTGAGGCTAGCCAGGGATGCGCAGGGCCAGCACAGTGCTCCCGTGAAGCTAGCCAGGGATGCGCAGGGCCAGCAAAGTGCTCCTGTGAGGCTAGCCAGGGATGTGCAGGGCCAGCACAGTGCTCCTGTGAAGCTAGCCAGGGATATGCAGGGCCAGCACAGTGCTCCTGTGAAGCTAGCCAGGGATGCGCAGGGCCAGCACAGTGCTCCTGTGAAGCTAGCCAGGGATACGCAGGGCCAGCACAGTGCTCCTGTGAAGCTAGCCAGGGATACGCAGGGCCAGCACAGTGCTCCTGTGAAGCTAGCCAGGGATGCGCAGGGCCAGCACCTAGCTCATATATTGTGGGCGATATCTCGGCAGAAAAGGTGCTTGAGTCACTGGGGAGTGGGCCGGGTTGGGACAGGAAGTAGGAGGGGTAGCTTTACTATATGCCAGAGCTCCCCCACCTCCTTGACTAATCTGGGTTTTCCAAAGTAAAATTTGTGGATTCAGTGAAGCTAACAAGGTAATTTTACAAAACAACATCCTGTTCTAATAAACCTGCGTTCTGTCTCTTCTCCCCACAGTCTTAATACTTGAGAAAATTGAGAACAACGACTTATTTAACAAAACCTTGAAGATCACAGACTTTGGTCTGGCCAGGGAGTGGCAGAAGACGACAAAGATGAGTGCGGCGGGCACCTATGCCTGGATGGCTCCGGAAGTTATCCGTCTCTCTCTGTTTTCCAAGAGCAGCGATGTGTGGAGGTAAAGTCTACTGGATGTGTCTGGCTAAACATTTCCCAGACCATAATCTCATTGTTATAGATTATCACTTCCATTCACCAAACGCCCCACTTAGAAATTCTGATGTCCTTGTTTTCAGCACATCGGTTAGAGTTCAGCTCTGCTTTTCCCTCTGTTATATGAACAGTCACAATCCAACTTCCATTCTGTCTTGCAGTTTTGGGGTTCTTCTGTGGGAGCTGCTTACTGGAGAGGTGCCTTATCGAGAAATTGATGCTCTAGCTGTTGCCTATGGAGTTGCAATGAACAAACTGACTCTCCCAATCCCATCAACGTGTCCGGATCCCTTTGTTAGGATACTAGAAGGTAATGAGATTGTTCGTTTTTTGGTAGGTCCACCATAGAAGGCTCCTTGTCTTGGTATGGTATAGTCCAGTGATGGCAAATCTTCTAGAGAAAGAGTGCCCAAACTACAACCAAAACCCACTTATATGTCGCAAAGTGCCAACATGACAATTTAAGCTGGAACTTATTGATCCCTGCTGGATCAAAGGTTTCAATCGTATTTGCATCCTGAGGACACAATGATACAATAATAAGGAGATATAGATATTTGGATTGTAGCTTCGTTTCAGGGTCCCCTGAAGAGGAAGGATCAGGGGACCCAGAGCAGGAGCACCAATGACAATCCATCTCTATCCACACCTTCATGCTCCTCCTGTAGTCCTGGCAGCCAAATAGCGCTGAGCATGGCACGTCCTGGGCTGTATTGGACCACAGGAGGAAGCCTTGAGTCCTGTCTGGCAAACTCTGTGCTGGGGTAAAGACCTGTGTGCCCACAGAAAGGGCTTTGAGTGCCACCTCTGGCACCTGTGCCATAGGTTCGCCACCACTGGTATAGTCGTTTCACCTGTTGTACTTCTTATACTCTAAATCCTCAAACTTTGAGGCAAAATTCTCTCGAGCATCAATATCCAGTCTTTTTGACATTTAGATTCATGAAATCCAGTATAAAGTTATCGATCTTGTGGGCAGGACCCTTGAATTGTTCCACTGTCTTAACTCCTATTATTATGATTTCAGCTTGCTGGAACCCAGACCCTCATAGTCGCCCTACGTTCTGCACCATCTTGGAGCAACTGACGGCCATTGAGCATTCGGCCATGTTCCAGATGCCCCTCGAATCCTTCCATTCCTTACAAGAAGACTGGAGAATGGAGATTCAGCAGATGTTTGATGAGCTCAGGAATAAAGAGAAGGTAAAACCTTGCTGTGATGGGTCTTATCCCTACTGAGGTGACCTCTCTGGAGGTCGGCCGGACAAGCAATTTAATTCTAAAAATGAGAAAAGTTTCAAATGACTTCAGTATTTATGGCAAATTCATGGAAATTTAGTTGCCATATTGGGGCAGATTTACTTACCCGGTCCATTCGCGATCCAGCGTCGCGTTCTCTGCGGTGGATTCGGGTCTTCCGGCGATTCACTAAAGCAGTTCCTCCAACGTCCACCAGATGTCGCTGCTGCGCTGAAGTCCGCCGGTCTGGGTGCAGGTAAGCGTGTGTCCAGCGACACTTTTTTTTTTTTTTAAATGCGGCGGTTTTTCTGAATCCGTCGGGTTTTCCTTCGGCCACACCCCTGATTTCCGTTGCGTGCATGCCAGCGCCGATGCACCACAATCCAATCGCGTGCGCCAAAAACCTGGGGCAATTCTGGCAAAATTGCCGCAAAATGGAAAAATTTGGGTAACCCGCCGTAAAAACACGATTCGGGCCCTTAGTAAATGACCCCCATTATGCTTTCTGGTTCCACCATTTATTATACAAACTGAAAATACTTGACAACAGTCTACACTTGTAGGGCCTGTCCAGAATTGTTAGATGCCATCCTTGCCTTAAAAATGAGAGGGATGTGAAAACCTATTCCAAAAGTCGGCCCTCTCGATTAGTTGCCCCTGGGGCAATGTTGAATGCTTTAATTTTCCCATCAAGGACATTGTGACTATGATGCACCCATTCTGGTTGAGAAGACCACCCCATGGAAGGTCACCTTGACAATACTAGATGGTGGCCTCATGGAGATTTCACTATATATGGAGATGAAGCTATTCTCCAGAGCAAATCCGATACTGATAGACAATTCCAAGGGGACATCCTAGAGGTCAGACGCGCCTTCAGGTTCTCGAGAATATCACCAGACACAAAAAAATCTGATGTCTGATGAGAAAGAGAGAGCATTTCATTTTCTTGTTGATGAATCGCCTCCTCCTAAGCCTGAAGTTAATGAAGTAAGAACGCTGATGTTTACTTAGCGAGTCTAATGCATTGTGTTTGCACAGTAAATATGGAGGACATCATGTACAAGAAAAATAATTGCAAGACAGTCAGAAAATCAAAGCAAATATCTGATTAGTTTCCATGGCGAACCCCATTGTTCTGCACTTCCTAGTCCCCATTCATGGTCCTCCAGATGTCACGGGGCGTGGAGAAAGATTCCTTTAATGTTCAGCTAATCCTTTGTTATGGGGAAAGTTTGATTTAATCCATCCAGAATTTTACCAGATTTTCCTAATAATTTTTCTTTAAAGTGCAATTTTTTTTTGCAAAATTTTAAAATTTTTGTAGAATCGCAGTAAAGTAAAAATGGCAGCAGTTACACCAACAATTGGAGACAATTTAGGAAGTCACAGAACTCCACACAGAACTGTGGAACAGATATGGATAAAGCCGCTATGTGATCCCGACAATTGGTGTGGTTGGCAGTAGCTTCAATGACTTTATGTCAGGGCTTGTAGTGTATTTATTTACTACCCCCTCCCCGATTGTTCTGCTTTATAAATAATTTTTTTGGTCTGGGGGACGGGGAGGCAGTGCCTTTACACCTATGTTTATATATATTTGCTTTGCGTTAGGAGCTGCGTAGTCGGGAGGAGGAGCTGGTGCGAGCGGCAGAGGAGCAGAGGAACCTGGAGGAGATGCTCCGCAGAAGGGAACAAGAACTGGTAGAGCGGGAGATTGACATTGTAGAGCGGGAGCTGAACATTATCATGTACCAGATGTATCAGGAGAAGCCCAAGGTGAAAAAACGCAAGGGGAACTTTAAGAAAAGTCGGCTGAAGCATAAAGATGGAAATCGCATCAGCTTACCCTCAGGTAGAGGAGATTTGAGGACACTGCCCATCCTACTGTACCCTCCAGCACTATATCCTCATATACCCTCAGCACTCTGCAGGCACATCCTCCTGTACTCTCCAGCACTCTGCAGTCACATCCTCCTGTACCCTCCAGCACTCTGCAGGCACATCCTCCTGTACTCTCCAGCACTCTGCAGACACATCCTCCTGTACCCTCCAGCACTCTGCAGGCACATCCTCCTGTACTCTCCAGCACTCTGCAGGCACATCCTTCTGTACCCCCCAGCACTCTGCAGGCACATCCTCCTGTACTCTCCAGCACTCTGCAGGCACATCCTCCTGTACCCTCCTGCACTCTGCAGGCACATCCTCCTGTACCCTCCTGCACTCTGCAGGCACATCCTCCTGTACCCTCCGGCACTCTGCAGGCACATCCTCCTGTACCCTCCAGCACTCTGCAGGCACATCCTCCTGTACTCTCCAGCACTCTGCAGGCACATCCTCCTGTACTCTCCAGCACTCTGCAGGCACATCCTTCTGTACCCTCCAGCACTCTGCAGGCACATCCTCCTGTACTCTCCAGCACTCTGCAGGCACATCCTTCTGTACCCCCCAGCACTCTGCAGGCACATCCTCCTGTACTCTCCAGCACTCTGCAGGCACATCCTCCTGTACCCTCCTGCACTCTGCAGGCACATCCTCCTGTACCCTCCTGCACTCTGCAGGCACATCCTCCTGTACCCTCCTGCACTCTGCAGGCACATCCTCCTGTACTCTCCAGCACTCTGCAGCCACATCCTCCTGTACTCTCCAGCACTCTGCAGACACATCCTCCTGTACTCTCCAGCACTCTGCAGCCACATCCTCCTGTACCCTCCGGCACTCTGCAGGCACATCCTCCTGTACTCTCCAGCACTCTGCAGCCACATCCTCCTGTACCCTCCAGCACTCTGCAGGCACATCCTCCTGTACTCTCCAGCACTCTGCAGCCACATCCTCCTGTACCCTCCAGCACTCTGCAGGCACATCCTCCTGTACTCTCCAGCACTCTGCAGGCACATCCTCCTGTACTCTCCAGCACTCTGCAGGCACATCCTCCTGTACTCTCCAGCACTCTGCAGGCACATCCTCCTGTACTCTCCAGCACTCTGCAGGCACATCCTCCTGTACCCCCCAGCACTCTGCAGGCACATCCTCCTGTACTCTCCAGCACCCTGCAGGCACATCCTCCTGTACTCTCCAGCACTCTGCAGCCACATCCTCCTGTACTCTCCAGCACTCTGCAGGCACATCCTCCTGTACTCTCCAGCACTCTGCAGGCACATCCTCCTGTACTTTCCAGCACTCTGCAGGCACATCCTCCTGTACTCTCCAGCACTCTGCAGGCACATCCTCCTGTACTCTCCAGCACTCTGCAGGCACATCCTCCTGTACCCCCCAGCACTCTGCAGGCACATCCTCCTGTACTCTCCAGCACCCTGCAGGCACATCCTCCTGTACTCTCCAGCACTCTGCAGGCACATCCTCCTGTACTTTCCAGCACTCTGCAGGCACATCCTCCTGTACTCTCCAGCACTCTGCAGGCACATCCTCCTGTACTTTCCAGCACTCTGCAGGCACATCCTCCTGTACTCTCCAGCACTCTGCAGGCACATCCTCCTGTACCCTCCAGCACTCTGCAGGCACATCATCCTGTACTCTCCAGCACTCTGCAGGCACATCCTCCTGTACCCTCCAGCACTCTGCAGGCACATCCTCCTGTACTCTCCAGCACTCTGCAGGCACATCCTCCTGTACCCTCCAGCACTCTGCAGGCACATCCTCCTGTACTCTCCGGCACTCTGCAGGCACATCCTCCTGTACTCTCCAGCACTCTGCAGGCACATCCTCCTGCACTCTCCAGCACTCTGCAGCCACATCCTCCTGTACTCTCCAGCACTCTGCAGACACATCCTCCTGTACCCTCCAGCACTCTGCAGGCACATCCTCCTGTACCCTCCAGCACTCTGCAGGCACATCCTCCTGTACTCTCCAGCACTCTGCAGGCACATCCTCCTGTACTCTCCAGCACTCTGCAGGCACATCCTCCTGTACTCTCCGGCACTCTGCAGGCACATCCTCCTGTACCCCCCGGCACTCTGCAGGCACATCCTCCTGTACCCTCCAGCACTCTGCAGACACATCCTCCTGTACTCTCCAGCACTCTGCAGGCACATCCTCCTGTACTCTCCAGCACTCTGCAGGCACATCCTCCTGTACCCTCCAGCTCTTTGCAGGCACATCCTCCTGTACTCTCCAGCACTCTGCAGGCACATCCTCCTGTACTCTCCAGCACTCTGCAGGCACATCCTCCTGTACTCTCCAGCACTCTGCAGGCACATCCTCCTGTACTCTCCAGCACTCTGCAGGCACATCCTCCTGTACCCTCCGGCACTCTGCAGGCACATCCTCCTGTACCCTCCGGCACTCTGCAGGCACATCCTCCTGTACCCTCCGGCACTCTGCAGGCACATCCTCCTGTACCCTCCAGCACTCTGCAGGCACATCCTCCTGTACCCTCCGGCACTCTGCAGGCACATCCTCCTGTACCCTCCAGCACTCTGCAGGCACATCCTCCTGTACTCTCCAGCACTCTGCAGGCACATCCTCCTGTACCCTCCAGCACTCTGCAGGCACATCCTCCTGTACTCTCCAGCACTCTGCAGACACATCCTCCTGTACCCTCCAGCACTCTGCAGGCACATCCTCCTGTACCCTCCAGCACTCTGCAGGCACATCCTCCTGTACTCTCCAGCACTCTGCAGGCACATCCTCCTGTACTCTCCAGCACTCTGCAGGCACATCCTCCTGTACTCTCCAGCACTCTGCAGGCACATCCTCCTGTACTCTCCAGCACTCTGCAGGCACATCCTCCTGTACTCTCCAGCACTCTGCAGGCACATCCTCCTGTACTCTCCAGCACTCTGCAGGCACATCCTCCTGTACCCCCCAGCACTCTGCAGGCACATCCTCCTGTACTCTCCAGCACTCTGCAGGCACATCCTCCTGTACCCTCCAGCACTCTGCAGGCACATCCTCCTGTACTCTCCGGCACTCTGCAGGCACATCCTCCTGTACTCTCCAGCACTCTGCAGGCACATCCTCCTGCACTCTCCAGCACTCTGCAGCCACATCCTCCTGTACTCTCCAGCACTCTGCAGACACATCCTCCTGTACCCTCCAGCACTCTGCAGGCACATCCTCCTGTACCCTCCAGCACTCTGCAGGCACATCCTCCTGTACTCTCCAGCACTCTGCAGGCACATCCTCCTGTACCCTCCGGCACTCTGCAGGCACATCCTCCTGTACTCTCCAGCACTCTGCAGGCACATCCTCCTGTACTCTCCGGCACTCTGCAGGCACATCCTCCTGTACCCCCCGGCACTCTGCAGGCACATCCTCCTGTACCCTCCAGCACTCTGCAGACACATCCTCCTGTACTCTCCAGCACTCTGCAGGCACATCCTCCTGTACTCTCCAGCACTCTGCAGGCACATCCTCCTGTACCCTCCAGCTCTTTGCAGGCACATCCTCCTGTACTCTCCAGCACTCTGCAGGCACATCCTCCTGTACTCTCCAGCACTCTGCAGGCACATCCTCCTGTACCCTCCGGCACTCTGCAGGCACATCCTCCTGTACCCTCCTGCACTCTGCAGGCACATCCTCCTGTACCCTCCAGCACTCTGCAGGCACATCCTCCTGTACCCTCCAGCACTCTGCAGGCACATCCTCCTGTACCCTCCGGCACTCTGCAGGCACATCCTACTGTACCCTCCAGCACTCTGCAGGCACATCCTCCTGTACTCTCCAGCACTCTGCAGCCACATCCTCCTGTACTCTCCAGCACTCTGCAGACACATCCTCCTGTACTCTCCAGCACTCTGCAGCCACATCCTCCTGTACTCTCCAGCACTCTGCAGGCACATCCTCCTGTACCCTCCAGCACTCTGCAGGCACATCCTCCTGTACCCTCCAGCACTCTGCAGGCACATCCTCCTGTACCCTCCGGCACTCTGCAGGCACATCCTCCTGTACCCTCCAGCACTCTGCAGGCACATCCTCCTGTACTCTCCAGCACTCTGCAGACACATCCTCCTGTACCCTCCAGCACTCTGCAGGCACATCCTCCTGTACCCTCCGGCACTCTGCAGGCACATCCTCCTGTACCCTCCTGCACTCTGCAGGCACATCCTCCTGTACTCTCCAGCACTCTGCAGGCACATCCTCCAGCACTCTGCAGGCACATTTTTCCACCTCCACTCAGTACAATACACCTAAATCATCATGTACCTTACTACATTTTTATCATCCATAGGTTTTGAACACAAGATCACTGTACAAGCCTCGCCAACTCTAGACAAGTGCAAAGGTCAGGGGTCGAGCAGTTACAGTCCTCCTGGAAGCCCCTTGATCATCCCACGGCTGCGTGCCATTCGATGTAAGTTCATGGTTTGGCTCTAGTTTACACATATTAATCCATGTCTTCTAACATCTTACTTTAAACGTGTCCTTTTTATTAGTAACCCCTGTAGATGGCAGCAAAACCTGGGGACGTAGCTCAGTGCCGAAGAAGGAAGAGGTCACCTCAACAAAGAAGAAAGGGAGGACATGGGGCCCGAGCTCCACACAACCCAAGGAAAGAGTCGGAGGAGAAGAGAGGTGATAACATCTATTGCATCCCGGGAGACCGTGGGAGATACATGTAATGTGGGGTCATATATGGATGTATATATACTAAGATATATATATACATATATATATATATATGGTCATACATAGTCTATATACTACTGATAAGCGGATTAGAGGTCAATTATGATCATTAAATCACAACATCAATGACCGGGTACATATATACACTCTGATACATATCTATTGCATGTGTCTGCAACAAACACTAGGGGGAGTCCTCTGCATACAGATCTTTATCATTTCCCATATCCATGTACAATGAGCTCCCCCTTGTGGCAGCCAAAAGTTTTAAAAAATAACTATGGTTGTGTAAAGTTGGGTCAGAGGACTTTGCATTTCTGTGAATCTTGTTGATCCCTGTATGATCTTGTATTGTAATTACTGAAATATAGAGGATTACAAATTTTTGTGGAAAGGGATCAGCGGCGCCTGTGTAGCTCCTCATATCTATGGGTAATCTTTAGGATGGATATTTATACAATATTTATAAACAGACTCATCAATGGAAAACTTTTATGGATGTGTGTAATATATTGTAACCAGAGCCTAGTCATATGCAGTGATTAGATAACGGCATTTTAGGGGAGGCCCCCATTTTCATGTCCACTGGGGGCCCCCCAGATCACACATTTACTACCTATCTTAGGGATATCAGTGGGAAAAGCCTTTCTATTCACATCAGATAATGTCCTATAGTAAAGAATAACATTTCCCATTACAGAAAATGTTACTTTATAGCAACAAACTTCTCTGCATGTATCTCACAGCTAATATGAAAACCACTGGAAAGGGACGTCTTCTTATTCTGTGGCCTTAGACAGTGATGAGCGAGTCGGATGCGGTCTGAGCGCAGGCACAA